>NC_086108.1:5997687-6635863 GCF_963921235.1 Mobula hypostoma | reverse complement strand
GGATGTGTTTTGGACTGTTGAGTGGGGATGTGTTTCAGACAGTTGAGTGGGCTGAGTTTCGGACTGTTGAGTGGGATGTGTTTTGGACTGTTGAGTGGGATGTGTTTCGGACTGTTGAGTTGGGGAGTGTTTTGCACTGTTGAGTGGTATGTGTTTCGGACTGTTGAGTGGGATGTGTTTCGGACTGTTGAGTTGGGGAGTGTTTCGGAGTGTTGAGTTGGGATGTGTTTCGGACTGTTGAGTGTGGTGTGTTTCGGACTGTTGAGTGGGGATGTGTTTTCGGACTGTTGAGTGGAGGAGTGTTCGGACTGTTGAGTGGAATGTGTTTCGGACTGTTGAGTGGGATGTTTTTCTGACTGTTGGGTTGGATGTGTTTTGGACTGTTGAGTGGGGATGTGTTTCAGACAGTTGAGTGGGCTGAGTTTCGGACTGTTGAGTGGGATGTGTTTTGGACTGTTGAGTGGGATGTGTTTCGGACTGTTGAGTTGGGGAGTGTTTTGCACTGTTGAGTGGTATGTGTTTCGGACTGTTGAGTGGGATGTGTTTCGGACTGTTGAGTTGGGGAGTGTTTCGGAGTGTTGAGTTGGGATGTGTTTCGGACTGTTGAGTGTGGTGTGTTTCGGACTGTTGAGTGGGGATGTGTTTTCGGACTGTTGAGTGGGATGTATTTCGGACTGTTGAGTGGGGTGTGTTTCGGACAGTTGAGTGGGTTGTGTTTCGGACTGTTGAGTGGAGGAGTGTTTCGGACTGTTGAGTGGGATGTGTTTCGGACTGTTGAGTGGGATGTTTTTCGGACTGTTGGGTTGGATGTGTTTTGGACTGTTGAGTGGGGATGTGTTTCAGACAGTTGAGTGGGCTGAGTTTCGGACTGTTGAGTGGGGATGTGTTTTCGGACTGTGGAGTGGGGATGTGTTTCGGACTGTTGAGTGGGCTGAGTTTCGGACTGTTGAGTGGGGATGTGTTTTCGGACTGTTGAGTGGGGATGTGTTTCGGACTGTTGAGTGGGATGTGTTTCGGACTGTTGAGTGGGATCTGCTTTCAGATGTTGAATGGGGTGTGTTTCGGACTGTTGAGTGGGATGTGTTTCGGACTGTTGAGTGGCATCTGTTTTCAGACAGTTGAGTGGGCTGTGTTTCGGACTGTTGTGTTGGATGTGTTTTGGACTGTTGAGTGGGGTGTGTTTCGGACTGTTGAGTGGGATGTGTTTCAGACAGTTGAGTCGAGGTGTGTGTCGGACTGTTGAGTGGGATGTGTTTCGGACTGGTGAGTGGGGGAGTGTTTCGGACTGGTGAGTGGGGGAGTGTTTCGGACTGTTGAGTGGGTTGTGTTTCGGACTGCTGAGTGGGGTGTGTTTCGGACTGTTGGGTTGGATGTGTTTTGGACTGTTCACTGCGGATGTGTTTCGGACTGTTGATTTGGGATTTGTTTCGGACTGTTGAGTAGGATGTGATTTGGACTGTTGAGTGAGATGTGTTTCGGACTGCTGAGTCGGGTGTGTTTCGGACTGTTGAGTGCGATGTGCTTCGGTCTGTTGAGTGGGGATGTGTTTCGGACTGTTCAGTGGGGTGTGTTTCGACTATTGAGTGGGCTGTGTTTTAGACTGTTGAGTGGGATGTGTTTCTGACTGTTGAATGGGATGTTTTCGGACTGTTGAGTGGGGATAGGTTTCTGACTGTTGAGTGGGATGTGTTTCCGAATGTTGAGTGGTGTGTGTTTCAAGTATTGAGTGGGATGTGTTTCGAATTGTTTACTGGGATGTGTTTCGGACTGTTGAGTGGGATGTGTTTCGGACTGTTGAGTGGGATGTGTTTCGGACTGTTGAGTGGGATGTTTTTTGCATGTTGAGTGGGGATGTGTTTCGTACTGTAGAGTGGGCTGTGTTTCGGAATGTTGAGTGGGGTGTGTTTCGGACTGTTGAGCAGGATGTGTTTCAGACTGTTGAGTGGGGATGTGTTTTCAGACTGTTGAGTGGGATGTGTTTCGGACTGTTGAGTGGGATCTGTTTTCAGACTGTTGAGTGGGTGTGTTTCGGACTGTTGAGTGGGATGTGTTTTCAGACTGTTGAGTGGGTGTGTTTCGGACTGTTGAGTGGGGATGTGTTTCGGACTGTTGAGTTGGGGAGTGTTTCGGACTGTTGAGTGAGGATGTGTTTCGGATTGTTCAGTGGGGATGTGTTTCGGACTGTTGAGTGAGGATGTTTTTCGGACTGTTGAGTGGGGATGTGTTTCAGACTGTTCAGTGGGGGTGTGTTTCGGACTGTTGAGCGGGTGTGTTTCGGACTGTTGAGTGGGGATGTGTTTCGGACTGTTGAGTTGGGGATGTGTTTCGGAGTGTTCAGTTGGGGATGTGTTTCGGACTGTTGAGTGTGGCTGAGTTTCGGACTGTTGAGTGAGGATGTGTTTCGGACTGTTGAGTGGGATGTGTTTCGGACTGTGCAGTGGGATGTGTTTTCGGACTGTTGAGTGAGGATGTGTTTCGGACTGTTGAGCAGGATGTGTTTCGGACTGTTGAGTGGGAATGTATTTTACTGTGTTGAGCGGGATGTGTTTCGGACTGCTGAGTGGGATGTTTTTCGGACTGTTGAGCAGGATGTGTTTCAGACTGTTGAGTGGGATGTGTTTCGGACTGTTGAGTGGGATGTTTTTCGGACTGCTGAGTGGGATCTGTTTTCAGACTGTTGAGTGGGTGTGTTTCGGACTGTTGAGTTGGGGAGTGTTTCGGACTGTTGAGTGGGATGTGTTTCGGACTGTTGAGTGGGGATCTGTTCTCAGACTGTTGAGTGGGTGTGTTTCGGACTGTTGAGTTGGGGAGTGTTTCGGACTGTTGAGTGGGATGTGTTTTCAGACTGTTGAGTGGGTGTGTTTCGGACTGTTGAGTGGGGATGTGTTTTCAAACTGTTGAGTGAGGATGTGTTTCGGACTCTTCAGTGGGATGTGTTTCGGACTGTTGAGTGGGATGTTTTTCGGACTGTTCAGTGGGGATGTGTTTCGCACTGTTGAGTGGGGATGTGTTTCGGACTGTTGAGTGGGGATGTTTTTCGGACTGTTGTGTTGGGGAGTGTTTCGCACTGTTGAGTGGGATGTGCTTCGGACTGTTGAGTTGGGGATGTGTTTCGGACTGTTGAGTTGGGGATGTGTTTCGGACTGTTGAGTTGGGGAGTGTTTCGGACTGTTCAGTGGTGTGTGTTTCGGACTGTTGAGTGGGCTGAGTTTCGGACTGTTGAGTGGGCTGAGTTTCGGACTGTTGAGTGGGATGTGTTTCGGACTGTTGAGTGAGATGTGTTTTGGACTGTTGAGTGGGATGTGTTTCGGACTGTTGAGTGGGATGTGTTTCGGACTGTTGAGTTGGGGAGTGTTTCGGAGTGTTGAGTGGGCTGAGTTTCGGACTGTTGAGTGGGCTGAGTTTCGGACTGTTGAGTGGGATGTGTTTCGGACTGTTGAGTGAGATGTGTTTTGGACTGTTGAGTGGGATGTGTTTCGGACTGTTGAGTGGGATGTGTTTCGGACTGTTGAGTTGGGGAGTGTTTCGGAGTGTTGAGTTGGGATGTGTTTCGGACTGTTGAGTGGGGTGTGTTTCGGACTGTTGAGTTGGGGATGTGTTTCGGACTGTTGAGTGGGATGTGTTTTGGACTGTTCAGTGGGGTGTGTTTCGGACTGTTGAGTGGGTGTGTTTCGGTTGAGTGTTTGTTTTGGACTGTTGAGTGGGATGACTGTTGAGTGGGATGTGTTTCAGACTGTTGAGTTGGGGATGTGTTTCGGAGTGTTGAGTTGGGATGTGTTTCGGACTGTTGAGTTGGGGATGTGTTTCGGACTGTTGAGTTGGGGATGTGTTTCGGACTGTTGAGTGGGATGTGGTTTCGGACTGTTGAGTGGGATGTGTTTCGGACTGTTGAGTGGGATGTGTTTTGGACTGTTGAGTGGGATGTGTTTCGGACTGTTGAGTGGGATGTGTTTCGGACTGTTGAGTGGGGATGTGTTTCGGACTGTTGAGTGGGGTGTGTTTCGGACTGTTGAGTTGGGGTGTGTTTCGGACTGTTGAGTTGGGATGTGTTTCGGACTGTTGAGTTGGGGATGTGTTTCGGACTGTTGAGTTGGGGATGTGTTTCGGACTGTTGAGTGGGATGTGTTTTGGACTGTTCAGTGGGGTGTGTTTCGGACAGTTGAGTGGGTTGTGTTTCGGACTGTTGAGTGAGATTTGTTTTGGACTGTTGAGTGGGATGTGTTTCGGACTGTTGAGTGGGATGTGTTTCGGACTGTTGAGTTGGGGAGTGTTTCGGAGTGTTGAGTTGGGATGTGTTTCGGACTGTTGAGTGGGGTGTGTTTCGGACTGTTGAGTGGGGATGTGTTTTCGGACTGTTGAGTGGGATGTGTTTTGGACTGTTCAGTGGGGTGTGTTTCGGACAGTTGAGTGGGTTGTGTTTCGGACTGTTGAGTGGAGGAATGTTCGGACTGTTGAGTGGAATGTGTTTCGGACTGTTGAGTGGGATGTGTTTCGGACTGTTGAGTGGGATGTGTTTTGGACTGTTGAGTGGGGATGTGTTTCGGACTGTTGAGTGGGGTGTGTTTCGGACTGTTGAGTGGGGATGTGTTTTCGGACTGTTGAGTGGGATGTGTTTTGGACTGTTCAGTGGGGTGTGTTTCGGACAGTTGAGTGGGTTGTGTTTCGGACTGTTGAGTGGGATGTGTTTTGGACTGTTGAGTGGGATGTGTTTCGGACTGTTGAGTTGGGGAGTGTTTCGGAGTGTTGAGTTGGGATGTGTTTCGGACTGTTGAGTGGGGTGTGTTTCGGACTGTTGAGTGGGGATGTGTTTTCGGACTGTTGAGTGGGATGTGTTTTGGACTGTTGAGTGGGATGTGTTTCGGACTGTTGAGTGGGATGTGTTTCGGACTGTTGAGTTGGGGATGTGTTTCGGACTGTTGAGTGGGGATGTGTTTCGGACTGTTGAGTGGGGTGTGTTTCGGACTGTTGAGTGGGGATGTGTTTTGGACTGTTGAGTGGAGGATGTGTTTCGGACTGTTCAGTTGGAATGTGTTTCGGACTGTTGAGTGGGATGTTTTTCTGACTGTTGGGTTGGATGTGTTTTGGACTGTTGAGTGGGGATGTGTTTCAGACAGTTGAGTGGGCTGAGTTTCGGACTGTTGAGTGGGATGTGTTTTGGACTGTTGAGTGGGATGTGTTTCGGACTGTTGAGTTGGGGAGTGTTTTGCACTGTTGAGTGGTATGTGTTTCGGACTGTTGAGTGGGATGTGTTTCGGACTGTTGAGTTGGGGAGTGTTTCGGAGTGTTGAGTTGGGATGTGTTTCGGACTGTTGAGTGTGGTGTGTTTCGGACTGTTGAGTGGGGATGTGTTTTCGGACTGTTGAGTGGGATGTATTTCGGACTGTTGAGTGGGGTGTGTTTCGGACAGTTGAGTGGGTTGTGTTTCGGACTGTTGAGTGGAGGAGTGTTTCGGACTGTTGAGTGGGATGTGTTTCGGACTGTTGAGTGGGATGTTTTTCGGACTGTTGGGTTGGATGTGTTTTGGACTGTTGAGTGGGGATGTGTTTCAGACAGTTGAGTGGGCTGTGTTTCGGACTGTTGAGTGGGGATGTGTTTTCGGACTGTGGAGTGGGGATGTGTTTCGGACTGTTGAGTGGGCTGAGTTTCGGACTGTTGAGTGGGGATGTGTTTTCGGACTGTTGAGTGGGGATGTGTTTCGGACTGTTGAGTGGGATCTGCTTTCAGATGTTGAATGGGGTGTGTTTCGGACTGTTGAGTGGGATGTGTTTTGGACTGTTGAGTGGCATCTGTTTTCAGACAGTTGAGTGGGCTGTGTTTCGGACTGTTGTGTTGGATGTGTTTTGGACTGTTGAGTGGGGTGTGTTTCGGACTGTTGAGTGGGATGTGTTTCAGACAGTTGAGTCGAGGTGTGTGTCGGACTGTTGAGTGGGATGTGTTTCGGACTGGTGAGTGGGGGAGTGTTTCGGACTGGTGAGTGGGATGTGTTTCGGACTGTTGAGTGGGTTGTGTTTCGGACTGCTGAGTGGGGTGTGTTTCGGACTGTTGGGTTGGATGTGTTTTGGACTGTTCACTGCGGATGTGTTTCGGACTGTTGATTTGGGATTTGTTTCGGACTGTTGATTGGGATGTGTTTTCGGACTTTTGAGTGTGGATGTCTTTCGGACTGTTGAGTGGGGATGTGTTTCGTACTGTTGAGTGGGATGTGTTTCTGACTGTTGAATGGGATCGGTTTTCAGACTTTTGAGTGGGGTGTGTTTCAGACTGTTGAGTGGGATGTGTTTCGGACTGTTGAGTGGGGATGTGTTTCAGACTGTTGAGTGGGGTGTGTTTCGGACTGTTGAGTGGGATGTGTTTCGGACTGTTGAGTGGGGTGTGTTTCAGACTGCTGAGTAGAGATGTGTTTCGGACTGTTGTGTGTGGATGTGTTTCGGACTGTTGAGTGGGATGTGATTCGGACTGTTGAGTGGGGATGTGTTTCGGACTGTTCAGTGGGGTGTGTTTCGACTATTGAGTGGGCTGTGTTTTAGACTGTTGAGTGGGATGTGTTTCTGACTGTTGAATGGGATCGGTTTTCAGACTTTTGAGTGGGATGTGTTTCGGACTGTTGAGCGGGATGTGTTTCGGACTGTTGAGTGGGGTGTGTTTCGGACTGCTGAGTAGGGATGTGTTTCGGACTGTCGTGTGTGGATGTGTTTCGGACTGTTGAGTGGGGATGTGTTTCGGACTGTTGAGTGGGATGTGTTTCGGACTGTTGAGTGGGATCTGCTTTCAGATGTTGAACGGGGTGTGTTTCGGACTGTTGAGTGGGATGTGTTTTGGACTGTTGAGTGGCATCTGTTTTCAGACAGTTGAGTGGGCTGTGTTTCGGACTGTTGTGTTGGATGTGTTTTGGACTGTTGAGTGGGGTGTGTTTCGGACTGTTGAGTGGGATGTTTTTCGGACTGTTGAGTGGGAGGTGTTTCGGACTGTTGAGTGGGGTGTGATTCGGACTGTTGAGTGGGGATGTGTTTCGGACTGTTCAGTGGGGTGTGTTTCGACTATTGAGTGGGCTGTGTTTTAGACTGTTGAGTGGGATGTGTTTTGGACTGCTGAGTGGGATGTGTTTTCAGACTGTTGAGTGGGATGTATTTCGGACTGTTAAGTGGGATCTCTTTTCAGACTGTTGAGTGGGTGTGTTTCGGACTGTTGAATGGGGTGTGTTTCGGATTGTTGAGTTGGGGAGTGTTTTGGACTGTTGAGTGGGGTGTGTTTCGGACTGTTGAGTTGGGGTGTGTTTCGGACTGTTGAGTGGGATGTTTTTCGGACTGTTGAGTGGGCTGAGTTTCGGACTGTTGAGTGAGGATGTGTTTCAGACTGTTGAGTGAGGATGTTTTTCGGACTGTTCAGTGGGGATGTGTTTCGGACTGTTGAGTTGGGGATGTGTTTTGGAGTGTTGAGTGGGATGTGTTTCAGACTGTTGAGTTGGGGATGTGTTTCGGAGTGTTGAGTTGGGATGTGTTTCGGACTGTTGAGTGAGGATGTGTTTCGGACTGTTGAGCGGGATGTGTTTCGGACTGCTGAGTGGGATGTGGTTTCAGACTGTTGAGTAGGATGTATTTCGGACTGTTGAGTGGGATCTCTTTTGAGACTGTTGAGTGGGTGTGTTTCGGACTGTTGAGTGGGGTGTGTTTCGGATTGTTGAGTTGGGGAGTGTTTTGGACTGTTGAGTGGGGTGTGTTTTGGACTGTTGAGTGGGCTGAGTTTCGGACTGTTGAGTGAGGATGTGTTTCGGACTGTTGAGTTGGGGATGTGTTTCAGACTGTTGAGTTGGGGATGTGTTTCAGAGTGTTGAGTGGGATGTGTTTCAGACTGTTGAGTTGGGGATGTGTTTCGGACTGTTGAGTTGGGATGTGTTTCGGACTGTTGAGTGAGGATGTGTTTCGGACTGTTGAGTGAGGATGTGTTTCGGACTGTTGAGTGGGGTGTTTTTTGGTCTGTTCAGTGGTGATATGTTTCGGACTGTTGAGTGGGGTGTGTTTCAGACTGTTGAGTGGGGTGTGTTTCGGACTGTTGATTGGGATGTGTATCGGACTGTTGAGTGGGATGTGTTTCGGACTGTTGAGTGGGGATGTGTTTCGGACTGTTGAGTGGGGTGTGTTTCGGACTGTTGAGTGGGGATGTGTTTCGGACTGTTGAGTGGGGATGTGTTTCGGACTGTTGAGTGGGGTGTGTTTCGGACTGTTGATTGGGATGTGTATCGGACTGTTGAGTGGGGTGTGTTTCGGACTGTTGATTGGGATGTGTATCGGACTGTTGAGTGGGATGTGTTACGGACTGTTGAGTGGGGATGTGTTTCGGACTGTTGAGTGGGGTGTTTTTTGGACTGTTCAGTGGTGATGTGTTTCGGACTGTTGAGTGGGGATGTGTTTCGGACTGTTGAGTGGGGTGTGTTTCGGACTGTTGATTGGGATGTGTATCGGACTGTTGAGTGGGGTGTTTTTTGGACTGTTCAGTGGTGATGTGTTTCGGACTGTTGAGTGGGGATGTGTTTCGGACTGTTGAGTGGGGATGTGTTTCGGACTGTTGAGTGGGGTGTGTTTTGGACTGTTGAGTGGGCTGAGTTTCGGACTGTTGAGTGAGGATGTGTTTCGGACTGTTGAGTTGGGGATGTGTTTCAGACTGTTGAGTTGGGGATGTGTTTCGGACTGTTGAGTTGGGATGTGTTTCGGACTGTTGAGTGAGGATGTGTTTCGGACTGTTGAGTGAGGATGTGTTTCGGACTGTTGAGTGGGGTGTTTTTTGGTCTGTTCAGTGGTGATATGTTTCGGACTGTTGAGTGGGGTGTGTTTCGGACTGTTGAGTGGGGTGTGTTTCAGACTGTTGATTGGGATGTGTATCGGACTGTTGAGTGGGATGTGTTTCGGACTGTTGAGTGGGGATGTGTTTCGGACTGTTGAGTGGGGTGTGTTTCGGACTGTTGAGTGGGGATGTGTTTCGGACTTTTGAGTGGGGATGTGTTTCGGACTGTTGAGTGGGGTGTGTTTCGGACTGTTGATTGGGATGTGTATCGGACTGTTGAGTGGGGTGTGTTTCGGACTGTTGATTGGGATGTGTATCGGTCTGTTGAGTGGGATGTGTTACGGACTGTTGAGTGGGGATGTGTTTCGGACTGTTGAGTGGGGTGTTTTTTGGACTGTTCAGTGGTGATGTGTTTCGGACTGTTGAGTGGGGATGTGTTTCGGACTGTTGAGTGGGGTGTGTTTCGGACTGTTGATTGGGATGTGTATCGGACTGTTGAGTGGGGTGTGTTTCGGACTGTTGATTGGGATGTGTATCGGACTGTTGAGTGGGATGTGTTACGGACTGTTGAGTGGGATGTGTTACGGACTGTTGAGTGGGGATGTGTTTCGGACTGTTGAGTGGGGTGTGTTTCGGATTGTTGATTGGGATGTGTATCGGACTGTTGAGTTGGGGATGTGTTTCGGACTGTTGATTGGGGTGTGTTTCGGACTGTTGAGTGGGGTGTGTTTCGGACTGTTGATTGGGCTGTGTATCGGACTGTTGATTGGGATGTGTATCGGACTGTTGAGTGGGATGTGTTACGGACTGTTCAGTGGTGATGTGTTTCGGACTGTTGAGTGGGGATGTGTTTCGGACTGCTGAGTGGGGGTGTGTTTAGCACAGCCGAGGGGAGTGTGTTTTGGCATGGGATTTTGAAATATCAAAAATGTTCTTTACATCAATGCCAGGAATGTTTAGTGAAAACTGGGTATGGCATCTCCAATTGTGACCAGTGGGATTGGGTAAACTCCACTCCCTCTGTACAGAACAATGGCTCCACGATGCAGCATGCTTCCCAACTGAACCACAGGGAAGGGCAGGCTCCTACGGAACAGTAATGAGCTGGGAGAGGCTTTGTTTGCTCAGATGAATGGAATGTGACCTGAATCTTTCACCTATTTACTCATATGCTAGAGTGCATTCAAATGAGTCACTTTTACGTAGCTTCATAGAATCTTTGAAAACCACAGCAATGAAACAGGCTGTCAGCATATCTAGGCTGTGCAGAATTATTTAAACTGCCTACTCCGATCGAACTGTACCGGACCATAGCCCTCCACACCCCTACTGTCCACATACCCATCTAAACTCCTCTGAGATATTGAAACCGAGCTTCCATTCAGCATTTGAGCCAGCAGCTCACTTTCCTTAAACTTTTCACCTTTCACTCTTAACCAATGACCTCTAGTAATAGTCCCACCCAACCTTACTTTAAAGATAAAGGTTAAGCTTTATTTGTCACACGTACCTCAAAACCTTAAGATATAGGAGCAGAATTAGTCCCTTTTGGCCCATCAACTCTGCTGCGCCATTCCATCATACTGATCCATTTCCCTCTCAGCCCTAATCTCCTGCCTTCTCCCTTCATGCCCTGACTAATCAAGAACCTATCAACCTCTGCCTTAAATATACCCAATGACTTGGCCTCGAATTCCACAGATTCACCACTCTCTCCTCATCTCCGTTCAGAACATACAGTGAGCCGCGTTGTTTGCGCCCAACAGCCAACACAGTCCGAGGTTGTGCTGGGGGCAGCCTGCAAGTGTCGTCACGCTTCAGGCAACAACATAGTGTGCCCACAATTTACGAATCTGTGCGTCTCTGGACTGCGGGAGGAAACCAGAGCACCTGGAGAATACCCACGTGGTCACAGGGGAACATAGAAAGTCCTTACCCACGGGGCGGGATTTGTAAAGCGTTACGTATAACACTGTGCCACCGTGCAGACCTTTATTCATTCACTGCCAAAGTGGGCACAGAAAGGCGCCTCAAGATGACTTATCATTTGGGGAAGAGTGTTGGCAAGAACGCCTTGTGAACGTTCAAACAACAGCATGGGACACTGATCTCTTGTGGTGCCTCCATCCTCAAGGACCCCCACCATCGAGGGCAAGCTCCACTGCTGCCACCGGGAAGGAGGTACAGGAGCCTCAGGTCCCACACCACCAGGTTCAGGAACAGTTATTACCCCACAACCATCAGGCTCCTGAACCAGTGTGGATAACTTCACTCACCACAATGAGCCTCAGGTCCCACACCACCAGGTTCAGGAACAGTTATCACCCCACAACCATCAGGCTCCTGAACCAGTGTGGATAACTTCACTCACCACAGTGAGCCTCAGGTCCCACACCACCAGGTTCAGGAACAGTTATCACCCCACAACCATCAGGCTCCTGAACCGGTGTGGATAACTTCACTCACCACAATGAGCCTCAGGTCCCACACCACCAGGTTCAGGAACAGTTATTACCCCACAGCCATCAGGCTCCTGAACCAGTGTGGATAACTTCACTCACCTCAACTCTGAACTGATTCCACAACCTATAAGGACTCACTTTCCACTCCACTCACTTTCAAGGACTCTACAACTCATGTTCTCAGTATTATTTATTTATCTAGCTATCTATTTTTCTATCTCTGGTTGGCGGGGTGGAAATATATCTCTACCAAAGGAGGTGTAAGGCGCTCTTTCCCTCTGCTAGCCTGCAGGTCACCCTCGGGCAAGGCCTAGCACCTGCTTATCACCCCCTCCCCCCATCAGAGTCACCTGAAGCCATGGGAGCAGGTGGTGGATGGTCATATGAGTAGCTGGTTCATATCACACGTCCTGGTTATGCAACCACTGATGCCAGGCAGACAAACTGGAGAGTATTGATAATGGCTGGGATCCCCTGTCTTGTAAAGTCAATGGCAATGTAAAGGCAATGGCAAACCACTTTGGTAGAAACATTTGTCAAGACTAATTATGGTCATGGATAGAGAGAACAATCAGAACAATAGTGTGTTGCGGGGGAGGGGGTGGTCTTCCCCACAGGCAAAGACCGGTGGACTGTTCACCTCATACAACGTGGCAAATAACAATGTTGATGAAAGAGACAATATTTGGTGAGGTAGAGCTGAGTGTTCAAGAACACAGCGGCACCGAGGGGACGTTAAAGGGGTGACTGGTTCACGCCGTGGGGAAGGGGCTGTCCTTGACCCTGCGCATCTGGGCTTTCAGGCTCCTCTATTTTCTAGAACACAGAAGGGAGAAAAAGAAATGGCCAAAGTGGCAGAACTGGTTTACAAAACTGACAGGGAGCAGGTGTGCCCAGGGAGGGGGAGCACCTCCGGTGAAGGGGCTCGTTGTGTCCATTCCTGGGCAGCTCACTCACCCTTGGTCCTCACCGGACACTTGGCTCTCACCTGTGGTTCCAAGTAGCTGTTTGCACGCGACAGCGGGCACATCCTGGTATACCACTTCGACAGGCGGGCTGAACCAGGCGAGGGTAGCCAGCGGCCACATACCCGGTGAGATAGGGACACGCCTGTCCTAGCATCTGAAGTCAGCTCTGGAGGACTCGGAGGACGAGATCTATAGTGAGATGCAACGGCCACGAAGGTGGTTCTGGAAAAGGCATGACAAGGCACAGACAAAGTCATGGTCATCCATTGCAACCAAGGAAGACCCCAGTTTGTGATGGTTACTCCTACCACTGGGCCCAGTCTTCTGAGTACTTGAGCGAGGAACTATCCCAGTGAAGTGGCTTTTCCATTTCAAAAACTCACCCGCATGGATTTCCCTGAAATCAGATGCGATGGACAACCAATCAATCGATTAGCCTTTCTGATGCGATATTCCAGATGGCGCTACCAACTCAGTAAAGCTGCCACACCAAACTACCACCTTCCATAACAAACAATTTGCTAGGAGACACTCCCAACCATGCCTGCTTGCAGGGTTTAGAAAGTATGGATAGATGGCGAGGCACCTTTACATGATCAGGACGGTCCAACTAATTGGAAATCATGTTCGGAGCAACAAGAGTTGAGTCCTTAAAGAGCACCTGAACTGAGGTTAGGTCCTCAATCGTAAGCCCTACCCGTGATATCTAACATTTGTTTTGTTCTCAGTTCTCGAGCCAGTTTGATACTGTGTCTCGACCCTTGGTTTGGATATCCAGCATTTGGGTCCAAACCATCCTTGTCAAGGACTGTCATCACAGTACGTTTGAGCCAGTATGGCCCAAGCGGGGTACAGAGTCTTTTGTCCACTGTGGAGCCAGTACATCTTCCAACCCCAGAGAGATTCGTCAGTGACCCGGGCTCTTGCTGTGGCTTCCTCATTCAACGCTCATTAGTGTCCGAACTCCAGCCATCCCGGTTCCCTTTGGAACGCGGAAAGCTGGCCTTCGGTATCTCCCTCCTGACTGGAAGAGCCCTGGCCTGGGCCACCGTGCATTGGGAAGAAAGGTCGCAGGTTTGTTCAGATTCGGAGTAATTCGTGGCCGCCATGAGGAAGGTGTTCCGTCTCTCCACTGGAGCCAGCCGAGCCTCGGATTAGGCAGGGTGGTTGGTCAGCAGCTGACTACGTGATCACATTTTGCACCTTGGCCCAAGAGAGTGGCTGGAACAGGGAGGTCCTCGCCACTCTATACAGCCAAGGACTCCGAGATGAATTGAAGGATGAACTGATAGAGTTCTTTGAGGAGGTGACCAGTCATATAGATGAGGGTAGTGCAGTGGATGTGATCTATATGGATTTTAGTAAGGCAGTTGACGAGGTTCCACACGGTAGGCTTATTCAGAAAGTCAGAAGGCATGGGATCCAGGGAAGTTTGGCCAGGTGGATCCAGAATTGGCTTGCCTGCAGAAGGCAGAGGGTCGTAGTGGAAGGAGTACATTCAGATTGGAGGATTGTGACTAGTGGTGTCCCACAAGGATCTGTTCTGGGACCTCTACTTTTCGTGACTTTTATTAACGACCTGGACGTGGGGGTAGAAGGGTAGGTTGGCAAGTTTGCAGACAACACAAAGGTTAGTGGTGTTGTAGATAGTGTAGACGATTGTCGAAGATTGCAGAGAGACATTGATAGGTTGCAGAAGTGGGCTGAGAAGTGGCAGATGGAGTTCAAGCCGGAGAAGTATGAGGTGGTACACTTTGGAAGGACAAACTCCAAGGCAGAGGACAAAGTAAATGGCAGGATACTTGGTAGTGTGGAGGAGCAGAGGGATCTGGGGGTACATGTCCACAGATCTCTGAAAGTTGCCTCACAGGTAGATAGAGTAGTTAAGAAAGTTTATGGGGTGTTAGCTTTCATAAGTCGAGGGATAGACTTTAAGAGTCATGAGGTAATGATGCAGCTCTATAAAACTCTGGTTAGGCCACACTTGGAGTACTGTGTCCAGTTCTGGTTGCCTCACTATAGGAAGGATGTGGAAGCATTGGAAAGGGTACAGAGGAGATTTACCAGGATGCTGCCTGGTTTAGAGAGTATGCATTATGATCAGAGATTAAGGGAGCTAGGGCTTTCCTCTTTGGAGAGAAGGAGGATGAGAGGAGACATGATAGAGGTGTACAAGATATTAAGAGGAATAGATAGAGTGGACAGCCAGTGCCTCTTCCCCTGGGCACCACTGCTCAATACAAGAAGACATGGCTTTAAGGTAAGGGGTGGGAAGTTCAAGGGGGATATTAGAGGAAGGTTTTTTACTCAGAGAGTGGCTGGTGCGTGGAATGCACTGCCTGAGTCAGTGGTGGAGGCAGATACACTAGTGAAATTTAAGAGACTACTAGACAGGTATATGGAGGAATTTAAGGTGGGGGGTTATGTAGGAGGCAGGATTTGAGGGTCGGCACAACAATGTGGGCCGAAGGGCCTGTACTGTGCTGTACTATTCTATGTTCTATGCCCTGGGACTACTTCAGGAGGCTGAATAAAGCAGGTCCGAGCCCAGTCCCAACGCATCGCAGTTCCACTCCCCAGCCTTGGACCATAACCAGCCTGTCACCTGCTCAAGATCCTATCGAGGCCATGCAGGTTAGCTGCACCAGACTCGCCGCTGATGCGAGATCCTGGCGTTGGAGTCAAGGTACCTGCTCTTACTGTGGAGAGGCAGGTCACCTGCAGGCCAAATGTCCCAAGGTGCAGCAGTCGGGAAAACTGCTTAGACCGTCCAGTATCGGGAGGGCTATGGCGGTAGCAGCCACTACTCCCAAGCTCATGGATTCTGGTTTTGCGTGGAAGGTGGAGTTCCCCTGGGGTAAGAAACTGAGGCAGGTGAAGGCTTTTGTGGACTCTGGGACAACGGGTAATTTTCTGGATTTAGGAAATGCCCATCGGCTTGACATACATACTGGCGAGAGCTGAGCCAGTCTGTGCCCACATCTGTCTTACACGGCCGACCACTGGGTTCTGGGCAGATCCAGCAACAGACTGTGGTTTTGCAGATGACGGTAGGGGTTCGTGTGGGAGACATTAGCTTCTACATCGTTGACTCACCACTCATACCCCTGATCCGCCATCACCCTTGAGTGTCCCGGCATAACCCATCACAGGCTGGAGGGAGGCGAGAATTGTTGGGTCATGGTGTTCGGACACCCAGACTCTCCCATGACCAGTGACCAGTAAGGGGGCAACCTTCAGTGTGAGGTAACCTGAGGCCATCGAGAGACCTCGTCCTGCCCTCAAGGACGGACAAGCCGGTCCCAGCCAACGGGACTGTGCGAGTCCCGGAACTTTCTAGTCAGGACTGCATGGGAACTAGGGAGAGGGTATCTCTGGTTTAGAAGAGAACCAAGGGGACACCCGAACAGTCTGGGAAAATTGCCGCTAAGCTTAAGGAATCCCACTGCCAGGTCTTGAGGAAGGGAAAGACTCCTGTACGCCAATCCTTGAAGCCTATTCCCAGGCGGGTGGGTGGGCTCAAAGACCATCTGTAATGCCCTACTGCCATGGCCTGAAGACTGATTTATACTTGTGCGTACGGGCTACGCCATAGGCCTGATTTATACCTTTTGGTAGCCCTACGGCATGCGTAGTTGTGTCTGCATCACTCTGCAATTCACCGCCAAAACGCTAGTTGGCAGTGGGGTTTCTACGCCACTGTGTTGAGTTTCTTTGTGAGAGACATGGATGAGGAAATGCATTTCAAATATTTTTGGATGTCGGCAGGTAGGTTTGACGATTTGGTTCATCGTTTCCAACCGTTTATCTCGCATCAGTGACAGACAGGGCAGAGAAAAGCAACCGGAAATGTGTAGGAGGAAATGCGATGCTACCAAGCGGACCAATCACAGTCATTGCGGTCTGCGTCACCGTGATGCGCGAGTTACATTTCTGGGGAGGTGCATGTCACCCTACAGCGTAGGGTACACGGTACCTATGGTGTACATTTGACACAGAAGTATAATTTGGGCTTGAGGACACAGATGGGGCTTTGGATCTGATTCTACAAATGAGCTTTGTGAACCTAGGGGGTGGGGATTCTGATGTCTGTTGAATCATCCAACTAAGAAGCCTCAGGGCTCGTTCTCAAAGGAATGTCTGGAGGAGATTGCAACACCCAGACCGTTCGAAATCCCGACTGTTTACAAGGATCTAGAGGAGATCTTCAGCGAGGGAAAGGCCTCCACTCTTCCACCGCACTGACCCTATGACTGTGCCACAGACCTGCTGCTTGATACTTGTTGCCCCGCGGGGTCGAGGGCCCAGAGAGAAGCGCAATGGAAGGGTATATAAAGGAAGCTCTTGCCCCAGGCTTCACTTGGCCCTCTGCCGCAACTGCTGCCGCAGATTTTTTCTCGTACAAAAGGAAGATGGGAGCCTGTGGTTGTGCATTGATTACAGGGGATTAAACTATATAAGGACCAAGAATCGCTATCCCCTTCCTCTTATGAATATGGCCTTCAAGATGCTCCAAGGAGCAAAACTAGACTTACGGAGTGCCTACAACCTGCTCCGGAAAGGTGATGAGTGGAAAACTGCATTCAATACACTGATGGGGCACTACAAGTACCTGGTTATACCTTTCGGCCTTCTGAAAGCTCCAGAGATTTTCCAGGCCTTTATAAATTACGTCACTGGCTAGAGGGGGCCAAGAACCCTTTTATCATTTGGACTGACCACAAGAACCTGGCTTATATTCACGAGGCCAAGAGGCTGAATTCCAGGCAGGCCAGGTGGTCTTAGTTCTTTAATCGCTTTGATTTCATCCTGACCTATTGACCGGGGTCGAAGAACCAGAAGTCAGAAGCCTTGTCCCATCAGTTTGACAAACCAGAACGAGAGGAGCAGCCTACCACCAAATTGCCCCAAGCCAGGGTGGTAGTGCCAACTTGTTGGGGAATCGACACTCTTGTCCGTGGGCCTAGGCACAAGGGGAGATTCCTAAGAACGGTTCTCTAGGTTGGCTGCTCGTCCCAAGTTCCGTCCTGTCCCAGCTACTCCAGTGGGGACATTCATTAAGAATGACCGCACACCCTGGAATTGCCAGGACCCTCGAGTTTATCAAGAGAAGGTATTTGTGCCTGGAAAGAAGATCAGAGTATGTGCAGGTACGCGAGGTGTGCGCCCGGAACAAGAATCCCCGTATCTGAACTCAAGGACCCCTCCACCCCCTACCCGTTCTGGAAAGACCATGGCACACGTTTCCATGGACTGTCACGGGTCTTCCACCGTCCAAGCGGAAGATGGTCATCATGGTCATTGTGGACCATTTTTCGAAAGTCTGCAAGTTCATTGCCTTGAAGAAGATGCCATCTGCGGCAGAGACGGCCAAAATTGTCCTGGACCAGGTCTTCAGGATCCACGGATTCCCGGTGGACATTGTCTCAGATCGTGGTCCCAAATTTGCTTCACATTTGTGGAGGGCGTTTTGTAAGTTGATAGGGGCAACAGCGAGCCTTTCCGCTGCAATCCAATGGCCAGACAGGGTGGACCAACCAAGATTTAGAACGTACCCTAAGATGCCCGGCCTCGGAAGGACCCGATGAGTGGTGTGACCATTTGATGTGGGCAGAGTTTGCCCACAACTTGTACAGCATTCAGTGCACAGGATGTCACACATTTTGTGTGATGAGAGCTCTTTACAGCATTCGGCGCACAGGATGTCACTGTTTGAGTTTGGTTTAGCTCCACCTCTCTTTCTGGAACAGGAGGCTGAGCTTGGGGTCCCTGCGGCCGAGAGTCTCATCCAATGCTGCCTCGCTGGGTGGAATCTAGAAGGCTGGCGCCCAAGTTCATCAGACCCTTCAGGCTCCTGAGCATAGTAAACCTGGCAGCTCCCCAAAACCCTAAAGATCGACCCTACCTTACACATCTCTAAATTAAAACCTGTCTGCCCCACCACCACCCAGGTTTACCGGTGGGTAACAGGTCTTCACGGTGAGAAGACTCTGGACTCGCATACTGTACGAGGACTTCAGCAATACCTTGTGAACTGGAAGGATTCAGACCTGAGGAGAGGCATTGGGTGCCTGAAAAAGTCACCTTAGATCAACTCTCATCCTCAACTACCATTTCCAACTCTCTGAGCAGACAGGGCCACCAGGAGTCAGCTGTAGGAGAAGGGGTCTTCTTATGAGATGCTCCCAAGCATGCCAGCTTCTGGAATTTAGACTCTCGACCTGTCCGGTGTGTGGGTAGCTGGCGTGGCTCCTTTATGGGTTCAGGGTGGTCCCACTTATTGAAAATCACATCTTGGGTGCCAAGAATTGAGAAATTAAAGAGCACCTGAGCTAGGGTTTGGTGCTCAATCATAAGCCTAGTAGTGATATTGTCTAATGTTTGTTTTGTGCTCCGTTCTCAATCCAGCTTGATACCGTATTTCGATCCTAGCCTCAGACACTCCAACATTTGGGTCTAAACCATCCTCGGCCAGGACTCTCCTCAAAGGTTCAATTTAATGTCAGAGAAATGTAAACAATATACACCCTGAAATGCTTCCTCTTCGCACAAAATATAAAGATCAGCAAATGTGATTCTTAAACCGATGGCAAAATCAAGCAATTGTATATGTAACGAGGAGGTGGGAAAAAAATAACCAGTGTACAGGAAAGAGTTTCTAAATTTAATCCTGGTTTTAAGTGAGAACCTCAGTTTAGCAGACATGCCTCATTGCTGCCTTTCACCTTGAGGGTTGGCAGTTGCTAATATTTCCTACTTGTGAAGCATAGATATCGTCTTTAGGGTGACAGGGTTTAGCACCTGTATAGGCCCCCACCCCCAATCAGAGTCACGAGAAGCCACGGGATCAGGTGGTGGATGGTCGTATGAGCAGCTGGTGTAGATCACAAGTCCTGGTTATGTGACCACCGACACCAGGCAGTATTGAAAATGGGTTGGGGGTCACCTGACTTGTAAAGACACTGCCCAGAAGAAGGCAATGGCAAACAACTTCTGCAGAAAAATTTGCCAAGAACAATCACAGTTCTAGACAATGCTTGCCCACGTCATACAACACGGCACATAGTGATGACGATGCTATATGTGGGGTGGCATGGTAGTGTGGTGGTTTGCAGCATCAGTGAACCAGGTTCAATTCCCACCGCTGCCTGTAAGGAGTTTGTACGTTCTCCCCGTGACCGCATGGGTTTCCTCTGGGTGCTCCAGTTTCCTCCCACATTCCAAAGGCATACCAGTTGTTAGGTTAATTGGCCGTGGTAAACTGTCTTGTGAATAGGCTAGGATTAAATCAGAGCATTGCTGTGTGCCGTGGCTCAAAGGGTGATGGGTCTATTCCGTGCTGTATCTCAGTAAATAAGTAAGTGTAGAACAAACAAATGTTACCATTGTAGCCACAGGCTCTCTTGTCAAATTCTGCATGTTAGTTTCTTTTGCCACCTAGTTTGGATGGCTGGGTCAGAAATATAGCAACAGACAGTTGTAACTCCTACCTAGAGCTGGTGGCCCAGTAGCACATCAGTTAGCATAATGCTACTGCAGTGCCAATGAGGAGTGTTCAATTCCCACCACTATCTGTAAGGATTTTCCCCGTGACTGCGCGGGTTCCATCCAGTTGATCCAGTTCCCTATAATGTACGGTTTGTAGGTTAATTGGAAGAGGGGTGTAATTGGGCAGCGTGGCCTTGCTGGGCCAGGAGGGCCTGTTACTGACCTTTAAATCTAAACTGGTAGATTTGAAGCAACACACAAAGTGCTGGAGGAACTCTTCATCTCAACTGTTAAGGATCGAGATATTTCATTTGCACTGGGGTTGACATTTAGACTTGAAACCCTTCATCTGGACTGGCTTCCAGCTCTGGTAGATTAGCAGGATTAGTTAGTTTGACACCTCCCATTAACTCTACACCCATCAGGAAAATGCAGGAAGATACTATGGAGCTATAGAACAATGCACAAAATGCTGGAGGAACTCAGCAGGCCAGGCAGCATCTATTTATTTATTTGGAGATACAACCCCATGGTAACAGGCTGTTCCGGCCCAGTGTGCCCTCATCACCCAATCACACCATGTAACCTCCCAATCCAGGAGTCTAAACAACACACACAAAATGCTGGAGGAACTCAGCAGTTCAGACAGCATCTATAGAAATGAATAGACAATCAGCATTTCAGGCCAAAATCCTTCGCACAAATCTTTTGTGTTTACAATGGGTGTGATCAATCCATAACAAGTTAAATTTTATGTGGTAATGCTCCTGTGAAAGAAAATTTGTAAAATTAGAGCACCATGGTAGGGTAGCTATTAGCGCGACAGTATTACAGCTCAGAGCCTTGGACGTCAAAAATTCAAAAGTTTATTTAATGTATACAGTATACAACCTGGAATTCATACTCTTCACAGACATCCACAAAACAGAATATAATATTAATGGTAAGTCTCTTGGCAGTGTGGAGGATCAGAGAGATCTTGGGGTCTGAGTCCATAGGACACTCAAGGCTGCTGCACAGATTGACTCTGTGGTTAAGAAGGCATATGGTGCATTGGCCTTGATCAATCGTGGGATTGAGTTTAGGAGCCGAAAGGTAATGTTGCAGCTATATAGGACCCTGGTCAGACCCCACTTGGAGTACTATAGGAAGGATGTGGAAACTATAGAAAGGGTGCAGAGATTTAGAAGGATGTTGCCTGGATTGGGGAGCATGCTTTATGAGAATAGGTTGAGTGAACTTGGCCTTTTCTCCTTGGAGTGACGGAGGATGAGAGGTGACCTGATAGAGGTGTATAAGAAGATGAGAGGCATTGACCGTGTGGATAGTCAGAGGCGAGCACGAGAGGGCACAGTTTTAAGGTGCTTCGAAGTAGGTACAGAGGAGATGTCAGGGGTAAGTTTTTTACACAGAGAGTGGTGAGTGCGTGGAATGGGCTGCCAGTGACGGTGGTGAAGGCGGATATGATACGGTCTTTTAAGAGGCTCCTGGACAGGTACATGGAACTTAGAAAAATAGAGGGACTTGGGTAACCCTAGGTAATTTCTCAGGTAAGGACATGTTCGGCACAGTTTTGTGGGCTGAAGGGCCTGTATTGTGCTGTAGGTTTTCTATGTTTCTAAAGCAAAGAAACCCCATGGAATGAATGATAGAAACGTCGAAGCCCCAAAGCCTCCCTCCCCTCCCCTCCCTTCACACAAGCAGCAGCAAAAGCATCAGCCCTCCCCTCCCCCTCCCCTCCCCCTCCTCCTCCTTCTCCCCCTCCCCTCCCCCTCCTCTCCCCCTCCCCCTCCCCCCACACAATGTAAGCAACAGCAGAAGGCCCCCAAGCCCCAGAGAGCCCTTGATTCAGTTGTAACACCATCCGTAAAGAGACTGTTCATTCTCCCCGTGACCATGTGGGTTTCCTCGGGGTGCTCCAGTTTCCTCCCACAGTCCAAAGACGTACCGGTTAGTGGTTGATTGGTCATTGTATGCAGTCTTTCAGTTAGGCTCGGGTTAAAGGGGAGGGTTGGTAGGTGGTGCAGCTGGTTGAGATAGAAGGGTTTGTTCCACGCTGTAACTAAATAAATGAAAAAAAGGGAGACTAGAAGTAGGAGAAAAGGAGGGCGATTCTCGAGGCTTTTAACATAGACTACGTTCAAAGTTCAAAGAACACATTTGTCACCATATACAACCCTGAGATTCGTATCCTTGTGGGCATTCACAGTAAGTACCAAGAAACACAATAGAATCAATGAAAGAGCACGCCCAACAAGATGGACAAACGTCAATGTGCAGAAGACAACAGACCGTGCAAATACAAAAAGAGAAAGAAAAACAAACAAAATAATAATACATAAGTAAATAAACAATTCCTATCAAAAACAGGAGATGAAGAGTCCCTGAAAGTGAGTCCACTGGCTGTGGGAACATTTCAGTGAGGGGGCAAGTGAAGTTGAGTGAGGTTATCCCCTTTGGTTCAGGAGCCTGATGGTTGAGGGTAATAACTGTTCCAGAACCTGGTGGTGAGAGTCCTGAGGCTCCTCTACCTCCTTCCTGATGGCAGCAGCGAGACTGAGCATGACCTGGGTGGTCAGGATCCCTGATGATGGATGCTGCGTCCGTGTTTCATGTAGATGTGCTCAGTGTGGGGAGGGGGCTTTACCTGTGATAGACTGGGCTGTGTCCGTTACTTTTCATAGGCTTTTCCATTCAAGGGCATGCAAAGTGGTCAAGGGAGGGGTGTCCTTATTTCATTATGCGCCGTGTCGTATGACGTGGGTGATCATCGTTTTTCCATGACCATGATTGTTCTTGGCAACTTTTTCTACAGAAGTGGTTTGCCATTGCCTTCTTCTGGGCAGTGTCTTTACAAGACGGGTGACCCCAGCCATTATCAATACTCTTCAGAGATTGTCTGCCTGGTGTCAGTGGTCACATAACCAGGACTCGTGATCCACACCAGTTGCTCATACGACCATCCACCACCTGCCCCCGTGGCTTCACGTGACCCTGACTGGGGTGGTGGTTGGGGGTCTAAGCAGGTGCTACACCCTGCCCAAGGACGAGCTGCAGGCTAGCAGAGGGAAGATGCACCTTACGCCTTATCTGGTAGAGACGTAACTCCACCCCGTCAGCCATGCAGGGGCAGAGATACATGGCGGGGTGCATGGTGTTGAATAATCTGAAAAAGGAGTCTGGCATTGGGAATAGATTACAGGGGCAAGTTGAAAAGTTGAAAAGAATTTGTAAACAAGAAAGAGAAGAAAATGAAGGCATACATCTTTGTGGTGCTTTTCACATCTGTTTCAGTCACCATTGGAATGCAGGGAATGCAGTAGCCAAGCTCCAAAACAGGAATGCGATAATGACCAGATATCCTGTTTTCTTTTACAAATGGTGATTGAGTGATACGTCTTGGAGAATGCTGAGGAGAACTACCCTGCTTGTCTTCAAAAGAATGCCTTGTATGTCCGAGAGTGAGACAGCTGAGATCTTGATCAATCATTTCATCTGAACTCTGACAATTCAGAGAGTGCACCGTTCCCTCGGTACTGAACTGATGGGTCACCCTGGGATTCAGGAGTGAAACTTGACCCCTCATTCTCTCTGACTCAGAGGCTAACAGGCAGCTGATTTCAGCACTGTCAAAAGCACAAAGCACTTCACACAAGCATAGAACACACAAAACATGCTGGTGGTGATTGGCGAACTGTAAAGTACAGCTCTGCTGAGAGAGGGAGAGAGATCACGTCAGTGAGAGACAGAGAGAGAACGTCAGTGACAGACAGAGAGAGACCGTCAGTGAGAGACAGAGAGAGAACGTCAGTGAGAGACAGAGAGAGAGAACGTCAGTGAGAGACAGAGAGAGAACGTCAGTGACAGACAGAGAGAGAACATCAGTGAGAGACAGAGAGAACGTCAGTGAGAGACAGAGAGAGAGAACGTCAGTGACAGAGAGAGAGAGAACGTCAGTGAGAGACAGAGAGAGAACGTCAGTGAGACAGAGAGAGAGAGAGAACGTCAGTGAGAGACAGAGAGAGAGAATATCAGTGAGAGACAGAGAGAGAGAACGTCAGTGAGAGACAGAGAGAGGGAACGTCAGTTAGAGACAGAGAGAGAGAATGTCAGTGAGAGACAGAGAGAGAACGTCAGTGAGAGACAGAGAGAGAACATCAGTGAGAGACAGAGAGAACGTCAGTGAGAGACAGAGAGAGAGAGAACGTCAGTGACAGAGAGAGAGAGAACGTCAGTGAGAGACAGAGAGAGAACGTCAGTGAGACAGAGAGAGAGAGAGAACGTCAGTGACAGACAGAGAGAGAGAATATCAGTGAGAGACAGAGAGAGAGAACGTCAGTGAGAGACAGAGAGAGGGAACGTCAGTGAGAGACAGAGAGAGAATGTCAGTGAGACAGAGAGAGAGAGAGAACGTCAGTGAGAGACAGAGAGAGAGCAAAAATCAGTGGGAGACAGAGAGAGAGAATGTCAGTGACAGACAGAGAGAGAGAACGTCAGTGAGAGACAGAGAGAGAGAACATCAGTGACAGAGAGAGAGAGAATGTCAGTGAGAGACAGAGAGAGAACGTCAGTGAGAGACAGAGAGAGAACGTCAGTGAGACAGAGAGAGAGAGAGAATGTCAGTGAGAGACAGAGAGAGAACGTCAGTGACAGAGAGAGAGAGAACATCAGTGAGAGACAGAGAGAGAATGTCAGTGACAGACAGAGAGAGAGAACATCAGTGACAGACAGAGAGAGAACGTCAGTGAGAGACAGAGAGAACGTCAGTGACAGAGAGAGAACGTCAGTGAGAGACAGAGAGAGAATGTCAGTGAGACAGAGAGAGAGAACGTCAGTGAGAGACAGAGAGAGAGAACGTCAGTGAGAGACAGAGAGAGAATGTCAGTGAGACAGAGAGAGAGAGAGAACGTCAGTGAGAGACAGAGAGAGAGAACGTCAGTGACAGACAGAGAGAGAACGTCAGTGAGAGACAGAGAGAGAGAACGTCAGTGAGAGACAGAGAGAGAGAACATCAGTGAGAGACAGAGAGAGAGAATGTCAGTGAGAGACAAAGAGAGAACGTCAGTGAGAGACAGATAGGGAGAAAAAGTCAGTGAGAGGGGTGGGGAGAGAGAAACGGTAAGAGAGAATGTCAATGAGAGAGATGGAGAGAAACAGAGACAGAGACAAGCAATGTGAGAGCGAGACAGAGAAGAAGTGAGAAAGAGAGAGAGGCAGAGAGAGAGATAGGGAGACAGACAGTTGGAGAGAAAGTGAGAGTGACAGAGGTAGAGAGAAAGAGAGAGGGAGAGAATGATGAATACAGGGAGAGGAAGAGGGAGGAAGAGATGGAAAGGGAGGGAGAGAGAAGGAGAGAGAGGCAGAAAGAGGGAGGGCAAGAGAAAGAATGAGAAAGAGAGTGACAGAGACAGGAAAATAGAGGGAGAGAGATGGAGAGAGACAAAGACAGTCAGAGAGTAAGAGAGAAAGCAAGAGAGAGAAAGAGAAAGACAGAGAGAGAGAGGGAAGGAGTGATGGAGAGAGAGTGAGAAAGAGAGTGAAAGAGACAGAAAGATAGAGGGAGAGAGATGGAGAGAGAGATAGAGACAGTTGGAGAAAGAGAGATAGAGACAGGAGAAAAAGAGAGAGATGGGGAGGGGGGAGAGAGGTGGGGGAGACGGATGGGAAGAGAAGAATACTTGGATTGAGTGATTCTAACAAAGGGAACAACATCTAGAGCAGGACTGTTCATAATGTCTGTTAAAAGAACTCTTTTAACTGAATCAATGGAGGTGCTACCTGTAGGAAGCAGCATCTGACATCACCGCTCGAGCTGCTCCCTCTTCCCGCGGCTACTGTCGGGCAGGAGGAACAGAAGCCTGAGGCTCGGTAACACCAGGCTCAGGAACAGTTACTCTTCCACAACCATCCAGTTCCTGAACCAACCTGCACAACCCCTGGTTGTGGTTCAGGGGTCGGTGGGGGCGGGGGGGGGGGGGAAGGTCTGACCTGGTTACATAGCAACTAGAGTACCAGCAACCTGGCTTCAATTCCCATTGTTGTCTGTAAGGAGTTTGTATATCCCGATTTAACAAATAAATTCAAAATAAACCCTAACGTTACCTTGGTAAAAGAACACCCCAGACTACTCAAGCTACCATGGACTTGTTTCTGTCTTTTTGATATAGAGCAACAGAGTGCTTCAGCACAAAAGCAGGCAATTCATCCACCTCGTGTGCACTGAACTAGGTGCCTGGTGCCACCAGCCCGCACTAACGTGACTGTCGTGAGCTCTGCAGGCCTCTGGGACTTGCTGTGGAGTGGAGAGCTTCTGGCTTTCTTGATTATCCCTATTTACTACTTGTCAACTCTGCCCCTACCTTTCCCCACTGTGACTTTTTACTTCTTCTCACCTGTCTATCACCTCCCCCCTGGGTCCCCTTCTCCTTCCATTTCTCCTGTTTCCACTCTCCTCTCCTGTCTGACTCCTTCTTCTCCAGCCCTTGACCTTCCCCACCCGCCTGGCCGCACCTATCACCCTCAACTAGCCTCCTTCCCCTCCCCCCACCTTTTTATTGTGGCTTCTTCCCCCTTCCTTCTCAGTCCTGAAGGGGGGTCTCAGCTCAAAACATCGACTGTTTATTCATTTCCACAGATGCTGCCTGACCTGCTGAGTTCCTCCAGCATTTTGTGCATGTTGTCCGAGAGCAAGTGAAGTGATAAACCATGTTATTCTTGTCTGTGAACTTTTGAATGCACAGTACAAAGTGATAAAATGGAACAGCCTCAATCAGTAATTTTTGTGCTGGGAAGTGACATCCCAATGTCAGTATCTGGAAGCTCAATTTGAGTTGCTATTAATAATGCAAATGTCACAGTTGTTGCTAAATCAAACAGCTAGCATAATAAACTTCTGGCCTGTGCTAATTTAAAGTTGCATTCAATGGATTAATATGTACAAGCTGGAACCAATCTCATATTACTCACTAGTAACATGTAAGGATTGGTAGTATTTTCCAAGCAGCTTTGTCCAAGTCCTTTCGTAAGCAGGGATTTAGTTTCGGAATGTTTCAATGGTATCAAGTTGGCGAAATCCAGAATTTGGCAGGAACTTGATCCTGAATGCAGCCGTTTGCATAGTTATCAGTGGCTCTGCATTTACAATCCAGCTTTCATTTCAATAAGCAATAATTTTTTTTAAAGTTTTCATTTTCCGGTCATGCAGCGGTTAGCGTGATGCTATTACAGCTCGGGATATTCCGTTACGGAGTTTGGAGTTCAATTCCGGTATCATTCTGTGAGGAGTTTGTACTTTCTCCCCGAGACCGCAAGGGTTTTCTCCGGGTGTTCCGGTTTCCTCCGACAGTCCAAAGGCGTGTGGGTTAGTAGGCTAATGTGTAAATTGCCTTGTGATTAGGCTAGGGTCAAATAGGTGAGTTGCCGGGCAGTGTGGCTCAAAGGGATGGAAGGGCCTATTCCGTGCTGTATCAGAATAAGAATCAGGTCTAATATCAATGGAATATGTCATGAAGTTTGATAACTTTGCAACAGCAGTACAATGCAAAACATGATAACAGAGGGGGTGGGGAAAAACTGTGAATTTCACTAACTATATATATATATATAAAACAGTTAAATTAAATAATTTGAAGACCCTGACCTGGAGTTACACTCTGACTTCGGTTCTTTGTGGGAATGGGACCCGCTCTCAGGGCACCACGACTGCTGCTTCTTGATATCCCAAGGACGCGGCCTGGAGGACAACCAAGCCTTCAGGGTTCTGGGATTTCATGACTCTGGGGACGTGTTGATCCTAGGCTGGTGCCTAGAACATCGGGAGCAGTGGGTTAGCTGCCGTGAGTTGTGTGACCAGAGAGCTGTGCCTTTCTGGGGCTGACTCTGGTCACAGAGCTCGGAAAAAACGATGCAACAGACTTTTAACATCGTAAATCAGCGAGTTGTTTATGTCTCCCCTCTCACAGTGAAACGGAGACACCTCTTTTTCCCTTATTACAGAGAGAGAGAGCCAGTGGTATGTTGAATTACCGAGTGAATGAGTGGTTTTTGGGGTACTGCAAGTCTGCGTCTTTATTGATGTTTTTGCTGCATGCTTGAGTGCTCGGTGGAGGGGGCCGATGCTTTTTTGCCGGTGGGGGTGAGGGGTTGTTCGTTGCCTTGCAGCTGTTTGTGCGTGGGAGAGAGGGGCTGGGGGGGCTTTGGGGTTCTAATGTTTAACATTCATTCTTTGGGGCACTCCCCTGCTTTTGTGGATGTTTGCGAAGAAAAAGGATTTCAAGATGTATATTGCATACACTTCTCTGACATTAAGTATACCTATTGACCTACCTCCTGCAAAAATAGAAATAAAAAAGTAGTGAGGTAGTGTTCATGGGTTCAAAGTATTACCCTGCCTTCTCAAATGGATATAAAAGATCACAATTAGAGCCAGATGGCATGGAAACTGGCCCTTTGTCCTACAGTCTCCATGACAACCTTCCTTCCCATCTCCATTAATCCTATTTACCTGCACGTGGCTTATGGCCTACCATAACTTGGCAATTTAAGTGCTGGTCTAATACTTCCAAGGTTGTCAAGCCAAGAAGTGGTAATGGGGACAAGCTCCCACCACCTAAAAGTGCTCCTCAAGGCATGCGCCTCAAATGGCCTCTGACAACCAAGTCCAGCTCCTGGCCTTCTCGTGTGGCCTCTAAGCCCGGCAGAACTGTTTCAACTGACAGGAGAAGGAGCGAAGGCAGGTCCTGGCACCTTAAACCCAGTGCTTCGGGTAGATGGAGCTCATCAGCCTGGGAAGGCAGTCCATCTAAGAGAGGGAAAATCTTTTCCCTCTCTTAGATGGAATGATTTCAAACCTCCGCTGCCTTGCGGCCGTACCCACTCATGGGAGAGGCTTTGGGAGTAAACCCTGAGGACAAATGCGGAGCTGGAGTCCCTAAGGCCTTCAATCTTGTTCTGGCAACTCCTGCGACGACACTGGTGCCAAGCTGTATCGGCCCTGGCCCTTCCCTTGGACAACATCGGTGTCGTGGAGAGGGGAGACTTGCTACTTGGGCAACTGCCGGTCTTCCATACAAACTTGCCCAGGCCTGTGCCCTGGAGAGGACACTCCAGCGTCGCCTCACCATGACAGCACAGAGACTTTCCAGGCGCAGATCCATGATCCCACGAGACTAATGGATGCCACCAACCAACAATGCTTCTTAAATGGATGGCACGGTAGCATAGCGGTTAGCACCATTGCCTCACAACACCAATGACCACCGACAGGGGTTCAATTCCCGCTGCCGTCTGTAAGGAGCTTGTCTCCATGACCCGTCTGCTCCGCATGGTTACAATTAGTCATACTCATAGTCATACTTTATTGATCCCGGGGGAAATTGGTTTTCGTTACAGTTGCACCATAAGTAATAAATAGTAATAGAACCATAAATAGTTAAATAGTAATATGTAAATTATGCCAGTAAATTATGAAATAAGTCCAGGACCAGCCTATTGGCTCAGGGTGTCTGACCCTCCAAGGGAGGAGTTGTAAAGTTTGATGGCCACAGGCGGGAATGACTTCCTATGACGCTCTGTGTTGCATCTCAGTTAGTAGTACAAGTTCAAGTTTATTGTCCTCTGACTGTACATAGATACAACCAAACAAAACAATGTTCCTCCGGACCATGGAGCACACACAAAACATATATCACACACAGCATGTAAAACAAAATATTACCATTAATAAGTTAATAAAATATCATTGAAAATGCATGTGGTGCACAGGTTAACAGTGATTGTTGCCCATTGTGTCCGACGATGAGAGAAAACCTATGCGGGAGAGCTTTTAAACTAGAAAAATCGTTTCACCGGGGCAGTTCCACTCTCTTGACCTCAGAAGTCCAGGTCCAGGGGTATGAACAAGGGTCACAAACTGGGATCTTCCTAGGGTGCATTGGATGACCATGATGTCCTCTGTGCCTTGTCATGTCCTTGGCTCTACATAGACCGTTGCAGCACCACTTTCCTGTCTGTTGGAACTCACTGGAGATCTCACCCGCCCAGTCCGCGGGAACTGACCGCACGCTGGGACGGGCGTGTCCCTATCTCACCAGGTACGAGGCTGCCGGTTACCCTCACCTGGTTTATCCCAGCTGTCGAAGTGGTATACTGGGGGGTGTGGCTGCTGTCGCGTGTAAATAGTTACTTGGAGCCACAGGTGAGAGCTGAGTGTTCGGTGGGGACCAAAAGTGAGCAAGCTCCCGGGACTGGACACAGCAAGCCCCTTCACCAGAGGTGCTAGCCCTCCCTGGACACCCCATACACCCTAGAAGTTAGCAGTAAGCAGCTCACCGTCCTGGTGCCAGGACCTCAGTGGTGGCAGGGTGTCCATTAGCCTCTCAACCTGAGGAATGAAGTGTGGTCTGGCCTGGCAGGCCCAGTCCTGATACGTCTGTACCTTCCTCCTGATGGTAGTGGATGAAAGAGATCATGGGGTGGGTGATAGGGATTCTCAACAATGCCTCAGATTCTGCTGTTCACATACAACGCTCCCAGTAAATGTCACAAATGGGGTGGGGGGAGACCCTGGCATTCCTCTCGGCAGTTATATGTTGTGGGCATGCCATGTTGATGCCGGAAGCAGGGCAAAACTTGTGGGCTGCCCCCCCCCCAGCGCACAATCTTTGGACTGTGTTGGTCGTCGATGTGAAACAACATATATTTCACTGTACATATGAAAAATAAAGGGAATCTCTCTAAATAGTGAGAGTCTCTGACTCAGGAAGTGTATTCCGGCTTCTAGCTCCCCTCTCAGTGAGAAAATTCCTCTTTGGATCCTTCTCAAGCCTCTTGATTCTTACTGTAAACCTCTGACCTCCTCTGCTATGTTGTTTGAAATAGATTTATTATTTATTTATTTAGAGCTACATTGCGGAACAGTTCCTTCCGGCGTCCCAGCAACCCACATATTTAACCCTAGTCTAATCACAGGACAATTTACAATGACTAATTAACCTACTGCTCCAAGACGACCACAACCTTGCCTTATGGTTTGGAGGCTTGTGTGCTTCAATGACCCGGAGAGCTATGTTGGCTGGAGATAGGACCTTGTGCTTTGGCCCTTGGTAGGGTCACCCATGCCAAACAGGTCAAAGGGTAGAGGTCAGGCTAAGAGTGGTCCACCGGTCCTCCAGGTTCTCGGGTTCAAGCTCAGGGCTAACAATCCTGACTGGTCAAACAAAATTGTTACGCGAACAGCAATGAAGAACCCTACATCTGCGTGTGACAGTATTCCTGAGTCTCCACCCAGGACTTGCATATGACTGACATCGCAACAGGCAGTAAATAAGTGATTAATTTACCTGGTGTTCGGGCTGGGGTCGGTGCTGTCCCCAGTGTTCACTGGGAAGAAGACGGGTTGTATTGTGGTCCACTGCAGATTGCTGCTGCATTCATGGACTCAGGTCTGGACTGCTTTTTTTTGCATAGCTGTATCTTACATGTGCTTGCTATCTTATACGTGCTATGTGTGCTTTGTGCTGTGTGTGACGGTTGTTACTGTGTTTTGTACCATGGCCCCAGAGTAATGCTGTTTCATTTGGCTGTATTCATGTATGGTTGAATGACAATTAAACTTCAATTGAATTGAATTTAATTCCTTAGCATTCTATACTCTGCAGTAAACAAGCACATCTTATCCAGTCCCTCCTCATAACATGAAGATCGTGATAAATTTCCTTTGCACACTTTTCTCGTGTCCTTTCCATGATAATGCAAGATATAGGAGTAGAGTCAGGCCATTTCCGCCATTTCATCATGGCTGATCCATCTTCCTTCTCAGCCCCAATCTCTTGCCTTTGCCTTGCATCCCTTCATGCCCAGACCAACCAAGAATCTATCAACCTCTCCCTTAAATACTCCTAATGTCTTGACCTCCACAGCTGTCTGTGGCAACGAATTCTACAGATTCACCACTCTCTGGCTAAAGAAATTCCTCCTCATCTCTGTTCTAAAAGGACACCCCTCTATTCTGAGGCTACGTCCTCTAGTCACGGTCTCCCCCACCATAGGAAACATCCTCTCCACATCCACTCTATCGAGGCCTTTCAATATTCTATAGGTCTTAAGGAGGTCATTCCTTCTTCTGAATTCCAGTGAGTACAGGCCCAGAGATATCAACTGCTCCTCGGATGACAAGCCTTTCAGTCCCGGAATCATTTTTCGTGAACCTCCTTTGAAACCTCTCCAATGTCAGCACATCCTTTCTTAGATAAGGGGCTCAAAACTCTTCACCAGTGCCTCAACATTACATATTCACTTGTATGTTTTAGTCCCTACAGAGCAGTGACCTGAACGATACACAGTACTCCAGCTATGGGTGAATCAACATTTTATAATGTTGGACCATAACTTCCTTGTACTTATGTTCCATGTCCCAACTAATTCATTCAGAGAGATATGAGGAACTGCAGTTGCTGGAATATGAAGCAGTATACAATCTGCTGGAGGAACTCATCAAGTTGAGCAGAACCTGTGGAGGGCACTACGGGGGGGGAGGGGTAGAAATTGTCAACGTTTTGCGTTGAAACTATACATCAAGACTCTACATTGGAAGGCAAGCCAGGGTTAAGCATCGACTGCCTGCCCTTTGACTGCTGATGGGATCCCTCTGCTGCCTGTGAAGGAGTTGGTGTGGTGCCCTGTTGTTGCCAGAGGATAGCCCTCTGCGTCCAAGTGATGGCTCTCTCTTTTGACGATGTTGGGGGTTGTACTGAGGTTCTGTGTTTATGGATTTGGACTATTGCATTTATGGACTGTGGACTTTTCCGGTCTTATGGTTTTTATATACTGTGTTTTCACCCGTTCTTTCTTGTTTTTTTGTGCGAAGGAAGGGTTTTTTATGTGCTGGGGGAAGGGGTTTGGGAGTTCATGTTTTGTTGTGTTTTGTGCGAGGCATTAATTGTGTTGCCATTCGTTTTTGTGCAGAGGGTGGGTTTGATGTTTTTCTAGGAGCGACTTCCATGGTTTTCTTTGTTTCATGGCTATCTGGAGAAGATGAATCTCAGGGTTGTACGCTTTGAAGACATACTTCGATAATAAGTGAATCTTAGAACCTTTGAAGACAGGAGATCAGTGAGATCTGGTATTCGGGCTGACGTTCATTCCTCAACAGCGCAATGATCTATTTCATAGTTCCTTTCTACCTTTGGGCTATTTTTGAATTGGGGCAGCCTGCAGGTAGTGAACACTGAGCTGAACTGTACTGAAATATGCCTTTTGATTTTGGGTTTTGTATTCTGTGTTTTCACTCCTTTTTTTTGCTGGTATTTGCGTGTGAGGGGAGGGGCATTGAAGTTTGATGTTTTTCCATAAATGGGTTGGTTCCATGGTGTTTCTTTGTTTGTGGATGTCTGTGGGGAAGATGAATGTCAGGGCTGTGTACCGCACACTTACTATGATAATAAATCTACTTTGAATCTTGAATCTTTAATATAGAATAGAACTTCATTGTCATTGCTCAAAACAACGAGGTTGTGGTGCTACTCCAGTCCATGCAAAACAGACATTTACAATCCATGCGGTACGGCTTAATTTTTAAAATTCCCATATTTACAAGCAACAAGTGTCTTTGACAGTCCGTAACACTCAGAGGCCATTGGCAAGCCGGGGTGTAGCGTTATTCAGCTGCAGAACAGCCCTCAGGAAGAAGCTGTTTTTCAGTCTTACTGTCTTGGCTGAGATGTTTCTGTATCTCCTACCAGATGGCAGGAGATTGAACAGACAGTGCCTGGGTTGGGACGGGTCTTTTGTGACGTTACAAGTTGCCATAGGCATCGAGAGTTGTTGTAGATTGTCTCCGAGTCTGGTATTTGAGTCTCAACGAGGTGCTGAGCCGTCCTGATCACCCGCTGGAGTGCTTTCTGATCTGTCTTGCTGCAGCTACAGTCCCACATGTCATTCCCTATGTCGGTATGCTCTCTGTCACACATCGATCAAAGGTGGCCAGCAATTTTTAGGGCAGATTAGATCTCCTTAAGCACCTCTGGTACTATGATCACGGCTGTGTCTCCCTGCTGTCGAGGTTGTGTTGATAGACCAAGGGAGCTCCTCGGTGATGTTCATCCACAAAAACTAGAAACCCTTTCCAATTTTTCACACAAATCAAAGCTTGGGGTCAGTATGTTCAGAGGTTGGAGGCAGGAAGTCTGTCAGTCTGCAAGTCCGCTAGTCTACTGGAGGCGGCCTGTCTTGGAGTTGGAGGCCTGTCTGTGTTCTTGAGTGGGGGGTGGTAAGGGTATTGTTTTGTTGCTGTTCCTTTGTTTATTGCGTTATTGCTGTTGTTTGTGTTGTACTAAACACCGTGAGCATGCTAAGTCGCTGCCATAACGTGCTGCAATGCTTGCCGGCTGCCCCCAGCACATCCTTAGGCTGTGTTGGTCGTTAACACAAGTGACACATTTCATTGTATATCTTGATGATACGTAAATGATTTTGAATAAAGGAGGCCATCTGGCCCATCAATCTCCACCTACGGGAAAGATGTAAATAAGGTTGAATGAGTACTGAGAAAATTTACAAGGATATTTCCAGGGCCTGACCCTTATAAGGAAAGGTTCAATAAGGTAGTGTTCATGGGTTCAATTTTCATTCGGAAATCTGATGACAGAGGGGAAGAAGCTGTTCCTGAATCACTGAGTGTGCGCCTTCAGGCTCCTGTACCTCCTTCCTGATGGTCACAATGAGAAGAGGGTATGACCTGGGTGATGGGGGTCCTTCATGATGGATACCACCTTTTTGAGGCATCGCTCCTTGAAGATATCCTGGATACTATGGAGGCTAATCTCCATGATGGAGGTCACTGGGTTTACGACTCTCTAAAGTTTATTTCAATCCTGTGCCATGACCCTACCCCTCCTTTCCAGAGAGTGAAGCAGCCAGTCAGAATGCTCTCCACATCTGTAGAAATTTGTCAGATGGTGGTGTCTGAAAAGAGGATGCTGTCTAAGTTGCACACCATCTTGGACAATGTCTCCCATCCACTACATAATGTACTGGGTGGGCACAGGAGTACATTCAGCCAGAGACTCATTCCACCGAGATGCAGCACAGAGCATCATAGGAAGTCATTCCTGCCTGTGGCCATCAAACTTTACAACTCCTCCCTTGGAGGGTCAGACACCCTGTGCCAATAGGCTGGTCCTGGACTTATTTCCTGGCATAATTCACATATTACTATTTAATTATTTATAGTGCAACTGTAAAGAAAACCAAATTTCCCCCGGGATCAATAAAGTATGACTATGTATTGGTGATGCAGCAAATCTTCTCAAACTCCAAATGAAATATAGCCACTGTTGTGCCTTCTTTGTAGCTGCATCGATATTTTGGCCCAGGATAGACCCCAGAGAGATGCCAATGTCTATGTGACTCTCAGAGATGAGCCAGGAGTTTCTTTCTCCTGAGCAAGAAGACAAGAGTAGACTCTGGCATGCAGTCATGAAGAAGACACACCAGTGGCTCCACTTCATTAGGAGTTTGAGGAGATTTGGTATGTCACCAAAGATTCAAAGTACAGTTATTATCAAAGAATGTATAAATTGTACAACCTTGAGATTTGTCTGCTTACAGGCAGCCATAGAGCAAGAAACCTGAAAGAACCTAACTTAAAAAAAGACCCACCCTCCATGCGCAGAGAAAGAGGAAAAAAATCACAAATCATGGGAACAATAGAAGCGAGAAACAGCATTCTGAACTACATTGAGTCCAGAGATCGGATTCCCCAGAGGAGCCCGTAGTGGGTCCGAGCCTCAGTGTCGGTTCATCATATTAGTGGAGCAATCACCACGAAGCTCGCAGGCACAAAGAACAGCAGCCATGGCAGTCTCACGGTCTCAGCGCCACGGAGAGAGGAGTGAACATCGCGGGAGAGCGAGCAAAATCGGCCTGACTCCCGCCTCCAGTCCCGACAGCTTGCCTTTCCAGTCTTTCTGGGCCCGTGTTTAAATCGTCCAAACAATGGATCATTCCTCTCATTAGGACCTGGGCCCCGACCACACTGCCTAACGATTCGCTCTGGGATAGCTCTTGCTACCCAGCCGGAAGCCGTTCTCCACCACTCCAAATTGGCTTGGTGCAGAGGGCAATCCAGCCTTGCACCTGGGTTAGTCGGGCGGGCATCGAAACTCTTCTGCCTCAACTCCTCCTCCCAGAACCGCTCACTCCATCCGTGTCAATTTTGCAACGCACCAGCACGGCTCGTCCCTCGAACTCGTTTCCTTTTCCCTCACCTCTTCATTGTTTGTGCTGATAGTTTACCACGATTTGCTTAAGGGAAGGTCTTATTATTAATGTTTTTAGTCAAGTTTCTTGCCTTTCAAATTACCGGTGGGCTTCCGCTCGCTTTCAGTCGTGCCATCTTAAACTGGAAGGAAGGCTCTGGCAAATTTCTCTGGATGTGCCATGGAGAGCTTTCTAATTGGTTGCATCCCTGTCTGGTATGGAGGCTCCAATGCAGACGACCGGACAAAGCAATAGTGAATTGTTGACTATGCCTTAAAATGATCCCTTATTGACACATAGAAAGAGGGGCTGCACTAGATGCAATACTGCGCTATATCTAGGCATGCCATTTACAGGTCAAGAGATGCTCATCTAATTCAGGGGTTTAGGACCATAGGTGTAGGAGCAGAATTAGGCCATTTGGCCCATCTAGTATGCTCCACCGTCTCATCATGGCTGATCCATTTTCCCTCCCAGACCCAATCTCCTGCCTTCTCCCCGTATCCCTTCATGCCCTGACTAATCAAGAATCTATCAACTTCTGCCTTAAATATGCCCAATGACTTGGCCTCCACAACTGCTTGTGTCAACAAATTCTACCGATTCACCATCCTCTGGCTAAAGAACTTCCTTCTCATCTCCATTCTAAATGGACGTCCCTCTACTCTGAGGCTGTGTCCTCTGGCCTAGACTCCCCCACCATAGGAAACATCTTCTCCACATCCACTCTGTCGAGGCCTTCAGAATTTGATAGTTTTCAATGAGGTCACCCCTCATTCTTCTGAATTCAAAGTAGTGATGAGCGTGTTGTAAACGATATTTGTAACTACAGTAATGTGATATGAAAACCTCTGTGATTTCTACTGGTGACAAGTCACAGTTACTTACATTCATAATTGAAGGAAATGTTACATTTTAAATTAGACGTTACTGAAAATAAAGCCGTAATTTTTTCCCCATCCAAGTTAATGGATTTCCCTGGAATGTATCCAGAGAATCAAGATCAGAATCAGAATCATGTCTATTATCACCGACATGTGTCGTGAAATTTGTTAACTTAGCAGCAGCAGTTCAATGCAATACATAATATAGAAAAAGAATGAATGAATGAATAAATAAATAAGTTAGAGTATATGTATATTGAAAAATGTGCAAGAACAGAAATAATACATATTAAAAAAAGAGGGGTAGTGTTCACAAGTTGAATGTCCATTTATAACTCGGATGGCAGAGGGGAAGAAGCTTTTCCTGAATTGTTGAGTGTGTGTCTTCAGGCTTCTGTACCTCCTCCCTGATGGTAGCAATGAGAAGAGGGGCATGCCCTGGGTGCTGGGGGTCCTTAATAATGGACGCTGCCTTGCTGAGACACCACCAAGGAGTCAGTAGATCCCAGGTTAAGAACCCTTGATCTAATTGCTCAGGTCCCACTGCACAGCAGCATAATGGTTAGCACAATGATTTTCAGTACAGGTGACTTGGGTTCAATTCCTGCCACTGCCAGTTCTACTTGTAACTGCATGGTTGCCTTTGGGCACCTCCCACACTGCAAAGATGTACCATTTAGTAGGTTAAATGGTCACTGTAAATTGTCCTGTGATCAAACTGTGTGATTGCAGGGTAGTGCGGCTTGAAGAGCCGGAAAGGCCTGTTCTGGCCTGTATCTCAATAAACAAATCCTTTCAGCTGTAGATTGCAACGAGGTGTGAACGTGCATTAAGGAATGGTGAATTTCACTGAGAGCTCCATGCTCTTTTCTTCTAACTCAAAGGAACAATGCGAAAAGAATTCAGAGAATGTTTAAAATTTTAATTTGTCCTTGGGGTACAGGCGAAGCTGGCAGCCCCACTCTGAGTTCTGGTCATCAGTTCCCCTGAGGGATTAAAAGTACTTCTTGTTTTGTGCTGACATTGTTTTTATTCTGTTACAACTGAGTGGTTTAGTAGGCCAAATCAGAGGGCATTAATCTCAAACTGTAAAGTTGAATTCGAGCCATGTGGGTGGACCGGGCCGTGTAAAAGAGCCGACTCTGCTTCCTTGAAGATTTCACATATCCTGCTGCACAGTAATGTAGCAGTTAGCACGACACTCTACAGTACCAGCGACCTGGGATCGATTCCCGTCATTGCCTGTAAGACTTGACTGGAAAACCAACACCAAGACTGTTCAGAGGAAGGGGATGAGCAGACTCTACTTTCGAAGGAAGCTGAGATCCTTCAATGCGTGCAGCAGGATGTTGGAGATCTCTTAAACTGGTCTGTTGTAGCGGTGGCAGTCTTCTTTTCAGCTTTATGTTGAGGGAGCAGCATCGGTGCTGGTGATGCAAAAAACCTAAATAAACTCATCAAAAAGGCTGGATCCGTCCTTGGCTACAACCCGGACAATTTTGAGTTAGTGGTGGAGAGGAGGTCACTATGTTATGGACAATCCGGCACATCCTCTCCATGACCTACTGAATAAGCAGCGGAGCACCCTTTGGAAGAGACTCACTCAGCTCCCCTATCAGAAGGATCGTTACAGAAAATCTTTCCAACAAGTGCAATATAACAATTACAGCACGGAAACAGGCCATCTCTGCCCTTCTAGTCCGTGCCGAACTCTTACTCTCTCCTAGTCCCACCGACCTGCACTCAGCCCATAACCTTCCATTCCTTTCCTGTCCATATATCTATCCAACTTAACTTTAAACGACAACATCAAAGCTGCCTTAATAAGCATATACAACAGTTCATCTCTGTGCAACAGGAGAGCACACATAGTCTGTTTTATTATTTCATACATTATTATTGCACATTACATATCCAAATCATTGACAAACAATGTGAAAAGTAGCGGTCCCAATACTGACCCCTGAGGAACACCACTAGTCACTGGCAGCCAACCAGAAAAGGCTCCTTTTATTCCCACTCGCTGCCTCCTGCCTGTCAGCCATTCCACTATCCATGTCAGTATCTTTCCTGTAATACCATAGGGTTTTATCTTGTTAAGCAGCCTCATGTGTGGCACCTTATCAAATGCCTTCTGAAAATCCAAATAAATGACATCCACTGGCTCTCCTTTGTCCACCCTGCTTGTTACTTCCTCGAAGAACTCTAACAGATTTGTCAGGCAAGATTTCCCTTGACAGAAACTATGCTGACTTTGACTTATTTTATCATTAATCTCCAAGTACCCCAAAATCTTATCCTTAATAATAGATTCCAACATTTTCCCAACCACTGAGTTGAGGTTAACTGGCCGATAATTTCCTTTCTTTTGCCTTCCTCCCTTATTAAAGAGACGCTCAGCTCTACATAGTTCAGCAGACAGTTTTATAAGATAACTTCCTCTGGAAGCAATCAGGAACATTTTATTAAATTAAAGGTGGTATGTAAATACAAGCTATGTAAATTGCTATGTAAACGCAAGGTATGTAAATGCATGGTATATAGATACTGGCTTGTTGCTAGCCCTTTTGAATTCTTATTGCATTGTAACATCACGATTTGAATTAGTGCCCTTAAATTTGTAGGTCAATGACCACAAATGTTGCTTGGAAGTTTTGTTATTGTCATCTGTGGGTCAATGGGTGAAACAGCTGTCTCTGAGATAGAGGGCTCTGCTTCGAAACCCTCCTGAGTCCAAAAGACCATAAGATATATAAGAATTACGCCATTGGTCCCATCAAGTCTGCTCTGCCATTCCATCATGGCTGATTTATTATATAACCATATAACCATATAACAATTACAGCACGGAAATAGGCCATCTCGGCCCTTCTACTCCGTGCCGAACTCTTACTCTCACCTAGTCCCACCGACCTGCACTCAGCCCATAACCCTCCATTCCTTTCCTGTCCTTATATCTATCCAATTTAACTTTAAACGACAACATTGAACCTGCCTCAACCACTTCTGCTGGAAACTCGTTCCACACAGCTACCACTCTCTGAGTGAAGAAGTTCCCCCTCATGTTACCCCTAAACTTTTGTCCTTTAACTCTCAACTCATGTCCTCTTGTTTGAATCTTCCCCACTCTCAATGGAAAAAGCCTACCTACGTCAACTCTATCAATCCCCCTCATAATTTTAAACACCTCTATCAAGTCCCCCCTCAACCTTCTATGCTCCAGAGAATAAAGACCTAACTTGTTCAACCTTTATCTGTAACTTAGGAGATGAAACCCAGGCAACATTTTAGTAAACCCCCTCTGTACTCTCTCAATTTTATTGACGTTTTTCCTATAATTCAGTGACCAGAACTGCACACAATACTCCAAATTTGCCCTATACAATTTCAACATTACATCCCAACTCCTATACGCAATGCTCTGGTTAATAAAGGCCAGCATACCAAAAGCTTTCTTCACCACCCTATCCACATGAGATTCCATCTTCAGGGAACCATGCACCATTATTCCTAGATCCCTCTGTTCTACAGCGTTCTTCAGTGCCCTACCATTTACCATGTATGTCCTATTTTGATTAGTCCTACCAAAATGTACCACCTCACATTTTTCAGCATTAAACTCCATCTGCCATCTTTCAGCCCACTCTTCTAAATGGCCTAAATCTCTCAATGTTATCCCTCTCAACGTTATTCTCCTGCCCTCTTCCAAAAACCTTTGATGTACTGACAAATCAAGAACCTATCAGCTTCCACCTTAAATCTATCCAATGACTTGGTATCCACAGCTGTCTGTGGCAATGAATTCCACAAATTCACCGCCCTTTGGCTAAAGAAATTCCTCCTCATCTCCAATCTAAATAGGATTCCTTGTATTCTGAGGCTGTGACCTCTGGTCTTAGACTCCCCCTCCATAGAAAACATCCTCTCCACATCCACTCTGTCTTAGGCCTCTGTTGGTCTAGGTCAGACATTGTGTCCTAGCTGTCTAGATACAGTATGGTACGGAAAGCAAGCTGTTGCCCGTGAACTGATGACCCCATACTGACCAATCACGAGGAAATCTGCAGATGCTGGAATTTCAAGCAACACACATAAAAGTTGCCGGTGAACGCAGCAGGCCAGGCAACATCTATTGGAAGAGGTACAGTCGACGTTTCGGGCCAAGACCCTTGGTCAGTCCTGACGAGGGGTCTCGGCCCGAAACATCGGCAGTACTGACCAATCCAGTTTGGCACCAGTGGCATCGCAGGAACTGCCAGTCAACGTTGAATTCACTGCAAGACTACCTTAAGGACTCTGGCTCAGGATATTCCCTAGGGGTTTACTCCCAGAGCCTTCCTCATGAATGGGTGTAGATGCAGGGCGGAGGAGGTTTGAGATCAGAGTTTTCCTTCTCCGAGACGAACTGCCAACCACGGCTGATGAGCCCCATCTGTCAAGGCCTTTCGATATTCAGTATATTTCAATGAGGTATCACCTTCCCTACCTCCTCCCGTTCTTCTAAACTCCAGTGAACACACGTGAGGGAGGAGGAATTTAAAACACCTAATCCTCTGATGAACCTCTATAGATGTGTAGTGGAGAGTAGATGGACTGGCTGCATCACAGCCTGGTATGGAAACACCAATGCCCTTGAAAGGAAAATCCTACAAGAAAGTAGTGGATATGGCCCAGTGCATCACGGCTAAAGCCCTCCCAGCCATGGAACAATCTGCATGACACGCTGTAGTTGGAAAGCGGCATCCATCATCCGGGAGCCCCACCTCCCAGGACATGCTCTCTTCTCACTGCTGCCATCAGGAAGAAGGTACAGGAGCCTCAGGACTCACACCACCAGGTTCAGGAACAGTTACTACCCCGCAACCATCAGGCTCCTGAACTAAAGGGGATAATGACACTCAACCTCACTTACCCCATCACTGAAAATGTTCCCACAACCAAAGGACTCACTTTCTAGGACTTTTTGTCCCATGTTCTTGATATTTATTGCTTATTCATTATTATCGCTTCTTCTTTTTGTATTTGCACGATTTGTTGTTTTCTGCACTCTGACTGAATGCCCTAGTTGAGTAGTTTTTCATTGGTTCTGTTATGGTTACTACTCTAGAGATTTGTTGAGTATGCCCACAAGAAAATAAACCTCAGGGTTGGATATGGTGACATATATGTACTTCGATAATAAAATTTACTGTGCACTTTGGAAAAGTTTTTTTTTGCACACAGAGGGTGATGAATGTCTGAAATGAGCTGCCTGAGGAGGTGGTAGAGGCAAATTCAATGTTTAAAAGGCTTTGGGATAGGAAATGAGTTAAGGAATATGGGCTTAATGCGGGCAAATGGGATTTGCGTAAGCAGACATCACAGTCGGCTGAGATGGATTGGAAGGAAGGGCCCATTTCTGTGCTATTGAATGCTGTGATACTAACGTTGCACTCCCAGCCTTGAACCAAAGCAGCTTTGTCTGGGAAGCAGTTCCCAGTGGAATAGCTGAATAGATGCTGAGATACATCCTTAGATGCACTGGGACACATCATCAATGATGTAACCTGGGGTTATCGGGTGCTTCGGGTTTTTGAACACCAGACACCCAGCCAGGGTGGATAAGGCCCCGGCTTGCGTCCCAGCAGTGTTGGTCCATGGGTCACACCCCTTACTCCATAGCCATCTAGAGGCTCGCTCCACAGCGTCAGTAACTGTCCTGATGGCTCTATTCTTTGCGGCCCCTGTGATGCCAAAGAGAGAGTAGCCAGCAGAAACCTCCACACCCCACCTCTATAGGCTCATGTTGTGCACTTCACCCCCATCTCTGGTACTGCTCTACCTGTTCCTGGGATTTGGCTTCCTTACCCGCAAAGACCTCCAGTTATATCAGCGCTCACAACTGGAGATACAGCAGTGGGCTGCTTGAAAGCTGAAGCATCATTTGGAACAGAAATTGGGAACATTGAAAAAGGGAAGAGAAAGTGCAACATTTAGAAAGTTCAGTACACTTGTGTAATCAACACTTTCATAAGACCTTTCACAATGCTGTGTTGTCAAGAAGCATTTCCCAATTAAAGAAGAACTTGTAGTGTGTTGTAAGGTAATAAAAATGCCCAGCAAACTCTCACAAACAACATTATTACCATGATGAGATCATCTGTTTCTAGTTATGTTGGTTGAGAGATAAATATTTGCCAGGATGCTAAGTGAGGTTTCTCCCAACCTTTGAGATAGTTCCACCTGAGAGGACAGACAGATACAGAACCAGATTTATTACGACTAGCATACTGTCTGTCATGGTCCCTTCGGGTTGTTACAGCCATGGGTGGAAATGCGGATAAGCTACTACCACCTATTAAGTGCTCCCAATGGCATGCATCTCAAATAGTCCAACCCCTAGCCACACACACACACAAAACGCAGGAGGAACTCAGCAGGTCAGGCAACACGTCATAATGAGGCACTGGGAGCGGACTCAAATGCAAGACACAGACACTGAAGCACCAGGAACAGGACTAGTTAGTCAAGAAAGCAAGGAAAGTGGGGAAGAAGGAGCGCTGGACATTGACACAGGCCCTGGACGAGACAAGGATACAGGCCCTGGGCTAGGACTTGGATAGCGGAACCAGGACATGGAACTAGGAGCTAGGAGCCAGGGCTTGGACTCCGAGCCAGAGACTGGACAAGGACCCGAAACCTGGGTCTTGACTCGGGCTCGGACCCCAGATCTAGGCAGAGACACGACAAGGCTTGGGTTCTTCGAGGGTAGGGTACTTCAAGGCTAGGGTATGGACTCCGAGCCAGAGACTGGCCAAGGACCCAGAACCTGGGACTTGACTCAGGCTCGGACTCCAGAACTAGGCGAGGACAAGACGTGGCTATGGGACAAGGAGAGGCAACAGGACTGGAGGTGAGACTCCTGGACAGGACAAGGGAACTCCAGCACAGGACAAGGGAACCCCAGCACCGGGCTGGGCAAGGTACTCCTGGGCTGGGCGAGGCACATGGACAAGACGAGAACACAAAGCCATGGGTTGGACAGGACAAGGTTCTTGGATCGTGGCTAGGACTGGACGAGACCCCAAAGCCTTGACTAGGTCACAGGAGAGACAGGAACGCAGAGCCTTGGTTGAGGGAGAGACAGGAACATAGAACACAGAGCCAGGACCCCTCCTTGGAAACAGGACGTAGGGCCGGGACTCATACACAGAATACAGAGCTGGGACTCCTCCTTGGAAACAGGACGTAGGGCTGGGTCTCATACACAGAATGCAGAATACGACGAGACGGTTCTCAATACAAGGTAGCGGCAGATGGCCAGACCTACCTAGCGAAGGCATGGATACAGACAGTTCTCAATACTAGGTAGCGGCAAACGGCCGGACCTACCTAGTGAAGGCGAGGACACAGAGACAGTTCAAAACAACAATAGACAGTACCTTATCTTGCTCCAGCGATGGAACTTGACGGCAGTGCAGGCGAGGGTTACAGGCAAAGCGAGGCTTCAGACAAGGCGAGGCGAGGCTTCAGACAAGGTGAGGCGAGGCAAGGCTTCAGACAGGGTGAGGCGAGGCAAGGCTTCAGACGAGGGGAGGCGAAGCGAGGCTTCAGATGAGGTGAGGCAAGGCAAGGCTTCAGATGAGGTGAGGCAAGGCTTCAGACGAGGCGAGAGGAGGCGAGGCGAGGCTTCAGACAAGGCGAGGCTTGAGGCAAGGCTTCAGGTGAGGAAACAGAAGGCAGGGGAAGTCCGGAGCTGGAGTCCCTATGGCAGTCCTACGTTGAGTTCAATGCTGACTGGCAACTCCTGCGACGTTGCTGGTGCAAAACTGTATTGGTTTCTGTCGTTCCTTTGGGTTCAGCAGATATGTGGAGAGTGGGAGCTTACTACATGGGCAACAGATTGCTCTCCATCTTGTACTACTCTGGCTTGAGTATCTACACAGCTAGGACACACTGTCTGTGGTTGATCCTGACCGACAGAGGCCTCACTGTATGTCATGAAATTTGTTGCTTCACGGCAGCAGAACCAATGAACACTACCTCACTATTTCTGCATGTCACATTTATTTACTTGGTTGCTTGATTCTCATGGTGGTGTCTGAAAAGAGGATGGTGTCCAAGTTGCATGCTATCTTGGACAATGTCTCCCATCCACTACATAATGTACTGGGTGGGCACAGGAGTACATTCAGCCAGAGACTCATTCCACCGAGATGCAACACAGAGCGTCATAGGAAGTCATTCCTGCCTGTGGCCATCAAACTTTACAACTCCTCCCTTGGAGGGTCAGACACCCTGAGCCAATAGGCTGGTCCTGGACTTATTTCATAATTTACTGGCATAATTTACATATTACTACTTAACTATTTATTACTATTTTCTATTACTATTCGATTACTATTTATTATTTCTATTACTATTACTATTTACTAATAGTAATATTACTATTACTATTTCTATTACTATTTATTATTTATGGTGCAACTGTAATGAAAACCAATTTCCCCCGGGATCAATAAAGTATGACTATGACTATGATTATTTATTTATTGAGATACGGCACAGAGTAAGCACTTCCCACTCTTCAAGCTATGCTGCCCAGTAACCCCTGATTTAATCCTAGCCTAATCACGGGATAATATGCAATGACCGATTAACCTACGGAGCTGTAGGTCTTTGAACTGTGAGAGGAAACTCATGCAGTCACGGGGAGAACATACAAACTCCTCTGGACTGGCATTGCAACTTGCAGTCAGTGAGGGCTCTGTGGTTTGATATTTTATATTCTGTGAATTTTGCTCATTCTTTTTCCCATTGAGCCAGCTGTTCCCCATTTTGCCGTTTGAGTGCTGGGGTTTGAAGTTTCTCTTTGACCAGGTTCCAGCTTGATTCTCTGTTTCACAGCTCTGTGGGGAAGGTTGTAAACTGCACATACACTTTGAACTTTGAACAACAGAGTACATTTGCTATGGTAATTTATAGTATCTTTATGTACTGCACTGTACAGCGGCCGCAAAATAACAAATTTCACAACGTAAATGATGTCAGTGATAAAAAACATGATTCTGATTCCCATTCAATGGAACAGTGCAAACATAAATACTGATAGTACAAGTTACAAAAATATATCGACAGTAGAAAGAGGGATGACAAGGTAGTGTTCGTGGTTTCAAGGACTGTTCAGAAATCTGATGGCAGAGGGGAAGAAGCTGTTCCCAAATCATTGAGTGTGGGTCTTCAGACTCTTGTACCTCCTCCCTGTTGGTAGTAATGAGAAGAGGGCACGTCCTAAGTCAAAACTGAAAGTACAAAGTGCATTTATTATCAAAGTGTGTATACATTATACAACCTTGAAATTCATCTCCTAACAGGCAAACATGAAACAAGGTAACCCAATGGAACCCATTAAAAAAAGACTGTGAAACGCCCAATGTGCAGGGAAAAAGAATGTGCTAGCTATCAAAGTAAGCAATTAACATTCAGAGCTGAAGTTCACCAAAATGAGTCCACAGCCATGAAGCGGATCGTGAGGGGTCCATAACCATGGACACCACCTTCTCAAGGCACAGTCTTTTGGAGATGTTCTTGATGGTGGGGAAGATTGTGCCTGTGATGGAGCTGGCTGAGTCCACAAACCTCAGCAGCTTCTTGCAATCCCCTCCACTGGAGCCTCCTTATCAGACGATGGCTCGATCAGTCAGAATGCTCTCCATGGTACGTCTGTGGAAATTTGCAAGAATCTTTGGTGACATACCAAACATCTCCTCAAACTCCTATCAAAGTAGAGCCTGACCCTCAGATTGACATTTAAAAAAAGTCAGGAAATGCTGGACTCAGCAAGTCAGGCTGCATCTGTGGGTGGAGAAATAAAGCCAACATATCAGGCTGGTGACCCTTCATCGTTGCTCAGTCAAACTGAAATTGTTATCAAAGTACTATATACCACCATAAACTATTTCACCATTCACTGTGTAATGATTTACAGGAAAACAATGAAATAAGATCCTGAGACCATAAGACATAGGAGCAGAATTAGTCCATTTGGCTCATCAAATTTCTGCATTTCCTGATTTTTTTTTTAACGTTAATCTGAGGCCCATGCTCTACGAAAATGATTCCAGAACTGAAAAGCTTACCATACGAGGAGTGTTTGATGGCTCTGGGCCTGTACTCACTGGAATTCAGAAGAATAAGGGGTGACCTCATTAAAATCTATCCAAAGGCAAAAGCCCTCGACAGAGTGGATGTGGAGAAGATGTTTCCTATGGTGGGAGGGAGTCTAAGACCAGAGGGCACAACCTCAGAATAGACATAGAACAGAGATGAGGAGGAATTTCTTTAACCAGAGAGTGGTGAATCTGTGAAGACCAAGTCTGTATGTATATTTAAGGCAGAGGTTGATAGATTCTTGATTGGTTGGGGCATGAAGGGGTACAGGGAGATTGGGGCTGAGAGGGAAAATGGATCAGCCATGATGAAATGGTGCAGAGAGACTTGATGGGTCAAATGCTCAAACGCTCCTCGTACGATAAGCTTTTCAATTCTGGAATCACTTTCATTACTTTAGTGAGGCACACACGTATCACGAGGTAGTATCAAGATGTACGCAATCCATGTATTTTTACATATTGTGGCCTCCCATTTTCTAGCACCCACGAACCGGCTCACGAAACAGCGCGCGCAGGCAGAGGGCCGGCCCCAGAAAGGGCGCCAGGCCATCTTCACCAGCAGGGGGAAAATCCCGCACGCGGAAAGGGTCTGGGAATATGCATTCCCCACAGCAGTCCCGCCCCAGGGAGGGCGGGAACGGGAAGGCTTTAAAGCAGGCCGCTAAGTTTGAATAAATCTCTTTATCGCAACTCCAACTCACCGACTCCGTGTGGTTATTCTAGTGCTGTGTGTAGCACATCGCTACAATTGGTGACCCCGACGGCCCAAACGATATTTGGGCCAGAGATGACCGACGCCGCATCTGTTCACGCAGTTTCGTTACAACTGCCAAGCTTCAGGGCACTGCGACCCCATCTATGGTTCGAACAAGCAGAAGATCAATTCCACATTTGGCAGATAACCTCGGAGTCCACTCGCTACTACTACGTGCTGAGCTCCCTCGACCAGGAGACAGCTGCACAAGTTGAGGAGTTTATACAGTCGCCCCCGGAGAACGGCAAATACACAGCATTCAAAGCCCTGCTCATAAGGAGTTTTGGACTCTCACGGCGTGAACGAGCACGCCGCTTAATGCACCTGGATGGTTTGGGAGACAGGCCGCCATCAGCATTAATGAACGAGATGCTGGCCCTGGCTGAAGGACACAAACCCTGACTTATGTTTGAGCAGGCGTTGCTAGAGCAACTGCCCGAGGACATATGCCTGCTGCTGTCCGACGCAGATTTCAGTGACCCCCGGGAGGTGGCGGCCCGAGCAGATGTGCTGTGGAATGCCAGGAAAGAGAGAGGGGCATCCGTCGCACAGATCACCAAGCCGCGTGCCCAACGACAGACCAGACCAGGCCTGGCAGCAGAGCCTACAAAACCCGGAGACGGGAGTGAGGAGCCCAATGAACAATGGTGTTTCCACCACCAGCGGTGGGGCACAGAGGCCGGCCACTGCAGACCACCCCGCAAATTCCCGGGAAACGCCAAGGCCCAGCTGCCGCCAATCGCTACGGCGGCTGGCCATCAGGACAAGTACATCTGGGACAAGCAGTCGGGACACCGATTTTTGGTCGACACCGGAGCGGAGATCAGCGTTTTACCTCCAATGAGTTACGACACCCGCAACAGAGAACCGGGACCCACCCTGAGGGCCGCAAATGGCAGCACAATACGGACCTATGGCACCCGCATGGTGCAGCTACAGTTCAGCTCCAGCCGGTTCACGTGGGACTTCACACTGGCCGCCGTGGCCCAACCACTCCTGGGCACGGATTTTCTGCAAGCCCACAGCCTGCTGGTCGACCTGCAAGGGAAGCGATTAGTCCACGCCAAGACTTTTCAAACGTTCTCCCTGGGTGAAGCACAGTTGAAGCCCCACACCTGGACTCCATCACGCTGTCCGACGACGAATTCACCAGGGTCCTGGCGGATTTCCCAGCAGTACTGACACCGCAGTTCACGGCAGCCATGCCCAGACACGGAGTACAGCACCACATCCCGACCCAGGGACCACCCCTCCACGCCCGTGCTCGAAGGCTTCCCCAGGACAAGCTCCGACTGGCGAAGGAGGAGTTCAAGAAGATGGAGGAATTGGGGATCATACGACGGTCCGACAGCCCATGGGCCTCCCCTCTGCACATGGTGCCCAAGACAACGGGGGGCTGGAGACCATGCGGTGACTACCGCAGACTGAACGAGGCTACAACGCCAGAACGCTACCCTGTGCCGCACATTCAAGACTTCGCAGCAAACCTACACGGCGCAAGGATCTATTCCAAGGTAGACCTCGTCCAGGGATACCATCAAATCCCGTACATCCGGACGACATCCCCAAAACAGCACTAATCACCCCGTTCGGACTTTTCGAATTCCTCCGAATGCCGTTTGGTCTAAAGAATGCCGCACAGACTTTCCAGCGGCTAATGGACGCGGTGGGACGCGATCTGGACTTTGCATTCATCTATTTGGACGACATCCTCATAGCCAGCAGTAGTCGGCAGGAGCATCTGTCCCACCTCCGCCAGCTCTACTCCCGCCTGAGCGAATTCAGCCTTACAATCAACCCAGCCAAATGCCAGTTCGGACCCGACACCATCGACTTCTTGGGCCACAGGATTACTAAAGACGGGGCAACCCATCTGCCCGCCAAGGTAGACACGGTCCGCCACTTCCCCCGACCCAACAAGATCAAAGGCCTGCAGGAATTCGTGGGTATGGTGAATTTCTACCACCATTTCCTCCCCTCAGCAGCCCGAACCATGCGCCCCCTGTTCACTCTGATGTCGGATAAGGGCAAGGACATTACCTGGGATGAAGAGGCTGCAACCGCTTTCGTTAAAACCAAAGAAGCCTTGGCAAACGCCGCGATGCTAGTGCACCCCAGAACGGACGTTCCTACTGCCCTCACGGTGGACGCATCCAACACAGCAGTCAGTGGAGTGCTGGAACAACTCATCGAGGGTCGCTGGCAACCCCTGGCGTTCTTCAGCAAACACCTACGACCACTCGAACTCAAATACAGTGCTTTCGACCGGGAGCTGTTGGCACTATACCTGGCAATCCGGCATTTCAGGTACTTCTTAGAAGGTAGGCCCATCACCGCGTTCACATACCACAAACCGCTTACCTTTGCGTTCACGAAGGTGTCCGACCCCTGGTCGTCCCGCCAGCAGCAACATCTGTCCTACATCTCCGAGTACACGACGGACATCTGGCATGTCTCTGGAAAGGACAACGTCGTGGCGGACGCACTATTCAGACCTACTATACAGGCCCTGTCCCAGGGGGTGGACTATGCAGCGCTGGCAGAGGCACAGCAGGCAGACGCTGAGATCTCCAGTTACAGGACTGCAGTCTCCGGTTTGCAGCTCCAAGACCTCCCCGTAGGCCCAGGTGAGAGGACCCTACTATGTGACGTAGCTACTGGCCAACCCCGCCCCGTCGTCCCAGCAGCCTGGCGCCGGCGGGTGTTCGAATCCATTCACAACTTAGCGCACCCCTCCATCAGGACAACCGTCCGGCTGGTTGCCAACAGGTTCGTGTGGCATGGGCAGCGTAAACAGGTCAGTGAATGGGCCAAAATGTGCATGCAGTGCCAAACGGCCAAGGTGCAGCGGCACACCAAGGCTCCACTGCAGCGGTTCGAACCCACCCGACGGAGGTTCCACCACATTCATGTGGATATCGTGGGGCCCCTCCCAGTGTCGCGAGGAGCTCAGTACCTGCTAACTATGATAGACCGGTTCACCAGATGGCCAGAGGCAGTCCCGCTCGCCCACACCACCTCCGAATCCTGTGCCCGAGCACTGATCGCAACCTGGGTAGCACGCTTTGGAGTACCGGCCCACATTACCTCCGACAGGGGCGCCCAGTTCACCTCCAGCCTGTGGTCGGCTATGGCCAGCCTTCTAGGAACACAGCTACACCATACAACTGCCTACCACCCACAGTCGAACCGACTCGTGGAGCGTTTCCACCGTCACCTGAAATCGGCTCTCATGGCCCGCCTGGAGGGGCCTAACTGGGTGGACGAACTTCCCTGGGTCCTGCTTGGAATCCGCACGGCGCCCAAAGAGGATCTGCCCACCTTGTCGGCTGAGTTGGTGTACGGCGCACCCCTGGTCATCCCAGGAGAGTTCATACCAGCCCCAAGGGGGCAAGAGGAAGAACCCACAGCAGTCCTGGACAGACTACGGGAGAGGCTCGGTAACCTAGCCCCCGTACCCACTTCACAGCACGGACAGAGGCCGACCTGTGTACCCAAAGACCTGCAGAACTGTAAGTTTCTTTTTGTATGATGGGGCGGACACCGGGCACCGCTACAGCGGCCCTACGAGGGGCCGTTTAAGGTGATCAGGAACAACAGGTCCACGTTCGTGCTGGACATTGGGGGGAGAGAGAAGGTTTTCACGGTGGACCGACTCAAACCGGCCCATGTGGACTTGGCGCAGCTGGTCCAGGCTCAGGCACCGCGGCGCAGGGGCAGACCTCCCAAACAGAGGCCGATCCAGACTGTGGACATTGGGGGAGGTATCGCCGATTCTTGGGGGGGGGGTTATGTGGCGACCCACTTTCTGGCACACACGAACCGGCTCACAACAGCGCGCGCAGGCAGAGGGCCGGCCCCAAAAAGAGCGCCAGGCCATCTTCACCAGCAGGGGGAAAATCCCGCGCGCGGAAAGGGTCTGGGAATGTGCATTCCCCACAGCAGTCCCGCCCCAGGGAGGGCAGGAACGGGAAGGCTTTAAAGCAGGCCGCGAAGTTTGAATAAATCTGTTTATCGCAACTCCAACTCACCGACTCCGCGTGGTTATTCTAGCGCTGTGCATAAGCACACCGCTACAATATCATATATTTTTCATCACATTAATTATATAAACAACAAAGAGTGCTTTATCAAACAATGTATTTACAAGATTACTCAAGTATTACTGAAATATTAAAAACAGAACACCCAGCACAATCCTTGGACTGTGCTTGGGTGTTGACGCAAATAGTACCCGTCTCCCAGGATCTTGCGCCCGGCTCTTATCCCTGCATGCAGCCTAAGCACTATACCTGCCGACACACCACAATTTGCCTCCATTCAGGGCCACAAACAGTCCTCCAGGTGAGGCGACACTTTACCTCCGAAACTGCTGGGGTCGTCCATTGCGTCCAGTGCTCCCAACGTGGCCTCCTCTACCTTGGTGAGACTGTTGCAGATGGGGGGACCACCTCATCGAGCACCTCCACTCCATCCGCCACAAAACGGGACTTCCCGGTGGCCAAATATTCCATTCGTATTCCAGCATGTCGATCCATGATCTTCTCTTCTGCCAAGATGAGGCCATCCTCAGAGTGGAGGAGTAGTACCTTATATTCCGTCTGGGTAGCCTCCAACCCGATGGCATGAACATCAATTTCTCCTTCCCGTCAAAAAAAAATTCCCTCTTCCCCATTCTTCTTCTATTCGCCACTGTGGTCATTTACTTCTCCTCCTGGTGCACCTTCTCCTTCCCTTTCTCCTATGGTCTATTCTTCTCTCCGATCTGAGTCCTTGCTCTCCAGCCCTTTACCTTTCCTACCCACCCGGCTTCCCCTACCCACCTTCTAATACTGGTATCTTCCCCCTTCCTTCTCAGTCATGAAGAAGGGTCTTGGCCCGAAATGTTAACTGTTTATTCATTCCTACAGATGCTGCCTGACCTGCTGAGTTCCTCCAGCATTTTGTGTGTGTTAGAACACATTTCGAAGTTTTGATGAGCAGTACATGTGACAAAGGAAGCTAATCTTAATCTGATGTTGTGATGAGCTAATTTTCATGGCATTTCTATCCTGCGTACATCTGCCTCCACCAATAAACAAAGTCAAGAACTTGTTTTTGCATGTGTGAGCTTTAATTTTCTCTCTGTGAAGTGCACGCATTGATCAGGCGCGTCACTTCATTGAGTTGCTGTGGGGAGTCTAACCAATTGCTATAGAAGCTGTATTCATTCCGGTCTGTGCCGAACTTTTTAATCTGCCTGACCCCATCGATCTGCACCTGGAGCATACCCCTGCCTTCCATGGTGTGCGAAAGGCTTAACGCACATAAATATAGCTAGGGTGGGTAAGACTTGGCACCAGTATTGTACTCGTCAACATGGGGTAAAGAGCGAGTTTGTAAATCTGGCAAGAGCAAAGGATGTTGGGAACGGCAAGAGTGGAGCACAGCAGGACAGGTGGCAGGGCAGGAGTGCGAGGGGTGAGGGGGGTGCAGACACTCTCAGCCCTGAGACACCAGGCAAGGTCATCTGGTTCCAAACAATTAGTTTATTGATCATTGCGGAATGTCTCTTTGGTTCTTCCCGCGCGCTCCTTTCTCCCTTCCCCTTTTCCCAAACATGATTCCTTTCTCCCTGTCCCCTTCACACTCTTAGTCCACAATAGAGACCCAGATCAGAATCAGGTTTATCATCACTCACATACATCATGAAATTCGTTTTGTTTTGTGGCAGCAGTACAGTGCAATACGTAAAGCACCCTAGTTATATACATGTGCCTCAGACTTTTGCTCAGTACTATGTTTACCCACATTTCTCTTTATCTCCAGTCACTTTATTCAGAAACCTACCGTGGATCGAACAACTGCTTCACACAATCAAATGGATTGATAAAGAGTTTTTCATGCTTGTAGTATTGGAATGACATTTCACCTGGACAGATTCTGGAAACCACAGATGAGCGGATGACTAGATCATATGTTTCCTGTTTATTTATTTCTTGAGCTACAGCGCGGAAAAGCTTCAAGCCGCATCGCCCAGCAACCCCTGATTTAATCCTAGCCTAATCATGGTACAATTTTCAATGATCAAGTAACCTGCCAATTGATAAGTCTGCGAACTGTGGGAGGAAACCAGAGAACCCAGAGGAAACTCACATGGTAATGGGGAGAACGTACAAATCTTCAGAGTCAGTGGTGGGAATTGAACCGGGGTTGCTGGTACTGTGAGGTGCTGTGCTAACCACTACTATGCTACCGCGCACAGGGACAGCGGGTGGAATGCCTCTTCTCTGAAGGAGCGCAGAATCGTTTGTTGGAGTCCAGACTGCTCCAGTTATAAAGATGAAGGTTCAGAGATGCTCTTCTTCACATCGCTGCTGTGAAGTTGCATCACCGTCTGGTATGGGGTGGTGTGCTGCACAGGATCTAAATAAACTGCAGAGTTGTGAACTCAGTCAGCTCCATCATGGGCACCAGACTCCATAGTATCCGGGACATCTTCAAGGAGCGATGCCTCAAAAAGGCAGCATCCATCATTAAGGACCACCACCACCCAGGTCATGCCCTCTTCTCATTGCTACCATCAGGGAGGAGGTACAGGAGCCCGAAGACACACTCAGCGATTCAGGAACAGCTTCTTCCCCTCTGCCATCAGATTTCTGAATGGACATTGAACCCATGAACACTACCTCATTACATTATTTAATTTATTGACATACAGTGTGGAACAGGCCCTTCTGGCTCTTCACGCCATGCTGCCCAGCAACTGCCCAGTTAATCCTGGTCTAATCACTGGACTATTTACAACGACCAATTAACCTCCCAACTGATACGTCTTTGGACTGTGGGAGGAAACTGGAGCACCCGGAGGAAACCCACACGGTCACAGGGAGAATGAACTTATAGCTTGGGGCAGTAATTATTATGTATCGCAATGTACTGCTTCTGCAAGGAAAACAAATTTCACGACATCTGCTGGTGTTATTAAGCCCGAATCTGATAGGACTAGATGGGAATCTTGGTTGGCATTGACCAGCTGGGCTGAAGGGTATGTCTCTATGAAGCTCTGTTCTGCATCACTGTGTGTCTTTATTCCATCTTTCATTTGGAAGATGGGAGCTCCAGCAATGGACTGGAGTACCAACCTGTTCTATCACTCAAACCAAATTTGCTGTTCTCTGGGTGTATTCTGCAGTTAGAATATATAGCAAATATTAATTTCACTAACAGATTTTCAGATCTTCAGATTTGAATGTGGATTGCAGATTGAATTTAAAACAGCTCAGAATAATGGGCTTCCTGGAGCTGCAGGTTGGGCTCAATCACAAACAAAGGAACATTCCACTTGACCTCAGGTGCCAGCATCTGCATGAATGCAGCCTAGGGTCATTTTGGGTGTCTGGAGTGAGGGTGTGAAGGTGTTTCAAAACTGTATGTAATTGAAAGGAAGCATTGCAGACACATTGTAACTACAGAATTGTCCTGCTGTTACCTTTACTCATTAGCATATAAAAATGTCATGTGACATTAGGAGGAAGAGGCCTGCCTGACCCAGAGTGGCTCAAATATGATGACTGCTGCTGGTTTTGCTGAATAAACACTTCTGTATCCAGTAGCTTCAGCGTCTCTCCAGTGACTTTGCTCACAGTCACAACACAATGGTTAGGTGGACAACTTTCATCCTACATTGGGGCTCCTTTCAGAATCAGCCCTTGGAATCACTGAAATACAAACAAGGCCATTCAGTCCTCCACATACACCCTAACCCATTAAATTTTGGGAATACTGTGAACAAAGCTGAAGAAACATAGAAAACCTATAGCACAATACAGGCCCTTCAGCCCACAAAGCTGTGCCGAACATGTCCTTACCTTAGAACTACCTAGGCTTTACCCATAGCCCTCTATTTTTCTAAGCTGCATGTATCCATCCAGGAGTTTCTTAAAAGACCCCACCGTTTCCACCGCTGGCAGCCCATTCCACGCACTCACCACTCTCTGCGTAAAAAAAAACTTACCCCTGACATCTCCTCTGTACCTACTTCCAAGCACCTTAAAACTGTGTCCTCTCGTGTTAGCCATTTCAGCCCTGGGAAAAAGCCTCCTGACTATCCACACGATCAATGCCTCTCATTATCAGGTCACCTCTTATCCTCCGTCAGTACCTCCTGGGCAGTTGTCCATCGTATCCAACAAATTTCATGACAAATACCTGTGATATTAAACCTGAGTCTGAGGCCTGTGCGTGAGAGTCTTCAAAGTGGGGCAGTACAACGCCCTCAACCTCGCACCTTCGGGTCCAGTGGTACCAATAGTTGTCACAAACTGGGCTCTTCTTTGTTTGCGGTAGTCTCCACAAAGCATCGCAGAACCGCCCTCCTGGCCATTGGATCTAATCCACCGAGCCCACTAGAGCTGGCTTTGAATGCTAGAACGGCCAGGTTCCTGTCTCACTGCACTACGAGGCTACCAGCAACCCTCATTTGGTTTAGCCCGCCTGTCGCAGCAAAGTACTGGGATGGGCCCTGTGTCACATGCAGACAGCTGCTTGGAGCCACAGGGGAGAGCTGGGTGTCCGGTGGGGACCAAAGGTGAGTGAGCTGCCCTGGAATGGACACGACAAGCCCCTTCACTGATGTGCTACCCCTCCCTGGACACCTCACACATCCCAGAACCTCCTGCACAGCGTACCAAACAGCAGCCTTGTCTGCAAAACCCTGTCCCACCATTGGGGGGGGGGGGGCAGTAGTACAGTGGTTAGTGTGACGCAGTTACAGCTCAGATGGGCAGAGTTCAGAGTTCAATCCTGCCCCCTCCGTAAGGAGTCTCTGTACATCCTCCCCGTAGAAGGCGTGGGTTTCCTCCAGGTGCTCTGGTTTCCTCCCAATGTCCAAAGGCGTACCGGGTAGGTTAATTAGTCATTGTAAATTGTCCCATGGTTAGGTTAGGGTTAAATGGGGGGCTGCTGAAGTGGAGTGGCTCCAAGGCCCAAAAGAGCTTGAACTGTGTTGTACCTCAATAAAATGCTGATCAATCAGAAGTCCAGGAGTTGTCGCCCGAGGGCCCAGTGGCCTGTCCTGGAGATGGGAGGACTGTCTGTGTATTTCAGTGGGTGGGAGGGAGGAAAACACGCCTTGTTTTGCTCTTGCATTGTGGGTGTGCCATGCTGCGCCGGTGCCAGAACGTGTGACGACACTTGCGGGCTGCCCCCAGCACGTCCTTGGGTGTGTTGGTTGTTACCACAAACGAGGCATTTCACTGTATGTTTCAATGTACACGTGATAAATAAACCTAAATCTTTACTTAGAATTTAAACGCAAACAACAGGAATTCTGCAGATGCTGGAAATTCAAGCAACATACATCAGTGTTTCCAAAGACAAGAAACATTTGAAAACATCAATCTTTTGCCATTAAGGTTCAGAATTGGATTCTTTGATGCAATTATCATATGTTCAAGAGCAGCACTCAAAAATGTTATTGCAAATAACAAAAGACTTTTGCAAATCCAAAGCAATACACACAAATAAATGCGAATAACTGTGAATATCTCACTATTTTCCTGAATATAGCTTCTGTAGAGAGAGAATTGAGAAAAAAATACAATTCTATTGTTCTGCATTCCAAACATATGATAATCAGTGAACTAATTTTGATGTGTTGCCAAGTTACTGAATTTATTATCCTGCAAACATCAGGCTCCTGAACCGTTGAGGATAACTTCACTCACCTCAACACTGAACTGATTCCACAACCCTTTGGACTCACTTTCAAAGACTCTACAACTCATGATCTCAATATACATTATTTGTTTATTTACTATTATTTTGTTTTTTTTTATTTTTTGTATTTGCATTTTTTGCACAGTGGTTGTTTGTGTGTAGTTTTCATTAATTCTATTGTGTGAAGAATGAGGAGGAGTGACTTCATTGAAACCTATCGAATGTTGAAAGCCCTCGATAGTGTGGATGTGGAGAGGGTGTTTCCCATGGTGGAGGAGTCTCAGACCAGAGGGACGTCCATTCAGAACGGAGACGAGGAGGATCTTCTTTCGCCAAAGGGTGGAATGCATTGTGACAGATAACTGTGAAGGCCAAGTCATTGGGTATACCAGCAAATCTCAGGCTGGTATATGGTGACATATATGTACTTTGATGACAAAATTTACTTTTAATTTTGAAGCGTTGGAATGTAGGAAACAGCCAGTTTGCAAACTGTAAGCTCCTAAAAAGAACAGTGAAAATAACTAGAGAACCACACACGATATGCTGGGGGAACTCAGCAGGTCAGGCAGCATCTATGGAGGGGGATAAACAGTCAACCTTTCAGGCTGACGCCCTTCTTCGAAACAATCTGTTGTGGTTTCGGGGCATATTCTGGAGTTTGGGTATATAGGAAATATTAATTTCACCAGCAACCACAATGTGGATAGTAGACTGAACTTAAAATGCAGCCCTGAACAATTGCTTTCTTGGAGCTGTGGATTGCCGTTGATTACCAACCAGACAATGCTGATTAACATTCATTCTGGGTGTCTGGAGAGTGGGTGGGAAGGTGGTGGTGTGTGAAACTATATGTAATTCAAAGGAAGTATTGTAGATACATTGCAACCAAAGAATTGTCCTGCTGTTACCTTTGATCTTTATCATACAAAATGTTGTGTAATATTGGGTCAGGAGGCCTCTTCCTCTAAGAGTGTCTCAATATGATGCCTGCTGCTCATTTTTACTGAATAAGACACTTCTGTGTCCGCTAGCTTCAGCTGTCTCTCTGCTGACCTTTGTTCACATCACAACAACCCAATACACCAAAGCCACCTCTACTACAGTGGTGATATGAACACACAGCAGATGGACCCTACATTTCATGTATACAGAAACACAGAAAATAGGTGCAGGTGTAGGCCATTCAGCCCTTCGAGCCTGCACCGCCATTCAGTATGATCATGGCTGATCATCCAACTCACAACCCTGTACCAGCCTTCCCTCCATACCCCCTGATCCCTTTAGCCACGAGGGCCATATCTAACTCCCTCTTAAATATAGCCAATGATCTGGCCTCAACTGTCTCCTGTGGCAGAGAATTCCACAGATTCACCACTCTCTGTGTGAAGAAGTTTTTCCTCATTTCGGCCCTAAAAGGCTTCCCCTTTATCCTTAAACTGTGACCCCTTGTTCTGGACTTCCCCAACATCGGGAACAATCTTCCTGCATCTAGCCTGTCCAATCTCTTTAGAATTTTATACGTTTCAATAAGATCCCCCCTCAATCTTCTGAATTCCAGAAAGTATAAGCCTAGTCGATCCAGTCATTTATGAAAGTCCTGCCATCCCAGGAATCAATCTGGTGAATCTTCTTTGTACTCCCTCTATGGCAAGAATGTCTTTCCTCAGATTTGGGGACCAAAACTGCACACAATACTCCAGGTGTGGTCTCACCAAGGCCTTGTACAACTGCAGTAGTACCTCCCTGCTCCTGTACTCGAATCCTCTCGCTATAAATGCCAGCATACCATTCGCCTTTTTCACGGCCTGCTGTACCTGCATGCCCACTTTCAATGACTGGTGTATAATGACATCTAGGTCTCGTTGCACCTCCCCTTTTCCTAATCGGCCACCATTTAGATAATAATCTGTTTTCCTGTTTTTGCCACCAAAGTGGAGAACCTCACATTTATCCACATTAAATTGCATCTGCCATGAATTTGCCCACTCACCTAACCTATCCAAGTCACCCTGCATCCTCCTCATTAATTATAGTTAATACCATTGTATTGGAAGCCAGCACTTTTGTTCCCCAGGGCAGAAATGGCTAATATCAGGGGTCACAATTGAAAGATAATTGGAGGATAGTATAGGGGGATGTCAGAGGTAGATACTGTCAGGGGTGGTGATGGAGGCGGGTTTGCTAGGAGCATTTAAAAAGTTCTTAGATAGGCACATGGATGATAGGAAAATAGAAGAATATGAGGGAAGAGTGTGTTAAAAATCAGGGGTTCCCAACCTTGTTTACGCCATGGACCAACACCATTAAACAAGGGATCCTTGGACCCCAGGTTGGGAACCCCTATGTTAGACTGATCTTAGATTAGATTAAATGTTGGCATAACATTGTGGGCCGAAGGGCCTGTACTATACTAAATTCTATGTATAAACTTTAATTTATGTTTTTTTTGTGAATGCTGTGCTCTGTATCGCTTTGCCAAGGATTGTGGACACGCTATGTTGGTGCCAGAATGTGCGGCGACACTTGTGGCTGCCCCCTGCACACCTTGATCTTAAACACGAATGGGTAACACCAACATTTCCCTGTATGGTTTGATGTAGATAGAACCTAGAAGAGTACAGCATGGGAACAGCCCACAATGCTGTGTCAAACTAGCTAAAACGCAAATCAAAAATCTCCAAGAACTAATCCCTCTCACCTACGCAATGTCCGCATCCCTCCATCTCCTGATGTTCATGTGCCTGTGCAAAGGTCTTTTAAAAGCCTCAAATGTATTTGCCTCTACCATCATACCAGCACTACTCTCTGAGTGAAGAACTTACCCCTCACATCCCCTTTGAACCTACCCCCTCTCACCTTCAATGCATTCCCTCTGCTTTAGATATTTTTAACGTTCCTACAGTACATCATGGAGATGGCCAGATACAAGGAACCATACAAAGTCCATAGCTTGTGTCTGTGAATGTGTACTGGCTCTCTGCTCAGAACTAGGCGGTGGGTATCTGCTTCAGAGAGCTACTGGTCCGTAGAATCCCAGTGGTACATAGAGAATGGTATCCTCACCATACATTGAATGGTCCACAGGACCTTGGATGGTCATTGAATGGTCCTTATGAGTCTAGGTGGACGTTGAATGGTCCACATGACCCTGGATGGACATTGAATGTTCCAAATGACCCTGGATGAACATTGAATGGTCCAAATGACCCAGGTAGGCACTGAATAGTCTACTGGACCCTAGGTGGACATTGAATGGTCAAGAGGACCTTAGGTGGACATTGAATGGTTTATAGGATCTTAGCTGTACATAAAATGGTCAACTGGATCCCAGCTATATATTGGATAATTCACCAGGTCCTAGCTCTACACTGGATGGTTCACAGGGTCTTAGCAGTCCATTGGATGGTTCACAGGGGCTCAGCTGTCCATTGGGTAGTCCATGGGGTCTCAGCTTTTCATTGGACGGTCCACATAGTCTTCGCCGTCCATTGGATGGTCTACGAGGTCTCAGCTGTCTAATGGATGGACTATAGTGTCTAAGCTGTCCATTGGATAGTCAACATGGTCTTAGATGTCCGTTGGATGGTCCAAAGGGTCTTAGATGTCCAATGGATGGTCCACAGGATCCCAGCTCTACAGTAGAGTTCATAGGGTCTTAGCTGTACATGGTCATCTGCAGCCACTGTTGGAGGTAAGAACAAGAGTGGTTATTTTCTTAAGGAAAACTGAACAATAATGTAGTTATTACACATCAGGGTAATTCACGGTAAATGCGCATATGGTGACAGTATTTAGAAGAGTTGCTAATAATATTTGTATTCTTTCCTCATTAAAGACTGAAAAGGGAAAAATTTCTAAATTTCTAAATCACCATTCACGTCCCTCTCAGATCACCCTTTAGAGTTTTACAGGCAACGAAGGGTTTTGCCACCGTGGCAAAAACTTACACGCAAAGAAACCTCACACAAACACCAGCACTGCTGTGACAAAGAGTGGCGTCCGACGCGTCAGGGCAAGCCCACAAGTGTTGCCACACTCTGGGCAAGCTCACAATTTATAAACTCTAACCCCCAAGTCTTTGGACTGTGCAAGAAAACTGGAGCACCCAGCGGGAACACATGCAGTGACCGGGAGAAGATACAAACTCCTCACAGAGAGCGGCAGAAATCAGAATCAGAATTAGGTTTAATATCGTCTTGAAATTTGTAGTTAAATAAGTAGTGCAAAAAAAGAAAAAAAAAGGAAGTGAGGTAGTGTTCATGGGTTCAATGTCCATTCAGAAATGGGATAGCAGAGGGGAAGAAGCTGTTCCTGAGTTGCTGAGTGTGTGTCTTCAGGCTCCTGAACCTCCTCCCTGATGGTAGCAATGAGAAGAGGGCGTGAACTGAGTGAGGGTGGTCCTTAAGGATGGGTGCTGCCTTTCTGAGGCATCGCTCTTTGAAGATGTCATGGATACTACGGAGGCGAGTGCCCGTGACTGAGCTGACTGAGTTCACAACTTTCTGCAGCTGACTTCAATCAAAGGAGATTCACCAGAACGCTGCCTGGATTAGCGAGCATGTCTTACGCGGGTAGGTTGTGCGAGCTGGGGCTTTTCCTTTGGAGCGACGGAGGGTGGGAGCAGAGCTGTTACAGATTATTAGAGGCAGAAGAGAGTGTATCACGATTCCCAGGGCAACAATGCCCCATAGCAGAGGACATCTGTTTAAGCTGGGTGGGGGAAACTTCGGGGGAGATGTCAGAGATAGTTGAAACACAGAGCACGACCGGGTGCCTGGAGTACGCTGCTGGAAGTCGTGTTAGAGGTTGACACACAGGGCAGCAGAGTAGCATGGTGGTTAGCTCAACACTACTACAGCTGTGGGTGGAGTTGTGAGTTCAGCTCTGGCGTCCTCTGTAAGAAGGTTTGTAAGCTCTTAACGTGTGCGTGCATAGGTTTCCTCCAGGTGCTCTGGCTTCCTCCCATAGTCTAAAGATGTATTGGTTAGTAGGTTGATTGAGTATTGTAAATTGCCCTGTGATTAGGCGAGGGTTAAATCAGTGGGTTGCTGGGCAGTGTGGGCTGGAAAGGCCAGTTCTGCGCTGCATCTCTAAGTAAATATTTAATTAAAAGATAAATAATCTAAATAAAATTAGGGACATTTAAGAGAGACTTAGATAGGCAGATGGATGTAGGAAACATGCAGGACGATGGGCTGTGTACGAGAGAAGGGTCGGGTTTATCGTGAAGTATTTATATAGGTTAGCACGACATTGTGGGCCGAAGAGCCTGAACTGTTCGCATGTGGTATTTAATCATTCCTGGTGTCGAGACCTCCCTCTTGTTCTCTTGTTGCTGGCATCAGGAAGGAGCCCCAGGAGCCACACCACCAGGTTTTGGAACAGTTATCACCTCTCAACCACCAGGCTCACATGGAGGGGATAACTTCACTCACCCCAACGATGGCCTGAACTATGGACTCACTTTCAAGGACTCATGTTCTTGATATTTATTTATTATTTTTCTTTTTGTATTTGCACAGTTTGTTCTCTTCTGCACACTGTCCGTCCTGTTGTCTGCTGTCTTTCACTGATTCTATTGTGTTTCTTTGTACTTACTGTGAATGCCACCAAGAAAATGAATCTCAGGGTTGGATACTGTGACATATATCAACCTTCAAAATAAATATTATCATCAAAGTACATATATATCATCATATACAACCCAGATTTTCCTGTGGGCAAACGTACCAAATCTATAGAATAGTAACTATAACAGGATCAATGAAAGATCAACCAGAGTGCAGAAGACAACAAACTGTGCAAATGGAAATATAAATAAATAACAATAAATAATGAGATAACGAGATAAAGATTCCTTAATGTGAGATCATTGGTTGTGGGAGCATCTCAATGATGGGGCAAGTCAGTGTAGTTATCTCCTTTTATTCAAGAGCCTGATGGTTGAGGGGTAGTAACTGCTCCTGAACCTGGTGGTGCGAGTCCTGAGGCTCTTGTACCTTCTACCTGATGGCAGCAGCAAGAAGACAGCACGGCCTGGGTGGTGGGGATCTCTGATGATGGATGCTGCTTTCCTGTGACAGCTTTTCATATAGATGTGCTCAGTGGGTTAGGAAGGCTTTATCTGTGATGTACTGGGCCAACTCCATTACTTTTTGTAGGATTTTGCATTCAAAGTAAACTTATTTTGAACTCTAACCCTCCTCCTCTTCTCTCCAATTTAGAATTTATTTCGCTTCTTAATCTTTGTAGTTCTGATGAACGCTTGTTAACCTGAAATACAGTGCCTATAAAAAGTATTCAACCCCTTTGGAAGTTTTCATGTTTTATTGATTTACAACATTGAATCACAATGGTTTTAATTTGGCTTTTTTGACACTGGTCAACAGAAAAAGAAACTTTCATGTCAAAGTGAAAACAGATTCCTACAAAGTGATCTACATTAATTACAAATATAAAACACAAAATAATTGATTGCACAAGTATTCACCCTTTCAAGTGAGTATTTAGTAGATGCACCCTTGGCAGCAATTACAGCCTCGAGTCTGTGTGGATAGGTCTCTATCAACACATCTGGACACTGCAATTTTTCCCCATTCTTCTTTACAAAACTGCTCAAGCTCTGTCAGATTGCATGAGGATTGTGAGTGAAGCTACAAATTCACAATTGGATTGAGGTCTGGACTCTGACCTGGCCATTCCAGGACATTAACTTTGTTGTTCTTAAGCCATTCCTGTGTAGCTTTGGCTTTATGCTTGGGGTCATTGTCTTGCTGGAAAACACATCTTCTCCCAAGTCACAGTTCCCTTGCAGACTGAATCAGATTTTCCTCCAGGATTTCCCTGTATTTTGCTGCATTCATTTTACCCTCTACCTTCACAAGCCTTCCAGGGCCTGCAGCAGTGAAGCATCCCCACAGCATGCTTCATGGTAGGGATGGTGTGTTTTTGATGATGTGCGGTTTGGCTTATGCTAAACGTAGCGTTTAGTCTGATGGCCAAAAAGCTCAATTTTGGTTTCATCGGACCATAGACCCTTCTTCCAGCTGACTTCAGAGTCTCTCACATGCCTTCTGGCAAACTCTAGCCGAGATTTCGTATGATCTTTTTTCAACAGTGGCTTTCTCTTTGCCACTCTCCCATAAAGCTGTGACTGGTGAAGAACCTGGTCAGCAGTTGTATGTGCAGTCTCTCCCATCTCAGCCACTGAGGCTTGTAACTCCTCCAGAGTTGTCATAGGTCTCTTGGTGGCCTCCCTCACTAGTCCCCTTCTTGCACGGTCACTCAGTTTTTGAGGACGGCCTGCTCTAGGCAGATTTACAGCTGTGCCATATTCTTTCCATTTCTTGATGATTGACTTAACTGTATTCCAAGGGATATTCAGTGACTTGGAAATGTTCTTGTATCCATCTCCTGACTTGTGCTTTTCAATAACCTTTTTCCAGAGTTGCTTGGAGTGTTCTTTTGTCTTCATGGTGTAGCTTTTGCCAGGATACTGACTCACCAGCAGTTGGATCTTCCAGATACAGGTGTATTTTTACTACAATCAATTGAAACACCTTGACTGCACACAGGTCTCCAAAACATCTTCACTTAACTAATTATGTGACTTCTAAAACCAGTAGTGATTTGCCATGTCATATTTTTGGGATGGATACTTATGCAATCATTAATTTGTGTTTTATATTTGCAATTAATTTAGATCACCTTGTAGAGATCTGTTTTCACTTTGACACAGAAGAGTCCTTTTCTTTTGATCAGTATCAAAAAAGCCAAATTAAATCCACTGTGATTCAATGCTGCGAAACAATAAAACATGAAAACTTCCAAGGGAGGGGGTGTGAATACTTTTTATTGGCACTTTATTAGCTTGGTTCCTCCCTCTACAGAGGCTGACTGACTTGCTGTATGCTTCAAGCATTTGTGTGGCCAAGCTCACCTCTTTGTAGCCAATATTGACCACGCCGGTTCCAAACTTGTCCAGTGTTCTGAAAGCCCCTGGAAGAGAATTAGATTCTGTTACCTTAAATCAACATTCAGAGGCTTTTAGAACTATAAAGAACGTAGTTGGAGAAGAACAGTTCTGTCTGGATGCGTTGGTACGGCAACTGCTCTGCCTGTGACTGCAGAGAGTTGTGGACACAGCTGAGCCCAAGACAGAAACTAGCCTCCCTCCACAGGAGGCATAGAAAAGTACAGCACAGAAACAGGCCCTTCAGCCCATCGAGTCTGTGCCAACCCATTTAAACAGACTACTCCTATCCACTTGCAGTGGGACCACAGCCCTCCATATTCTACCATTCATACACTCTGCCTATCCAAACTTCTCTTAAACATTGAAATCGAGCTCGCATGCACCACTTGTGCCAGCAGCTCATTCCACACTCTCACCACCCTCTGAGTGAAGGAAGTTTCCTCTCATGTTCCCCTTAAACTTCTCTTCTTTCACCCTTAACCCATGACCTCTGGTTGTAATCCCATCCAACCTCAGTGGAAAAAGCCTGCTTGCATTTACCCTATCTATACCCCTCATAATTTTGTATACCTCTATCAAATTTTCCCTCAATCTTCTACATTCCAAACAGTAAAAATCCTAACCTACTCAATCTTTCCTTATAACTCAGGTCCTTTGGTTCCAGCAACATTATTCTAAATTTTCTCTGTATTTTTTCAAGCTTACTTACATCTTTCCTGTAGGTAGGTGACCAAAACTGAAGACAATACTTCAGAGATCAGAGATTAAGGGAGCTAGGGCTTTACTCTTTGGAGAGAAGGAGGATGAGAGGAGACATGATAGAGGTGTACAAGATAATAAGAGGAATAGATAGAGTGGATAGCCAATGCCTCTTCCCCAGGGCACCACTGCTCAATACAAGAGGACATGGCTTTAAGGTGAGGGGTGGGAAGTTCAAGGGGGATATTAGAGGAAGGTTTTTTACTCAGAGAGTGGTTGGTGCGTGGAATGCACTGCCTGAGTCAGTGGTGGAGGCAGATACACTAGTGAAATTTAAGAGACTACTAGACAGGTATATGGAGGAATTTAAGGTGGGGGCTTATATGGGAGGCAGGGGTTGAAGGTCAGCACAACATTGTGGGCTGAAGGGCCTGTACTGTGCTGTACTATTCTATGTTCTATGTTAATACTTCAAATTAGGCCTCACCAACATCTTATACAACTTCAACATAACACCCCATCTCATGTAGTCAATAGTCATAGTCATACTTTATTGATCCCGGGGGAAATTGGTTTTCGTTACAGTTGCACCATAAATAATAAATAGTAATAAAACCATAAATAGTAATATGTAAATTATGCCAGGAAACTTTAATTTATGAAGGCCAATGCGCCAAAAGGAGGCACAAGATGCTGAAAATCTTGGGCAACGCACACAAAATGCTGGAGGAACTCAGCAGGCCAGGCAGCATGTGCAGACAATCTGGTCGGTCCTGGTGAAGGGTTCCAGCCCAAACCACCGACTCTTTATTTCCCTCTGTAGATGCTGCCCGACTCACCGAGTTGCTCCAGCATTTTGTGCGTGTTGCTCTCCCCTCGTGGACTCTGTCACTGCCTCGGTGAAGCAGCCAGCATAATCAACCTTGGACATTCCCTCTTCCCCCCTTCCATCCGGCAGGAGATACAAAAGCCAGGAAGGACGTACAACCAGGCTCAAGGATAGCTTCTACCCCACTGCTACAGGACTATTAAATAGGTCCCTAGAACGATAAAGGTGAACTCTCGAGCTCACAATCTACCTTGTTATGATCTTGCACCCTAATAGTTTACCTGCACCGCACCTTCTCTGTAGCTGTTACAATTATTCTGCATTCTGCTATTGTTCTACCTCAACGCACTCTGTAACGATCTGATCTATGTGAACAGCGTGCAAGGCGAGTTTTACTGCACCTCGGTATATGTCACACCATTAAACCAAATCACCATCTACCTAGAAGAGCTTAACTTCCACCTGGAGCTTCTACCTGTGACATAAAGGGGTTCTCACGGCAGGAAAGCCCTCTTCCGAAAGCACAAAGTGAACTGTAATCCACACCCTCACTTCTTTATCTCGCCACAAGACTATAGAAACTCATGTCACAACAGCAGAACAGATATCACGTCTTTTATCTCATCTGAACTTCCTTTCTTTGGTTGGGCCTTGACCCAGCATTCCAGTGTAAAATAAACAGCGCTTCTTTGCGCAAGTGTAGGCAGGGTGTAACACGGAGTTATGTGTGGCATCTAATCTGACCAGTTCCTGCATCAGCAAGGGTGTGTATGTGTGAGAGTGAGTGTGTCTGTCTGTGTCTGCACGTTTGAGTGTATGTATGTATGTGTGTGTGTGTGCGTGTGAGATGCATGTGTGTGTGTGTGTGTGTGTGTGTGATGCGTGTGTGTGTGTGTGTGTGTGTGTGAGTGTGTCTGTGTCTGGACGTTTGTGTGTATGTATGTATGTGTGTGTGTGTGTGAGATGCGTGTGTGCGTGTGTGTGATGCGTGTGTGCGTGTGTGTGTGTGTGAGTGTGTCTGTCTGTGTCTGGACGTTTGTGTGTATGTGTATGTGTGTGTGTGTGTGTGTGTGTGTGTGTGTGTGTGTGTGTGTGTGAGAGATGCATGTGTCTACATGTGGGCGCGTGTGGTAGTGTATCAGCCACAGTGAAATTTCAGCTTCATGCGGACGAGTCAGACCCAGTTCCTCACGGATTTCCCACCATTCCTGGACCCTCGTGAGAACACTGCCAAAAGAATTTTAACTCCCATGAACTTCCCACATGCCGGAGTTCTGTTGTTTCCCCAAGTTGTGTGAATAGCCTGAAAACAGGCAGAGGGGAGTTTATCAACACCTCAAGGGTGTGTAGCATTAACTGTGGAGGGTAGGCACATGGTCGGGCTGGGCAGACCGGTGGCCAATGCAGTTCAGTACAATCCAGTTAGGACGGGGAATGGGGCAGCGCAGACAGACGTCTGCGTGCACGGTCACCAAGGGAGTGCGCCACAGTTGGCCCCGCCAGATTAAACCGAGGCCTCATCTCCCTTCTCAGCTGGATAGAAGACGAGGACATCCTCAGGAAGGTGGTACCATCCCAAAAGCACCCTCAGACCTAGGATATGCCCTCCTCTCATAACCACCGTCAGGGAGGAGGTACAGGAGCCACACTGAGCAATTCAGAGAGAGCTTCTTCCCCTCTGCCATCCGATTTCTGAACAGGCCACGAACACTGTCTTTGTTATTCCCTTTTTACCTGTATTTTTTAAACATTTAATTTATAGATTTTTACGCCTTTGCACCGATATGTAACAACTTTTATGTCAAAAACACAAGAGATTCTGCAGATGCTGGAAATCCAGAGCAACACACACAAAATGCTGGAGCAACTCAGCAGGTCAGGCAGCATCTATGGAGGGGAATAAACAGTCGACGTTTCGGGCTGAGACCCTTCATCAAGACTGAGAAGGAAGGGAGAAGATGCCAGAATAAAAAGGTGGGGTAGGGGAAGGAGATAGGTGGGTGGGAAAGGTAAAGGGCTGGAGAGGAAGGAATCTGATAGGAGAGGAGAGTGGACCATGGGAGAGGGGGAAGGGGTGGGGGGGGGGATGCTCCAGGGGGAGGTGATGGGCAGGTGAGGAAAAGAGGCCCGAGGTCAGAGTGCAGCTCAAATGCTCTCCTCGTGACCGCGTGGGTTTCCTCCGCATGCTCTGATTTCCTCCGACAGCCCAAAGACGTACCAGCTAGTAGGTTAACTGGTCCCGTGATTCGGCTAGTGCGAAATCGGGGGCCGCTGGCGGCTCAGCCTGAAGGGCTGGAAAAGCCAATTCTGGACCGTATCTCCGCAAATAAATGAATAGGAGAGGGGGGAAGGGGGAGGGAAAAAAGTAATGTCCCAGAAGGAGAAAGTTCACGCCATCAGGTTGGAGGCTCCCCAGAAGGAATATGAGGTGTTGCTCCTCCACCCCGAGGGTGGCCTCAAAGTGTGAGAAGAGAGGGCCATGGACGATGAGTCATATTTTACATATAATATTATTTATGTCATTAACCAGCGGTCGTAAATCTATTTTCATCTGAGTTCGCACACTGCGGCCGATCGCAGGCGAGGAAGGAGCAGAAGGCTGGAGGAACTCAGCAGGCCCGGGCAGTATCTGTGCAAGCAAATGGATGGCTGAGTTACACCCCGGTCCAGGGCCTTAACCTGAAACATCAGGCTCTCCACAGACGCTGCCTGGCCTGCTCAGTCCCCCAGCATTCTGTGTGTGTGTGTGTGTGTGTGTGTGTGTGTGTGTGTGTGCTGTCGCAGACATCGGTCTCCATGGGGCTACGGCTAGAGGTCATGGGTGAAGGGTGAGAGGTGACACCTTTAAAAGGGACATGAGGGAGAACTTCTTCACTCAGAGGGAGGTGTGAGAGTGTGGAACGAGCTGCCAGTGCAAGTGAAATGTGCGAGCTCGATTTCAAAGTTAAGGAGAAGCTTAGATAGTAGGGGTATGGAAGGCTATGGTCCAGCACAGGTCGATGGGAGCCAGCAGTTTAAATGGTTTGGCACTGACTAGGTGGGCTGAATGGCCTGTTTCTGTGCTGTACTTTTCTATGACCAATCTAGTTAGACCTCCTCCCCTCCCATCTACTACTTCAGACTAGGCACTGTAAACACTTCAAACCACTTTTATTCCATATCTGTACTTTGACCTCTAAGTTAGGGGTTCCCAACCTGGGCCTCGTGGACCTTTTGCTTAATGGTATTGGTCCAAGGTATTCAGAAGTTTGGGAAGTAGCATAGTTGTTAGCACAAAGCTTTATAGTACCAGCGACCCGGATGCGATTCCCACCGCTGCCTGCACATTTACCCCGTGACCGTGTGGGTTTCCTCCAGGTGCTCCAGTTTCCTCCCACAGTCCACAGACAAAACGGTTAGAGTTAAGTTCTGAGAAGTGCACTGACACTTGCGGGTTGACCCCAGCACATTCTAGGACTGCATTGATTGTTGATGCAAAAAGACACATTTCACTGTGTGTGTCACTGTACACTGACAAATAAAGCTAATCTTTATCTTTTGAAACTTTTATAACGATATGATGTCAGCACATGAACTTTATAGACCATAAAATTCTCAAGGGATCAGTAGGTGGGTTAACGGCAACTTAACTACTGTTTTCGGCTGGAGCTCCTGTTCCTGAAACCTTCCAGCAGAGGTGAATGCGCTCTCGTGGGAACGGAGTAGCAGAAACAAGTTGGAACACCACCCCAGAAGTTACTGTGCAAGGGCGGGACTGTAGCCCGAAGTGAGAAATGCAGACGAGGAGATCAGTTTCCTCACCGCGCTGCTGACAAACATCCCGTGGAACTGAGGAGCATGGTCGCGAGCCCAGGACTGGGGCAAGAACAACTGCAGCAGCAAACCAGACTTCAAATCCCATGAGGGCAAAGTTGTTAGGACCAATTTCAATGAATTGTGTAGTATTTGACGGTGCTAGTAGAAATAAAAGTCAAACTACTGTGAGAACTCACCTAGCCTGAGAGGGAGACAAAAAATCCACCGTGTCCCATCTCCCAGATTCCCGGATGGGAGGTTGGTCATGAAGGTTCAGATACTTGGCATTCAAAACGAGGTAGCAAACTGGATCAGACACTGGCTTGGGGGGAGATGCTGGAGAGTGGTGGTAGACGGTTGCCTCTGACTGGAGGCCTGTGACTTGTGGAGTGCTGCAGGAACTGATGCTGGGTCCGTTGTGGTTTGTCACTTATATCAACGATCTGGGTGATAATATGTTTAAATGGATCAGCAACTTTGCAGATGACACCGATATTGGGGTGTAGAGAACATCAGGAAGTCTATCGTGCCTTGTTGCAGGATCTCACCAGATGGAAAAATGGGCTGAAAAAATGCCAGACGTAATTCAATGCAGACAAGGGCGCGGTGTTGCACTTTGGTAGGACCAGCCAGGGTAGGTCTAACACAGTGAACGGTAGGGCACTGAGGAGTGCGGTAGAACAGAGGGATCAGGGAATACAGGCCCATAATTCATTGAACGTCGTTGTAAAGAAAGCTTTTGGCACATCAGGTGCCAACGTAGCATACCCACAACTTACTAACCCTAAACTGTAGGCACATCATTTGGAGTGTGGGAGGAAACCAGAGCACCCTGAGGAAACCCACATGGTCATGGGTAGCTACGCCAACTACCATGTCTCTATGCACCCCATTAACAATAAATAGCATTACCACTGAAACCCCTTAAGACACAGGAACAGAATTAGGCCATTCAGCCCATCAAATGTGCCCCACTATTCCATCATGGCTGATTTATTATCCCTCTCAACCCCATTCTTCTGCCTTCTCCCCATAACCTTTGATACTCTGACTGATCAAGAACCTATCAACCTCTGCTCTGGTTCAAGAAATTCCTCCTCATCTCTGTTCTAAAGGGATGTCCCTCTATTCTGAGGCTGTTTAATATTTCTCCCTAGAAGGAGGAGGATCTCAGCCCAAAACGTCGACAATCTATTCACTCCCATAGATTCTGCCCAACCCACTGATTTCCTCCAGCATTTTGTGTGTGTTGCTTTGTGGAACTATGCGGCAAGCCAGCAGAGGAAACCTGGGTCAAAGAAGATGTGGCATCGCCCTTGTCAATCTGCTCTTAATAAAGCCTCAATTAATCTGAGTTTGCCTGTCTCATAAACAGGAGGGTTTGGACAGGGTGGAGTGGCAGCATTGTTATTTTAATCTTGCATCATTTTTAATGGGGCATGATGGAAATCTGATCCACGACTGCCCCCTGGAGGTTACAGAGTATATTACAGCACAGTGACATTTTTTTTCCTGGGGCTAATATCACAGAATTTAAATTCCTTTCTGCATCGTACTTATCATTGTAAACAGCGATTAGGTCAGACGTTTTTTTTGCTTTCCACTGGTGGCTGCTTGCCACGCCACTGCTCGTGCTGTGAGCTCATATCAAAGTTGGCCACAGTCTGAAGAGACGAGCTGACTCCTTTGGGTCTTTTATTGATTATTTTGTGTTTCTTTTGTCTTTACTGTGAATGCCCACAGGAATACGAACCTCAGGATTGTTTTTTCATTCACTGAGATATCGGCCCTTCCAGCCCTTTGAGCTGCAGTGCCCAGCAGCCCCCTGATTTTAACCCTAGCCTAATCACAGGACCATTTACAATGAGCAGCCGTGGGAGGAAACCAGAGCACCTGAAGGAAACACACGAGGTCATGGGGAGAACGTACAAACTTGTCACAGGCGGCGGCAGGAATTGAACCCAGATCACGTGTACTGTGAAGCGTGTAAAGCTACTCTGCTGCCGGTGTTTCTTTGGTTTCTTAAGGCTGTCACAGTCGGGGGAAGTAATGGGGATAAGCTCCCGTTACCTATCAAACGCTCCCAGTGGTGTGCTTCTTAAACAGCTCAGTGACTAACCCCGGCGGAAGGACAAAAGGTGGGCTGCTTTGGACAGATCAGCAGCTCAGCTAAGGGGAGGAAAACTCTGTTCTCAAACCTCCACGGCCTTGTGGTTATACCTACTCATGGGGAAGGCCTTGGGAGTAAATCCCGAGGAAAAAATCCGGAGCTGGAGTCCCGAAGGCGGTCCCACGTTGTTGGCGCCAAACTGTATCGGTCTGTGCAGATCCTTTGGGCTTATCAGCTGCGTGGAGGGGGGAGCTCACTACATGGGCGACAGCTTGCTCTCCATATCGTCCTGCCCTGGCTTGCGTGTCTATGGTCCATGGTCGACCCTGTCCGACGGAAGCCTCAGCATTGTGTTTCTTTGTATTTACTGTGAATGCCCGCAAGGAAATATACGGTGACTTCAAACTTTGAACTTTTGACTTCTACCCCCGACACAAGGAGGATTTACCTTATCTAGGATGCCCACAGTCTCAGCAGATCAGTCACTGTGAGAAAATAGACACTAGACAAGGAATTCAGGCAGATGCTGGGATCCAGAGCCACGCTCAAACTGCAGAGTGAACTCAGCGGGTCAGGGAGCATCTGTGGAGCAGAAGAGATACTAGCTGCAGAGGGATCTGCCACTGAGCACATCGTTCCCACATCCCACTCTCGGCTTCCAAAGGGATCGCGCTCTGCCAAACTCCATCGTTCACCTGTTCCTCCCTACTGATCTCCCTATTATTCCTGCAAGCTGGACAAATGTCAAACAACCTCCCTCAGCTCCAGTCAGGGTCCCAACACTTCACCTGCAAGTCTGTTGAGGTCTTCTACTATATCTGGTGCCCCCGGTGTGACCATTATTAAGATTGAAGATGAAATTTGTCAAGTCCCTCGCCTCTCTTTCTTGCTCCATTCCCCACTCCAGCTCGCCTCTTACCCCTTCTCATTTCCTTACCTCCCATCAATGCCTCTCCTCTTCCCCTTTCTCCCATGGTCCACTGTCTTTCTTCTTCAGTGAGGAGATACGTCACTAGCAAAGAAGGTGTAGGGTGCTCCTTCCTTCCACTAGCCTGCAGGTCACCCTTGGGAAGATGTAACACCTCCTCAGATCCCTGATCAGAAGCCATGGGACCAGGTTGTGGATGGTCGTATGAGTAGCTGGTGCATTATCACAAGTCCTGGTTAGATGACCACTGATGCCAGGCAGTCAATTCGTAATGACTGGGGTCACCCGTCTCGTAAAGACACTGCCCAGAAGCAGGTAATGGCAAATCACTTCTGTAGAGAAATTTGCCAAAAATAATCATGACTGACTACAGAAGCTTTCTGAGTAGTTATCAAATATTTCTATACTATTCTTTGGCCTTAACAGTCACATACTTACAGATATTGATTAGGCCAAACCCTCTTTAGGAATGCATGGTCCCAGACTGAAGCAATCTTTACACTCTTAGAACCTAATTATAACCATATAACAATTACAGCATGGAAACAGGCCATCTCGGCCCTTCTAGTCCGTGCCGAACTCTTACTCTCACCTAGTCCCACCGACCAGCACTCAGCCAATAACCCTCCATTCCTTTCCCGTCCATATATCTATCCAATTTAACTTTAAATGACAACATCAAACCTGCCTCAACCACTTCTGCTGGAAGCTCGTTCCACACAGCTACCACTCTCTGAGTAAAGAAGTTCCCCCTCATGTCACCCCTAAACTTTTGCCCTTTAAATCTCAACTCATGTCTTCTTGTTTGAATCTCCTCCACTTTCAATGGAAAAAGCCTATCCACGTCAACTCTATCTACCCCCCTCATAATTTTAAATACCTCTATCAAGTCCCCCCTCAACCTTCTACGCTCCAAAGAATAAAGAACCAACTTGTTCAACCTTTCTCTGTAACTTAGGAGCAGAAACCCAGGTAACATTCTAGTAAATCTTCTCTGTACTCTCTCTATTTTGTTGACATCTTTCCTATAATTCGGTGACCAGAACTGTACACAATACTCCAAATTTGGCCTTACCAATGCCTTGTACAATTTCAACATTACATCCCAACTCCTATAATCAATGCTCTGATTTATAAAGGTCAGCATACCAAAAGCTTTCTTCACCACCCTATCCACATGAGATTCCACCTTCAGGGAACTATGCACCATTATTCCTAGATCCCTCTGTTCTACTGCATTCTTCAATGCCCTACCATTTACCATGTATGTCCTATTTTGAGCAGTCCTACCAAAATGTAGCACCTCACATTTATCAGCATTAAACTCCATCTGCCATCTTCCAGCCCACTCTTCTAACTGGCCTAAATCTCTGCAAGCTTTGAAAACCTACTTCATTATCCACAACTCCACCTATCTTAGTATCATCTGCATACTTACTAATCCAATTTACCACCCCATCATCCAGATCATTAATATATATGACAAACAACATTGGACCCAGTACAGATCCCTGAGGCACACCACTAGTCACTGGCCTCCAATCTGACAAACAGTTATCCACCACCACTCTCTGGTGTCTCCCATCCAGCCACTGCTGAATCCATTTTACTACTTCAATATTAATACCTAACGATTGAACCTTCCATGTGGAACCTTGTCAAAGGCCTTATAGACAACATTCACCGCTTTACCCTTGTCAACTTTCCTGGTAACTTCTTCAAAAAATTCAATAAGATTTGTCAAACATGACCTTCCATGCACAAATCCATGTTGACTGCTCCTAATCAGACCCTGTCTATCCAGATAATTATATATACCATCTCTAAGAATACTTTCCATCAATTTACCCACCACTGACGTCAAACTCACAGGCCGATAATTGCTAAGTTTACTCTTAGAACCCTTTTTAAACAATGGAACAACATGAGCAATACGCCAATCCTCCAGCACCATCCCCATTTCTAATGACATTTGAAATATTTCTGTCACAGCCCCTGCCATTTCTACACTAACTTCCCTCAAGGTCCTAGGGAATATCCTGTCAGGACCCGGAGACTTATCCACTTTTATATTCCTTAAAAGTGCCAGTACTTCCTCTTCTTTAATCGTCATAGTTTCCATAACTACCTTACACAATTCAATATCCTTCTCCTTAGTGAATACCGAAGAAAAGAAATTGTTCAAAATCTGCCCCATCTCTTTTGGCTCCGCACATAGCCGTCCACTCTGATTCTCTAAGAGACCAATTTTATCCCTCACTATCCTTTTGCTATTAATGTAACTGTAGAAACCCTTTGGATTTATTTTCACCTTACTTGCCAAAGCAACCTCATATCTTCTTTTAGTTTTTCTAACTTCTTTCTTAATATTCTTTTTACATTCTTTATATTCCTAGAGTACCTCATTAACTCCAAGCTGCCTATATTTATTGAAGATCCCTCTCTTTTTCCGAACCAAGTTTCCAATATCCCTTGATATCTCTCTCAAACTTTTAGCCTTTCCTTTCAACCTAACAGGAACATAAAGATTCTGTTCCCTCAAAACTTCACCTTTAAATGACCTCCATTTCTCTATTATATCCATCCCATAAAACAAATTGTCCCAATCCACTCCTTCTAAATCCTTTCACATCTCCTCAAAGTTAGCCTTTCTCCAATCAAAAATCTCAACCCTGGGTCCAGTCCTATCCTTCTCCATAATTATACTGAAACTAATGGTATTGTGATCACTGGACCCGAAGTGCTCCCCAACACATACCTCTGTCACCTGCCCTATCTCATTCCCTGACAGGAGATCCAACACTGCCCCTTCTCTAGTTGGTACCTCTATGTATTGCTGCAAAAAAACTATCTTGCACACATTTTACAAACTCCAAACCATCCAGCACTTTTACAGAATGGGCTTCCCAGTCAATGTGTGGAAAATTAAAATCTCCCACAATCACAACCTTGTGCTTACTACAAATATCTGCTATCTCCTTACAAATTTGCTCCTCCAGTTCTCGGTCCCCATTAGGTGGTCTATAATACACCCCTATAAGTGTTACTACACCTTTCCTATTCCTCAATTCCACCCAAATAGCCTCCCTAGACGAGCCCTCTAATCTATCCTGCCAAAGCACCGCTGTTATATTTTCTCTGACAAGCAATGCAACACCTCCCCCTCTTGCCCCACCGATTCTATCACACCTGAAGCAACGAAATCCAGGAATATTTAGTTGTCAATCACACCCCTCCTGTAACCATGTTTCACTAATAGCTATATCATATTTCCAGGTATCAATCCATGCTCTAAGCTCATCCACCTTTCTTACAATTCACCTACCATCAAAATAGATGCATTTAAGAAACTCCCCACCTCTTCCTCTTTGTTTATCCTTAATGGAGCAAACAACTTTGTTATCTTTTTCTTCCTTCTCCCCTACATCTTCAGTCTGAGTGCTCCTGATCTCTGTCCCCTGCCCACCCTCCCTCACACACCGTCCATCAGCTCTCTCCATCTGTGAACCAACCTCCTCCCTCCTAGTCTCTTCAATTTGATTCCTATCCCTGAACCATTCTAGTTTAAAGTCACCTCAGTAGCCTTCGCAAATCTCCCTGCCAGGATATTGGTCCCCCTAGGATTCAAGTGCAACCCGTCCTTTTTGTACAGGTCACGCCTGCGCCAAAAGAGGTCCCAATGATCCAGAAACTTGAATCCCTGCCTCCTGCTCCAATCCCTCAGCCACGCATTTATCCTCCACCTCATTGCATTCCTACTCTCACTGTCGCGTGGCACAGGCAGTAATCCTGAGATTACTACCTTTGCGGTCCTTCTTCTCAACTCCCTTCCTAACTCCCTATATTCTCCTTTCAGGACCTCTTCCTTTTTCCTACCTATGTCATTGGTACCTATATGTACCACGACCTCTGGCTCCCTCACCCTTCCACTTCAGGATATCTTGGACGCGATCAGAAACATCCCGGACCCTGGCACCTCTAACTGAGGACAAAATTAGAAAAAGGCTAAGCAAACTGGCACCTAGAAGACCCAACAAATGATGTCAGGCAGTTGTGTACTTCATACTTCTATCACCATGCCAAAAGGTATACATTGGTGAGACTGGGAGGCCATTGAGAACCAGGATAGCAGAACATCAGAGTGCCCTAAAAAACATGAGAGCAGAACGACGTGGGATCACTGAACACTGTCTATCATGGTCATGTAGACCAAGGGTTGGTGAGACCAACATCCTTGGCAAGGAAGAGAATGCCTACAAGAGCAAGATTAGGGAATCACTAGAGATGGAGCATGTAGGGGGGAGGGACGCAATGTAGGTTCCAAGAGTGTAAAGATAGCACACACTCCTAAAGAGGGTTCCTAAAAAACACAACCGACCAATCAGAACGAGGCCAATTCAAACTAATCAATCAGGAATAGGCAATTCAGATCCAGCCAATCAGGATTGAGTATTAAGCCCTGCCATGCCCTGTTCACTTGAGTGTATGTGGGGAGGGGTCTATAGGGAGACTTGCCATTTGAGTGACCGGTGCCTGAGGAAGACGATCTGGTTTACCATTGAAACATTGGAATTAGTATCTGTAAGCATGTGACTGTAGCCAAAGGGTAGGATGGAAAGAACAATCATGGTCGCCTACGTCATACGGCACGACACATAACCAACAAATGATGAAAGAAAATCCCAGCTGCGTGGCAACAAAGGCTATGTGCATGGGAGCATTTCAGTTACTGCAGGGCCACGCACCCGCACAGCTTTGAGGGATCAGTGCCTACCACCCAGGACATGCCCTCTTCTCATTGCTACCATCAGGGAGGAGGTACAGGAGCCTGAAGACACACACTCAACGATTCAGGAACAGCTTCTTCCCCTCTGCCATCCGATTTCTGAATGGTTTCATGAACATTATCTCACTATTTTTTCCTCTGTCATTTGTAGTACTTATTTTATATAATTGTTAGAAATTATTTACAAGATGTAGCTCAGGCATTTGATGGTTGGGTTGAGTTGTTCTCCGATCTTGGCAATTTACTTGCAAACATTTCACCACCATGTGAGGCGACATCACCGGTGTGCTGTTGATTATGGTCTACCTGTCTGTCTGTCTGTATCTTGTTTTACGGCGGTTGGCATCCAGCTTAATGGTGCATTACCGCCACCCTCTGCTCCAGAATGTGCACTAGACATACATTCTAAATCCCTTCACCCAATCTCTCACATATTATTTTATATATATATATATATATATATATATATATATATATATATATACACATACATACATACACATATACAAACCTACACTTCACCCTCCCATCTTTGACCATCCTAGTATCCTATTCCTGTTTATTCGTCATATTCTATAAAAAACCCCTGTACCCCTTAAAAACGCTAAAAATACCCGGACTTGTGCTCTCTCACCCATGCCCAGCAACCCTTTTAATGTGAATTCCTGCATCCACAACTCCCTTAATTTATTTCTCATCATCTCTCTCTGTATCCCATACTTCCTGCAACACAAAACTACATGCTCTACTGACTCCTCTTCCTGACATTCCTCACACAATCCTGTCTGGTGTTTCCCTATCATTTTCAATGTTTTATTTAATGCACAGTGCCCCAGCCTTAACCTAGTCCACACAGTTTCCTCTCTTCTGTATCCACGACCTACCCTAGTAACTGCAACACTCTTTTGTATTTGATATAAATGCCTCCCTTTCCCCTCCCTGTCCCATCTTTCTTGCCACATTCGGTTGACTTTTTCCCAGATTACACACTTAACCTCTGCTTTACTGATACTAATGTGCATTTCCACATTTTCTTTCTTTAACGCCCTCTTTGCCAACTCATCCACCCTCTCATTCCCCTTCACCCCTACATGTGCTGGAACCCATAGAAATTTTACCTGACCTCCCTGATTTGCAATTCTTGTAACTAACTGAAGGACTTCATGAAGTACATCTTGCCGACTGTTTGTGTGAAAAGACCTTAAACTTGCTAGAACTGAGGATGAATCTGAACATATCAATGCTTTGGCTTGTCTGGCTTTCTGCACCCATTGCAACGCAACCAACACTGCCAGCATCTCCACTGTAAACACCCCTAACTTATTAGATGTTCTTCTGCTGATTCCAATTTCTTTTGCTGGTATTACCACCCCAAACCCTGTCACTCCTGTTTCAGGTTCCTTCGCACCATCCGTATAAATGTGAGTATAATCACTATACTTTTCCATCACATGACAGTTAAATGCATTTACCAAATCTGTTTTATATCTTTCTTTCCTTTTTACCTCTAACAAATGCCAGTCTATGTCAGGCCATACAAGCTTCCATGGAGCTACAACCGGATAAACTACTGAAGGACTTATCCTCAGATCAAACACTCCACATTCTTTTGCGATATCATTCCCTACCTGACTAAAGGTATCCCCTCTGAAACCTCCCATTTTCCCAGCACTCCTGCAACACTCCTTTAGTAGGGTGAGAATCATTGTGCCCCTGCAAGTTAGCCCAGTAGTTTGCCATCAGTTGCATCCTTCTTAGTTCCAAACGCATTATTCCCATTTCTACCTGTAGGGCTGACACTGGTGACGTTTTAAAAGCCCCACTGCACACTCTCAAGGCCTGAGCCTGAATCACATCCAGTTTCCTTATAAGAGACCTAGCTGCTGATCCATATACTATATTTCCATAATCCAATACAGATCTCACTAAAGCCACATACATTCTCTTCAAAGCTGAACAACTTGCTCCCCATTCCCTACCAGTCAAACATCTCATCACATTTATTACTTTTTTACATTTCTCCTCAACTTTCCTGATATGGTCTGCCCATGTTAATCGTGAATCAAATATAACTCCCAGAAATTTAAATGATGCAACCCTTTCTAATTCAACCCCATACATTCTTAACTTCTTCCCTACCTCAACCCTTTTCCTGGTAAAAAATACAGTTTGAGTTTTATCTACTGAAAATCTACATCCCCAATCATAACCCCACTCCACCACTTCATCAATTGCTTCTTGTAGTTTCCTGATTATATGGTCCATGTTCCTGCCTCTTTTCCACAAGGCCCCATCATCCGCAAACAGTGACCTACCTATATCCACTGGTACCTTTGTGAAGACATCATTGATCATAATCATGAAAAGTAATGGGCTAATCACACTACCTTGAGGTGTGTCATTTTCCACTATGTACTGTTTTGATAATTCTGATCCAATCCGAACTTGAATTTTTCTACCAAACAAAAAATCTTTAATCCAATTAAAAACTCTCCCACCAACCCCCATCTTGTGCAGTTTAATTAATAATCCTTCCTTCCACATCATATCATAGGCTTTTTCAATGTCAAAGAACACTGCCACTACTGACTCTCTATTTGCCTGGGCCTTCCTTATTTCAGTCTCTAACATAATCACTGAGTCCATGGAATTCCTTCCCTTTCTAAAACCACTCTGATAACTTGCCAGCATTCCCCTTTTCTCAAGCTCATATGATAAACTTTCTGTTATCATCCTTTCCATTATCTTACATATACTTGATGTTAATGCAATTGGTCTGTAGCTAGTGGGTTTTGACAGATCCTTGCCAGGCTTCCTTATTGGAATTACTACTGCTTCTTTCCATGCACTTGGTAATCTTCCCTCCTCCCACACTCTGTTATAAAAATGCAGCAGCTTCAAGAGCGCTCCTTCTCCTAGATTTTTTAGCATCACAGAGCATATCAGATCTTTCCCTGGGGAGGTTGGTCTCGATCTCTTTATTGCTCTCACCATTTCTGCTAATGTAAATGGATCATCAATTATATCATCTGTTCCTTCCCTCCTGCTTAACACACCTGGGTGTTGGCTCATTATTCTTTCCCTTCTTCTTCTCCCTTCTTCAGACGAATTTTCTGAACTGTGTATCAGTACAAATGACTTGGCCATGACCTCAGCCTTATCCCTACTGGAGACTGCAGTTTCCTCCTCAGATATCATTACTGGATATTCCCATTCCCTTCTATCTCCCCCCATCCTCTTAATCATTCCCCATATCTCTCCCACAGGTGTTGTTCTTCCTACCTTGTCACAAAAGCTCCTCCAACTTGCCCTTTTAGCTTGACATATAGTTCTTCTCACCACTGCCTGTGCTTTCTTATATTGAACCAAATGCTGCATATTATGGGTTCTTTTAACTAGCCTGAATGCTCTATTTCTGTTTTTTACAGCCTGACAACATTCCTCTGTCCACCATGGTACCAGTTTTCTATTCATCCTATTTTTACTCCTAGGTATAGATCCTCCTGCTGCCATGATAATTGCTGAAGTCACCTGACTGTTTAATTCATCTACATTTCCAGAAATATCAATCTTTGTCAACCCTTCTTCACTCAACTTCTGGAACTTACCCCAATCAGCTTTTTCAAACACCCACTTTGGGGTTCCGCCACCTGGTCTTACTTCAACTCCTTCACCCACTGAACATAAAACTGGGTAGTGATCACTGCCTACTGTTGAAGCAGTCCAAACTCCCCAGTTACTAATGCCAGCCAAGGTATTAGACACTAACGTAATATCTAACACTGACTCAGTTCCTGTTGTTATATCTATCCTTGTGCCGCTACCATCATTCATACACACCAAATCCCTTTCTTCCATCAAATCTTCAATTACCTTTCCATTTGGATCTGTAATCTGATCCCCCCATATTGTGCTATGAGCATTGAAATCTGCACACCACACTACTTTATGTCTGTTTTGTCCTTGTATCCTTAATAGGCTGTCCAAATCCAACCTTTTACATGGATTGTAGTAGTTAATTATAACCACTCCCTCCCCTCTCTCCCACACTTCCACCACTATGTATTCCTGATCATCTCCTTTTTCCAGTACCCTATATGGTATACCTTGCTTGATTAACATAGCACAACCCCCTCCTCCCCCTAGATTTCTATCTTTCCTTATCATTGTATACCCATATACCACAAAGTCTAAAGTTGGTTTCAACCAAGTTTCCTGAATACACACTACATCCGGTTTTACAACCATTTCTTTAATAAAGTGCTTGAATTCCTGGCTATTGGCCAGTAAACTCCTTGCATTCCATTGTAAAAGAATCACCATAATTAGTATTAACCAACACATGACACTTCCTGGCTTGACTGATTACTGAGGTTCTCCCTCACTTCCTCCCATGTCAGTCCTACTAACCCTAAATGGTTTACTGCTGCTTTTACCACCAGCTGAATTTTGTCACTTTTTGACTTTACCTCAGCAGTACTATTAATCACTCCTGCAATGAATGTTACTAGAGCCTTTTTGTCTACATAAATCCTGTCACTTGTTCTTTGTTGCATCTCTCGTATCCCTATTGCTCCCTGTTCATTAGGAGCATTATTCTGTTCTCTTGACATTCTTACAGCTTCTGCATAAGTGATCTTTCTTTTCACTCTTATTTCTTGAATTTTAGTCTCCCGTCTGACAACCTCACACCCACTATATGCAACATTATGAGCTCCTCCACAATTGCAGCATTTTGGTTGAACTTCTGTTCCGTACTTTCCATATTCATGATCACCCCCACATCTAGCACATCTCCTCTGCCTTTTACAGTTTTTAGCCACGTGTCCAAACGTTTGACAATTATAGCACCTCAATGGCTTTGGCACATACACCCTTACTGGGTAACTCATGAAACCCAGGAACACCTTCCTTGGCACTCTTTCTTCTTCAAATTCAATCAATACAGATTCACTTTCCTTTTTCACTCCCTCCTTTGTTGTTTTCAGTCTTTGAACATTCATTACTTTCCCTCCTTTGATATTCCTCTTTATCTCCTCCATATTTATACTCATTGGTATCCCGTGATCACTCCTTTACAACCACTGTTTTGTGCTCCCACCCTCCCAGTGTATTCCACCTTGCATTGTCCTATCTCTTTTAGCTTGAGTGCTTTCTCAAGTTGTTCCTCATTCGCACATCTTACCAATAAGTTGCCATCATTAAGGACTTTTGCAAATACTATTTCCCCTATCTTGTCAGAGTTGTTGTTAGCACAAAAGGGTTAATTTTCTTCATATGTCCCTGAGCCTTCTCATTAAACCTAGTTATGACAACACCTCCTCTCTGAGCTTGTTCATCTTCCTCACTTTCAGAGCTTTCTCCACTATCATTTCTTATTCTTTTATTCCCTTTGTCTTGGTTTTTATTCATCCGACCCCTCACTACCTCCTCATTCCCTTTATTTCTCCCTTCACAATAATCCACCTCTCCCCAGCTGCCTACCTCTGGTCCCAAGTCTCTATCCCTCTCCTTCTCCACTTTCTTTCCCTCAACCCCGCCTCTTATCTTGTCCACCATTACCGGACCCACACGACCCCCTCCCAGCAATTCCCATTCCTTCCCCACTCTCTTTCCCTCAACAGGTTCCAAAATACACTCACGCATCAAGCAAAACACAGCCAACAGCCAGCTTCCAGTCGAGCCAACTCAGCCACTCTCACTCCTTCTGTCCCAACCGATTATGGTGTGCCCTCCGAATGCTTGGCCTTTATATACTTATCCATCAGCTGATTGGTCATTACAGAAGCTCAGTTGTGATATAGGGAGGAAATCTTGTCACTGATTGGCTGCATGGCAAACTCTGTGCATTATGGTCTTAAATTTTGCCCGCATTGGCTCATAAATAGGATTGAGCACTACATGTCTGTTTACAGAATTGATCACAGAAAACCGTGCTTCTAGGAATTCTCTTGCAAGTATAATTATAGTTTACAGTATATTTTATGTATTGTACTGTACTGCTGCTACAAAACAACAAACTTATTTCTGATTTATGTTCCAGTCTAACTGAAGCTGATTTATCAGATCCAAGAACCGCGGCTCAGGAGATTCTGGGGCACGGTTGTTCAGTTGGTCAGAGGACACTCAACCAGCACTAGGATCCTGGGGAGCTGGAGCTGAGAAAAATGCAAATTACTTACTGATCATGGTGTCCAGCTTTGTCAAGCAACAAATGAAGTTCACGTAACTGATGGTGAGATCAGGATCGGTGTACCTCAGGCCGATCAGCTGCATCAAGAACTCATCTATCTGGAATCCTAGGGGAAAGTAATCAAACAGTGAAAGACGGCTGAAATATCAGCGGTGCGAGTTATGGCTCACACAGGTTTTATCAGCTTTGACTGGAGACACAAGAGATTCTGCAGATGCTGGAAATCTTGAGCAACACACATAAAATGGGGCGGTACAGCAGCACAGTGATTAGCGTGATGCTTTACAGTGCCAGGGACCTGGGTTCAAGGAGTTTCTACGTTCTCCCTGTGACTCTGAGGGTTTCCTCTAGGCGCTCTGGTTTCCTCCCACAGTCCGAAGACGAACCCAGTTGGTAGGTTAATTGTCCCATGATTAGGCTGGGGTTAAATTCCAGTTTTGCTGGGTGGCACAGCTTGAAGATCTGAAAGGGCCTATTCCGTGCTGTATCCCAATAAAAAAATTGCTGGAGGAACTCAGCAGGTCAGGCAGCATCTTTGGAGGGGAATAAACAACCAATCATTCGGGCCAAGACTCTTCATCCGGACTGGACAGGACAGGAAGGGGGAAGAAGTCGGATTGAGAAGGTGGCGGAGAAGGGGAGGAGTACAGGCTGAGGGGGAAGATGGAGGGATGATGTTAGAAGCTGGGTGGTGATAGGTGGAAGAGATGAAGGGGCTGAAGAAGATGGAATCTCACAGGAGAGGAGAAAAGGAAGGGGGGGGGGATCCAGAGGGTGGTAAGAGGCAACCAAGAGAAGGAATGAGAGGGGAGTCAGAATGGGGAATGGGAAGGGGAGGAGGGAGAAATGACCAGACAGATGGAGTGAAGATGCTTGTCAAAGTGGACCCTATCCCCTATCCTCTCCTAGCTTCTTCCTACATGCCCCCTCTCCTCCGGTGACTCACCTGGTCTCACCTTACACCTGCCAGCTTGCACACCTTCCCCTACCCCCACCTTCTTACTCTGGCTTCTTCCCCCTTTCTTTTCCAGTCCTACTGAATAGTCTTTGTCCAAAATGTTGACTGTTATTTCCCCCCACCCCCGTAGATGCTGCCTGACCTGCTGATTTGCCACCACCTCCCTCCATCTTGACTGTGTTTTACAGGAGCACCACTGAGAGGGTCCTGACAAGCTGCTTCTCCGTCTGGTCTGGGAGCAGCCCAGCACTGGACTGGCAGTCCCGACAAAGGCCTGTCAGAACGGCCGAGAATCTCCCATCCATCAGGGATATTCATCAGGAGTGCTGCTTACGCAGGGCCCTTAGTATTATCAATGGTCCCACCCATCCATCCAGCGTCGTCTTTGACTTTCTACCATCAGGCAGGAGACTCCGATGCATAGAAACAAGAACGATCAGGATGGGAAACAGCTTCTTCCCCCAGACCATTCGGCTTCTAAGCTCCCTGCCACATCACATTCCAAGTGTCACCGGCTAATCTGTTCAGTATCTTACAGTATTTAATTAATGCACTTCAGTTTGTTATTTATGTGTGATTCACCTGTAAGTTTTATCCTTACCTCATCGTGTACCAGGTGGCTTACGTGTATCACTGTGCTTTACATCCGGGTTCAAGGAAACATTGTCTCGTTTCTACATACATTGTACAGTTATATGATCTATATACACGTATATAGTTAAATGGCAATAGACTTGTCTTAACTTGAATTCCTCCAGCATCTAGTGTGTGTTACTGTAGACTTCCAGCATCTGCAGAATCTCTGTGTCTATGTCAGGAGTGTGTTCCTGTGTGCACTACTGTGGGTTACTGTGTGTGTTACCGTGTGCGTTACTGTGTGTGTTACTGTGTGTGTTACCATGTGTGTTACCGTGTGCGTTACCGTGTGTGTTACTGTGTGTGTTACCGTATGTGTTACCGTGTGTGTTACTGTGTGTGTTACCGTGTGCGTTACCGTGTGTGTTACTGTGTGTGTTACTGTGTGTGTTACCGTATGTGTTACTGTGTGTGTTACTGTGTGTGTTACCGTGTGCGTTACCGTGTGCGTTACCATGTGTGTTACTGTGTGTGTTACCGTATATGTTACTGTGTGTGTTACCGTGTGCGTTACCGTGTGTGTTACTGTGTGTGTTACTGTATGTGTTACCGTGTGTGTTACCGTGTGCGTTACCGTGTGTGTTACTGTGTGTGTTACCGTATGTGTTACCGTATGTGTTACTGTGTGTGTTACTGTATGTGTTACCGTGTGCGTTACCGTGTGTGTTACCGTGTGTGTTACTGTGTGCGTTACCGTGTGTGTTACTGTGTGTGTTACTGTATGTGTTACTGTGTGTGTTACCGTGTGCGTTACCGTATGTGTTACCGTGTGTGTTACCGTGTGCGTTACCGTGTGTGTTACCGTGTGTGTTACCGTGTGTGTTACTGTATGTGTTACCGTGTGTGTTACCGTGTGCGTTACCGTGTGTGTTACTGTGTGTGTTACCGTGTGCGTTACCGTGTGTGTTACCGTGTGTGTTACCGTGTGTGTTACTGTGTGTGTTACCGTATGTGTTACCGTGTGTGTTACCGTGTGCGTTACCGTGTGTGTTACTGTGTGTGTTACCGTATGTGTTACCGTGTGTGTTACTGTGTGCGTTACCGTGTGCGTTACCGTGTGTGTTACCGTTTGTGTTACCGTGTGTGTTACCGTGTGTGTTACTGTGTGTGTTACCGTGTGTGTTACTGTGTGTGTTACTGTATGTGTTACCGTGTGCGTTACCGTGTGCGTTACCGTGTGTGTTACTGTGTGTTACCGTGTGCGTTACCGTGTGCGTTACCGTATGTGTTACCGTGTGTGTTACCGTGTGCGTTACCGTGTGCGTTACTGTGTGTGTTACCGTGTGTGTTACTGTGTGTGTTACTGTATGTGTTACCGTGTGCGTTACCGTGTGTGTTACTGTGTGTGTTACCGTGTGCGTTACCGTGTGTGTTACTGTGTGTGTTATCGTGTGTGTTACCGTGTGTGTTACTGTGTGCGTTACCGTGTGTGTTACCGTGTGCGTTACTGTGTGCGCTACCGTGTGCGTTACCGTGTGTGTTACCGTCTCGCCTGGATTGCAGTCAACTCTATCCCCTCACCTGCTGCCTGCAGAGCTCCGAACATCTCTTGACTGTCCATGGTCCCTGATCCATTCTTATCGTATCGAATGAAGACTTGCTGGAGGAAACAGCAAAACACAAAAGGATTTTCAGCACGTAATCGGTCTGTGATAAACTACAATGCCTTCAACTATTAAATATTTTGTTTCATTGAGTCTCGGCGTGGAACAGGCCCTTTGAGTCTTGCTGCCCAGCAACCCGATTTAATCGTAGCCCAGTCACGGGGCAAGTTACAATGACCAACGAACCCACCAACCGGTAAACGTTTGGACTGCGGGAGGAAACCGGAGCACCCGGAGGAAACCCAAGCATTCCACGGGGAAGTTCCGACCCCTTGCAGAAGATGCTGGAATTGAACTGCACACACCAACTCCCTGAGCTGTAATAGTGTCGCGGTAATCTCTACGCTACTTGTGGAATGTGAATAAATAATCCCTTTGAGAACTTGCAGAGTTAATTATTTGTGCCATATCTTCCACCTGTATTTCCCAAGTGATGGGATAGGCTGCAGGCAGAACAACAGTGAAGGTCTGTGTCCATATCATTCAACGCCCACACTCTTAGCAGCTGAAATTATGCTCATTATCAGAATAAAATCATAAACTCGATACCAGTTAAAATTTAATCAATTACAGTGAACGGTAGGGCACTGAGGAAAGTGGAAGAACAAAGGGCTCTGGGAAGGCAGGCTCATAATTCACTGAAAAGTAGTTTCACAGGTAGAGAGGGCCATAAGAAAAGCGTTTGGACGATTGGCATTCAGAATCAATGTATTGAACACAGGAGATAGGATGTTATGTTGAAATTGTTTAAGGCATTGGTTCCAAGGACGTGGTCTGGAAGACTAGCACACCTTCAGGGTGCCGGGTTTTCGTGGCTCTGGAGATGGGCTGATTCGAGGCCGGTGCTGCCGCCTGATGTGTCACGGGAGTAAACGGAAGATCGAAAGCAGCGAGTGGGCTGCTGGCTGTGTGCCCAGAGACCCAAGTCTTTCTCTTTGGGTACAGAGCTCGGAAAAAGCGACGCAGTAGACTTTTAACACTATAAATCGGTGAGTTGTTTTGTTATGTCTCCCCTCTCGCTATGAAACAGGGACACCTTGTTTTCCCTTATTAGGGAGAGAGAGAGAGAGCCTGCGGTAAGCAAGTAGTGTTTGGGGTACTGCGAGTCTGTGTCTTTATTGATGCTCTGCTGCATGTGTGAGTGCTCGGTGGGAGAGACAGATGCTTTTTTGCTGATGGAGGGTTTGCTGCTTGCTGCTGCTTGTGTGTGGGAGGGGGGAGCTGGGGGGTGCTGTGGGATTCTAACATTTAACTGTCATTCATTCTTTAGGGCACTCCTCTGTTTTTGTGGATGTTTGCGAAGAAAAAGAATTTCAGGGTGTATATTGTATACATTTCTCTGACAATAAATGTACCTACTGATGCTTAATTTGGAGTACTATGTGCAGTTTTGGTCACCTACCTACAGGAAAGATGTAAACAAGGCTGAAAGGGGCCGGCTGGAGACGCAATGACATTGGCGTCGGACCCGGCAGCGGAGGTTCCTGGGTTCGAAACCAGTCGGGTCCGCTCCCGAGTACGCTTTCCATCCGTGCCAGGCTGAGTGTCGAGATCGCAACTCGACCTCGTAAAATGAAGGGAAAAATACTGCGAGGGTATCTGTGTGAGGAGTGGCGTGTCACACGGTCTCTCTCTCACTCCGCGCCTTGTAAAAAAGCCATGAAAAATCCATCGTCATGGACGCAGGCACACACACGCACAGATCCGCACACAGACGCCAGAAATAAATAAATAAACAAGGCTGAAAGAGTAGAGAGAAAATTTACAAGGATATTGCCAGGTCTGGAGAACCTGAGTTGTAGGGAAAGATTGACTTTATTTCCTAGAATGTAGAAGATTGAGGGGAGGTTTGATAGAGTATACATTTGATATCAGGAGTATAGCTCAAAAACTTCTACAGATGTACCATGGAGAGCATTCTGACAGGCTGCATCACTGTCTGGTATGGAGGGGTTACTGCAAAGGACCGAAAGAAGCTGCACAAGGTTGTAAATCTAGTCAGTTCCATCTTGGGTACTCGCCTACAAAGTACCCAGGACATCTTTAGGGAGCGGTGTCTCAGAAAGGCAGCGTCCGTTATTAAAGACCTCCAGCACCCAGGGCATGCCCTTTTCTCACTGTTACCATCAGGGGGGAGATACAGAAGCCTGAAGACACACACTCAGCGATTCAGGAACAGCTTCTTCCCCTCTGCCATCTGATTCCTAAATGGACATTGAAGCTTTGGACACTACCTCACCTTTTAAAAATATACAGTATTTATGTTTTTGCACGTCTGTTTTTAATCTATTCAACACATGTAATTGATTTACTTGTTTATTTATTATTTTTATTTTACTTATTATTATTTTTCTCTCTTTGCATTGAACTGCTGCTGCTAAGTTAACAAATCTCATGTCACATGCCAGTGATAATAAACCTGATTCTGATTCTAGATAGGGTAAATATAAGCAGACTTTTTCCACTGAGGTTGGGTGAGTCTTTTACTAGAGGTCATGGGTTAAGGGTGAAAGGTGAAATATTTAAGGGAACGTGATGGGGAACAACTTCTCTCAGAGGGTGGTGAGAGAGTGGAACGAGTTGCCGGCGCAAGTGGTGGATGCGATTTTGATTTCAACATTTAAGAGAAGTTTGGATAGGTACATGGATGGTAGGGATATGGAGGACTATGGCCCCAGTGCAGGTCAATGGGAGTAGGCAGTTTAAATGGTTCGGCACGGACTAGATGGGCCAAAGGGCCTGTTTCTGTGCTGTCGAGCTCTATGACTCTAAACACAAGGTGCAATCACAATAACTTGGAACCGAATGCACCCAAAACCATGCAGATACACATTGACTTCAGGAGAAATGTGCCTCCTCTCTACCCGGTCTCCAGCAACAGCTCGATGGTTAGCACCATTTCAACATTCAGTTCCTGGGCACCATTATTTCACAGAGCCTCACAAGAGAGAACCACATCTTCTCCAGTGACGAAAATATTCAGCAGAGAATGTACTTCTTGCGGCAGCTGGTAAAATTCCAACTTCTCCAGGACATCGGGGTGCAATTCTACACTGTTATCAGCGAGAACATCCTCACATTGGCCACGACTATCTGGTTTGGGTGCAAAGTCCTCTCACCTTCCCCAGAGCATCCTGGTGTAATTCTACGCTGCTATCACAGGAAGCATCCTCACATCAGCCATGACTGTCTGGTTGGTGCAGCATCTTCTCACAATAGGCGGAAACTGCAGAGAGCTGTCAGGCCTGCAGAAGATGCTATTAGCTACAGTCCACCATCATTGCAGGACTTGCATGTCTCCAGGACAAAGTAGAGGGCAGGGAAAACCATTGTGGACACTGCTCACCCTGTGTATAAACGTTTCCAAATGCTCACTTCCAGAAAGCGCCAACATCATCATCATGTGCCATGTCATATGACGTGGGCGATCATGGTCTTATGACCATGATTGTTCTTGGCAAATGTTTCTACTGAAGTGGGTTTGCCATCGCCTTCTTCTGGGCAGTGTCTTTACAAGACGGGTGACCCCAGCCATTATCAATACTCTCCAGTTTGTCTGCCTGGCGTCAGTGGTCGTATAACCAGGACTTGTGATCTGCACCAGCTGCTCATACGACCATCCACCACGTGTTCCCATGGCTTCACGTGACGCTGATCAGAGGGGGTGGGGGGTCTGAGGGGCTAAGCAGGTGTTACACCTTACCCAAGGACGTCCTGCAGGCTAGTGTAGGGAAGGAACGCCCCACACCTCCTTCGGTAGGGACGTATCTCCACCACACCACCCCAATAGCTATAGGGCTATTAAAGGCAAAACTTCACACTATCTTAAAACTTCCTTCCCCCAGGCAGTTAATCTACCACTCTTCCCCTCTATCACTGCACTATAAATAATTTAAACTACTTTTTATAATGCTATCTACATTGTAAATACATGCTGGTATTAATATACTATACTTACACACATTTTATTCCATATCCATGTTTCTAACTTTATTTTTATATTATTCTTCACATAATTCTGATATTTGGAAGATGGTGACAGTGAACAATATGACTAAGATGGGTCAGGAAGCAAGTCCTTTCGTTTATTTTACATCTTTTTATTCCAGACGTGGTTCTGCTGCTGTTGGAGCCTTCTGTCTACATTCTAACTGTGTGTTTTCGGGCTGATCTGGGCAATCTGGCGCTTTACTGTCTCTGTGAGGGTTCCATGAGGCTGTGAGCAAAGTGTGCACCGTGGAGGCGTGGAAACGGGGCGTATCCCCCACAATCGACTCCGTCTCCCGCCCATCTTGACGATTAAAGTGCCAGGAAAGATTGAAATCGAGGCGGGCGATGTTCAGCACTGTCCACCATCCTCCCGCTCGCTGCTGCTGCTGGAGAAGGCGTCTGCGTGTGACGGTCTCTCACTCGCTGCTGCCCAGGGAAGGTCCTTCCGTTCGTTTGACTCCCCTTTCTCCCTCCATGCTGTCAAAGAGGGTGGTAGGGAGGTACTGGAGCACAGTTTAATCGACGTGGTTTGTGGAATGTGGACTCTAATTCTCGTTTATGATGTGTTTCTGGTCATTCCTATTTTAGTTGCTAGTTTCGGCGATCTTGAATTGGGGCAGCCTGCAGATAATGAGCTGAAATATACCTTTTGATCTTGTGTTTTTAATATTCTGTGTTTTTACTCTTTTTTCTTGTTGCCAATTGCGCTTTTGTTTATTTATGTATGGGGGGGGTTGATTTTTTTCTCTTTGAACTGGTTGGTTGGTTCCACAGGGGTTTCTTTGTTTCGTGGCTGTCTGTGGAGAAGGCAAATCTCCGGGTTGTATACTGTATACACATTTTGATAATAAATGTACTTGGAATTCTTTATAATTGTGGTACGTTGTTGGCTTTGTTGCACGTCGTGCCCTGAGCGACACACCACAGGCCTGCCGCAAAGGAGTGGGGAGAGACAGAGAGGGTTCAGAATCAGAATCAAGTTTATCATCACTGGCATGTGACGTGAAATTCTAGAGATCGGGCCCACTGAAGACACGCAGCCAGTGGTAAACTGAAGGAAGGTAACGTTGGAAGAACGGTCGGCACTGGAGGGACACAGCGATCTTGGACAGTTGAGCGGTGGTGGCTTCAAGGGCAGAGAGGAGCAAGCGAACGATTCCTCAATCAACATCTTCCAAATAGTAAATCATTTCAGCTTTTCTACGTCTTCAACTTAATCTTTTTTGGCATAATTTTGTTTTTGAAACTGTTGGAGCCTGTGACTTACAGTCTGTAGTTCGATCGAGTGAGCTAGAAAACGCCAGGAGAAAAATGTGAGCACAAGCCAGCACGAGCAGAAACTGAGAGAGAGGAGAGGCCGTGATCGACCACGAGGAGAAGCTGAGAGAGAGACAAGGGGCTGTGATCGACCACGAGGAGAAGCTGAGAGAGAGATGAGGGGCTGTGATCGACCACGAGGAGAAGCTGAGAGAGAGACGAGCGGCTGTGATCGACTACCACGAGGAGAAACTGAGAGAGAGGAGAGGCCGTAATCGACTACCATGAGGAGAAACTGAGAGAGAGGAGAGGCCGTGATCGACTACCATGAGGAGAAGCTGAGAGACGAAGGGCCGTGATCAACCACGAGAAACTGAGAGAGACGAGGGGCCATAAAGCATCGAAGAAGAATGAAACATCGAGACAAATGCAGAGGAGAGTGAGGGGTTCTCGGGGAAGCCGCTGGTTTGAGTTATTGCCCTCGGAGGGGCTGCTGGGTCCCGATGCTCTTGGAGATGTTATTGAAGTTCTGAGTTTTATGGATTGGACATTGGCCTCTTTTAGTTCTGTTTTTTTCGTGTTCTCGCCCATGCTTTCTTCTTGCTGATACACGGGCTGGGGTTTGGGTGATCTGTTAGTTTTTGTGTGAGGGAGGCGTGGGGAGTGTTTGGGGTTTGCGAGTTTTTGTTTCTCTTTCTTTTGGTACGGGGGGATTGATGTCTTTCTTTCAATCACTCTTATGGTATTCTGCATTTTGAGGCTATCTGGAGAAGACAAATCTCAGAGTTGTATTCTGCATACATACTTTGATCATAAAATAAAACTTTGAATAACTTAAATAAAAATAATAATTACTGTACGTCAGTGTGAGATGGGAACCAGGTGATGGGACTTCGGATAAATTCACTTCCATTTATTGCTGGGAGTTTTCTACACCTCTCTCTAACTTCCTGGACAGATTGGTTAGGTAAATGGGGTGTGTTTCTATGTCATAAATGTGAATGCCTTTCCTACATTCTTTGTACTTTCACAAAATAGTTCAGGCAGCAGGCATTCTGAAGGGGTGTATACCAATGTATGCACATGTGGACCCAGCGAGAAACTAGAAATAAACTATTAAGTCCCACCACAACAACGTTGACAAGAAAGCTCCAAGTTTGACTCTGAGGTTTGAAGTGAAAAATAAGAGGTTGGTTAAGGTATTTCCAATAGCCAACACCCCCACCCTACCCCACCTCAGTCTCACTCTCATCCCTGTCCCACTCTAACACCAGACCTCAGTACATTATAACCAGACCTTTCCACACAACGGGGTAAAGATCCTTTGCCAATACTCACTGTCCAATGGCAGATTTTAGTCCAGAGATGACTAAATCCTTCAAATCGCATTTTTCCAAAGCCTTGGTTCTGTTTATCCCAGGTTAAGGAATTGTTTAATTACCACGTAAACACAATGGGATTCTGAAATGCTTAAATAGAATAACCAAAAAGGGCCAGTCATGCCTGTTGTAAACAAGGCAACCATATTTGATATGGGTAATCAACTGTATTTAATGTGGGTAAGGCAACCATATTTGATGTGGGCATGGGATGACATTTAATGTGGGTAGGGCAACTATATTTGATAGAGACATAGAAAAGTACAACCTGGAAACAGGCCCTTTGGCCCATCTAGTCTGTGCTGATTAATTTAAGCTGCCGACTCCCATCGACCTACACCTGGACCGTAACCCTCCATACTCCTACCATCCATGTACCTATCCCAGTTTCTCCTAAATGTTGAAATTGAGTTCGAATGCACCACTTGTGCTAGTAGCTTGTTCTACACTTGCACAACCCTCTGAGTGAAGTTGTTTTCTCTCATGTTCCCCTTAATCTTTTTATCTTTCACCCTTAGCCCATGACTTCTGGTTGTAGTCCCACCCAACCTGAGTAGAAAAAGCCTGTTTGCATTTACCCTATCTATACCCCTCATAATTTTGTATACCATCAAGTCTCCCCCAAACTTCTATGTCCCAAGGACTGAAGTCCTAACATATTTAATCATTTCTTATAACCCAGGCCCTCCAGTCCCACCAACATCCTTGTCAAGTTTCTCTGCACTTTTTCAACCTTATGATGTGGGTGAACAACTATATGTGACCCGGGCAAGCCGACCGAATTTGATGTGCGGAGGATATCAGCAATGGTCAGTAGTCCATCTGGCTGATGTTGCTCATTCTGCAGGATAATGACTTGGGACACCAATGGGTGCAGACCAAACTACCATGCCACCACGTTGTGAGGTCCAGACCATGAAACTATTAATGCTTGCTAGTGATATGATGTGCTCACTCAATGAACCAAACTGGATTATCAGACAATCATGGTCTAGTTAGATCAGTGGTCTGTCCCTTAACTCGAGTGTTGTTCCTGGGTGCACCTTGTCTGCAATATCTTCAGCGGCAGGTTGTTCAGGCAGTTGGAAAATCTGGGCTCGCTTCTGAATGTCAGTGTGACATCTGCAGGACCTTAGCCCAGCCTGAGGTGGGGGGGGGGGAACCGGAGAGGGATAGGGCACACTGAACTTTCATCCTCCCACACAGGTCCTTTTCGAGGCCATAAAAGGATACATCTGTCAGCGAAATGAGGCTTCTGCAGGCGTCCAGTCCAAACTGATCCCACTTCTCACTGAGACCTAGAAGGACAATGAGACAGAAGGTGACTGTAGTTCCTGCCTGAAATTAAAGATTTAAATTTTTATAATCTCAGAAGTCAATAACCCCCGATGAATACACAGAGTGTGGGAGGAACCCAGCCAGTCAGGCAGCATCTATGGCGATGTTTTCTCTGAACTGACGGAGGCTGAGGGCAGATTTGATACAGGTTTACAAGATCATCTATCCACTTATTGACACACAGCATGGAGTAAACACTTCAGGCCACGTCACCCAGCAATCCCCCAAATTAATCCTAGCCTAATCATGGGGCAATTTACAATGAACAATTAACCTTCCAGCCATTACATCTTTGGACTGTGGGAGGAAACTGGAGCACCCGGAGGTCACGGGGAGAACGTACAAACTCCTTACAGGCAGTGACGGGAATTGATCCCGGGTCACCGGTACTGTAAACCATTGTGCTACCTTACCGCCTCATTATCTGTTTCCAACTCTTTACCCAGTTTATTTACTTTGAACCTTGTCTCGTCAAGACACACAGGTGGGTCTGGGAAACCCATTTCGCTTGGTTAGCTCCTTTGTCCAAGGGAGAGAAGGGACTGCAAGTGTCTGAACTCTGTCATACCTACCCGTTTTCTGCAGAATCTCTGCCAGCAGTTTCTGAAACTCCAGTGCTGATATTGCCTCATCCTGCATTGACATTAAAGATAGAATGCTTTATCTGTCACAAGTACATCAAAACATACAGTGTGTAGGAGCCATGCATCTATTTTCTGTCTGTATTGTATTTTGTGATGGGCGTTTATTATGGACAATTTGTCACGTGGGTTGGGCGTGCTAGAAGCAAGGCATATAGTTATGTATTTTCACTTTGCCTTAGTCAGTTTAGTCGAGTTGAGAGAGGGTAAGCCAAGGGAACGGTATTTTTTTGTTGACCGCTGACTTCACTAATAATTCTGCTGTATCGCTAATTTAGTTTAATCAATTTTCTAAAAAGAATCTCTATAAGATGGTTCATCTTTGCTGGTCTTGTAATACACGATCGAATGTACTTTTTCAACTTGAAAGTTATTTATTTCAGAAGCACGTCATACATTGTTAATACATATTGATTCAGCTACAAACAACCGGCTATATTTTATTAGGAGTTGAGGAAATTGCAAATTTCTGCAGTTGTACCATGGAGAGCATTCTAACTGGCTGCATCACTGTCTAGTATGGCGGGGGGGTGGAGTGACCACTGCACAGGATCGAAATAAGCTGCAGAGAGTTGTAAACTCAGATGCTCCATCATGGCCACCAGCCTCCCCAGCATGCAGGACATCTTCAAGGAGCGATGCCTCAAAAAGGCAGCATCCATCATGAAGGACCCCCGTCACCCAGGGCATGCCTTGTTCTCATTATTATCATCAGGGAGGAGGTACAGAAACCTGAAGACACACACTCAGCGATTCAGGAACAGTTTCTTCCCCTCTGCCATCCGATTTCTGAATGGACGTTGAACCCATCAACACTACCTCACTACTTTTTTTGCACTATTTATTTAACTATTTTCTATATACTTATTGTAATTCACAGTTTTTATTATTTTGTATGGCAATGTACCGTTACTGCATAACAACAAATTTCACTACGTATTAAACTGTCAACTTTATCTCTCAGTTCAGGAACGTTGACTGTCCATTTCCCTCCAAGTATGCTTGACCATTTTTTGTGCACTGATCCCCTCTGTCTACACTTCTCACCGCCAGACCTCAAGTCGGAGACATCACCCACCCCAGACACACTCTCTTCTCCCCTCTCCCATCAGGCAGAAGATTGAAAAGCCTGAAAACACGTCCCAGCAGGCTCAAGTACAGCTTCTGTCCCAACGCTGTCAGATCTCTTGTACAGTAAGATGGACTCTTGGCCTCACAACCTACCTCATTATGTTCATGCACTTTGTCTACCCAGTCTCCAACTTCCCTGTACTTTATTCTGTATTACCTCATTCTAGCTCAATACACCGTGTAAGGGTTTAATCTGCATTGTTGGAAACCACTGTTTTTTTTAAATAAGATTTGTAGTTTTTAACAAACTTGTGTATTTCTCACACTCACTGGCAGAAAGCTGTATAGCAGCTAAACAAACAGTTTATCACCTTTCTCCTTTTTCATTGGCTAAGATTTAGCACATTACACATGTGATGTAATTGTTTTAATCAAGTAGGCTATTAACTAGTTTCTCTCTATCAAAGGAATTTCTGATCTATAAAAGTGACTGATTTTCAGAGGTGCCATCTTTTCTTTTGCTTCTTGTCTTCGCATTCACTGCTCAGCATCGTACCTCAGCTCTTTATTTAGTTTGCTCAGTATTTGTACGTCGGTTTGTACTCTAAAATAAACTTCTGTTAGAATTAAGACTGCTTGCCATTTTTTGACTCCCAGAAGAACCCTAAGGGTCAGATATTAAACAGAGATCCATCACTCCCTGCTACCTCAGTAAAGCATCCAGATGTCAAAATTGAAGACCTCTCCAACCCCAGACATTCTCTCTTCTTACCTCTCCCACCGGGCAGAAGACAGAAAAGTCTGAATGCACGTACCACCAGGCTCAAGGACAGCTCCTACCTCACTGTAATCAGATTCTTGTTCGATATAATGGACCTTTGACCTCACAATCTACCTCATTTAGATCTTGCACTTTGTCTACCTGCTCTCCATCTTCTCTGTACTTTATTCCGCTTTCTGTTTTACCATGTTCTACCTCCATCCACTGTGTAATGTTTTCATCTGTATTGTTGGAAATCACTTTAAAAAAATACTTTCTATAAGCTCTGTATTTTTAACAATCTCATGTACTTTTCACAGTACTTTTCCATCCCCACTCACTGGCAGAAAGCGGTATAGCAGCTAAACTAACGATTTATCACCACTCTCATTTTTCATTGGCTAGGTATTAGCCCATTATCCACTTGATGTAATTGTTTTAATTTTGTACACTATTAACTAGTTTGTTCCTATCTAAGGCACCATCTTTCGCTTTGCTTAGCTTCTTTATTCTTCTGTCTTTGCATCATCATCTCTCAGCTCTTTGTATGTTGCCTGTATTTTAATATGAACTGAAATCTGGGAACTAAGACTTCTCGTCATTCCTGGAAGAACATCCAAGGATCAGAAATCAAACAGAGACGCAAGACAAAATTTGACAATAATAAAACCAATTCCAGTTCCACACCAGGTGGATGAGCCCGAAGGAGAAGTCTGTCCAGCGTGGAAGGCTGCAGCCTGAAAGAGGGCAGAGGAAGTCTGGTGAGGAACTGCATACAAACTCACCGGCCCACTGTACTTGTTAAACAATTCCCTGGAATCTTCAGCAGGCGGAAGGGGGCAGTGTACAAGGTCGGGCTGAACCTGGAGAATAAGGGGTTAAACACTATCAGTACTAGGTCCACAGGAATGTAAGGGTTAATGTATGAGGAGCATTTGATGGCTCTGGGCCTGTACTCACTGGAGTTAAAAAGGCAGCATCCATCATTAAAGACCCCCCAATTACCTAGCACATGCCCTGATCTCATTGCTACCATCAGGGAGGAGGTACAGGAGCCTGAAGACACACACTCGACAAGTCAGGAACAGCTTCTTCCCCTCTGCCATCTGATTTCTGAATGGACATTGAACCCTTGGCACTACCTCAGTTTTTATTTCTATTTTTGCACTTCTTATTCAACTATTATACTGTATAGACACACACACACACACACACACACTCACACACTGTAATTCAGTTTTTTTCTCTATTATCATGTATTGTATTGTACTGCTGCCGCAAAGTTAACAAGTTTCACGACATATGCCAGTGATCCTGAATCTGATTTTGATTTCACTGAAAGCTACTGAATATTATCATCATCATAGCTTGTCACACCAGACAGCCAGCCACTCTAGTGTTGTTTGGTTGATGTTGAGCAGGTCAGTGTCAGCTAAATCAGGTGAGAGTGGGCAGTTGCGCAGAACGTGTTCGATGTTCTGCCCCCTTTCGCCACACTCACAGGATTCGCTGGTCTTTAAACCCCACTTCACCATATTGTCTCCTGTCCTACAAACTCCCGCTCTCGCTCTGTTGAGAGTACACCACTTCCGTCTATCAAGCAGTGCCCCGTCTGGTAACATTTCTGTGGGGTCTTGTACTGTATTGTTTGGTGGGGTTCTGGCTTCTGTTTGTTGCCAGAGGTCAATCTTGTATGTTTGGGGGATGTTCCGTGTGGTAGTTCCTCCACTGTAGCAAAGCTTTTCCTCGATTTTAGGCGGTTGGAAGCTGACACATGATGATGTAGTGGGTGCCGTGGATATTGAAAGGCCTAGACAAACTGGATGTGCACAGGAGGTTTCCTATAGTGGGGGAGTCTAGGACCAGAAGTCACAGCCTCAGAACAGAGAGAAATCTATTTAGATCAGAGATGAAGAGGAATTTCTTTAGCCAGAGGGCGGTGAATCTGTGGAATTCATCGCCTCAGACGGCTGTGGAGGCCAAGTAATTTGGTATATTTAAAGCAGAGGTTGATAGGTTCTTGATCAGTCAAGGAGTCAAAGGTTACGAGGAGAAGGCAGGATACTGGGGTCGAGAGGGGTAATAAATCAGCCGTGATGGAATGATAGAGGAGATTCGATGGGCTGAATGGCCTAATTCTGCTCCTATGTCTTATGGTCTATTTACAGCTTTGTTTCAAATGTCTGCGGCAGGGGTTCCCAACCTTTTTAATGACGTGGACCAATGGCATTAAGCAAGGCGTCTGTGAACTCTGCAGCATGAAACAGCAGCATTGAAATGGAGTACTTGCTAGTAATTTGTTAACACACAAAGAATGACAGCTGTGCCCCTGCGTCCTACCAGCTGAACTATCGACAGCTGGTTCCATAAGACCATAAGATAAAGGAGCAGAAGTTGGCCATCCGGCCCATCAAGTCTGCTCCGCTATTTTATCATGAGCTGATCCATTCTCCCATTTAGTCCCACTCCCCCGCCTTCTCACCATAACCTTTGATGCCCTGGCTACTCAGATACCTATCAATCTCTGCCTTAAATACACCCAATGACTTGGCCTCCACTGCCGCCTGTGGCAACAAATTCCATAGATTCACCACCCTCTGACTAAAAAAATTTCTTCGCATCTCTGTTCTGAATGGGCGTCCTTCAATCCTTAAGTCATGCCCTCTCGTACGAGACTCCCCCATCATGGGAAACAACTTTGCCACATCCAGTCTGTCCATGCCTTTCAACATTCAAAATGTTTCTATGAGGTCTCCCCTCATTCTTCTAAACTCCAAGGAATACAGTCCAAGAGCGGACAAACGTTCCTCATATGTTAACCCTCTCATTCCCGGAATCATTCTAGTGAATCTTCTCTGTACCCTCTCCAACATCAGCACATCCTTTCTTAAATAAGGCGCCCAAAACTGCCCACAGTATTCCAACTGAGGTCTCACCAGAGCCTCAACATCACATCTCTGCTCCTATACTCTATTCCTCTAGAAATGAATGCCAACATTGCATTCACCTTCTTCACCACCGACTCAACCTGGAGGTTAACCTTAAGGGTATCCTGCACGAGGACTCCCAAGTCCCGTTGCATCTCCGAAGTTTGAATTCTTTCCCCATTTAAATAATAGTCTGCCCGTTTATTACTTCTGCCAAAGTGCATAACCATACACTTTCCAACATTGTACTTCATTTGCCACTTCTTTGCCCATTCTTCCAATCTATCCAAGTCTCTCTGCAGACTCTCCGTTTCCTCAGCACTACCGGCCCCTCCACCTATCTTCGTATTGTCAGCAAACTTAGCCACAAAGCCATCTATTCCATAATCCAAATCGTTGATGTACAATGTTAAAAAGAAGCGGCCCCAACACGAACCCCTGTGGAACACCACTGGTAACCGGCAGCCAACCAGAATAGGATCCCTTTATTCCCACTCTCTGTTTCCCGACAATCAGCCAACGGTCTATCCATGTATGTAACTTTCCTGTAATTCCATGGGCTCTTACCTTGTTAAGTAGCCTCATGTATGGCACCTTGTCAAACTCTCCCTCACTTAAATCCAAATCACGCGCTAGTCTCGACACCATCATTATGGTGTCGAGGTCCTCATCGACGTCAACGATGGACGAACAACCACAACAACAACCTTGTCAAAGGCCTTCTGAAAATCCAAATATACAACATTCACTGCATCCCCCTTGTCTAGCCTACTGATAATTTCCTCAAAAAATTGTAATAGGTTTGTCAGGCAGAATTTTCCTTTAAGGAAACCATGCTGAGTTCTGCCTATCTTGTCATATGCCTCCAGGTCCTCAGTAACCTCATCCTTGACAATCAACTCCAACAACTTCCCAACCACTGATGTCAAGCTAACAGGTCTATAATTTCCTTTTTGCTTCCTTGCCCCCTTCTTAAATAGCGGAGTGACATTTGCAATTTTCCAGTCCTCCGGAACCATGCCAGAATCTAGCGACTTTTGAAAGATCATCGCTAATGCCTCCGCAATCTCCACAGCTACTTCCTTCTGAACACGAGGGTGCATTCCATCTGGTCTGGGAGATTTACCTACCTTTAGACTATTCAGCTTCCTGAGTACTTTCTCTGTTGTAATTGTGACTGCGCACACTTCTCTTCCCTGACACCCTTGAGTGTCCGGTATACTGCTGATGTCTTCCTCAGTGAAGACTGATGCAAAATACTCGTTCAGTTCCTCTGCCATCTCCTTATCTCCCATTACAATTTCTCCAGCATCATTTTCTATCGGTCCTATATCTACTCTCACCTGTCTTTTACTCTTCATATACTTGAAAAAGCTTTTAGTATCCTCTTTGATATTATTTGCTAGCTTCCTTTCATAGTTAACCTTTTCCCTCTTAATGACCTTCTTAGTTTTCTTTTGTAAGCTTTTAAAAACTTCCCAATCCTCTGTCTTCCCACTAATTTTTGCTTCCTTGTATGCCCTCTCCTTTGCTTTAACTTTGGCTTTGACTTCTCTTGTCAACCACTGTTGCATCCTTTTTCCATTTGAAAATTTCTTCTTTTTTGGAATATACCTGTCTTGCACCTTCCTCACTTCTCGCATAAACTCCAGCCACTGCTGCTCTGCCGTCCTTTCCACTAGTATCCCTTTCCAGTCAACTTTGGCCAGTTCCTCTCTCATGCCACTGTAATTTCCTTTACTCCACTGAAATACCGACACATCAGATTTCGGCTTCTCTTTTTCAAATTTCACAGTGAACTCAATCATGTTATGATCACTGCCTCCTAAGGGTTCCTTCACCTCAATCTCTCTAATCATCTCTAGTTCATTACACAATACCCAATCCAGTACAGCCGATCCCCTAGTGGGCTCAACAACAAGCTGTTCTAAAAAGCCATCTCGCAGACATTCTACAAATTCTCTCTCTTGAGATCCAGTGCCGACCTGATTTTCCCAATCCACTCGCATGTTAAAATCCCCCACAATTATCATAACACTGCCCTTCTGACAAGCCTTTTCTATTTCCAGTTGTAATTTGTAGTCTACATCCCTGCAGCTGTTTGGAGGCCTATAAATAACTGCCATCAGGGTCCTTTTACCCCTGCAATTTCTTAGCTCAACCCATAAAGATTCTGCACCTTCTGATCCTATATCACCTCTTTCTAATGATTTAATATCATTTCTTACCAACAAAGCCACGCCTCCCCCTCTGTCTACCTTCCTATCCTTCCGATACACCGTGTATCCTTGGACGTTCAGCTCCCAGAGACATGCATCCTTTAGCCACGTCTCAGTGATGGCCACAATATCATACCTGCCAATCTGTAGCTGTATGACAAGATCATCCACCTTATTCCTTATGCTGCATGCATTTAAATATAACACCTTAAGAATAACACTTAAGTTCATAGTTAATACTCTTAGGCAAAGACCATTGCTCTTCACATGAGGTGAACAAAGCCACACACAGCCTGTGTGCTGGTGATCAGGGTAAGGATCGCGCTCACATGTGCACCTTTCATTGACGTGTCCTGCCGTCAAACCACGACCTGCGGTGCTGCTCTTAGACCTGGGACCTCTCACCACAGGTACAGGTGTACAGGTTCACCAAACTCCTCTTTAGATCAATTTGCTATAGCGAAGGTATCCTGTCTGGGTGCATGACGACTTTGTCTGGTAACTGCTTTGCCCATGACCTCAGGCTTTTCCCACTGAAGTCATTGGTTAGGAGTGAAAGGTGAAGTATCGAAGGGTACTTGAGGAGAAACCTCTTCACTCAGAGGGTGATGGGAGTGTGGAAAGAGCTGCCAGCACAAGTGATGGATGTGGGATCAATTACAACAATTAGTTCAAATTCAAGTTTAATTGTCAACCATACCCCCGAATAAAGTCCAAAGAAACAGGATTCCTCCGGGGCCAAGGTATGAAACACGCACATATCATCATGACAGCAGAAAGACACAGTTACAAAATAATAATAATGTTAATATAGTCCACATCCCTGCACGCTTTATCCTGTAGCCTGATGGTGCCAGGATGCTACCCTGGAGCCATGTTTCCGCAGGAACAAGCCTGCAGCAGTTCCTCATATCGCTCACGGGCAGCTACAGTTCCAACTTGTCTTCCACCGAGTGAACACAGGAGAGCAGCACCGACAGGACAGGTTAGTCCCCAACCCAGTACGGAGTCCGACAGCACAAAGCCAGCTCTCACTCTCCTTCCCTGAAGCCTGCAACGGGCGGCCCTGAGGCATGAGGAGCTGGTCCGCGCTACCTTCGAAGCCATGCAGCTCCCCTGCTGTTGGTCTCACCAATGAACCAGTGAACCGGACTCACAGTGTTCCACAGTACCGATGTCCAACAGGATCTTATAATTAAAAATGATCATAATGAAAAAATTAGCAGGCACGAAATGGGGAGCTAATGCTCACACACTTAGATCAACTGCCCTCGCACTCTGCTATGCACCTGCAAAATACTGTGCACCTGTGTGGGGCAGATCAGCCCATGCGAAGAAAATAGACCCGTTGCTTAACGAAGCCTGCCGAATAATCACGGGCACACTGCGCCCCACACCCACTAACATCATTTACAGACTTGCAGACATTGCTTCCCCAGAGATCCGAAGACACAATACAACAAAAATTGAAAGAGGTAAACAGAACTTGGATCCACGGCACCCACTACATCATCATGTGTCAGCTTCCAACCGCCTAAAATCGAGGAAAAGCTTTGCTACAGTGGAGGAACTACCGCACGGAACATCCCCCCCAAACATACAAGATTGACTTCTGGCAACAAACAGAAGCCAGAACCCCACCAGACAATACAGTGCAAGACCCCACAGGAATGTTACCAGACGGGGCACTGCTTGACAGACGGAAGTGGTGTACTCTCAACAGAGCGAGAGCGGGAGTTTGTAGGACAGGAGACAATATGGTGAAGTGGGGTTTAAAGACCAGCGAATCCTGTGCGTGTGGCGAAAGGGTGCAGAACATTGAACACGTTCTGTGCAACTGCCCACTCTCACCTGATTTAGCTGACACTGACCTGCTCAACATCAACCAAACAACACTAAAGTGGCTGGCTGTCTGGTGTGACAAGCTATGATGATGACAACCATCATAATAAAAACATCCAAGCCTATCACTTCCACCACTTGCTGGATCGTGCACCATCTCCGCACACTGCCTCTGACGCCTTCTTCCCTGGGTGGCTGAAGCAGGCTGCAGTAAGCCCAGCTTCTTCAGCAGAGAGGTTTGGATAAGTACATGGACGGAAGGTGTACGGAGAGCTATGGCCCGGGTGCAGGTGGATGGGATGGAGCAGAATAAAATATCCAGCATGGAGTAGATGGGCCGAAGGGTGTGTATCCATGCTGTAGTGCTCTATGACTCTATGGTTGCTCTTCACACAAATGGGCAAAGACACACACTGCCTGTCTGCTGGTGATCAAGGCAAGCGGGCACCCTCCTGTGAGCAGCTCTCAAACCTGGCACCCGTCACCTTCCCGGAACCACAGGCACAGGTGTACAGGATCACCCAACTCCCCTCCAAGGTCAGCTAAGATTTATAATTCTGATCCCAAATAGAAAAATAAACAGATCAGCAAATGTTTGATTCACGAGGGAAGGGTTAGATTGATCATGGAGTAGGTTCATACAAGTCGCTACTTCAGGAACTACTTCAGGTCCTGAAGAAGGGTCCTGACCTGAAACATCAGCTATCTATTCATTTTCATAGACACAGCCTAACCCATTGAGTTCCTCCAGCATCTTGTGTATGTCGCTTTGGATTTTCAGGATCTGCAGACTTTCTCATGTCTTGGATTAGCCATGCTGCCATCAGGAAAGCGGTACAGGAGCCTCAGGACTCACGCCACCAGGTTCAGGAACAGTTATTACCCCACAACCATCAGGCTCCTGAACCAGTGTGGGTAACTTCACTCATCACAATGAGCCTCAGGTCCCACACCACCAGGTTCAGGAACAGTTATTACCCCACAACCATCAGGCTCCTGAACCAGTGTGGATAACTTCACTCACCACAATGAGCCTCAGGTCCCACACCACCAGGTTCAGGAACAGCTTATTATCCGACAACCATCAGGCTCCTGAACCAGTGTGGATAACTTCACTCACCACAATGAGCCTCAGGTCCCACACCACCAGGTTCAGGAACAGTTATTACCCCACAACCATCAGGCTCCTGAACCAGTGTGGATAACTTCACTCACCACAATGAGCCTCAGGTCCCACACCACCAGGTTCAGGAACAGTTATTACCCCACAACCATCAGGCTCCTGAACCAGTGTGGATAACTTCACTCACCACAATGAGCCTCAGGTCCCACACCACCAGGTTCAGGAACAGTTATTACCCCACAACCATCAGGCTCCTGAACCAGTGTGGATAACTTCACTCACCACAATGAGCCTCAGGTCCCACACCACCAGGTTCAGGAACAGCTTATTATCCGACAACCATCAGGCTCCTGAACCAGTGTGGATAACTTCACTCACCACAATGAGCCTCAGGTCCCACACCACCAGGTTCAGGAACAGTTATTACCCCACAACCATCAGGCTCCTGAACCAGTGTGGATAACTTCACTCACCACAATGAGCCTCAGGTCCCACACCACCAGGTTCAGGAACAGTTATTACCCCACAACCATCAGGCTCCTGAACCAGTGTGGATAACTTCACTCACCACAATGAGCCTCAGGTCCCACACCACCAGGTTCAGGAACAGCTTATTATCCGACAACCATCAGGCTCCTGAACCAGTGTGGATAACTTCACTCACCACAATGAGCCTCAGGTCCCACACCACCAGGTTCAGTAACAGTTATTACCCCACAACCATCAGGCTCCTGAACCAGTGTGGATAACTTCACTCACCACAATGAGCCTCAGGTCCCACACCACCAGGTTCAGGAACAGTTATTACCCCACAACCATCAGGCTCCTGAACCAGTGTGGATAACTTCACTCACCACAATGAGCCTCAGGTCCCACACCACCAGGTTCAGGAACAGTTATTACCCCACAACCATCAGGCTCCTGAACCAGTGTGGATAACTTCACTCACCACAATGAGCCTCAGGTCCCACACCACCAGGTTCAGGAACAGCTTATTATCCGACAACCATCAGGCTCCTGAACCAGTGTGGATAACTTCACTCACCACAATGAGCCTCAGGTCCCACACCACCAGGTTCAGGAACAGTTATTACCCCACAACCATCAGGCTCCTGAACCAGTGTGGATAACTTCACTCACCACAATGAGCCTCAGGTCCCACACCACCAGGTTCAGGAACAGTTATTACCCCACAACCATCAGGCTCCTGAACCAGTGTGGATAACTTCACTCACCACAATGAGCCTCAGGTCCCACACCACCAGGTTCAGGAACAGTTATTACCCCACAACCATCAGGCTCCTGAACCAGTGTGGATAACTTCACTCACCACAATGAGCCTCAGGTCCCACACCACCAGGTTCAGGAACAGTTATTACCCCACAACCATCAGGCTCCTGAACCAGTGTGGATAACTTCACTCACCACAATGAGCCTCAGGTCCCACACCACCAGGTTCAGGAACAGCTTATTATCCGACAACTATCAGGCTCCTGAACCAGTGTGGATAACTTCACTCACCACAATGAGCCTCAGGTCCCACACCACCAGGTTCAGGAACAGTTATTACTCCACAACCATCAGACTCCTGAACCAGTGTGGATAACTTCAGTCACCACAATGAGCCTCAGGTCCCACACCACCAGGTTCAGGAACAGTTATTACCCCACAACCATCAGGCTCCTGAACCAGTGTGGATAACTTCACTCACCACAATGAGCCTCAGGTCCCACACCACCAGGTTCAGGAACAGCTTATTATCCGACAACTATCAGGCTCCTGAACCAGTGTGGATAACTTCACTCACCACAATGAGCCTCAGGTCCCACACCACCAGGTTCAGGAACAGTTATTACTCCACAACCATCAGACTCCTGAACCAGTGTGGATAACTTCAGTCACCACAATGAGCCTCAGGTCCCACACCACCAGGTTCAGGAACAGTTATTACCCCACAACCATCAGGCTCCTGAACCAGTGTGGATAACTTCACTCACCACAATGAGCCTCAGGTCCCACACCACCAGGTTCAGGAACAGTTATTACCCCACAACCATCAGGCTCCTGAACCAGTGTGGATAACTTCACTCACCACAATGAGCCTCAGGTCCCACACCACCAGGTTCAGGAACAGTTATTACCCCACAACCATCAGGCTCCTGAACCAGTGTGGATAACTTCACTCACCACAATGAGCCTCAGGTCCCACACCACCAGGTTCAGGAACAGTTATTACCCCACAACCATCAGGCTCCTGAACCAGTGTGGATAACTTCACTCACCACAATGAGCCTCAGGTCCCACACCACCAGGTTCAGGAACAGTTATTACCCCTCGACCATCAGGCTCCTGAACCAGTGTGGATAACTTCACTCACCACAATGAGCCTCAGGTCCCACACCACCAGGTTCAGGAACAGTTATTACCCCTCAGCCACCAAGCTCTTGAACCAAAGGGACAACTTCACTCGCCTCCTCACTGAAACGTTCCCAAAATATATGGACCCATTTTCAAGAACACTTCATCTCACACTCTCAATATTTATTTATTATTATTTCTTTCTTTTTTCATCTGCAGGGTTTGTTGTCTTTTGTGTTTCGGTTGAACGCCGAAGTTGGTGCGGTCTTCCATTGATTCCATTAAGGTTATTATTCTATTGGGGAATTGTTGAGTATACCCACAGGAAAATGATCTCAGGGTTGTATATGGTGACATAGATGTACATTGATAATAAACTTGCTTTGAGCTTTATATTCATAAATGAGGAGGCAGGCTCAAGGGGAATCTGAGGTGCTCCTGTTTGTATCAGAATCAGGTTTATTATCGATGACATACGTTGTGAAATCTGTTGTATTGTGGCAGCAGGGCAGCGCAATACCTAAACATTTCCACGAGTTACAAAAAGAAAAAATTAAAAATATAAATTAGTGTAAACAGAGAGTAAAATAGTGGGGTAGAGTTCACGAGATTGAAGTAAGCTGCATAGAATTGTGAACTTAGTCAGCTCCATCATGGGCACTACTCTCCATAGTATCCAGGATATCTTAGACCATAAAACACAGGAGCAGAATTGGGCCATTTGACCCATTGAGTCTACTCTGCCATTCAATCATGTCTGAGCCTTTTTCCCCTCAACCCCATTCCCCAGTCCAATCAAGAATCTATCAACCTCTGCCTTAAATACACCTAACTACCTGGCCTCCTCAGCCTCCTGTGGTAACAAATTCCTCAAGTACACCACCCTCTGACTGAAGAAACTTCTCTGCATCTCTGTTTTAAATGGACGCCCCTCTATCCAGAGGCTGTGCCCTCTTGTCCTAGACTCCCCAGCCAAGGGAAACATCCTTTTCACGTCTACTTTGTCTAGGCCTTTTAACGTTCGAAAGGACTTAATGAGATTCCCCCACCCCATCTTTCTGAATTCCAGTGAGTACAGACCCAGAGCCATCAAACGTTCCTCGTATGATAACCCTTTCATTCCTGGAATCATCCTTGTAAACCGTCTCTGGACTCCCTAATGCTAGCACATCTTTTCTTAGATGAGGAGCCCAAAACTGTTCACAATACTCAAGGTGGGGCCTCGCCAGTTCCTTATAAAGCCTCAGCCTCACATCCCTGCTCTTGTATTCAACACCTCTTGAAATGAATGCTTAATATTGCATTTGCCTTCCTCACCACCGACTCAACCTGCAAGTTAACCTTTAGGCTGTTCTGCACAAGTACTTCCAAGTCTCTTTGCATCTTAGATTTTTGGATTTTCTCCCTGTTTAGAAAATAGTCTACACATTTATTTCTACTACCAAAGTGCATAACTATGCATTTTCCAAATTGTATTTCCATTTGCCACTTTCTTGCCCATTCTCTTAATCTGTCTAAGTCCTTCTTCAGCCTACCTGTTTCCTCAACATTACCTGCCATGCCCCTCCACTAATCTTCGTATCATCCTCAAACATGGCAATGATCTATTCCATCATCTAAATCACTGATATACAGCATAAAAAGAAGTGGTCCCAACACCAACCCTTGTCACTGGCAGCCAATCAGATAAGGATCCTTTTATTCCCACTCACTGCTTAATTTTTGCTTTGTTGTATGCCCTGTCTTTTGTTTTTACATTAGTTTTGACTTCCTTTGTCTGCCACCATTGTACTATTTTGCTGTTTGAGGATTTCTTTGTTTTTGGAATACATCTCTCCTGCACGTTCCTCATTTTTCCCTGAAACTCACACCATTGTTGCTCTGCTGTCATCCCTGCTAGCATCTCCTTCCAAGTTACTTTGGCCAACTCCTCTGTAACTTCTGTACCACGGAAATGCTGCTACATCAAACTTTACTTATCCCTATCAAATTTCAAGTGAACTCAATCATATTGTGATCACTGGCTCCCAAGGACTCTCTTACCTTAAGCTCCCTAATCGCCTCTGGTTCATTACAGAGTACCCAATCCAGTAGAGCTGATCCCCTAACAGAGTCAATGACAAACTGCTCTAAAAAGCCATCTAGTAGACATTCAACAAACTCACTCTCTTGAGATTCATTACCAACCCGATTTAACCCAATCGACCTGTATGTTAAAATCTCCCATGACTATATCAAGACATTGCTCTTTTGACATGCATTTTCTATTTCTTGTTGTAATCTGTCCTCCACATCCCACCTACTGTAGGGAGGCCTGTATATAACTGTCATCAGGGTCCTTTTACCCTTGCAGTTTTTTTAACTCAACCCACAAGGATTCAACTTCTTCCGATCCTATGTCACGTCTTTCCACTGATCTGATGCCATTCTTTACCAGTAGAGCCCTCTTTCTCAAGGAACAATGCCTCAAAAAGGTGGCATCCATCATTAAGGACCCCCATCTCCCAGGACGTGCCCTCTTCTCATTGTTACCATCATATAAAATAGATTTATATATATATATATATAAAAGTAGACACACACTCACTTACAGTAATTCGCATTTTCTATTATTATGTATTGCATTGTACTGCTGCTGCAAAGACAAGTTTCACGACGTATGCTGGTGATATTAAACCTATTTCTGCTCCTGATTCATGGATATTATACCCATCATGACTGGCCTTAACAACAGCCCAACCTGGGGCCAGTGTTCAGAGTTCTAAGTAAATTTTATTATCAAAGTACATATAGTAGTAGGCAGCCATCGAGCCCAGGGGCTCACGGGTTTGTGCCTCTGGTGGACTGTGTCCTCTCCAGGGTGCAAGCCTGGGTGGGAAGATTTGAAGAACCGGCTGTTGCCCCTGCAGCAGGTTCCCCCTCTCCACATCACTGATGTAGTCCAAGAGAAGGGCAAGCACCAATATAGCCTAGCACTAGTGTCATCGCAGAGGTTGCCAGAGTCAAGTTGTAAACAACATCAAACCGCCTTAGGGACCCAAGGTACATATGTGTAAACCCCAAGATTCATTTTCTTGCAGGTATACTCATAAATCTATGGAATAGTAACTATAACAGGATCAATAAAAGATCAACCAGAGTGCAAAAAAAAACTGTGCAAATGCAAATATAAATAAACAGCAATAAATAATGAGAACATGAGATAACGAGATAAAGAATCCTTAAAGTGAGATCATTGGTTGTGGGAGCATCTCAATGATGGGGCAAGTGAGTGTAGTTATCCCCTTTTATTCAAGAGCCTGATGGTTGAGGGGTAGTAACTGTTCCTGAACCTGGTGGTGTGAGTCCTGAGGCTCTTGTACCTTCCAGCTGATGGCAGCAGCGAGAAGAGAGCACGACTGGGTGGTGAGGATCCCGGATGATGGATGCTGCTTTCCTACGACAGCTTTTCACATAGACATGCTCAATAGTTGAAAGGGCTTCACCAGTGATGGACTGGGCCGGTTCCAGTACCTTTTGTAGGATTTTCCATTCAAAGACATTGGTGCTTCCATACAGGTGTTGAGGGTTGACAGGCCAAGGGGCTTGTTTCTGTGCCATGGCAGCTTTTTAAAGGGGAGCCAGATGTGGCTCTGAATACTTAGTTCACTAGCAACTCCCTCAGTGACCTATAATTTCAGCGATAGAGAATTTACCTGCCTCTGTTGATCCACATCTCTCAGTCCCAAACATCTGGCCTCAGTTCACTAGCTCACATCCGAACGAATTTAAAAGTAAGGCACAGTCATACACTTACAAACACACACACACACACACACACACACACATTCACATGGAAATAACTCGGAAAATGTGTCGCTCATGTGGTGCACGGTTAGGTTGAGTTCACAATCCAATCTCACAAGAGAACAGCGCACTGGCGACATCTCCCCGTATGGTGATGAAACATTTGCAAATCGATTGCTGAGATCAGAGAACAGCTCAACCCAGCGTGTTCACATCCACACACACAAAGACACAGAAGTGCTCACACACATGCATACATACAAACTTGCATGTGCACACAAATACACACACACACACACACATGCATGTAGGCACGCGTGCGCACACATACGCGTGCATAAAATCATTTACCTCTGCACTTGCCTGTGGAGTCTCAGCTGGCGACACGTTCCTCTCTACTGGTCTAAGGGAGAGAAGCATTCAATCAACTGTGGTCCGTTCACCATGAAGACACAGAAACATCCACTGATCGATGATTCTTTTGATCAGCGTTCAGTTCCCAGCGGTACGTGTACAGAGTATGACATGATCCCCGAGGTCCACGACCTCTGTCCTCACTTCCTTCCATTGCACATTCTCCCTGGTGCTCCAGTTTCTTCCCACATTGCCAAAGATAAGTTGGGTGGATAACTGGCCCTCGATGTGGATGAATGGTTAAAAAGATTCAAAGTGGGGGAGTTGGGAGGATTGCCCTAAAGGCTCTGATCTGCTTCACTGTTGTGGGGGGGTGGGGGAGAGGATTGCAGAGTGGGACTCTAAAACTTAAACTTTGGTGTAGTTTACAGCAATGAAGCCCACTGCCTTCTTCGGAGGCTCTGAACCTACTGGTAGGTACCTGTGGTGGTGAACCAGGGCCCACCCAGCCGAAAAGACTGAGCCACCTCGGGTGTCGAGGCAGTCTCCACAGAAGGCCGCACAACCATCAGCTCGTGGGCTCTTTGGGAATAAGTAGCTTGCCAATTAGTTCCTCTCTCCCTCTGTGACTCCAAGTTTTCATCTTATTGCTGATACATCATAAAGGAGGCCATTCTGCCCATAGGGTCCATACTGCCCCACTCCCCACTGCTTTGTTCTCTGCAGCTCGATGGTTTATACCTTCTCACATTCCTCCCAACTTCTTGAATCTTTTTAACCACTTATACACACTGAGGGCCAGTTCACCAACCAGAGGATCCCTTGGTGATGTGGGATGAAACTGGAGCACACAGCAGAGACGGGGGAAAACGCAAATCCACATTGACAGTACCCAAAGCCAGAATCGAACATGGGAACCCCAGAAGTGTGAGGCAGCAACACTAACTGTAGTCTACCTCACCACCCACCACCCCCTCTCTTGTGTATCAAGACCTCTCTGTAAAACTGACTGCGTCCGCTGCACCTTCCAGATAAAGCCTGGCTGCACTCAGTAACCTGTCCCAGCGTTTCTCTCCCTCCACTAGCATTGAGGCCTGGTGGTGTTTCTCTCCTTCCACTAGCATTGAGGCCTGGTGGTGTTTTTCTCCCTCCACTAGCATTGAGGCCTGGTGGTGTTTCTCTCCCTCCACTAGCATTGAGGCCTGGTGGTGTTTCTCTCCCTCCACTAGCACCGAGGCCTGGTGGTGTTTTTCTCCCTCCACTAGCATTGAGGCCTGGTGGTGTTTCTCTCCCTCCACTAGCATTGTGGCCTGGTGGTGTTTCTCTCCCTCCACTAGCACCGAGGCCTGGTAGCCTTTCTCTCCCTCCACTAGCATTGAGGCCTGGTGGTGTTTCTCTCCCTCCACTAGCATTGAGGCCTGGTAGCCTTTCTCTCCCTCCACTAGCACCGAGGCCTGGTAGCCTTTCTCTCCCTCCACTAGCATTGAGGCCTGGTGGTGTTTCTCTCCCTCCACTAGCATTGAGGCCTGGTAGCCTTTCTCTCCCTCCACTAGCACCGAGGCCTGGTAGCCTTTCTCTCCCTCCACTAGCATTGAGGCCTGGTGGTGTTTCTCTCCCTCCACTAGCATTGAGGCCTGGTAGCCTTTCTCTCCCTCCACTAGCACCGAGGCCTGGTAGCCTTTCTCTCCCTCCACTAGCACCGAGGCCTGGTAGCCTTTCTCTCCCTCCACTAGCATTGAGGCCTGGTAGCCTTTCTCTCCCTCCACTAGCATTGAGGCCTGGTGGTGTTTCTCTCCCTCCACTAGCATTGAGGCGTGGTAGCCTTTCTCTCCCTCCACTAGCACCGAGGCCTGGTGGTGTTTCTCTCCCTCCACTAGCATTGAGGCCTGGTGGTGTTTCTCTCCCTCCACTAGCATTGAGGCCTGGTAGCCTTTCTCTCCCTCCACTAGCATTGAGGCCTGGTGGTGTTTCTCTCCCTCCACTAGCATTGAGCCCTGGTAGCCTTTCTCTCCCTCCACTAGCACCGAGGCCTGGTAGCCTTTCTCTCCCTCCACTAGCATTGAGGCCTGGTGGTGTTTCTCTCCCTCCACTAGCATTGAGGCCTGGTGGTGTTTCTCTCCCTCCACTAGCATTGAGGCCTGGTAGCCTTTCTCTCCCTCCACTAGCATTGAGGCCTGGTGGTGTTTTTCTCCCTCCACTAGCATTGAGGCCTGGTGGTGTTTCTCTCCCTCCACTAGCATTGAGGCCTGGTGGTGTTTCTCTCCCTCCACTAGCATTGAGGCCTGGTGGTGTTTCTCTCCCTCCACTAGCATTGAGGTCTGGTGGTGTTTCTCTCCCTCCACTAGCATTGAGGCCTGGTTCTGGCAACTGCTCTGCTCAGGGCCAACGTAACCCACGGCAAGTGGTAAACAGCCCCCTTCCATCACCGGCTTGTTATCCCCTTCCATCCAGCCCATCGTCACGGTGCGTTGCCACGAGAAGGCCAGCAATATCATCAGGGAAACACACACAAAATGCTGGGGGAGCTCAGCAGGCCAGGCAGCATCCATGGAAGAGGGTAAATAGTCAATGTTTTGGGCTGAGTTCCTCCAGCACTCTGCGCGCTGCTCAGGACAACATACGAACACCTCACAGACAGTGGTGGGAATTGAACCCTGTACTATCATTCGTGGTACGGTAAAGCATTACACTAACCACTACACTACCGGGCCATCCTTGCCCAACCTAACATAGGTTAACACAAGTTCAATTCCCACCGCTGTCTATGTCCTCCCCGTAACTGTGTGGGTTTCCTCCGGGTGCCCCAATTTCCTCCCACAGTCCAAAGATGTACAAGTTAGTAGGATAATTGGTCATTGTAAATTGTACCATGGTTAGGCTCGGGTTAAATCGGGGGATTGCTGGGCGCCGCGGTTCGAAGGGCCAGAAGGGCCTATTCTGATAGACAGGTAGATAAAAAGATAGATAGATGGATAGATAATTGAATTCAACTCTCCGTAGCCCGATTTTGGGACAAAAATCCTCTTGCTTACTTGGCTAGGTTACCCTTCTCAGTAAAGACCCGTAGAAGGAATTCACCCTCCTCGTTGGGGTTGGCCGTGGACGGGATGATGATGTAATGTCCAGGCGGGAGGCGGCCTCGTAGCGTCACCTCACTGGTGTTTCTGTGCTCCTTCGTGGACAGCAAGGGCGCCGTCCTCTGCAGGTCCTCAAACGTCAGGAAAGCCTTCGCGGGGTCTCCCTGCAGAGGAGGATGGAGGGAGTGAGGAGAGAGAGAGTCGGAGGCGGGTGAAGTAAGAATGAGGCCGTGCGGCGTGACCTCACCTGGAAGATGTCAAAGCCGATGTACAGGAAGTTGACTCCCGTCAGCTGTATCCTTCGCCTGTGTTTCTGCATTAGGACCACCAGGAAGGTACAGCTCACCTCAGCGTCCTCTGAATCATCGTCCTCTTCCAGCAGGGTGAGTTTAAACTGTGGGTTCATCCAGTAGTACTTGTCTGAGAGCAACAAGGCAAAGGGAATCGCGTAAAGGGGCGGCACAGTAGCGTGATGCTATTACAGCGTCAGCCAATAGAACCCATTAAAGCCGTGGCACGGTAGAGCAGTGGTTAGCACAACCCCCTTACAATACCGGCAACCCGGGTTCAATTCCCGCTCCTGCCTGTAAGGAGTTTGTACGTTCTCCCTGTGAGCACATGGTTTTCTCCGGGTGCTCCGGTTTCCTCCCACAGTCCAAAGACGTACATGCTTGAAATGATTCCAGGATTGAGTGGCTTGTCGTATGAAGAGTGTTTGATGGCTCTGAGCCTGTACTCACTGGAATTCAGAAAAATGAAGGGTGACGTCAATAATCTACCTAAAGTTGAAAGGCCTCGATGCAGTGGATGTTTCCTTTGGTGGGGGAGCCACAGGAGGCCAAATCGTAGGGTATATTTAAGGCCGAGGTTGATAGATTCTTGATTAGTCAGGGCATGAAGGGATATAGGGAGAAGGCAGGAGATTGGGGCTGAGAGAGAAATGGATCAGCCTTGATGAAGAAGTGGCAGAGCAGTCTCGATTGTCCAAAATGGCCAAATTCTGCTCCCACATATATCTTATGGTCTTGTGGGTTAATCGGTTACATGGGTGTAACTGGGTAGTGCAGGCTTGTTGGATCAGAATGGCCTGTACCGTGTTGTATCTCCATATAAATAAATAATAAGCACCCCAAACAGCTCATTCCTCAACCCAGGGAGCAGAAAGCATCAGAAACCAGGCAAGCACAACCCTTCATCCACTCAAGGGTCATGTTAGTTTTAACAAGGTTGGGAGGAACTGCAACTAGAGGTCATGGGTTAAGGGTGAAAGGTGAAATATTTAAGGGGAACATGAGGGGAAACTTCTTCACTCAGAGGATGGTGAGAGCGTGGACGAGCTGCCAGCGCAAGCAACACTCACAACACGCTGGAGGAACTCAGCAGGTCGGGCAGCATCCGCGGAAAAGATCAGTCGACGTTTCGGGCTGGAACCCTTCGTCAGGACTGTAGCGGGAAGGGGCAGAGGCCCTATAAAGAAGGTGGGGGGAGGGTGGGAAGGAGAAGGCTGGTAGGTTCCGGGTGAAAAACCAGTAAGGGGATAGATAAAGGGGTGGGGGAGGGGAAGCAGAGAGGGGATAGGCAGGAAAGGTGAAGAGGGAATAGGGGAAAACACAATGGGTAGTAGAAGGAGGTGGAGGCGGCCCGAAACATTGACTGATCGTTTCCACGGATGCTGCCCGACCTGCTGAGTTCTTCCAGCGTGTTGTGAGTGTTGCTTTGACACCAGCATCTGCAGAGTACTTTGTGTTTACTGTCAGTTCAAGTGGTGCATGTGTGAGCTTGATTCCAAGACTTACAGATGTTTGGATAGGTACATGGATGGTAGGGGTATGGAGGGCCATGGTCCTGGTGCAGGTCGATGGGAGTATGCAGTTTTAACGGAACAGTCAACATGGATTTGTGCGTGGAAGGTTATGTTTGACAAATCTTATTGAATTTTTTGAAGAGGTTACTAGGAAAGTTGACGAGGGTAAAGCGGTGGATGTTGTCTATATGGACTTCAGTAAGGCCTTTGACAAGGTCCCACATGGAAGGTTAGTTAGGAAGGTTCAATTGTTAGGTATTAATACTGAAGTAGTAAAATGAATTCAGCAGTGGCTGGATGGGAGACACCAGAGAGTGGTGGTGGATAACTGTGTGTCAGATTGGAGGCCAGTGACTAGTGGTGTGCCTCAGGGATCTGTACTGGGTCCAATGTTGTTTGTCATACACATTAATGATCTGGACGATGGGGTGGTAAATTGGATGAGTAAGTCTGCAGATGATACTAAGATAGGTGGAGTTGTGGATAATGATGTAGGTTTTCAAAGCTTGCAGAGAAATTTAGTCCGGTTAGAAGAGTGGGCTGAAAGATGGCAGATGGAGTTTAATGCTGATAAATGTGAGGTGCTACATTTTGGTGGGACTAATCAAAATAGGACATACATGGTAAATGGTAGGGCATTGAAGAATGCAGTAGAACAGAGGGATCTAGGAATAATGGTGCATAGTTCTCTGAAGGTGGAATCTCATGTGGATAGGGTGGTGAAGAAAGCTTTTGGTATGCTGGCCTTTATAAATCAGAGCATTGAGTATAGGAGTTGGGATGTAATGTTGAAATTGTACAAGGCATTGGTGAGGCCAAATTTGGAGTATTGTGCACAGTTTTGGTCACCGAATTATAGGAAAGATGTCAACAAAATAGAGGGAGTACAGAGAAGATTTACTAGAATGTTACCTGGGTTTCATCACCTAAGTTACAGAGAAAGGTTGAACAAGTTGGGTCTTTATTCTTTGGAGCGTAGAAGGTTGAGGGGGGACTTCAGAGAGGTATTTAAAATTATGAGGGGGATAGATAGAGTTGACGTGGATAGGCTTTTTCCATTGAGAGTGGGGGAGATTCAAACAAGAGGACATGGGTTGAGAATTAGAGGACAAAAGTTTAGGGGTAACATGAGGGGGAACTTCTTTACTCAGAGTGTGGTAGCTGTGTGGAACGAGCTTCCAGCAGAAGTGGTTGAGGCAGGTTCGATGTTGTTGTTTAAAGTTAAATTGGATAGTTATATGGACAGGCAAGGAATGGAGGGTTATGGGCTGAGTGCTGGTCGGTGGGACTAGGTGGGAATAAGAGTTCGGCATGGACTAGAAGGGCTGAGATGGCTGTTTCCGTGCTGTAATTGTTATATGGTTATATGGTTACATGGACTAGATAGGCCAAAGGGCCTGTTTCCGTGCTGTAATTGTTATATGGTTATATGGTTACATGGACTAGATAGGCCAAAGGGCCTGTTTCTGTGCTGTAATTGTTATATGGTTATATGGTTACATGGACTAGATAGGCCAAAGGGCCTGTTTCCGTGCTGTAATTGTTATATGGTTATATGGTTACATGGACTAGATAGGCCAAAGGGCCTGTTTCTGTGCTGTAATTGTTATATGGTTATATGGTTACATGGACTAGATAGGCCAAAGGGCCTGTTTCTGTGCTGTAATTGTTATATTGTTATATGGTTATATGGTTACATGGACTAGATAGGCCAAAGGGCCTGTTTCTGTGCTGTAATTGTTATATGGTTATATGGTTACATGGACTAGATAGGCCAAAGGGCCTGTTTCTGTGCTGTAATTGTTATATGGTTATATGGTTACATGGACTAGATAGGCCAAAGGGCCTGTTTCTGTGCTGTGCTTTTCTATGACTCTACCACACTCCCAGGTTCTATGTTAACTGTTGAATACTGTCACAGGAAAGCATCATCCATCATTGGGACTCCCACCACCCAGGCCATGCTCTCTTCTCGATGCTACCATCAGAAAGAAGGTACAAGAGCCTCAGGACTCTCACCATCGGATTCAGGAACAGTTATTATCCCTCAACCATCAGGCTCTTGAATCAGAGGGGAAAACTTCACTCAACTTCACCTGCCCCTTCACTGAAATTTCCCACAACCTATGGGCTCATTTTCAAGGACTCTACATCTCATGTTCTTGATATTTATCGCTTATTTATTTATTATTATTAACTTTTCTTTCTGTATTTGGACAGTTTGTTGTCTGCACACTGCTTGAATGCCCAAGGTGGAGCAGTCTTCACTGATTCTGTTATGGTTATTATTTTATCATGGGTTTATTGAGAATGTCCAGAAGAAAACATATCGCAGGGTTGTACATGATGACATACATGTATTTTGATATTAAATTTACCTTGAACTTTGAAACTCAAGAGGTGGTCGGGGCAGAGCAACAATGGGTAGAGCTTCTGCCTTGCAGAGCACCAGAGAGCTCTGCTCGATTCTGATCTCCGGCACTACTGGTGTGGAGCTTGTGTGTTCTCCCCGTGACTGTATGCGTTTCCCACCGGGTGCAACAATTTCCTCCCGCGTCTCAAAGACACGGTGGGTTGTTCAGCTGCTATGAATTTGCCCCTAGTGTGAGGGCAAGGTGCACTGATGGGAAGTTGGGGAGAGAGTGGGGCAGTCTCCGTCCAGGACACTGGGGAATGGGATTACGCTGCAAGTCCGGCATTGACTCGATGGGCCGAAGCGTCTTCTTCCCAGAAAGTGGCTCTGACATTTCAAGGACGGTTCCACAGGGTTAGGGTTAGTGAGTTGTGGGCACGCTCTTCTGGCACTGGAGGCATTACAACACTTGTGGGCTGCCCCCCCCAGCACAATCCTCAGACCGTTTTGGTTGTTGACTGAGCTGCCAGCACAAGTGGTGCACGTGAGCTCAATTTCAACATTTAAGAGAAGTTTGGATGGGTACCTGGATGGTTGGGGTATGGAGGGCTATGGTCCCAGTGCAGGTCAATGGGAATAGGCAGTTTAAATGGCTCAGCATGGACTAGATGGGCCGAAGGGCTCCTTTATGTGTTTTACTTTCCTATGACTATGACACAGACAATGCTTTTCTCTGTATGTTTCAATGTACACACAAGGCTACACTCAAAGCCTGAACTGGGGTTGGAAGCCTATCTGTGTGGGTAGGAACTTGGGGAAGGGACTTGTTTTTTTTTAAAAAACTGTTGCTCTGTCTTTGTTGCCTGTTGCGTTCTGTGTTGTCCTGCTGAACACTGTGGGTATGCTGTGTTGGCAACACTTGCGGGCTGCCCCCAGCACACACTCAGAATGTGCTGGTTGTTAACGCAGATGAGGCCGTACACTGCATGTTTTGGGGGATGTGTGATGAGTGAACCTAATTCTGAATGGAGCTGGTGATGGATGATGAGCCAGAATTAGAGGCAAGGCAGGGCTTGGAGGTGCAGGCTGTCGGCAGGAATGAAGAAATAGAATCGGGTGTTGTTGGACGTGGGTAGGGAGATCAGTAAGTGAGGGAATGACGCGTGGACAGGACTTGTACAGATTAGAAATGGAACCCAGTTCAGATTAAGCTCCAGTTAACAGAAATAGGAAGGACGGAAAGGGTCCCCACTGTGTACAGGACAGGGGTGACACACACAAACCGCTGGAGGAACTCAGCAGGCCAGGCAGCTAATGCTTCAGCAGAAACCCTTCTTCAGGTCTGGAAAGGAAGGCGAGAAGTCAGCGAAAGAAGGTGGGGGGGGGAGGGGAGGAAGAAGTACAAGGTAGTAGGTGACAGGCGAAACCCAGAGAAGGGGAAAGGGGTGAAGTAAAGAGCTGGGAACTTGATTGGTGAAAGAGATATAGGGCTGGAGGAGGGGGAATCTGATGGGAGAACACAGAAGACCATGGAAGGAAGGGAAGGGGGGGGGAGCACCAGAGGGAGGTGATGAGCAGGTAAGGAGATAAGGTGAGAGAGGGAAATGGGAATGGGGAATGGTGAACAGAAAGGAGGGGTGGGGACACTACCAGAAGTTCAAGAAATCGATACTCATGCCACCAGGTTGGAGGCTACCCAGGCGTAATACAAGGTGTTGCTCCTCAAGCCTGAGTGTGGCCTCATCGCTGCAGTAGAGGAGGCCAAGGACTGACATGTCAGAATGGGAATGAAAAGCAGAATTGAAATGGGTGGCCACCGGGAGACCTTGGTTCAGGGGTGGTGGAAGAGGGAAGGGGTCCTCACAGGGTAAATACAGGAGTGAGACTGGTTCAGGGATGAAAATCCTGCTGACCTTCCTTGCTCCAGAGTGGGGCACCCCTGATGTTGCTCTGATCACCCACCCGGACGGTAGAGTGATGGAGACAACATCTGACGCTCAGTGCGTGCGTCCTACCTTTGTAGTGTAAATTGCCTCCAGCAGAGAAGCCCCGAATCCAGCGACCCTCGTAGATCATTTGGACCCAGGGTTTCAGCTTCCCATCTGGGTTGGAGAGCAGATCCAGACTTAAATGGCAAATCTCCACGCAAGAAAAATGTTTCTTGAAGTCCTCAATGGACATCCTCATTGAAGCAAACACACACAAAAGAACCATCTGATTAAACAGCACCAGGGTGGAAAATAACCCACTCGCACACAGTCATTTAACTGTCAGCCGCGGCTGTGTGTGTTGTATGTTGCTTCTGGAGGTTGTGGGTTCAAATTCTGCATAAGAACTAGGAGCAGGAGTCAGCCATTTTGTCCCATCGAGCCTACTCCACCATTCAATATGGCCATTCTGATTTGGCAGTGGACTCAGCTCCATCTACCTACTTGCCATAATGCCTAATATTCCTGCTATGTACAGTCCTATGCAAAAGTCCTAAGCATTCGATACTTTTTTTTATATACACACACATACACACCGCAGCCAGGGTGCCCGAGACTTTTGCACAGTACAGCATTTGTCAATGTGGAGTGGAGAGCCAGTTTGTACATTTGGTGAGAGCAAATGATGTTGGGAATGGTGAGGGTGGAGTGCCATGGGAGAGGGGTTGGACAGATGGCAGAGAGAGAGTGCCAGGGACAGGCAGTGTCATGGGTGCAGACACACCCAGCCCTGAGACACCAGGCAAAGTCATTTGATTCCAAATAATTGGTTTATTGATCATTACAGAATGCCTCTCTGGTGCTTCCTACTTTCTCCCCTCTCACTTCTCCTCCCTTTTTCCTAACCATGATTCCCTCTCCTTGTCCCATTCCCACTCTCAATCCCTAATAGAGACCCATATCAGACTTAGGTTTATCATTACCCACATACTTCATGAAATTTGTTTCTTTTGTGGCAGCAGTACAGTGCAATACATAAAATTACTGCAGTCTGTGCAAAAGTCTTACCTAAAACCTTTACACAGTCTATTCCTTGAATACTCAGGACAGCAAAGATTTTGCTTCCTGAATACTTTTGGGCGTATCTTATGGATTTTGGGCTGCTGATCATGAAAATCCACCATGAAATATCCTTATCATGCACATTTTTTTTAAAGTCACCTATATTTGTTATTTCAATTCATAATTCAAGTCAGAATAATTGATGCCAAGATTAAGGAAGGCATTTTTGTTGGTCCACAAATCAAACAGGTCATCAATAACAGGCAATTCGAAGAACTTCTAGTGGGACCGGAGAAAATCACATGGAAGGCATTCAAGGATGTTGTTGAAAATTTTCTTGGCAACTACAGAGCATCAAACTACATGCAGCTGGTTGACAACATGTTTCAAGCATACAAAACCATGAGGTGCAACATGTCACTAAAGATTCATTTTCTGCATTCCCATTTAGACTTCTTCCCTGCAATCTTGGTGCTGTCAGTGATGAGCATGGTGAAAGGTTTCACCAGGACATTGCAGTCATGGAGAAACGGTATTGGGGTAACTAGAATCCATCAGTGCTGGCTGATTATCGTTGGACACTTAAGTGAGAAGCCTCAGACACCGAGTACAAATGAGAATCATCAAGATACATTTCTAGCTTAGTTGAACCTCCATGATCAGCACTGACACACACCAGGGATACGTGCTCTACTCTCTCAACACCCATGACTGGGTGGCTAGGCACAGCTCAAATGCCATCAAGAAATTTGCTTATAATGCAACTATTGTTGGCAGAAATTCAGAGGGTGTACAGAAGTGAGATATATCAGCTAGTTGAGTGGTGTCGCAGGAACAACAAAGTCAACAAGACCAAAGAGCTGATTGTGGACTTCAGAAAGGATAAGATGAGGGAACACACACCAGTCCTCATAGAGGGAACAGAAGTGGAAGGAGTGAGCAATTTCAAGTTCTGGGGTGTCAATATCTCGAAGGATCTATCCTGGGCCCAACATATCCTTGGCCAACCGACTAGTGGGAGTATTCAAGGACATTTTCAACCTTTCATTGCTACGAGCAGAAGTTCCCACTTGCTTCAAAAAGGCAACAATTATACCAGTGCCAAAGGAGAATATTGTGGGCTGCCTTAATGACTATCGCCCGGTAGCACTGACATCGACAGTGATGAAATACTTTTGAGAAGTTGGTCATGACTAGACGGAACTCCTGCCTCAGCAAGGGCCTGGACCCATTGCAATTTGCCTATCGCCACAATAGGTCAACGGCAGAGACAAACTCAGTGGCTCTCCACATGACTTTAGACCACCTGGACAACACAAACACCTACATCAGGATGCCGTTCATCGACTATAGCCCAGCATTTAATATCACCATTCCTACTATCCTGATTGAGAAGTTGCAGAACCTGGGCCTCTGTACCTCCCTCTGCAATTGGATCCTCAACTTCCTAACTGGAAGACCACAATCTGTGCAGATTGGTGATAACATATCCTCCTCGCTGACGATCAACACTGGCACACCTCAGGGGTGTGTGCTTAGCCCACCGCTCTACTCTCTGTCTACACATGACTGTGTGGCTAGGCATAGCTCAAATACCATCTACAAATATGCTGATGATACAACCATTGTTGGTGGAATCTCAGGTGGTGACGAGAGGGCGTACAGGAGTGAGATATGCCAACTAGTGGAGTGGTGTCACAGCAACAACCTGGCACTCAATGTCAGTAAGAAGAAAGAGCTGATTGTGGACTTCAGGAAGGGTAAGACGAAGGAACACATACGTATAAAATCCTAAAGGGATTGGACAGGCTAGATGCAGGAAGATTGTTCCCGATGTTGGGGAAGTCCAGAACGAGGGGCCACAGTTTGAGGATAGAGGGGAAGCCTTTTAGGACCGAGATTAGGAAAAACTTCTTCACACAGAGAGTGGTGAATCTGTGGAATTCTCTGCCACAGGAAACAGTTGAGGCCAGTTCATTGGCTATATTTAAGAGGGAGTTAGATATGGCCCTTGTGGCTACGGGGATCAGGGGGTATGGAGGGAAGGCTGGGGCGGGGTTCTGAGTTGGAGGATCAGCCATGATCATAATAAATGGCGGTGCAGGCTCGAAGGGCCGAATGGCCTACTCCTGCACCTATTTTCTATGTTTCTATGTTTCTATACCAATCCTCATAGAGGGATCAGAAGTGGAGAGTGTGAGCAGCTTCAAGTTTCTGGGTGTCAAGATCTCTGAGGATCTAACCCGGTCCCAACACATTGATGTAGTCATAAAGAAGGCAAGACAGCGGCTATACTTTATTAGGAGTTTGAAGAGATTTGGCATGTCAACAAATACACTCAAAAACTTGTATAGTTTTACTGTGGAGAGCATTCTGACAGGCTGCATCACTGTCTGGTATGGAGGGGCTACTGCACAGGACTGAAAGAAGCTGTAGAAGGTAGTAAATCTCGTCAGCTCCATCTTGGACACTAGCCTACAAAGTACCTAGGACATCTTTAGGGAGCGGTGTCTCAGAAAGGCAGTGTCCATTATTAAAAACCTCCAGCACCAGGACATGCCCTTTTCTCACTGTAACCATCAGGTAGGAGGTACAGAAGCCTGGGGCGGTGGGGATGGTGGGGAGGGGCTACTGCACAGGATTAAAATAATCCGCAGAGAGTTGTAAACTTAGTCAGCTCCATCATGCTTAGCTTTCACAGTATCCAGGACATCCTCAAGGAGAGATCCATCATTAAGGACCCCCAAAACCCAGGGAGGAGGTACAGGAACAGCTTCTTCTCCTTTGCCATCAGATTTCTGAATGGACATTGAATCCATGAACACTACCTCCCTATTTTTTAATTTTTATTTTGCACTACTGATTTAATTTAACCATTATATCTATTTACTGTAATTCATGTTTTATTCTATTATGATGTATTGCATTGTACTGCTGGCACAAAGACAACAAATTTCACAGCATACGCCAGTGATATTAAACCTGATTCTGGTACTGAAGTGCTCTCAAGTCCCTTGATATAACAGCACGCTACAGTCTTTCACCCTTTAGATAATAATCTGATCTTCAAAGTGGATGACCTTGCATTTACCAACGTACTCCATCTGCCAGACCCTTGTACCTGGGTCAGGGCCTTGAGGAATGAAAGTGGTTTAATCTTTAAGGCAGTCCAATATTTTTACATTCTTTGAAGGTTAAGAAGGTTCAGCTTATTAAAATTCAGGATTCAAGTTTACTGATCATATGTGCATCAAAACATATGGTGAGAGAGCGCTGGTGTCACAGGAGTCGCTACACATTCCGGCCCCATCACAGCAGGCCCAAACTGTTCAGCAGACCACATAACAAATTAACTTATCTTTTCTCAAGAAGGGAGCCTTCAGCAAATGAAACAGGCTGATGCTCCTGGAGAGAGGTGAAGATGAAATGTTTGTGGTAGGAGCATACTGGTGAAAAATTCCAGCTACTTTTCCCCTCACCCAACACCTTTCCAGACTCTCACCAATCTGTGTGTTCACCAACCGCGCCCCCCCCCCGCCAGACGGACATGGAAGACCACACACTACTACTGCAAAGATGTTCTCCCCAGGATCTCAGCCAACATTCATCCCTCAACAACTGGTGTTCACAAAGACCATAAGACACAGGAGCAGAATATCGAGTCGGCTCTGCCACTTCATCATGGCTGATCCATTTTCCTTTCTCAGCCCAATCTCCTGCCTTCTCCCCGTATCTCTTCATATCCTGACTAATCAAGAGTCTATCAACCTCGGCTGTGAAGGCCAATGAGTCGGCCTTTACAGCCATCTATGGCAAAGAATTCCACAGCTTCACCACTCTCTGGATGAAGAAATTCCTCCTCATCTCCGTTCTACAACGATGCCCCTCCATTCTGAGGCTATGTCCTCTGGTGTTAGGTTCCCTTTACACATCCTTTCAACATTTGATAGGTTTCAATGAGGTCACCCCTCATGTTTCTGAATTCCAGAGCATAGAACAAAGATCATTACAGTACCTTACAGGCCCTTCGGCCCACAATTTTGTGCTGACATTGTAACCACTCTAAATCCAATCCAACCCTTCCCTCCCACATGGACCTCCATTTTTCTATCATCCATGTGCCTTTTTAAATGCCCTTAATGTATCTGTCTCTGCCACTAACCCCAGTGGGGTATTTCACACACTATTCTCTGTGTAAAAAAAACCTACCCATGATACTACCCACCACCCCATACGTTCCTCCAATCATCTTAAAATCATGTCCCATTTCCACTCTGGCTATCCATTCAATCTACGCCACTTATCATCTCGCACACTTCTATCAAGTCGCCTCCAAAAAGAGAAGAGCCCCAGTTCACTCAACCTTTCCTCATAAGTCATGTTCTCTAATCTGGACAGCATCCCGGTAAATCTCCTCTGCACCCTCTCTAAAGCTTCCACATCCTGCCTATCATGAGGTGTCCAGAACTGAACACAACATTCCAAGTGTGGTCCAACCAGGGTTTGATGGAGCTGCAACATTACCTTGCGGTTCTTCAACTCAGTCTCTTGACTGATGAAGACTAACAGACCATACACCTTCTTAGCCAACTTGTCAACTTGCATGGCAAGTTTCAGTCGCGTGTCCAACGTGGTCATGTTTCCTATATCACAACAGTAACCATGTTTCAGAACAAGCCAAACTGCCCAACATTGGTTGTGTAGCAACTAGGACATCCTGTTCTAGACAAAACTTCCATTGTCAGTCAGCACAAAGACCACATTCGCCCCCCCAGGGTCAGTGAGTGTAACCTTTGTGTACCCAAACATCAGATACAATTTGCATCTGCAGATTTTCTCTCGTTTGTCATCAGATACTATAATTTGGAAAACCTGCTTCCACACCTCCATGTGAATGATCTTGGCACTCGTATCCCCATGATCCAGGACATGCCCTCTTCTCATTGCTACCATTAGGGAGACTCAGTGTTTTAGAAACAGCTTTATCTCCCATTGCCATCAGATCTCTGAAGAGTCCATCAACCTATGAATACTAAACATCACCTCAATATTTTTGCTCTCTCTTTGCATTACTTACTTATTTTGGGTGGCAGGGTGGAGCTACATCTCCACTAAAGGAGCTGTAAGGCGCTCCTTCTCTCCGCTAGCCTGCAGGTCACCTTGGGCAAGGTGTAGCACCTACTTAGCCCCCCCGATCAGGATCACATGAAGCCATGGGATCAGGTGGCTGATGGTCATATGAGCTGCTGGTGCACGTCACAATTCCTGGTTATGTGACCACTGACGCTAGGCAGACAACCCCTGAAGAGTATTGATAATGGCTGGGGTCACCCATCTTGTAAAGACACTGCCCAGAAGGCGGCAATGGCAAACCACTTCTGTAGAAAAATTTCCCAAGAGCAATCATGGAGTTGGGAGGAGGAGAAGATGGCGATGCGACGCAGCTTGCGGTGGCCTCTCCGGTGATGAATATCTGTAATCTGTCAAGTAGGGTGCCGTGCACAATCCTGATTTGATGGAGACAGATGTGAGAGCACAGAGGAACATCTGGTGAAACTTCTGAAATGCCGCCGCTGTTGTGTGATCCGAAATCTCCGGAGGGGAAGGCCCCGAATCCTCGGCTTTGCCTGTTGCTTGGCGGCCGGGGTCGAAGCGCTCGGCAGAGATTGTGCTCGGTATCCGAGGGCTAGTCGGAGGCTCTAAGTTTTCGGACGGACTCAGAGTCGGACTGTGGTCGGGTGCTTCCAGGATGCTGCATCGGCAAGTTTGCAGCGCTGGAGGCTCACAGCAGGGGGAGCTTTCTTCCTTCTACCATCTGCATGAAATGTTGGGGCTATCGGGACTTTGAGACTTTTTTTTACCGTGCCCATGGTCTGCTGTTATCAAATTACGGTATTGCTTTGCACTGTTGTAACTATATGTTATAATTATGTGGTTTTTGTCAGTTTTAGTCTTGGTCTGTCTTGTGTTTCTGTGATACCACACCGGAGGAACATTGTATCATTTTTTAATGCATGCATTACTAAATGACAATAAACGAGGACTGAGTGTCCTCATAATCTAATCTAATGATCATGGAAAGACCAAGATCGCCCACATCATACGACACGGCACTTAATGATAATTGTAATTATAGTGTGTTTTCTGTATTGTACGATTCTGCTGCAGCACAATAATGAATTTCACAACAAACGTCAGTGATAATAAAGCTGGTTCTAATTCTGTTTTGATGGTGTCTCTAATGACTGTTATAGATTGAGGCAGTGGAGATGGAAGGTATTAAACAACACAGAATACGCCGGAAGAACTCAACAGGTCAGGCAGCATCTGTGGAAGGATTGGACGTTGATGCTCTCTAGGTTGAGGGCCTTCATCTGGACTCCATCTTGTCCTGCCTGGCCTAGTCCCTTCTCACCTACATCTGGGAATCAGGGACGCCTGGCACATGCACCACCATCTCAACAACTCTCAGTTCCCTGGCCCCCATCACTTCATTTTTAATCAGACCCTTCAGAGATCTCTTCTCGGGGTTGGAGGAACTGTTGGATAGTTAGTGGGAAATGAACAGAGGTTCTTACCAAAACTCTCCATCTTCCAAGTGTACCTTCAGGGGACGGTGTTGTTCTGAGACCTGGCTCCACTCTGCAGACCTGCAGAGAGACAGAAGTGATCTAAAATCTTCACGCTCAGAATATAATGGTGAGAGCCCCAGCATGCAGGATATCTTCAAGAAGTGATGCTTCAAAAATGTCAGCTTCCATCATTAAGCACCCCCATCACCCAGGACATGCCCTCTGCTCATTTCTACCATCAGGAAGCCTGAAGGCACACACTCAATGATTCAGGAACAGCTTCTTCCTCTATGCCATCTGATTTCTAAATGGACAATGAATCCATGAACACTACCTCACTACTTTTTAAATTTCTATTTTTGCGCTACTTACTTAATTTAACTTTAAAATGTATACTTCTTACTGTAATTTACAATTTTTATTACTCTGCTGCATAACAATAAATCTCACGAGATATGCCGGTGATATTAAACCTGATTCTGATCCTGCGAGCACATTGAAAATGCAGGGAGCGCCACCTGGAACGCTCAGTGATCCCGTGTGGCAACTAGAAAACGGGAAGTGGAAGCGTTGTGGAGAGGAGGAGAATGGTATACCTCACACTACACTAGCACCTAGATATTCCCCACCCAGAGATTGAAACAACGCATAAAACCTTGGCGTGGAAATCCAGGGTAACGCACGGTAAGATCTTACCACTTCCGGTAAGATGGCGATGCGCATGGTGACAGTGGCCTCTCTGGCTCCAAAGGTAGGTATAATTGTTCGTCCGTGACGTCTTTTTTTCTGCAAATTAGTACATCTGGTCTACCCCACTAGCAAGCTGATCAATAGGGGAGGAGCAGGACTACAGGAAAGACACAAATAAGGTTGAAAGAGTACAGAGAAAATTGACAAGGATGTTGCCAGGTCTGGAGGACTTGAGTTATATGGGAAGTTTGAATAGGTTGGGACTGTATCCTTTAGCACATGGAAGGCTGAGAGGAGATTTGATATAGGTATACAGAATTATGAGGGATATAGATAGGCTTTTTACATTGAGGTTGGGTAGAACTACAAGTAGGTGTCATGGGTTAAGGGTGAAAGGTGAATAGTTTAAGGGGAACATGAGAGGCAACTTCTTCACTCACAGGACCGTGAGAGTGTGCTCCATGCGAGCTCAATTTCAACATTTAAGAGAAGTTTGGATAGGTACATGGATGGGAGGGATATGGAAGGCTATGGTCCCGGTGCAGGTTGATGGGACTAGGCATTTTAAACGGTTCAGCATGGACTAGATGGGCCAAATGGCCTGTTTCTATGCTGTACTTTTCTGTGATTTGTTACAGATCATATTGCCGTCTACAACAGGAGTCGGCGTGTGGAGGCGGAGTACATATCCCTCAAATCCAGGTACCTATCCAAACTTCTCTTAAGCATTGAAATCGAGCTCAAGCTCACCTGGCACACTTGTGCTGTCAGCTCGGTCCACATTCTCACCACCCTCTGAGTGAAGAAGTTTCCCCTTAACATTTTCATCTTTCACCGTTAACCCATGCCCTCTGGTTGCAGTCCCACCCAACCTCAGTGGAAAAATGTATGGTGGAACGACAATTAAATTTGAACTTGAACATGCCTGATGAACTCAGTAGGTCAAAGAGCATCTATGCAGAGGAATAAGAATTTAGGGGTGAAATCCTCTGACCAGATCTCCCTCTCCCCTTACCCATCGCTCCAGGCACCGCTCCACTCCCCTCTCCCCCACGGGTTGCGAACTCGCACCAACTCCACTCCGCTTGTCTTGAGTTGAACCTGGGAAATCCACAAAAATAAAAGTGATCACCAAGACTCTGGACACCTCACACACTTTCAACAGGCCAAGAGCAGGCAAATCTCGAAATTGGCACTGACTAAAGAACAGGCACTTCCACTTTAGGAAGCACGTGGGAGACCTCGGTGAGGGATAAATTCAGTGGGGAGGAAGCGAAGCATCTCTGCCCCATACGCCGACTGTTTATTCCTTTCCCCGTATGCTGCCTGACCTGCTGAGCTCCACTAGCATTTTGTGCGTGTTACCCTTCTCCTGTCAGTAGAAACAGTTGTGCCAGACTTTGTAGCTAAACTACACGTGAAGGCCAGGAGCTGGACTTGGTTGTCAGAGGCCATTTCACATGAATGCCATTGGGAGTGGGAGTTTGTCCCCATTACTAAGACTAAGGAGCTGGTGGTAAACCTGAGGAGGGCTAAGGCACCGGTGACCCCTGTTTCCATCCAGGGGGTCAGTGTGGACATGGTGGAGGATCACAAATACCTGGGGATACAAATTGACAATAAACTGGACTGGTCAAAGAACACTGAAGCTGTCTACAAGAAGGGTCAGAGCCGACTCTATTTCCTGAGGAGACTGAGGTCCTTTAACATCTGCCGGACGATGCTGAGGATGTTCTATGAGTCTGTGGTGGCCAGTGCGATCATGTTTGCTGTTGTGTGCTGGGGCAGCAGGCTGAGGGTAGCAGACATCAACAGAATCAACAAACTCTTTCGTAAGGCCAGTGATGTGGTGAGGATGGAACTGGACTCTCTGACGGTGGTGTCTGAAAAGAGGATGCTGTCCAAGTTGCATGCCATCTTGGACAATGTCTCCCATCCACTACATAATGTACTGGTTGGGCACAGGAGTACATTCAGCCAGAGACTCATTCCACCGAGATGCAACACGGAGCGTCATAGGAAGTCATTCCTGCCTGTGGCCATCAAACCTTACAACTCCTCCCTTGGAGGGTCAGACACCCTGAGCCAATAGGCTGGTCCTGGACTTATTTCCTGGCATAATTTACATATTAGTATTTAATTATTTATGGTGCAACTGTAATGAAAACCAATTTCCCCCGGGATCAATAAAGTATGACTATGACTATTACCCACGCCCCTTTCTAAGGCTATGACAACCTGAAGGAAGCACAGTGAGAGGAAGAGTTATTTCACAGGATGTCTGGCTGAGCTGGAGGTTTACCGAGGCTCTGAGAAGGTCACCTATCATTCCATCAGCCAGCAGTACAAACTGCAGAGAAACCCGAGAGGGGTCACACACCACTGCTTCACATAACAGCCATAGCTCACCTTGTCAACACCAGTCACGGAGTACGCATGTCCAGTTACAATGCCTTGTTCACCTAATACTCCCACTGGACCCTGTGCAGAGAACAAGGAGGATTACATGTTACTTATCGGATTATAATACTCTTGTAAATTTTTAAAATACTTTACACTTGTATTCCTCGAAGCTCATCCCGAGGTTGCTGGCACTGAAGAGTTGTCTATTTCACCAAATCCAGAATCAAAATCAGGAATAGGTTTACAACAACTGAAAATACACTGTAAAATTTATTGTTTTGTGGCAGGACTACAGTTCAATCACAAAAAAACTACACTATCAGATGTAGTAAGAAATATTAATAAATAACAAACACAAGAAAATCTGCAGTTTTTTTTGGCCTAAGTTTATTTATTTAGAGATACAGCATGGAACAGGCCCCTCCGGCCCAACGAGCTCACGTCACCCAATTCCATCCATGTGACAATAGACAATAGGTGCAGGAGTAGGCCATTCGGCCCTTCGACCCAGCACCGCCATTCACTGTGATCATGGCTGATCATCCACAATCAGTACCCTGTTCTCGCCTTCTCCCCACATCCCTTGACTCTGCTATCTTTAAGAGCTCTATCTAATTCTTTCTTGAAAGCATCCAGAGAATCGGCCTCCACTGCCCTCTGAGGCAGAGCATTCCACAGATCCACAACCCTCTGTGTGAAAAAGTTTTTCCTCAACTCCGTTCTAAACGGTCTACCCCTTATTCTTAAACTGTGGCCTCTGGTTCTGGACTCCCCCAACATCGGGAACATGTTTCCTGCCTCTAGCGTGTCCAATCTCTTAATAATCTTGTGTGTTTCAATGAGATCCTCTCTCATCCTTCTAAATTCCAGTGTATACAAGCCCAGTCGCTCCAATCTTCCAATATATGACATTCCCGCCATCCCTGGAATTAACCCAGTGAACCTACGCTGCACTCCCTCCATAGCAAGAATGTCCTTCCTCAAATTTGGTGACCAAAACTGCACACCATACTCCAGATGACCCATTAACCTATTAACCGGTACATCTCGGGAATGTGGGAAGAACCCAGAGCATCCAGGGGAAATCCATGCAGTCACCAGGAGAACATAGAAACTCCTCACAAACAGCAGTGAGAATTGAAACTGGGTCACTGGTACTGTAAAGCATTACGCTAACTGCCAGTGTTGCTATCAAATTTGCAAATAACACTTACCCTTGTAGTGAGTTCTAGGTGCCAATCTGTCCCCCCATCTTTCTCGCACTCCCTCCTCCCCCACACTATCGAGTCCACTCCTGTCCATTAATATTATTGTCATCCTTTCTAATGACAATGGGTCAATGGTTCCATTTAATATCAGAGAATGTACACAGTATACAACCTGACAGTCTTACTCTTCACAGACATCCTCAAAATAGAAGATAAAACTCCAAAGAATGAATGGTAACGCAGACTACTGTGCCAATATTCTACCCGAGAAGCAGCCCGGAGACGCTGGAAACCTAAAGCAACACACAAAAAATGCTGGAGGAACTCAGCAGCTCAAGTACCGGCTACGGAAAGAAGTAAACAGTTGTCGTTTCAGGACTGAAGAAGGGTCTCAGCAGAAACACTGACAGCTTACTCTTTTCCACAGATGATGCCTGACCTGCTGAGTTACTCCAGCATTTTGTGTGTGTTGCTATTGATAAGTAGGTAATGCAAAAAGACAACAAAAATAGTGAAGTAGTGTTCATGGGTTCATGAACTGTTCAGAAATCTGATGGACAAGAGGTAGAAGCTGTTTCTGAAATGTTGAGTGTGTGTCTTCAGGCTCACAGGAAGTCAGATGAATGAGTGGTGACCTCATTGAAACCTACTGAATGGTGAAAAGCCTCAACAAACAGAGTGAATGTGGACAGGATGTTTCCTGTGGTGGGAGAGTCTAAGACCAGAGGGCACAGCCTCAGAGTAGAGACTTGTCCTTTTAGAAAGGGGATGAGGAGGAATTTCTTTAGCCAGAGAGTGGTGAATCTGTGGAATTCGTTGGCACAGACAGCTGTGGAGGCCAAGTCTGTATGTATACTTAAGGCAGCGGTTGACAGATTCTTGATTGGTCAGGGCATGAAGGGATGTGGGGAGAAGGCAAGAGATTGGAGCCGAGAGGAAAAATGATGGAGGAGACTCAATGGGCCAAATGGCTTCATTCTGCTCCCATGTCTTATGGTCTTATCAACTCTGTCATTTCTTATTGGCTAAGTATTAGCACAGTACCCGTGTGATGTAATTGTTTTAATTATGCAGCCTATTCACTAGTCGCCTCTACTTCCTGAGGTGACTGAGGTCCTTTAGAGTATGCAGGCCCCTCCTTCACATGTTCTACCAGTCTGTTGTCGCCACTACAATCTTCTAAGCGGTGGTGTGCTGGGGCAATGGCATCAATATGGGTGACAGCAACAGGGTCAATAAATTGATTAGAAAGGCTGGCTCTGTTATAGGAGCCAAACTGGACACATTGGAGGCTGTGGTAGAACAAAGGACCCTACGGAAAATCCTGACAATTTTGGACAATGTTTCTCACTCTCTGTATGCCACCTTGGCTGAGCTGATGAACAATTCCAGTAATAGTCTAAGATAACCGTGCTGCTCCAAAGAGTGCTAAACGAGGTCATTCTTACCCTCAGCCATTAGGGTCTATAATGAGTCAACCTGTAGCCGGGGAAGTGATGACCCCTCCTGTTAGACTGTTTGTGGTAACTTTTTTTTATTCTTTCTAGTTCTCTTCTAATATTTATAGCTGTGCACTTGTAATGCTACAGTGACACTGTAATTTCCTTTGGGATCAATAAAGTGCCTATCTAGTTTATCTCTATCTAAGGAATATCTTATCTATAAAAGTGACGGATTTTCAGAGGCACCGTCTTGGTTTCTTTATTCCCTTGTCCCCTCAGAGCATAGTTTCTCAGCTCTTTATTTAGTTTACTCGGTACTTGTGTGGGCATGTGGCCAAGTGGTTAAGGCATTGGACTAGCGACCTGAAGGTCGTGAGTTCGAACCCCAGCCAAGGCAGCGTGTTGTGTCCTTGAGCAAGGCACTTAATCACACATTGCTCTGCGACGACACCGGTGCCAAGCTGTATGGGTCCTAATGCCCTTCCCTTGGACAACATTGGTGTCATGGAGAGGGGAGATTTGCAGCATGGGCAACTGCTGGTCTTCCATACAACCTTGCCCAGGCCTGCGCCCTGGAGAGTGAAGACTTTTCAGGTGCAGATCCATGGTCTCGCAAGACTCCCTGGAATCTTGGAATTAACACTGCTCACTATTCCTGACTCCCGGAAGGACCCCAAGGCTCAGAAAATAAACAGAGATCCAACAGCACCCTCCAGATGAAAACACGGCTATTATTTCCTGAATGCCGTTTCTATTTACCGGCTTTGCACAGCAAACTATGGAGCCTTTGTCCAGGAGTTTCTTCAAGAATTTCCAAAGGTCCTTGGGCATCTCGTCAATCTGAAGGGATTCAGGGGCTCCACCAGTGAGATCGACCATGGCTTCCAGAGGGTAACCGATGTACAGCGACTCATAGCACCCCTTCAGCCTGTGCAATGAGAGAATGGAAGGCCTTGGTTAACTGGGACACAGCCCAAAGCACCAACCACCCAACGTCCACTGCCTTGGTCCCACCGCTATGCCAAACACTCCAGCTCCAACAAAACCGGGGGGGGGGGGGGAATCTGTGAAATTCATTGTCACAGATGGGTGTGGAGGCCATATATATATATCTATATATGTGGTCTTAGGTATATATATATCTATATATGTGGTCTTAGGCATATATATGTGTTCTTAGGCACAGATAGATAGATAGATATATAGCGCTCGGGTGCCCAAGACTTTTGCACGGTACTGTAGTAATTTTAATTATTGCAGTGTGCTGCTGTTGCAAAAGAAAAAGTAAAATTCATACATATGTGAGTGATGACAAACCTGATTCTGTATGGGTCTCTATTATAGACTGAGAGTGGGAAGGGGGCAGAGGGGAGGGAGCAGGAAACACCAGAGAGACATTCTGTAATGATCAATAAACCAATTGTTTGCAAGTAAATGACCTTGCCTGGTGCCTCAGGGCTGGGTGTGTCTGCACCCACACCACCACCACACCCCCCCCCGACCCCCGTGGTGCTCCACCCTTGCCATTCCCAACACCCTTTGCTCCTGCTAGATTTATAAACTCGCTCTCTTCCCCACGTTGACACATATAGTACTGTGCAGAAGTCTTAGGCGCTCTGTGTGTGTGTGTGTGTGTGTGTGTGTGTGTGCACGCGCGTGTTTTATTTAATATAGACACACACAGGTTGGTTGGCTCTTAATTAGGATGTCTAAGGTTATGGGGAGAAGGCAAAATAGACACAATAGGTTGATTGGCCTGAATCTACTCCTATGTCTAAGGGTCTTATGTCTGGTAACTCAAGCTACTCACAGACCGTTACTGTGGACGCTCAGTCACGGTGAAACACTCAGCAGGTCCTTACTTGGCATAGGCCTTCTCCAGGAGAGGGCTCCAGAACTCATTGTTGTTCCTGGAGTAGAGAAATGCCAGCTTGTTGTCAATGGTGGGCAATCGGTCATCAACTATCACTTCGACCCACTGCCCATACTGCCAGAACTTGTGGAAATAAAAGGCAATATCAAACGTTAGATTATCAGCAGCAAACCAGGGCAATTTTCTCTTCAAACAACTCAGCAGCGTTAACCTAAATCAATACACACAAAATACTGAAGGAACTCAGCAGGTCAGGCAGCATCTATGGTGGGGAATAAACAACTCGCGTTTTGGGCTGAGAGCCTTCGTAGGGACGGGAAAGGAAGTTGGGGGGGGGGTGGGGAGACATAAGCCAAACTTTTGTGTCTGGGACGGAACTCCAACCCACAACCTCCTGGAAAAGATAGCAACAAGAATAGACCACTTGGCCCCTCAAACCAACCCCACAATTCAATGTGATCACAGATGATCTGCCCCAGGCCTCACCTCCTGTTCTGTCCTTCAGGCGATTGATTTAAGTTTGTTTTTTTTTTAAATCATATAATTAAGCACGTTCAGCTTTTATTTTGAAATGAGCAGTTTCAGATCTGTATTAGGTCACTTCCGGTGCAGTCAGGAAGTAGTGAGTAGGAAGGCACATTGGCTGGTAAAATGCCAGAGATTTATGTTAGGAGCAAAAGTAGTTACTATCTAAAGCCATCCTATTATTTCCCTAACAAAAGCATTGCTTGTAAGTCGATGTTATATTGTTTAGAAATAAATCAGAAGGTATCAATAATATTTTGCTGAAATAGAATGTTAATTTTGAGTTCTTTTAGGCACTCACCTAGATGCAAATGACTTACACAAGTATTTACCTGCAGTATTTACTTGTCAGAATCTTATAATATTCACCTGCAGAAAACTTGGCTAAGTCATTACTTATCTGTGTACATTTATCTGTGTGAAAGGAACAACGCAGTGATTACACTGTATTTTGTTGTTTTGCAGTTTCACTCCCTGCTCACTGTAGCCGGAAGGTGGTGTGGTGGCATCAGCCCCAGACTCCAAGGCAAGTAGATCTGGGTTCAAATCCGGCCGGCTCCTTGCACAGTTTCCATCCGGGCTAGGTTCAGCGTCGAGCTAACAACCCAGCTTCATAAAAAAAGATAAAACGTTAAGGAAACGGCAAGATGGCCAGCTGATGTGCCACAAGGTGTGGAGAGGGATAACAAACCAAGGAGCTAGGAGGCCGTACCCAGACTCTGTTATTTTTGAATGGAGTTTGGCTGACAGTCTAGTTGATATTACAACACAGTACAATTCCTCTTCTCTGCCAATTCAACTCAATTCTCTGATGTTTCAAAAGTTTACTTTCTTCCCCTTTCAAATCAAGGCAAGTTTACCGTCATTTAACTATATACATGTATATCGTCAAACGAGACCACTCCAAACCAAGGTGTAGTGCAAGTTAGGAAAGCAAGGATAAAAATTTACAGATGAATTATGCATAAATAAACAAAGTAAAGTGCATAAATTAACTTGCAAGCATCAGGAATTCTGCAGATGCTGGAATTTCAAGCAACATACATAAAAAATTGCTGGTGAACACAGCAGGCCAGGCAGCATCTCTAGGAAGAGGTACAGTCGACGTTTCGGGCCGAGACCCTTCGTCAGGACTAACTGAAAGAAGAGTTAGTAAGAGTTTGAAAGTTGGAGGGGGAGGGGGAGATCCAAAATGATAGGAGAAGACAGGAGGGGGAGGGATGGAGCCAAGAGCTGGACAGTTGATGGGCAAAAGGGATATGAGAGGATCATGGGACAGGAGGCTCAGGGAGAAAGAAAGGTGGGGGAGGAACCCAGAGGATGGGCAAGGGGTATAGTGAGAGGGACAGAGGGAGAAAGAGGAGAGTGAGAGAAAGAATGTGTGTATAAAAATAAATAACGGATGGGGTACGAGGGGGAGGTGGGGCATTAGCAGAAGTTTGAGAAGTCAATGTTCATGCCATCAGGTTGGAGGCTATCCAGACGGAATATAAGGTGTTGTTCCTCCAACCTGAGTGTGGCTTCATCGTTACAGTAGAGGAGGCCATGGATAGACATATCAGAATGGGAATGGGACGTGGAATTAAAATGTGTGGCCACTGGGAGATCCTGCTTTCTCTGGCGGACAGAGCGTAGGTGTTCAGCAAAATGATCTCCCAGTCTGCGTCGGGTCTTGCCAATATATAAAAGGCCACATCGGGAGCACCGGATGCAGTATATCACCCCAGCCGACTCACAGGTGAAGTGTCGCCTCACCTGGAAGGACTGTTTGGGGCCCTGAATGGTAGTAAGGGAGGAAGTGTAAGGGTATGTGTAGCACTTGTTCCGCTTACAAGGATAAGCGCCAGGAGGGAGATCAGTGGGGAGGGATGGGGGGGAATGACTGGGCAAGGGAGTCACGTAGGGAGCGATCCCTGCGGAAAGCAGAGGAGGGGGGAGGGAAAGATGTGCTTAGCGGTGGGATCCCGTTGGAGGTGGCGGAAGTTACGGAGAATTATATGTTGGACCCGGAGGCTGGTGGGGTGGTAGGTGAGGACAAGGGGAACCCTATTCCTAGTGGGGTGGCGGGAGGGTGGAGTGAGAGCAGATGTGCATGAAATGGGGGAGATGCGTTTGACAGCAGAGTTGATGGTAGAGAAAGGGAAGCCGCTTTCTTCAAAAAAGGAAGACACCTCCCTCGTCCTGGAATGAAAAGCCTCATCCTGACAGCAGATGTGGCGGAGACGGAGGAATTGAAAGAAGGGGATGGCATTTTTATAAGAGACAGCTCGTTGACTTCATTAACTTTGCCTCCAACTTTCACCCTGCCCTCAAGTTTACCTGGTCCATTTCTGACACCTCCCTCCCCTTTCTGTCTCTATCTCTGGAGACAGCTTATCTACTGATGTCTAATATAAGCCTACTGACTCTTACAGCTATCTGGACTATTCCTCTTCTCACCCTGTCCCTAGGCCTCCTGTCCCATGATCCTCTCATATCCCTTTTGCCAATCACCTGTCCAGCTCTTGGCTCCATCCCTCCCCCTCCTGTCTTCTCCTATCATTTCGGATCTCCCCCTCCCCCTCCCACTTTCAAATCTCTTACTAGCTCTTCTTTCAGTTAGTCCTGACGAAGGGTCTCGGCCCAAAACGTCAACAGTACCTCTTCCTAGAGATGCTGCCTGGCCTGGTTCACCAGCGACTTTTATGTGTGTTGCATAAATTAACTATTGTCAGGTACAGAATAGATTATCGGGTGAGGCCACCCTCAGGGTGGAGGAGCAAGACTTTATATTCCATCTGGGTAGCCTCCAACCTGATGGCATGAATATCAATTTTTCCTTCCAGTGAACCAAGTTACTCCCCCCACCATCTTCCCCTCCTCCTCTGTTCCCCACTCTGCCCTCTTGCCTCTTCTCACCTGCCCATCACGTCCCCCTAGGTTACCTCCTCCTTCCTTTTCCCCTATGCTCCACTCTTCTCTCCTATCCGATTCCTCCTCCTCCACCCTTTACCTTTCCCACCCACCTGGCTTCACCTATCACCTTCCAGCTATCCTCCTTCCCCTCTCCAGCTTTTTATTCTGCCGTCTCCCCCCCCCCCTTCCTTCTCAGTGCTGAAGGAGGGTCTCAGCCCGAAATGTTCACTGTTATTCATTCCCATCGATGCTGCCTGACCTGCTGAGTTCCTCCAGCATTTTGTGTGTGTATGCTTCTTCTTTCTGTTATAGTTTTGACTTTTGTATTGACAAAGTACTTGTATTTGGTATGATCTGACCCTGGACGGCATGTAAAAAGTACTCTTCACTGTACCTTGGTACACATGACAAAAACAAGCCAATTACGAATCACTGGTGGCCACTGTTTCTTTCTCTTTTTTTAAAAATTGAGACCATTCCAGCCACACCACCCAGCGATCCCCCAAAGTTAACCCTGGCCGAATCACAGGACAATTTATAATGACCAATTAACCTACCAATTGGTGTACTTGAAGGAAACCCACATGATTGCAGGGCGAATGTACAAACCCCTTACAGATAGCAAAAGGACATGGACGACCAGGACATACCTTAAAGCGGAAACACCCTGAGTAACCGGTCCCGAATCCCTGGTTTGGTGGGATCACCTGTTTCATGACATCCTTGTTGAGACTGAGGCAAGTGATGACAGACAGGAGCCAGCAGTCGCCTGGCAACAAGATGGGTTTGCGTTAATGATCAGAAGATGTACAGAGCTTTGTACACACTGCTGTGACGGGTACAAAGTCACTGGAGAAACACTGAAGCTAGTGGATACAGACGTGCTTTATCCAACAAAAAGAGCAGCAGAAATGATATTGAGACACCATTTTATATCGCAACCCAATATTACATGACATTTTACATGTTAAACTTCAAAGTTAACAGCAAGACAATTCTAGAGTTACAACGTTATCTACAATGCTTCCTTTGAATCACATATAGTCTTCACACCCACACTCCAGACACCAAAAATGATTGTTAATCAGCATTGTCTGGTTTGCAATCAACTCCAGACGACAGCTCCAGGAAGATTATAGTTCAGGGCTGCACTTTAGATTTAATCTACAATCCATGTTCATGTCTGAAGATTGGTTGCTGGTGAAATTAATACTTGCTATATACCCTCATTCCAAAATATGTCGTAACACACTGCACAGAAACACAGCAGTGACCTAAATACCTCGCTCAGCTCAGTCTCTAGACATGTGATTCGGAACTACCTCGACCAAAAAGGCAGCAGCTTTAACAAAAATAGAAAATGCGCCACCTTAAGCTGAACTGAACAATCCCAGACTGTTTCGATGTGGTTTGATGTTTTATACTCTGTGTGTTTCACTCTTTTTTGTCGTTTGCACAATTTGTTCTTTTTTTTTGCACGTTGGGAATTTGATGTTTTTTTTGAATGGGTTCCATGGTTTTCTTTGTTTTGTGGCTGTCTGTGAGAAGACGAATCTCAGGGTTGTATACTGAATACATGCTTCGATAATGTTGTTGTTGAGTGGCTCACCCAGCTAGCTTGTTAGCTTGCAGATGTTTCATTACCCAGCTAGGCAACATCATCAGTGCAACTTCCAATGAAATGTTGATGATCTATATTGTTTGTCTTTTATGTGTCCTGTGGTGTGTGGGGGGGGGGGTGTGGGTATGCTTGCCATTTCTATTGGGTACAGATTATGTAATCTGCGATTGGTTCATTAAAATCGGATTAGGTCATAATTGATGTCCAGGCTGAGTCAGTCGACCGTTATTCAGGACTAACGTCATCCTCATTGATTGACGCGTGTAATCAGGTGTGAATCGGCTCTTGGCTCTGGACTGATGACTTGACACTGAAGTGGGATGTAAACGTGCTTGTTGATAAAATTCTGTGTACAGAACAAAGCCTCTAAGAATTCTTGGGCTTGTTGTTGACGGGCTTGGCCCAGGATAGTGACATTGGTCCAGTCGAATTCATGTGCTTCGCTGTCACAATATATAGATATAGGGAAAGTTGATCATGACAGTTTACAACCAGTTGGTGTTCATGTACCCTTGTTGATAGCTTCCTACCAGTCTGTCCAATATAAATATTGCGGCAGTTGGCGCATGGAATTTTGTATATGGTGTTTGTTCTTTACATTGTAGGTAGGGGGTCTTTTATTCTTGATAAACATTGGCGTAGTGTGGCTGCAGGTTTGTGTGCTACTGTGATGGCAAATGGTCGTAGAAATCTGTTGGTCATTTCTGATACGTTCTTGATGTAGGGTAGAGTGACCAGCTTGGCTGGACGTTGTGTGCTTCTTTGATAATAATGTAATTTGAATGTTTGAAACACTCAGCATGTCAAGCAGTATCTGTGGGAGCACAGTTATTTCAAATCAAAGATCCTTCATCAGAATACTCAGCTTCCCTTCACCAGACACTGTCTGGGGCGGCACGATAGCATTGCGATCAGCACGTTGGTGAACAGCACCCGATCATTGGTCGGGTTTGGATTCTCACTGTGACCAAGTGTTCTTCTCCTGGTTACATGAGAAAGTCAGCAGATGCTGGAGATCCAGAGCAAACCACACAAAATGCTGGAGGAACTCAGCAAGTCAGGCACCATGTGCGGAAAAGAATAAATAATCAACTTTGCGAGCTGAGACCCTCTTCAGGACGGAGAAGGAAAGGAGAAGTTGTCAGAATAAAAAGGTGGGGAGAAGGGAAGGAGCTGAGAGGTGAAGCCAGGTGGGTGGGAAAGGTCAAGGGCTGGAAAAGAAAGAATCTGATAGGAGAGGAGAGCAGACCATAGAAAGGGACCTAGGGTGAAGTAACAGGCAGATAAGAAGTGAAAGGTCAAAGTGAAGAAAGCGGAGGTGGCGGGGGGGGGGGAGAGGGGGAGAAGAGGGGAGAATTGGTTCACCAGAAGGAGAAATCAATATCCATGCAGAATATAAGGTGTTGCTTCTCTACCCTAAGGGTGGCCTCATCTTGGCACAAGAGGCGGCCGTGGATTGAAATGTCGGAACGGGAATGGGAATCAGAATTAAAATGTTCCTCCAGCATTCTGTGTGCGTTGCTTACGATCAGCAAGCCGTGGGCGTTCTACGTTGGCGCCAGAAGAACGACATCACTTGCGGGCTGCCCAGCACAATCCTCACAGATTTGCTCAGTTGCAAACGACACATTTCACTGGGTGTTCTGAATGAAGCTAATCTTTAATATGAGGAGTCAATTTTTAACTCAGATTTCCAACATCTTCATTTTTTTTTTCATATCAAGGCACCTGCTTTGGTGTCTGCCAAGGCCAATAAGCTGTATTTGTTCTCTGTACATTCCATAGAATTTAGAGGGTTAACGTCCAATTAGTCTGCATAGATTTTAGAAAAACTTTTGAGAAATTTCCACATGAATAACTACTCCATAAGGCTGTAGGAGCAAAGTGAGGCTGTTTGGCCCATCAAGTCTGCTCTGCCATTCCATCATGGCTGATCTATTTCCCCTCACAAACGCATTCTCCTGCCTTCTCCCTGTAAATTTTGAGTATTTAAGTATCTGTCAATCTCAAAGTACATTTATCATCAAACGTTACGCAACCTTGAGATTTGTCTCCTCACAGGCAGCCGTGAAACAAAGAAACCCAAAAGAACCCATTAAGAAAATACTAACACCTAATGCGCAGAGAGAAATAAAACAAATTGTGCAAACTATAAATGCAAGCTAATAGTGTTCTGAACTGAAGACCACAAAGAAAGTCCATCCGCAAACCCTTACTTCAGCGCAGAGCTGAGTAAACGTTGTGGAGCAGCGAGCTGAACCGGCCTGGCCCTCACCTCAGGCCCTGACACCCTGGCCTTTTCAATCTGTCCTGGCCTCTAAATCGTTGGCCAAGTAGTTGCTCTGATACGCTCTGGGGGCTAGACCCCGTCACCTCGATCCGGCCTGTACCCGCCCTCTCCGCTCCAAGCATAACCAATGACTTGGCCTCCACTGCCACCAATGGCAATGAATTACCTGCCATTCACAGTATTCAAGACTGGTTGAGTGGCAGGAAGCAGAGGGTAATCACTGGTGAGGAAGGCAAATGCAATGTTAGCATTCCTTTCATATAAAAGCAAAGACAACAGACGATAGACCATAGGTGCAGGAGTAGGCCATTCAGCCCTTCGAGCCAGCACCGCCATTCACTGTGATCATGGCTGATCATACACAATCAGTGCCCTTTTCCTGCTTTCTCCCCATACCCCTTGACTCCGCTATCTTTAAGAGCTCTATCTAACTCTTTCTTGAAAGAATCCAGAGAATTGGCCTCCACTGCCTTCTGAGGCAGAGCATTCCACAGAACCACAACCCTCTGTGTGAAAATTTTTTTCCTCAACTCTGTTCTAAATGGTCTACCCCTTATTCTTAAAGTGTGGCCTCTGGTTCTGGACTCCCCCAACATCGGGAACATGTTTCCTGCCTCTAGCGTGTCCAATCCCTTAATAATCTTATTAAGACGTAATGCTGAGGCTTTGTAAGGCAGAGCTGAGGCCTCACTTGGAGGATCATGAGTAGTTTTGGGCTCCTTATTTAAGAAATGATGCGTTGATATTGGAGAGGATTCAGAAGAGGTTCACGAAAATGATTCTGGGATTGAAAGACTTGTCATATGAGTGTTTGATGGTTCTGAGCCTTTACTCAAAGGAACTTAGAAGAATCGGGGGGGGGTGGGTCTCATTGAAAACTATTGATATTGAAAGGCCTAGATAGAGTGGATATGAAGAGGGTGCTTCTTTTGGAGGGACAGTCTAGGACCAGAGGGCACAGTCTCAAAATAGAAGGTTGTCCATTTAGAATGGAGATGAGGAGGAATTCCTTTAGCCAGAGGGTGGCGAATCAGTGGAATTCATTGCCACAAATGGCTATGGAGGCTAAACCATTGGATATATTTGAAGTAGAGGTTGGTAGGTCCCTGATTAGTCAGGGTGTCAAAGGTTACAAGGAGAAGGCAAGAGAATGGGATTGAGAGGGATAATAAATCAGCCATGATGGAATGATGGAGCAGACTAGATGGGCCGAATGGCCCAATTCTGCTGCTATGTTTTATGATCTTAAGCTCAGAGTCAAATTCACCTTCCATTTCAATGTCTCACCTCAACATCTTATATTTGCTATTTGGCGTAAACTTTGAATAACTTGCCTGGATGTTTATTTCCAAACTATGTGCATACCATCACAAGGAAATATTTCTAACGTTAACATTACCCCACATCAGCGGTTCTCACCCAAGGCTCCCTGGCAGATGTCAGCTCTGGTGGTCCCATCAACCACAAACTGAGGCCTGGCACAGATTTCCTGTGGAAGGGAAGATAGGCGCATTCTTTGAAAATGTTGAGACTTTTGACAATTGTGCTAGTGGATTCACTTTCAAGGAATTTACAACTCATTTTCTCAGATTTATTTATTATTTATTATTATTTTCTTTTTGTATTTGCACAGATTGTCTCTTCTGCACATTATCAGTCTTCATTTGTAATTTTTCACTGATTCTATTGTATTTCTTTGTTCTACTGTGAATGCCTTCAAGAAAATGAATCTCAGTGTAGAACATGGTGGCATGTACAGTACTGTGCAAAAGTCAGGCATACAGTATATATTATAGCTAGGGTGCCTAAGACTTTTGCACAGTACAGCATTTGTCAATGTGGAGCAGAGAGTGAGTTTGTAAATCTGTAGACACACCCAGCCCTGAGACGCCAGGCAAGGTCATTTGATTCCAAACAATTGGTTTATTGATCATTACAGAATGTCTCTCCGCGCTTCCCACTCGCTCCCCTCTCCCTTCTCCCTTTCCCAACCATGATTCCCCTCTCCCTGTGCCCTTCCGACTCTAAATCCACAATACAGACCCATATCAGAATCAGATTTATCGTCACTCACATATCATGAAATTTGTTTTTTTTTTGTGGCAGCTATATAGTGTAATCCATAAAATTGCTACGGTATTGTGCAAAAGTCTCAGGCACCCTAGCTGTATACGGTATATGTGCCATAGACTTCTGCACTGTACTGCATCGCCTTGCGCGTTCACATGCCGGTCTAAATGACTCAAACCCCGTCACCGTACCTGCTCCCACCACCATCACTCTGCGCAAGAACATTCACCTTAAACCTCTGCCCTCCAGTATTTGGCGTTTCCACCATGGGAATGAGGCTCAATCTATCCTATCTCTGCCACTCTGTGGGTGAGGAGGTTTCCCTTGAATTTTCTGCAGACTAAAGAAGATGAGCTGACTGACGTTCTGTCTGACATAGTCTTTGCCCCTCAAATCTCTGGGCTGAGGAAGAATGACATTGGTAGCTAACCTCCTTATTCAGGGCTCATTTCCACATTATGGGTCATTTTCCCAGCTTCTAAAGGGTTGTTAGAAAACACCACTGTCCTCTAAAGACTGAAAGCAGAATGGGAAACCATTAGTTGGATGTTCAACAGAGCAGGGTCAGAAACCAGAGGCGGGTCTGCACAGGGCAGAGTTTGGGGCTCTGGACGATGGTCGGGGTAAGAACGTATGATGAGGAGAAGGAATCAGCAGCAGGGCATGGCAACGAATGACAGAGTAGCAACATTTAGAAGCTGATTGACAGAGAAAGTAATTCGGTTGTCGGACTAATGACATAAGGAATGCATGTTGTAAGGGTCTCCATTGGTCAAGGGGCATGTGTGTCTTGAGAATGGTTATATCTACTGAGGGAGTTGTTCCTCTTTGTTTATCCTGTAATATATCCAGATGTTTATTATGGATTGTCCTATCTGAAATAATGTATCGATTATCATATAATTATTAAGATTTTGTAAGAACCCCAAGGCATTCTACAAGTATGTGAAGAGCAAGAGGATAAGACGTCAAAAAATAGGACCTATCAAGTGTGACAGTGGGCAAGTGTGTTTGGAACTGGAGGAAATAGCAGAGGTAGTTAATGAATACTTTACTTCAGTATTCACTATGGAAAAGGATCTTGGTGATTGTAGTGATGACTTGCAGCAGACTGAAAAGCTTGAGCATGTAGATATTAAGAAAGGGGATGTGCTGGAGTTTTTGGAAAGCATCAAGTTGGATAAGTCGCTGGGACCAGATGAGATGTACCCCAGGCTACTGTGGGAAGCGAGGGAGGAGATTGCTGAGCCTCTGGTGATGATCTTTGCATCATCAATGAGGACAGGAGAGGTTCCGGAGGATTGGAGGGTTGCGGATGTTGTTCCTTTATTCAAGAAAGGGAGTAGAGATAGCCTAGGAAATTATAGACCAGTGAGTCTTACCTCAGTGGTTGGTAAGTTGATGGAGAAGATCCTGAGAGACAGGATTTATGAACATTTGGAGAGGTATAATTTGATCAGGAATAGTCAGCATGGCTTTGCCAAGGGCAGGTCGTGCCTTACGAGCCTGATTGAATTTTTTGAGCATGTGACTAAACACATTGCTGAAAGAAGAGCAGTAGATGTAGTGTATATGGATTTCAGCAAGGCATTTGATAAGGTACCCCATGCAAGGCTTATTGAGAAAGTAAAGGGGCATGGGATCCAAGGGGACTTTGCTTTGTGGATCCAGAACTGGCTTGCCCACAGAAGGCAATCAGTGGTTGTAGACGGGTCATATTCTGCATTGGAGACCGGTGACCAGTGGTGTACCTCAGGGATCTGTTCTGGGACCCTTACTCTTCGTGATTTTTATAAATGATTTCGATGAGGAAGTGGAAGGCTGGGTTAGTAAGTTTGCTGATGACACAAAGGTTGGAGGTGTTGTGGATAGTGTGGAGAGCTGTCAGATGTTACAGCAGGACATTGATACAATGCAAAACTGGGCTGAGAAGTGGCAGATGGAGTTCAACCCAGATAAGTGTGAAGTGGTTCATTTTGGTAGGTCAAATATAATGGCAGAATGTAGTATTAATGGTAAGGCTTGGCAGTGTGGAGGATCAGAGGGATCTTGGGGTCTGAGTCCATAGGACGCTCAAAGTACCTGCGCAGGTTGACTCTGTGGTTAAGAAGGCGTATGGTGTATTGGTCTTCATCCATCGTGGAATTGAATTTAGGAGCCGAGAGGTAACGTTGCAGCTATATAGGACCCTGGTCAGACCCCACTTGGAGTACTGTGCTCAGTTCTGGTCGCTTCACTATAGGAAGGATGTGGAAGCCATAGGAACGGTACAGAGGAGATATACAAGGATGTTGCCTGGATTGGGGCGCATGCCTTATGAAAACAGGTTGAGTGAACTCGGCCTTTTCTCCTTGGAGCGACAGAGGGTGAGAGGTGACCTGATAGAGGTGTATAAGATGATGAGAGGCATTGATCGTGTGGATAGTCAGAGGCTTTTTCCCAGGGCTGAAATGGTTACCACAAGAGGACACGGGTTTAAGGTGCTAGGGAGCAGGCACAGAGCAGATGTTAGGGGTAAGTTTTTTACTCAGAGAGTGGTGAATGCGTGGAATGGGCTGCCAGCAAAGATGGTGGAGGCGGATACAATAGGGTCTTTTAAGAGACTTTAGATAGGTACATGGAGCTTAGAAAAATAGAGGGTTACAGGTAAGCCTTATAATTTCTAAGGTAGGGATATGTTTGGCACAACTTTGTGGGCCAAAGGGCCAGTATTGTGCTGTAGGTTTTCTGTGTTTCTAATATAACTTTATAAGCCTATCTGATCTCTCCTCAGTCCCAAGTGCTTCGGGGAAAACATTCCAAGTTGTCCAACCTCTCCGTATAACTCATACCCTCTAATCCCATCGGAATCCTCCCATTCCTTTTAGAAAAGGAAATGTGTGGTCTTTGCACAATCTGCCAGTGCATGTGTGGTCTTTGCACAATCTACCTGTTATTGCCGTAATTGCTCTTATTTATTTATTTTTAAATTTTATTTAGAAATACAGTGTGTTACAGGCCCTTCCGGCCCAAGGAGTGGTCTAGCCCAGCAACCCACCTATTTAATCCTAGCCTAATCATAGGTTGGGTGGCGGTGGTGGAATTAAGTCAAATCAAATCAAACTCAAGTTTAATTACCATTCAACCATACATAAATGCAGCCGAACAAAACAGTGTTCCTCTACTGCCAACGTTCAAACATTCTATACCAAAGGAGAAGTAGAGAGTTCCTTCCCTCCACGAGCCTGCGGGGCACCCTTGGCAACACCCCCCACCCTGATCAGGGTCACGTGAAGCCATGGGAGCGGGTGGTTGTACAAGCAGTTGGTGCATACCCACAAGTCCTAGTCATGTGATCACTGATGCCAGGCAGACAATCTCTGAAGAGTATTGGCAATGGCCAACTAATCATCTAAGCAGTGCGTCTTTGGACTGTGGGAAGAAACCGTAGCACCTGATTGCTGCCTGTGCCACACACCAGTGAGGGCAAGGACAGGATAATTTGGCAGGTGAACGTAGAGCTGAGGCACTGGCTCAAGGGGCAGGGGTTCGGATTTCCCGATCATTGGGATCTCTTCTGGGAAGGGAAGGTTTACAATTGAAAGCCAGAGGGGGCCAATATCCTTGTGGGCAGGTTTGCTAGAGCTGTTGGGAAGGGTTTAAACTAAATTGGCAGGGGGCTGGGAATCTGAGAGATAGAGTTGAGGATGGGGCAGTTGGCATACAACTAGTTGCAGTGTGTAGTGAGACTGAGAGGAGGGACAGGCAGATGATAGGGCAAAATTGCAGTCAGTGGGATAAGTTGCAGTGTAACACGAGGACAAAATCAAAAAGGGTGACAAATACAGGATTGAGGGCGTTATATCCGAATACACACAGTATACAGAATAAGGTAGATGATCTTGTGACACAGTTAGAAGCTGGCACGTATGACCTTGTGGTTATCTCTGAATTGTGGCTGAATGAAGATTATAGCTGGGAGCTTAACATCCAAGGATACACATTGTATTATTGCCAGGCAGGTAGGCAGAGAGATTGGATGGTGCATTCTAACTCCTCTTTCCTAATCACATGTCAAATGAAGTTACGTTGCCTTTTCATGATCTCATACATTATTTCTCTTTTTGTGTTTGCTCTGTTCATGACATCCTCATTAAATATTCGTTTCGTCCATTATATTCTTTGCATCCTCCTCAAAAACCACATCTCTGCTGCTACAATTCGTTTCTTCACATTACTAAATATTGTCCAACATTCTGAGCCATATAACATAACTGGATAAACATATCAGTTCAGTACTCTGAGGCGGGTTGTCATGCCTAGTTTAATATTGGTCAGTATACTCTTCATTCTCGTAAAGGTGTCTTTTGCCATCCTTATTCTTCTTTTGATGTCCATGTCGCACCTGCCATCTGATGTCACCCAGCTTCCTAAGCAGCAAAAGTTCTGTACTTGTTTTATGTCTTCCCCCTTTATTCTCAGCCTGCAGATAGGATTCTCCTTCTTTTTGGATATCACCATACATCCTGTCTTTTTGCAATTGATAGATAGACCTATTTTTGCACTTTCTTCAACAATTATATCAATTTAAGTTTTATAGTTCTTCCTCCGTACTTGCAATTAACACAGTGTCATCTGCATATCTGAAATTATTGATGTTTTCACTGCCAGCTTTAATTCCCAAGATGTCCCTTATTTTTTGTAATATTGTTTCACTATACACATTAAATAAATCGGGGAGAAAACACACCCTTGTCTAACGCTTCTCTTGATTTTCGTAAACTGACTCACTTCTCCATCTATTCTTACAGCGGCAGTTTGTTCCTGGTACAGATTTCTGATTAGGCAGAGGTCTTTCGAATCTAGATCTAGAGTTTCCTGTAATATTTCAAATAACTTAGACCATAAGACCATAAGACAAAGGAGCAGAAGCCAGCCATTCGGCCCATCGAGTCTGTTTCACCATTTTATCATGAGCTGATCCATTCTCCCATTTAGTCCCACTCCCCCGCCTTCTCACCATAACCTTTGATGCCCTGGCTACTCAGATACCTATCAATCTCTGCCTTAAATACACCCAATGACTTGGCCTCCACTGCCGCCTGTGGCAACAAATTCCATAGATTCACCACCCTCTGGCTAAAAAAATTTCTTTGCATCTCTGTTCTGAATGGGCGCCCTTCAATCCTTAATTCATGCCCTCTCGTACTAGACTCCCCCATCATGGGAAACAACTTTGCCACATCCAGTCTGTCCATGCCTTTCAACATTCAAAATGTTTCTATGAGGTCCCCCCTCATTCTTCTAAACTCCAAGGAATACAGTCCAAGAGCAGACAAATGTTCCTCATATGTTAACCCTCTCACTCCTGGAATCATTCTAGTGAACCTTCTCTGCACCCTTTCCAACGTCAGCACATCCACTCTTCAATAAGGAGCCCAAAACTGCCCACAGTACTCCAAGTGAGGTCTCACCAGCACCTTATAGAGCCTCAACGTCACATCCCTGCTCCTATACTCTATTCCTCTAGAAATGAATGCCAACATTGCATTCGCCTTCTTCACTACTGACTCAACCTGGAGGTTAACCTTAAGGGTATCCTGTACAAGGACTCCCAAGTCCCGTTGCATCTCAGAACTTTGAATTCTCTCCTCATTTAAATAATAGTCTGCCCATTTATTTCTTCTGCCAAAGTGCATAACCATACACTTTCCAACATTGTATTACATTTGCCACTTCTTTGCCCATTCTTCCAATCTATCCAAGTCTCTCTGCAGATTCTCTGTTTCCTCAGCACTACAGATCCCTCCACCTATCTTTGTATCAGCAGCAAACTTAGCCACAAAGCTATCTATTCCATAATCCAAATCGTTGATGTACAACGTTAAAAAGAAGCGGCCCCAAAATGGACCCCTGTGGAACACCACTGGTAACCGGCAGCCAACCAGAATAGGATCCCTTTATTCCCACTCTCTGTTTCCCGCCAATCAGCCAACGCTCTATCCATGTATGTAACTTCCCCGTATTTCCATGGGCTCTTATCTTGTTAAGTAGCCTCATGTGTGGCACCTTGTCAAAGGCCTTCTGAAAATCCAAATATACAACGTCCACTGCATCTCCCTTGCCTAGCCTACTTGTAATTTCCTCAAAAAATTGTAATAGGTTTGTCAGGCAGAATTTTCCTTTAAGGAAACCATGCTGAGTTCTGCCTATCTTGTCATATGCCTCCAGGTCCTCAGTAACCTCATCCTTGACAATCGACTCCAACAACTTCCCAAACACCAATGTCAAGCTAACAGGTCTATAATTTCCTTTTTGCTTCCTTGCCCCCTTCTTAAATAGCAGAATGACATTTGCAATTTTCCAGTCCTCCGGAACCATGCCAGAATCTAGCGACTTTTGAAAGATCATCGCTAATGCCGCCGCAATCTCCACAGCTACTTCCTTCAGAACACGAGGGTGCATTCCATCTGGTCTGGGAGATTTATCTACCCTTAGACTATTCAGCTTCCTGAGTACTTTCTCTGTCATAATTGTAACTGCGCACACTTCTCTTCCCTGACACCCTTGAGTGTCCGGTATACTGCTGATGTCTTCCTCAGTGAAGACTGATGCAAAATACTCGTTCAGTTCCTCCACTATCTCCTTATCTCCCATTACAATTTCTCCAGCATCATTTTCTATCGGTCCTATATCTACTCTTACCTGTCTTTTACTCTTTATATACTTGAAAAAGCTTTTAGCATCCTCTTTGATATTATTTGCTAGCTTCCTTTCATAGTTCATCTTTTCCCTCTTAATGACCTTCTTAGTTTCCTTTTGTAAGCTTTTAAAAACTTCCCAATCCTGTCTTCCCACTAATTTTTGCTTCCTTGTATGCCCTCTCCTTTGCTTTAACTTTGGCTTTGACTTCTCTTGTCAGTCACGGTTGCATCCTTTTTCCATTTGAAAATTTCTTCTTTTTTGGAATATACTTGTCTTGCACCTTCCTCATTTCTCGCATAAACTCCAGCCACTGCTGCTCTGCCATCTTTCCCGCCAGTGTCCCTTTCCAGTCAACTTTGGCCAGTTCCTCTCTCATGCCACTGTAATTTCCTTTACTCCACTGAAATACCGACACATCAGATTTCGGCTTCTCTTTTTCAAATTTCACAGTGAACTCAAACATGTTATGATCACTGCCTCCTAAGGGTTCTTTCACCTCAATCTCTCTAATCACCTCTGGTTCATTACACAATACCCAATCCAGTACAGCCGATCCCCTAGTGGGCTCAACAACAAGCTGTTCTAAAAAGCCATCTCGCAGACATTCTACAAATTCTCTCTCTTGAGATCCAGTGCCGACCTGATTTTCCCAATCCACTCGCATGTTAAAATCCCCCACAATTATTATAACACTGTCCTTCTGACAAGCCTTTTCTATTTCCTGTTGTAATTTGTAGTCTACATCCCTGCAGCTGTTTGGAGGCCTGTATATAACTGCCATCAGGGTCCTTTTACCCCTGCGATTTCTTAGCTCAACCCATAAAGATTCCGCACCTTCTGATCCTATGTCACCTCTTTCTAAAGATTTAATATCATTTCTTACCAATAAAGCCACGCCACCCCCTCTGCCTACCTGCCTATCCTTCCGATACACCGTGTATCCTTGGATGTTCCTTGGATTTCAGCTCCCAGAGACATGCATCCTTTAGCCATGTCTCAGTGATGGCCACAATATCATACCTGCCTATCTGTAGCTGTATGACAAGATCATCGACCTTATTCCTTATGCTGCGTGCATGTAAGTATAACACCTTAACTTATTGTGCTTCACTTTATCAAATGCTTTTGTGTAGTCGATAAAACAAACACATCTTTTTGCACTTGAATAGCTTGTTCTGATAGTATCCTTAACATCAATATTGCATTTCTTGCACCTTTGTCTTTCACAAAACCACATCGTTCTTTGCCTATTTCAGCTTGTATCTTACTTTTAGCTCTTGTCATCAAAATTCTTAGAAGTATCTTGGTGATATGACTCATGAAACTTATGGTCCTATGTAATTCACATTCTATTGCTCCAGCTTTCTTAGGAAGAGTGATAATACTGATTTTTTCATCTCTTCTGGCATTATTCCAGTCTCATAAACGTCATTGATTCAATCAGTAAGTTTTTCAATTCCACAATCTTCAAGGGCAATAATTTGTTCTATTACTAATTCATCAGGACCTGCTGCCTTTCATCTTATTTACTGCACTACAAACTTCAGATTTTAAAATACTTGAACCTTCAATGTTTTTCTTAGATAAGAAGCCCAAAACTGTTCACAATAATCAAGGTGCGGCTTATAAAGCCTCAGCATCCCATCTTTACTCTTGTATTCTAGACCCCTTGAAATGAATGCTAACATTGTATTTGCCTTCCTCACCACCAACTCAACCTGCAAGTTAATCTTTAGGGTGTTCTGCACAAGGACTCCCAAGTCCCTATGCATCTCAGATTTTTGGATTTTCTCCCCATTTAGAAAACAGTCTGCATGTTTATTTCTACTACCAAAGTGCATGACCGTGCATTTTCCAACATTGTATTTTATTTGCCACTTTCTTGCCCATTCTCCTGTCCAGGTCCTTCTGCAGCCTTCCTGTTTCCTCAACACTACCTGCCCCTTCACCAATCTTCCTATCATCTGCAAACTTGGCAACAAAGCCATCTATTCCATCATCTAAATTATTGACATACAGCATAAAAAGAAGCGGTCCCAACACCAACCAAACACCGAGGTGGGGGCGTGGCACTACTGATCAGAGATAGTGTCACGGCTACAGAAAAGGAGGAAGTCATGGAGGAGTTGCCTGCTGAGTCTCTGTGGGTGGAAGTTAGAAACAGGAAGGGGTCAATAACTCCACAGGGTGTTTTTTTAACAGACCACCCAATAGTAACAGGGACATCGGGCAGCAGATAGGGAGACAGATTCTGGAAAGGTGTAATAATAACAGGGTTGTCGTGGTGGGAGATTTTAATTTCCCAAATATTGATTTGCATCTCCCTAAAGCAAGGGGTTTGTTAAGTGTGTTCGGGAAGATTCCTAACACAATATGCAGATAAGCCTATAAGAGGAGAGGCTGTACTTGGTCTGGTATTGGGAAATGAACCTGGTCAGGTGTCAGGTCTCTCTTTTGGAGTTAGTGATCACAATTCTTTCTCCTTTACCATAGCATTGGAGAGGGATAGGAACAGACAAGTTAGGGAAGTGTTTAATTGAAGTAAGGGAAAATATGAAGTTATCAGGCAGAAACATGGAAGCATAAATTCGGACAGATGTTCTCAGGGTAACATACAGCAGAAATGTGGCAAATGTTCAGGGGATATTTGCATGGAGTTCTGCATAGATACTTTCCAATGAGACAGGGAAAGAATGGTAGGGTACAGGAACCGTGGTGTACAAAGGCTGTTGAAAATCTAGTCAAGAAGAAAAGAAAAGAAAAGCTTACGAAAAGTTCAAAAAAACTAGATAATGATAGAGATCTAGAAGATCATAAAGCTAGCAGAAGAAGCTTAAGAATGAAATTAAAAGAGTCAGAAGGAGCCATGAGAAGGACTTGGCAAGCAGGATTAAGGAAACCACCAAGGCATTCTACAAGTACGTGAAGAGCAAGAGGATAAGACGTGAGAGAATAGGACCAATCAAGTGTGACAGTGGGAAAGTGTGTATGGAACTGGAGGAGATAGCAGAGGTACTTAATGAATACTTTGCTTCGGTATTCACTATGGAAAAGGATCTTGGCGATTGCAAGGATGACTTACAGACAATTGAAAAGCTTGAGCATATAGATATTAAGAAAGAGGATGTGCTGGAGCTTTTGGAAAGCACCAAATTGAATAAGTCACTGGAACTGGAGAAGATGTATCCCAGGCTACTGTGGGAGGCGAGGGAGGAGATTGCTGAGCCTCTGGCGATGATCTTTGCATCATCAATGAGGACAGGAGAGGTTCCGCAGGATTGGAGGGCTTCAGGTGTTGTTCCCCTATTCAAGAAAGGGAGTAGAGATAGCCCAGGAAATTATAGACCAGTGAGTCTTACCTCAGTGGTTGGTAAGTTGATGGAGAAGATCCTGAGAGACAGGATTTATGAACATTTGGAGAGGTATAATTTGATCAGGAATAGTCAGCATGGCTTTGCCAAGGGCAGGTCGTGCCTTACGAGCCTGATTGAATTTTTTGAGCATGTGACTAAACACATTGCTGAAAGAAGAGCAGTAGATGTAGTGTATATGGATTTCAGCAAGGCATTTGATAAGGTACCCCATGCAAGGCTTATTGAGAAAGTAAGGAGGCATGGGATCCAAGGAGACATTGCTTTGAGGATCCAGAACTGGCTTGCCCACAGAAGGCAAAGTGTGGTTGTAGAGGGGTCATATTCTGCATGGAGGTCGGTGACCAGTGGTGTGCCTCAGTGATCTTCTCTAGGACCCCTACTCTTTGTGATTTCTATAAATGACCTGAATGAGGAAGTGGAGGGATAGGTTAGTACATTTGCTGATGACACAGAGGTTGGAGGTGTGGATTGTGTGGAGGGCTGTCAGAGATTACAGCGGGACATTGATAGGATGCAAAACTGAGCTGAGAAATGGCAGATGGAGTTCAACACAGATAATTGTGAGGTGGTTCACTTTGGTAGGTCAAATATGATGGCAGAACATAGTATTAATGGTAAGACTCTTGGCAGTGTGGAGGATCAGAGGGATCGTGGGGTCCGAGTCCATTGGCCACTCAAAGCTGCTGCACTGGTTGAATCTGTGGTTAAGAAGGCATACGGTGCATTGGCCTTCATCAATGGGATTGAGTTTAAGCACCAAGAGGTAATGTTACAGCTGTATAGGACCCTGGTCAGGCCCCACTGGGAATACTGTGTTCAGTTCTGGTCACCTCACTACAGGAAGGATGTGGAAACTATAGAAAGGGTGCAGAGGAGATTTACAAGGATATTGCCTGGATTGGGGAGCATGCCTTATGAGAATAGGTTGAGTGAACTCGGCCTTTTCTCCTCGGAGTGGCGGAGGATGAGAGGTGACCTGACCGAGGTGTATAAGATGATGAGAGGCACTGATTGTGTGGATAGTCAGAGGCTTTTTCCCAGGGCTGAAGTGAATAGCGTGAGAGGGCACAATTTTAAGCTGCTTGGAAGCAGGTACAGAGGAGATATTAGGGGTAAGTTTTTTTTAAAAACGCAGAGAGTGGTGAATGCGTGGAATGGACTGCCAGCGATGGTGGTGGAGGCGGATACAATAGGGTCTTTTAAGAGGCTCCTGGATAGGTACATGGAGCTTAGAAAAATAGAGGGCTATGGGTATCCTTAGGTAATTTTTAAGTAAGTAAATGTTCGGCACTGCATTGTGGGCTGAAGGGCCTGTATTATGCTGTAGGTTTTCTGTTTCTATGTTTCACTGCAGAACACCACTAGTCACTGGTAGCCAACCAGAAAAGGATCCCTTTTTTCCCACTCACTGCCTCCTACGAATCAGCCAATGCTCTAACCATGCCAGTAACTTTCCTGTAATACCATGGGTCTTAAGCAGCCTCCTTGTCAAAAGCCTTCTGAAAATCCAAATATATAACATCCACTGCATACCCTTTATCTATTCTACTTGTAATCTCCTCAAAGAATTCCAACAAGGGGCAGAAGAAAGGAATTGATAGACCAGTCAGCTCATGACAGTGGCTGGGAAGATGTTGGAGTTCATTGTGAAGGATGAGGTCTCAGGATACTTGGAAGCACATGATAAAATAGCCAAAGTCAGCATGGTTTCCTTAACTGAAAACCTTGCCTGAAAAATCTGTTGGAATCCTTTAAGAAAATAACAAGCAGGATAGACAAAGGAGAATTAGTTGATGTTGTGTACTTGGACTTTCAGAAGGCCTCTGACAAGGTGCCACACATGAGGCTGCTGAATGAGCTAAGAGCCCAGTGCATCACAAGAAAGATTCTAGCACGGATAGGGCAGTAGCTGTTTTCAGGGAGCAAAGAGGGGGAATAAAGGAAGCCTTCTCTGATTGGTGCTGGTGACTAGTGGTGTTCCACTGGGGATATGGACTGCTTCTTTTTACTTTATATATCAATGATTTTGATGATGGAATTGATGGATTTGTGACCAAGTTTTCAGATGATATGAAGATAGGTGGAGGGGCAGGTAGTGTTGAGGAAGTGGGGAGACTGCAGGGAAGTGGCAGCTGGATAACAGTGACGGGAAATGTATGCCAATGCACTTTGGTGGGAGGAAGCAAAGCACAGACTATTTTCTAAATGGGCAGAAAACTCAAAATCGGAGGTGCAAAGGGACTTGGAAGCCCTTGTGTAGGATTCCCTAAAGGTTAACTTGGAGGTTGAGTTGATGGTGAGAAAGGTGAATGCATTCATTTCGGGAGGACTAGAATACAAAAGCAAGGACTTAATGATGAGTCCTCACTTGGAGTACTGTGAGCAGTTTTAGGCTCCTTATCTGAGAAAGGATGGTGCTGACATTGGAGAGGGTCCAGAGGATGTTCATGAGAATGATTTTGGGAAAGGAGGCAGGAGAATGGGATTGAGAGGGATAATAAATCAGCCATGCTGGAATGGCGGATCAGACTCAATTTGCCAAATGGCCCATTTCTGCTCCTATCTCTCATGGTCTGATGGTTAATATCTCACACAGGCACAACAAGTGAAACAGAGTGAAGTCAGGGAACACTGACTTGGCAGCAGCTTGGAGTGGTCTTCACTCAGCAGACAGTAATTAATGCTGGAACATTTGGTAATTCTGAATCTGATGAACAAGTGTATCAGAGGACATGAAACACATCACAGAACAGCTAAGGTTCCAGAGGTTCAACAGCTTCCTTTCTCTTCCCAAACTGCTAAAAGCTGGCAGTTATACCTTGGTTCATTAGGTTGTCATGGCCAGGGATGGTCACTGGGATAAGTTCCCCATTGATGGTCACTGCGACAAGCTCCTACTACCTATTAAATGTCCCCAATGGCATGTCTCAAATAGCCTCTGACAACCGAGTCCAGCTCCTGGCCTTCACATGTGGTTCAGCTACTAGACCCAGTGGAACCATTTTTACTGACAGAAGAAGGGGCAAAGGTGGGTTACTGGCACCCTAAAACCAGTTGCTTCGGGTAGATGGGGCTTGTCGGCCATGGTTGGCAGCTCATCTAGGAGAAGGAAAACTGTGATCTCAAACTTCTGCTGTCAGACCCAACATCTTGCCTTTTCCCCACATCCCTTCGTGCCTGACCAATCAAGAATCTATCAGTCTCTGCCTTAAATATAAATACCAAGTCTGTATGTATGCTCGTGACAAAGATTCCACGGATTCACCGTTCTCTGGTTAAAGAAATTCCTCCTCATCTCCGTCCTAAAAGGACACTCCTCTATTCTGAGGCAGTGCCTTCAGGCCCTAAACTCTCCCCACCAGAGGAAACATCCTCTCCACATCCACTTCATCAAAGCCTTTCACCATTCAATAGGTTTCAATGAGGTCATCCCTCATTCTTCTGAATTCCAATGAATACAGGTCCAGTGCTATCTGACATTCCTCGTATGACAAGCCATTCAAACCTGGAATCATTTTTGTGAACCTCCTTTGAACCCTCTCCAGTTTCAGCACATCCCTTCTAAGATAAGGGGCCCAAAACTGCTTTCAATAGTCCAAGTGAGGCTTCACCAGTGCTTTATAGAGTCTGAACATTACATCTTTGCTTTTATATTCTCGTCCTCTTGAAATTAATACTAACATCGCATTTGCCTTCCTCACAACAGACTCAACCTGCAAATTAACGTTAGGGAATCCTCCACAAGCACTCTCAAGTCCCTTTGTGCCTCGGATTTTGTATTTTCTCTCCATGTAGAAAATAGTCAACCTGTTCATTTCTTCTACCAAAGTGCATGGCCATACACTTCCCGACGCTGCTTTCCATCTGACATTTCTTTGCCATTCTCCTAATCTTTCCAAGTCCTTCTGTAGCATCTCTTCTTCCTCAAAACTACCTGCCTCTCCACCTATCTTTGTATCATCCACAAACTTTGTAACAAAGCCAGTAATTCCATTATCCAAATCATTAATATATAATGTAAAAAGGATCAGTCCCAACACGGACCTCTGTGGAACATCATTAGTCACTGGTATCCAACCAGAAAAGGCTCCCTTTATTCCCACTCTACCTCCTGCCAGTCAGTCACTGCTTTATCCATGCTAGAATCTTCCCTGTAAGATCATGGCCTCGTAGATTGTTAAGCAGTTTCATGTGTGGCACCTTGTCAAAGGCCTTCAGAAAATCCAGACACACAACATCAACTGATTCTTCTGTCAGTTCAAAGAATTCCAACAGATTTGTCAGACAAAATTTTCCCTTGAGGAAACCATGCTGACTAAGGCCTATTTTAGCATGCGCCTCCAAGTACCCCGAAACCACATCCTTAACAATCAACTCCAACACCTTCCCAACCACTGAGGTCAAACTAACTGGCCGATAATTTCTCTGTCTTCTTGAAGAGTGGAGGAACATTTGCAGTTTCCCAGTCTTCCAGAATCTAGTGATTCTTGAAGGATCATCACTAATTCCTCCACAATCTCTTCAGCCACCTTTTTCAGAACATTGGGGTGTACACCATCTGGTCCAGGTGACTCATCTACCTTCAGACCTTTCTGTTTGCCAAGAACCTTCTCTCTAGTTATGGTAACTTCACAAACATCAAGCCCTCCGACACTTGGAACTTCCACCATACTCCTAGTGTCTTCCAACAGTGAAGACTGATGCAAAATACATATTCAGTTTGTCTGCCGTTTCCTTGTCCCCCATTAGCATCTCTCTACCATCAGTTTCTAGTGGTCCAATATCCACTCTCGCCTCCTCATTATACTTTATGTATCTGAAGAAACTTTTGGAATCTTCTTTAATATTATTGGTTAGCTTATTTTCATATTCCATCTTTACCTTCTTAATGACTTTTTTTTAGTTGCCTTCTGTTGGCATTTGAAAACTTCCCAATCCTCTAAACTCCCACTAATTTTTGCTTATTTAATGCCCTCTCTTTGGCTTTTACGTTGGCTTTGACTTCTCTTGTTAACTATAGTTGTGTGATCCTTCCTTTAGAATACTTCTTCCTCTTTGGGATGTATACATCCTGTGCCTTCCCAATTGTTTCCAGAAATTCCAGCCATTGCTGCTCTGCTGTCATCCCTGCCAGTGTTCTTTTCCAATGAATTCTGGCCAACACCTCTCTCATGCCTCTATAATTCTCTTGACTCCACTGTAATAGTAGCATATCTGACTTTAGCTGCTCCTTCTCAAAATTCAGGGTAAATTTAATCATAATATGATTGCTCCCCCCCCCCCCAAGGGTTCTTTTACCTTAAGCTCTCTTATCAATTCCAGATTCTTGCATAACACCTGATCCAGAATAGCAGATCCCCTGGTGGACTGGACCACAAGCTGCTCTAAAAAGCCGTCTTGTAGGCATTCTAGAAATTCCCCCTCCTGGAATCCAGCGCCAGCCTGATTCTCCCAATCTACCTGCATATTGAAATCCCCCATGACTATTGTATCATTGCCCTTTTGGCGTGCATTTTCTATCTGCTATTGTAATTTGTAGACCACATCCTCACAACTATTTGGGGATCTGTATACAAGTCCCATCAGGGTCTTTTTACTCTTGCAGTTCCTTAGTTCCGTCCACAATTATTCAACACCTTCCGACCATATGTCACCTCTTTCTAATGATTTGATTTCATTTTTTAACCAACAGAGCAACACCACCCCTTCTGCCTTCCTGTCTGTCCTTTCAATACAATTCTTCGACATTAAGCTCCCGACTATAATCTTTCAGCCATGATTCAGTGATGCCTACAATATCATACATGCCGATCTGTAACTATGCTACAAGTTCATCTACCTTATTCCGTATACGGCGTGCATTCAAATATAACATCTGCAGTCCTGATTTTGTCCACCTTTTACACTGCAACTCATCCTGTTGACTGCAATTTTGCCCTGTTATCAGCCTCTCCTTGCTAGGAGTCGCACTACACATTGGCTCTGTTTGTAACCCAACTACCTCATCTCAGCACTATCATTCCTGTTCCCTTTCCCCAGCCGAATTAGTTTAAACGCACCCAGACAACCCAGGCCAACCTGCCTGCAAGGATATTGGACCCCCTCAGGTTCAGGTGTTACCCGTTCCTTTTGTACAGGTCATACCTTCCCCAGAAGAGATCCTAATGACCCATAAATCTGAACCCCTGCTCCCTTGCACCAGTCCCTCAGCCGCGCATTCACCTGCCAAATCACCCTCACTGGCACGTGGCACAGGCAGCAATCCTGAGATTGCTACCCTGCAGGTCCTGTCTCTCAGCTTTCTACCTAGCTCCCTAAAATCTTCCTTCAGGACCTCCTCACCTTGTCTAGCTTTGGGTTTATCAGATGCTGGAGAGGGGGCGCCTGCTGCTTGGGCTTGGGCCACTGCTTGCTTTCCATATCGTACTGCCCAGGCCTGTGTGTCCAGACAGCTAGATGCAACATTCATGGTCGACCCAGACCAACGGAGGCTTCACCTTGTTCCTTTCAATTAAATATGTACTAAAAGCAAGTGCAAGATTATTTTTAATTTTAAAACATTATTTGGAAATACAGCTTGTAACAGGTCCCTTCGGGCCTTTGAGCTGTGCCAACCGGCAGCCCCCAACTTAATCCTAGCCTAGTTATATTATAATTAACCTACTAACCCGTACATCTTTGGACTGTCGGAGGAAACCCGGAGCATTCGGAGGAAACTCACAGGGAGAACGTACAAATGGTAGCCAGGTCACCTGCACTGTAAAGCAAACAACAGGAATTCTGCAGATGCTGGAAATTCAAGCAACACACATCAAAGTTGCTGGTGAACGCAGCAGGCCAGGCAGCATCTCTAGGAAGAGGTGCAGTCGACGTCCTGACGAAGGGTCTCGGCCTGAAACGTCGACTGCACCTCTTCCTAGAGATGCTGCCTGGCCTGCTGCATTCACCAGCAACTTTGATGTGTGTTGCTTGTACTGTAAAGCGTCTTGCTAACCACTACACCACCGTACCACTCTAATTTATACACTTATCAGATCTCCCCTCAGTTCCCAATGCAACAAAGAAAACATTAGAGCAGTCTGAAATGCCCCGAATGTATCTACCTGTACAGTGCGTTCAAAGTGCCCACCCTCACTGTGTTAAAAAAAACTTATCTCTGACATCTCCCCCATACTTTCCTCCCAATCACATTAAAATTATGCCCCCGAAGATATCCCCCCTTCCGTTCATGGACAAGCCCCCACCAGCCTGTCCCAGTCTTTACCTGAGGTCGCTTCCAGCTGGATACAGCGACGTTGAAGCGAGAAGCTCCTCCCGGGCCGTGCAGGGACGAGTTGTCGGCGGGGAAGTGCGGGTCCTCGAACAGCCCGGCGCCGGGACGAGGCTGGGGAAGTTTAGGGACTGCGGGGTTGTGGTGAAAATTGGCGTTCCTCAACAGCACCGAGCTGTTGTCGTAGAAGCCCGGTCTCCGATCGCCACCACTCCAGGGCAACGGGTACATGGTGTAAAAAAAACCCGCTGCCTTCTTTATACAGGAACAGGGAAGTGAGCGGCTCCAGCAACAGAGGTCCAACGTCATGGAGCGGGTGGGGCAACCTGTCCAAGGCACCCAGTCCCAAACCAGAACGAGCAAACACTGCCGGCTTGAAGCCTCGCCGATATTTACAACCCGCCAGAAATTTAGATCGGGAGAATGCAAAGATGCTGGTCAATCGGCCCATCGCCCCTGTGTTACCCCTTTATAGAAAATATCTTGTTGCTCCCAGTCTCTGCTCATGTTATTATTTCTTTTACAACTGTGTACCCATTTTTTAAAAAAAAAGTTACAACAGAAATTGTTTAAAAAGTCAACAAATTCCAATAATTCTCCAAGTGGACGGTTGGGGCGCAGGGCCGGATTAACCAAGTAGCATATGCTACGGGCCCCGCCCGCACTAGGTGCTTGGAAACTGCAGTCTGGTGAAATCGGTATTCTCACGACTGTTAGAGTGAGTTTTGGGTAGACGATTCATTTACACTTAAATAAATGATTTCGGCCATCAGTCGTCTGTTCTTCGACAAAATACTGTGGATTGAGTTCATAACAATGCATTTCCTAAAAGCTGTGAACCCAGTTTCATTTGTAACAATGCATCTCTGGCACCTCCGAGACAAGAATGCTAAATTTACAGGTAGTTATGAAGACACCATATCTATGCTTTTTGAATATGAATTGTCCTCTATGTTAGCACGTAACATACCAAATAATGTATTATGGATCCCTAAAGGCCATGAACTCCAGTTTAGGCATACTGGCGCCAGTAGAATGAATCTAATCAAAAGATGTGAAAACTTCAAAGAGCTATCTCTACTTGTAACTATGAACTGTCCTTTGTGTTCAGCAAATAAATATCGAGCCTCAATCACAAGGTGGTTAGACCTGTTCTGCCGGGGTCTCTGCCTGCTGTAACCTTGTTTTATCAAATAAAGAAACTGCCGGTAATGCAACGCTCTGTGATTTCATCCACGCCACAACAACAACGATCCGGCAACGCTGTTGTTTTCATGTCGGGGGAGCTGCATGCTGCATGGTACAGTATGTGTGTGCAGGCGTGTGTTGGCTCCTTGCTGTGTCATGGTATAAATGCTCATGCAAACCAAGGAAGGGGACATAAATCATACCTATCTAAAACAACATGTGAGGAATTCATCAATCTGATTGGATCCAGCATACTGGATCACATTATCGGTGAAGTGAAGAAATACGAGTATTATTCTGTTTCATTGGATTCTACTCCAGATATATTTAATGTGGACCAGGTGACTTTGACTGTGCACCATGTTTTGCCGTCTGGACCAGTTGAAAGATTTGTGAAGTTTTTGGATACGGAAGGTCATAGTGCTGAACAGCTCACTCAAAGTTTAGTTGACTTTTTAAAAGGAAAATGACATTGATATAAAAGACTGCCATGGTTGGTCAAAGTTATGACAATGCCAGCAACACGAGTGGCAAGTATAGTGGTTTACAAGCAGGAATTAAAGAGCTGAATGAGTTTGTGGATTACATTCCATGTTTTGCACATTCACTAAATTTGGTTGGAAAATGTGCTGCTGAATGTTGTCAAGAAGCATTAATTTTCTTTCAATTTGTAGAAAGCCTGTACACATTTTTTTCTGCTCCTACTTACAGGTGGGGTCTCCTTTCTGCTGCATTATCTGATGGTGGTGCTCATTTGCCCATTGCGAAAAGAATGTCAGATACCAGGTGGTCAGCTTGTGCAGATGCAACAAAAGCACTTTCACACAGCTTTTCTGCAATAAAACCAGTCTTGGATGACATTTCAAATAACAATGATCAGAAGGCAGAGTGTCGACAACAGGCTTGTGGACTGCTTTCAACCACGATGAGGTTGGAACGAGGAATAATGGTCATAATGTGGGATCAAGTATTACAGTGTTTTCAAATGACCAGTGCTTCTTTGCAATCTTCTGGCCAAGACTTGAACACAGCTTGTGCACTCTATGAATCCTTGCATGGATATATTCAAGCTATGCGGTCTACTTTTTCAGACATTGAGCAAAAAACCAAGGATCTGACTAAGTGTGAAGATTATCAATAGTAAACTCGAAGAAAACACAAGCAAAATCACGTGTATGATGATTTCAGTGGTTCCAGCACTCTTGATTCATTTGTTGAATCTCAAACACCTTCTCAGAAGTTTAAAAGCTGAACATTTCTTGCCATTATTAACAGCTTGCTTTCTGCCCTGTCAAAAAGGCAGAAAGCTTATCTAAAGGTGAATGGTGTTTTTGGATTCCTTCATCAGTTACAGTCGTTTACACCTGAAGAGATCATAAAGAGGTCATCAAATCTTATTAAATCATATCCGGAAGATCTGGAAGAAAGTCTTAATGAAGAATTTGTGCAGTTTACTGAACTGTTGAAAACTGATCTTGCTTCTCATATTGGCACCAAACAAGACCTTGTAGAGTTACAGTTGTACCGTTTGATAACTGACAATTCTTTGGAGTCATGTTTTCCAAATGCAGAAGATGCCTTGCGCATCTATTTGTCACTCATGGTTACCATCTGCAGTGGAGAACGCTCATTTTCAAAATTGAAAAGGATTAAAAATGAACTAAGGATCACCATGGGTCAAAACAGATTGAACAATCTCACTCTAATGAGCATTGAACATGAACCTCTGCGTGAAATAGACATTTCCAGTATCACCAACAAATTTGCTCATGCTAAATCTAGAAAATTTAACTTTTAAGTTGTAGTTTTGTTATTTTTGACATTTGAAATTGATATCTACATGTAAGTAATACTATTACTGAAGTGTCAGATATTTGTCGTATTATCTGGCTGTACAGCAAATGAACAAATTGAATTACTTTACTATGCAAGTAAATAATTTATGTTTTAACACTCATGTGCATTATTTAAATTTAGGGACCCATTATAACATATGCCACAGGCCCCGCACTAGCTTAATCCGGCCCTACTGGGGCGGCACAGAGGCATAGTGGTTAGCACAACGCTTTACAGTACAGGTGACACAGATTCAATTCCTGCTGCTGTTTGAACGTTACCTCCCGAGACCATGTTGGTTTCGTTCCATGGTACAAGGACGTACCGGTTAGTAGGTTAAATGGTCATTGTAAATTGTCCCGTGATCAGACCAGGATTAAATCGGTGGGTTGCTGGGCAGCACGGCTCCAAGGGCCAGAAGGAACTATTCCGCACTGTATCTCAATAAAAAGAGGGCTACAAGCTTGCTTTAGGGTTTGGAGGCTTGTGTGCCTCAGTGACCTAGACAGCTGCTGGCTGGAGTTTGCGCCTTGTGCTTTGGCTCTTTGTAGGGTCACCCAGCCAAACAGGTTAAAGGGTAAAGAACAGACTAAGAGTGGTCAGTGATCCAAATTCGGGGGTTCAGCTCAGGGCTAACAACCCTGACTGGTCAAAAAATTGTTACGGAAACAGCAATGAAGAACCTGAGTGTGACGGTGTGAACAGACAGGAGGACCTTCATTGCTGCCCTAAACGCCAGCAGTGTAACGGGCAATAAGTACGAGCCATAGTAATGATAGTTCACACCTACCTCAAAATGTGCGGTCTGGTGTTTCAATATCTCCAGGTGTGCTTTCGGGGTGGGGTCCCGTGGGCGACCCGGTTCTTCGCTGCTGCCACCGAACAAAGTGTGGCGGAAAATGGAAACATCGGGACAGCAGGCGGTGTGTGCTGCTATCGGAAGGCCCCTGCACTGAGTTATGGACTGGTGTTTTCTGATGGACTCGAGGATCAAGGTCTCTGGGACTTTGCTATTGCTTGTCTAGTGGTGGGGGGGGGGGAGGAGAGGAGGGTTGATGCTTTCGCTGCTGCTTGTTTGTGGGAGAGGGGAGGACTGTGGAGTTCTGCCATTACCTGTCATTAATGCTTACGGTTTTTCTTCCTCATTTGTGGATGTCTGTGAAGAGTAAGAATTTCAGGCTGTATACAGTATCTGATATTAGACCGAACCATTGAAATGTGTCGTTTGCATCAAATTGGCAAGGATTGTGCTGGGGGCAGCCTATGCTTCTGGCGCCAACTTACCAACCCTAACCGTACATCTTTGGAGTGTGGTAGGAAACTGGAGCATCAGTAAGAAGCCCACACAGTCATGTGGAATTACATAGAATAGTATAGCACAGGAAGAAGCCCACAGTCATGTGGAATACAGAGAACAGTACAGCACAGGACAGGCTCTTGACCCACAATATTGTGCTGGGCCAGCTAAACAGTAAGTTTAAAAAATTCCTACCTACACAATATCCATATCCTTTCATCTTCCTCATATCCATGTCTAAACGTCTCTTAAAAGTTTCTAATGTATTTGCCTCTACACCCATACCAGGCAGTGTATTCCAGGTGTCCGCCACTCTGAGTAAAAATCCTTAACCCCCCCACAGCCCTTTTAAAACTAGCCACTCTCACCTTCAATGCATGTCCGCTGTATTAGTTATCTCTTTGTCAACAGTGGCAGGAATTGAACAACTATCTTCGGTCGTTGGTGGCGTAATAGCTTTACACTACGTTCTGATCCTTTTTTTGTGCCATTAACTGAAGGGTCTGTGGACCTCAGGTTGGGAAGCCCTGAGATAAATGATTCTTTTCCTCCAGGTCTCCAATGGAGATATATATAATATTGGACACATTTTTCCAAAAGCCTTGCTTCCTCAGATATTTTTGTTGTTTATGATCGACCGCTTGAAGCTGAATGAAAATATAATTTCAGACTACTTGTATCACATAGGAATTTGGAGAAACAAGAAAATAACTTTTATTGACTATAATGTATTTAATTGCATAATGATGCTAACACCTTGCAATGGTTCAACTAAGCTAAAAATATTTTGTTGATGACTTTCATTTGTACTCAGTGTCTGAGGCATTCTGCTTAAATAATCAGCTAGCACTGATGGATTCCAGTTGCCCTGAGTTACCGCAATGTCCTGGTGAAACCTTTCACCATGCTTGTCACTGACAGTGCTGAAGTTTGCTGGGAAGAAGTCTAAATGGGAATGCAAAAATGAGTCTTCAGTGATATGTTGCACTTTATAGTTTTGTATGCTTGAAGCATGTTGTTAACCAGCTGAATGTAGTTTGGTGCTCTGTAGATGCCAAGAAAATATTCAATATCCTTGAATGCCTTCCTTGCGATTTTTCTCTGGTCCCTCTAGAAGTTCTCTGAATTGCCTGACATTGATGGCGTGTTTGATTTGTGGACCAACAGAATGCCTTACTTGGTCCTGGCATCAACTACTCTGACTTGAATTATGAATTGAAATAACAAAGTAGGCAATTATTTTTTTTAAATGGTACACAGGATAGGGAAATTTCATGGAGATTTTCATGATCAATAGCCCAAAATCAGTAAGATGCTCCCAAAAGTATTCAGGAAACAGAATCTTTGTTGTGCGGCGTAATCCCCTTTGCTGTTAATCTGCAGGCAAATAACATTGATTGTACAGTTGTAGTTGGTGGGCAAACTATTTGCTTATGATTCCCTTCCCAAGCAAAAACTACTTGTTCTGATATCATTGAGACTAGGCAAAGGTTGGTTTCTTCTGCTGTTAAACAATTTTTACTGAACCTGTACTTAATATCTACTGGAAGTCATAAAATTAATTCCCATAGTGGCTGTCATTTCCCATGATGAAGCTGGCAATTCACCTTGAGAATGCAGTTGTCAGGTAGCTTCCTCAGTTGAATACAACTGCTCCCAGTGTCGTTGTGAAGAGTTCCAGCATTTAGATTTATACAGTGAAATGCATTGTTTGTGTTAACAACCAACACAATGTAAGGATGTGCTGGGGGCAGGCTACAAGTGTCTCTACACATTCTGGTACCAACATCACATACCCACCACAATGTTGAGCAGAAGGCAGAACACAGCAGCAAAACGAGCCCCGTTCCTTCATCCCCGTGAATGAATGCTGTGAGATCAGCTAGTTAAGCCCACCGCCCCAACTGGGGTATAGGCTGCCCATAGCAGTTCACCTGATTCCTCTGCACCAGGCCTGTCTTTCAAACAGTCCCCAGGTGGAGCCCATTTTCAAAGATTTTATCCCCGGGAGAGGAAGTGACCTTGGAGCTTCTGTAGCTCTGGGCTTTCACGGGATGGGGGATAGAGAAGAGGGGAGGGGCATCACTGGAAGTTTGAGAAATCAATGCTTATGCCATCAGGTTGGAGGCAAACCTGGTGGAATACAAGGTGTTGCTCCTCCAACCTGAGTGTGGCCTCATCACAACAGTACAGGAGGCCAAGGATGGACATGTCTGAATGGAAAGTGAAATTAAAATGGGTGATTTTTCTCTTGTTTGTGCTTAGATTTCCAGCATCTGCAGATTTTCTCTTGCTTGTGGTTAATCCTTTTTGTGTGAGGGGGAGGGGAGGGGAGGGAGGGAGAGAGAGAGATGCAAGAGGCTAGAAATAGTGTTTCAAGAACAAATCAATAAACACAGTAAGTTATTCTGGAGACACGACGGAATATTCCATACCACTGAACACCTTTAGTTGGCAATTTATTCCAAGGAGACAATGTAAATGATTTCAACTTTATTGTCAATAATGTATTATAGAAAGTATTATTTGGTCTGAAAACAAAACTGAGGAACTTTGGGATTTCACTGTGATGAAGCCATGATACTTGCCACACCTGTAATGCAAAGAATAGCATACATCAATGTCATGTTTACAAATTAGAACTTGAAAAAAAAATACATGCACCTTTAAAAGACTATCGGCCACCTTAATGTGGGCCACGTTTTACTCACTGTCAAAATCTATCTTCTCCACAATATTTTTAGGTTTGATACTTTCTTCTTGGTTGCAAATGAAGATTTTATCAGGTTCTGACTCTGTCCACCCATACTTGCTCATCCAAGCTTGCAACTGGGAATCTGAAGAAGATATTCAAAGAGATTACGAAGCTTGTAAACGGACCACTGATTATTCATGATGAAGTCTGGGGCTCTCTTTCCAATCCACACTAAAATTTCAGTTATTATCAAAGTATATGTGTCACCATATACAACCATGAGACTAATTTTCTTATGGGCATACTCAGCAATCTATAGAATAGCAAACTATAACAGGATCAATGAAAAATTAACCAAAGGGCAGAAGACAACAAACTACAAATATACACAAATAGCAATAATTAACCAGAACACAAGATAAAGAGTCCTTAAAGTGAGATCATTGGTTGTGGAAACATTTCAATGATGGGGCAAGTGAGTGAAGACATTTCCTTTTGCTCAAGAGCCTGATGGTTGAAAGGCAGTAACTGTTCTTGAACCTGGTGATGAGAGTCCTGAGACTCTTGTACCTTCTTCCTAATGGCAGCAGTGAGAAGAGAGCACGGCCTGGGTGGTGGCGATCTCTGATGATGGATGCTGCTTTCCTGCAACAGCACTTTATGTAGATATGCTCGATAGTTGGGAGGGCTTTACCCGTGATGTGCTGGGCCAAATCCACTACCTTTTGAAGGATTTTCCATTCAAAGACAGTTTCTATACCAGGCTGTGATGCAGCCTTTCGATATACTCTCCATGGCACATCTATAGAAGTTTGTCAAAGTTTTGGATGTCATGCTGAATCTCCGAATACTTCTAAGGAAGTACAGGCACTGTCGTGCTTTCTTTGCAATTGCAATTTTGTGCTAGGTCCAGGACAGGTTCTCTGAAATAGTAACACTCAGGAACTTAAAGCTGTGACCCTCTCCACCTCTGATCCTCTGAGGACTTGGTCATGGACCTCTGGTTTCACTCTCCTGAAATGTACAACGATGCTGTACTAATGATGAGGATTCACTCCTCATTGACACAGCCATGACCCAGGGGAGGGGCTCAACAAAGGTCCCCAGCAAAGAGCTCTAAATGGTCTCTTAAATGTCTACTAGTGGAGACCCAAGTACAGACAGATGTTGACATCCTGAACACAAGAGGTTCTGCAGGTGCTGTAAATCCATAGGAACACAAAGTGCTGGAGAAGTCAGCAGGTCAGCCAGCATCCGTGGAGAGGAATCCTGCTGAAGGGTCTCGGCCCAAAACGTCGACTGCTTTGTGTGTGTGTTACTTGAGATCTTGATATCAGTTATTAAAATGGCACCGGAAGACTTTGTATTATATAACTGCAGGATGGTGGATCACCATTACGAAGTCCGGGAATTAATGGCGTTATCTGTGTTGAGTTCAGATGATTTCAGGTTGGGTTGTGGATAAGCTCTGCCTGAAGAGCTTGGCAAAAGGAAAAATACCCCCACTCCAAATTGCTACATTGAACAGGGAGTCTGTACTCTAAAAGTCCAAGTGCTTAATTAGATTAGATTAGATTAGATTCAACTTTATTGTCATTGTGCCGAGTACAGATACAAAGCCAATGAAATGCAGTTAGCATCTGACCAGAAATACAAAGAATAGTATTATTTACACAATAACTGCGAATAAAAAGTAAGTGCTACAGCACACAAATATAAAAGTACTGAGACAGTACAATATGGGTGCAATACTGCTTAGCGCTGTGATGTGAGGTTCAGCAGGGTCACAGCCTCAGGGAAGAAGCTCTTCCTGTGCCTGCTGGTGCGGGAGCGGAGGCTCCTGTAGCGCCTACTGGATGGGAGGAGAGTAAAAAGTCCATGGTTAGGGTGAGATGCATCCTTGGTAATGCTGCAGGCCAGGCAGCATCTCTAGGAAGAGGTACAGTCGACGTTTCAGGCTGAGACCCTTTAGGCCTGAAACGTCGACTGTACCTCTTCCTAGAGATGCTGCCTGGCCTGCTGCGTTCACCAGCAACTTTGATGTGTGTTGCTTGAATTTCCAGCATCTGCAGAATTCCTCGTCCTTGATAATGCTTTTCGCTTTGCCCAGGCAGTGTTTATGGTAGATGTTCTCAATGATAGGCAATTGGGTGCCGATAATCCGCTGGGCAGTTTTCACCACACGCTGGAGTGCTTTGCGGTCCGATATGGGAGAAGGGAAAATCGGAAGTGTCAGTATTACAGTTGAACAAAGGGGACTATGGACACATGAGGGAGGAGCTGGCCAAAGTTGACTGGAAAGATACCCTATCAGGGATGACAGTGGAACAACAATGGCAGGTATTTCTGGGAATAATACAGAAGGTGCAGGATCAGTTCATTCCAAAGAGGAAGAAAGATTCTAAGGGGAGTAAGGGGTGACCGTGGCTGACGAGGGAAGTCAAGGACAGTATAAAAATAAAAGAGAAGTGGTATAACATAGCAAAGATGAGCGGAAAGCCAGAGGATTGGGAAACTTTTAACGAGCAACAGAAGATAACTGAAAAGGCAATACGGGGAGAAAAGATGAGGTACGAAGGTAAGCTAGCCAAGAATATAAAGGAGGATAGTATGGGGGGTGGGGAGAGCAGGGTAGGGGATTGAAATAAGCAGCAGAAAACTGTAAACTGTCGTCTTCATTATGGACACTAGCCTCCCCAGCATTGAGGACATCTTCAAGGAGTGATGCAACCCTATCACCCAGGACATGGGCCCAAAACGTCGACCAATCGTTTCCACGGATGCTGCCCGACCTGCTGAGTTCCTCCAGCGTGTTGTGAGTGTTACACATGCCCTCTTCCCATTGCTACCATCAGGAAGTACAGAAGCCTGAAGACACACAGTCAGCAATTCAGGAACAGCTTCTTTTCCCTCTGCCATCCTATTTCTAAATGGACACTGAACCCATGAACACTACCTCACTACGTTTTTCCCCTCCCTCATTGCACTACTCATTCACCCTCCTCAATATACATTTACAAATACTTACTGTAATTTAGTTTCTATTATGTATTGCTTTGTACTGCTGCCACATAACAACAAATTTCACAACATAAGCCAATGATATCAGACCTAACTGATTCGGAGATAGAGTGGAAGTGGAGAGGATGATTCCAATAGCAGTGGAGTCTAGGACCAGAGGGCATAGCTTCAGAATAGAAAGATAGTCATAGTCATAGTCATACTTTATTAATCCTGGGGGAAATTGGTTTTCGTTACAGTTGCACCATAAATAATAAATAGTAATAGAACCATAAATAGTTAAATAGTAATATGTAAATTATGCCAGTAAATTATGAAATAAGTCCAGGACCAGCCTATTGGCTCAGGGTGTCTGACCCTCCAAGGGAGGAGTTGTAAAGTTTGATGGCCACAGGCAGGAATGACTTCCTATGACACTCTCTGCTGCATCTCGGTGGAATGAGTCTCTGGCTGAATGTACTCCTGTGCCCACCCAGTACATTATGTAGTGGATGGGAGACATTGACCAAGATGCCATGCAACTTAGACAGCATCCTCTTTTCAGACACCACCGTCAGAGAATCCAGTTCCATCCCCACAACATCACTGGCCTTACGAATGAGTTTGTTGACCCTGTTGATTTCTGCCACCCTCAGCCTGCTGCCCCAGCACACAACAGCAAACATGATAGCACTAGCCACCACAGACTCGTAGAACATGTACTTGTAGATGTCCATTTAGAACAGAGACGAGGAGGAATTTCTTGAGCCATTGGTGATTGGGAGAGGGGGTTGAATCTGTGGAATTCATTGAAACAGACGGCTGGGGTCTTTGGGTAAATTTAAAGCGGAGGATAATTAGAGCATCAAGGGTTACACTCTGAAGTCAGGAGAGGGCACATAAACCAGCCATGATGGAATGGCGGAGCACACTCTATGGGCTAATTCTGGTGTGAACAATATAAGCTGTAACAGCAGGTCAACAGGAATACAGTAACCTGGGTTCTTAAATGGAAATCCAGGGGTAAACTATTATACAGCTCAACATTATTATAACAGGCCAAATTAATATACAGGAGGAAAGGGCTAGATTTATTTTGGAATAGTCTTGACTAGAATATAAAAGCAGGGACGTAATGTTGAGACTTTATAAAGTACTGGTGAAGCCTCAGAGTATTGTGAGCAGTTTTGGGTTCCTTATCTAAGAAAGGATGTGCTGACATTGGAGGGAGTTCAAAGAAAATTATTTTGGGATTAAAAGGCTTATCATATGCAGAGTGCTTGATGACTCTGGGCCTGTATTCACTGGAATTCTGAAGAATGACAAGGATCTCATTGAAACCTATTGAGTGTTGAAAGGCCACGATAGAATGGATGTAGAAAGGATATATCCTATAGTGGGGGAGTCTAAGATCAGGGGCCACAGCCTCTGAATAAAGAGATGTCTACTTAGAACAGAAATGATGAATTTCCGTCTAGAGGGTGGTGAATCTGTGTAATTTGTTGCCACACCTTTAAGGCAGAGGTCGATAGATTCCGATTAGTCAGGGTATGAAGGGGAGAAGGGAGATTGGGGCTGAGAGGGAAATGGATCAACCATGATGGAATAGTGGAGCAGATTCAATGAGCTGAATGGCCTAATTTTGCTCCTACATCTTACAGTTGTAAATCGGTTGGCCCAACATTGTGGGCTGAAGGGTCTGTACTATGCTTTAATGCTCTATGTTCTCAAACCAACAGCCTCACCTGGATGGAAGGGAAGATATTCAAAGATTCAAAGTACATTTATTATCAAAGAACATATAAGTTATACCACCTTAAGATTTGCTTGCTCACAGGTAGCCACAAACAAGAAAGAACCCAATTAAAGGGGAAAAAAAATAAAAATAAAAATAAAAGACCAACACACAATACACAAGAGAAACAAATAAAACACAAATCATGCAAAAAATTGAAGCGAACAAATACAATCCAACTAAGATGGAAGGACTGTCCCATGTTAAACAGTCCCTAAAATTCATCCTGTGGATGTGGTTTAGTGGAAAGGCAGAGCACAGCTCCCTCCTCACTCTGAGAAAGGTAAATGGAATCAATAGCAAGAAGTCAGTCGAGAGTAACTGGGAGGGAAAAAAGACTGTTTCCTTTTGTCTTCCAGAAAACACGGATTCACCTTGGAAGACAGTCTTAAAATTTCTTCGCTCTAGCTGTTAAGGTGTGGGAAAGTGATTCAGGAGCACTGAAAGACCACAAGGAGTAGAACAGGAATGAGCAGTCGACAATCCTGGGCTCCTTAGAAAGAATAAATTAATTCAGGACATCAATGTTAGATTGAAACTTTGAGGGGAGGAGTAAAAATGGAGACAGTTCTGATACATTTGTAGTATATTGCTTTATATTTAAATTTAGTGCTAAAGAACTTACAGTACAGTGCAAAAGTCTTGGGCACATATATAGGTAGGGCGCTAAGACTTTTGTAGCACAGTGGAGGGAAGGGAGTGGGAAGCACCTGAGAGACGTTCTGTAATGATCAATAAACCAATTGTTTGGAACCAAATGACCTTGCTTAGTGTCTCAGTGCTGGGGGTATCTGCACCCCCTGCCCCTGTCACTCCTTCTCTGCCACCTGTCCCACAATCCTCTCGCGGCGTTCCACTCTCGCCATTCCCAACATCCATTGTAAACCACCAGGTATACAAACTGACTCTGCTCCATGTTGGCAAATACTCTAACGTGCAAAATCAGTATCAGGTTAATATCACCGATATATGTTGTGAAATTTGTTGACTTTGTGGCTGCAGTACAATGCAAAACGTGATAAATATAGAAAAGTGAAAAAATAGAAATAGAGAATTAGTGTTCATGTGTTCAATGTCCATTTAGAAATCTGATGGCAGAGAGGAAGAAGCTGTTCCTGAATATGATATTGTGCAAAAGTCCTGGGGACCCTAGAAATAGACGCAAAGTACTGTACCTGCTGGGGTTACGACAGTTTACGTCCCAACCCCCCCAAGTCTGCATTGATTCTTACCTGTCAGGTCTCCTAACATTTCAGCCAGCAGCCACTTATCTATTGTTTGATATGTGATTCCAACCACGTGACAGATAACTGCGGAAAGAATTCCAATACGTTAGGGCATATCCCTGACAGGACAGTTTCATCCCAGGCAGACTACTTAAGTCTTAGTACAGGGCTTCCAAACTTTTATTATGCCATAGATCTCTACCATTCACTGATAGGTCTGTGGACCCTAGTTTGGCTACTCTTGTCCTAGAGGAAGTACATTGGAACATCAGTTATTTTGGCCATGTTTCCTTTATGTAACAACTTAATACAAAATCATTTATCACTACAGATGATATCCGCTTCTTTTGCCACACTTTAATTTTAAGAAAAACTGTATAATTATCCTCCACGATCCAGGTCCTTTCAAGGTGCACTGCAGAGCTCGTGGGCGAGAGCAGCGTTATCCTGTCTTTATTTTTATTTATTTAGCGACACAGTGCAGAACAGTCCCTTCAGGCCCTTTGAGCCACACCGCCTAACGATGCCCTGATTTCATCTTGGTCCAATCACGGGACAATTTACAATGACCAATTAACCTACCAACCAGGACATATTGGGACTGTGGGAGGAAACCGGAATGACCAGAGGAAACTCACGCGGTCACGTGGAGAACGTTCAAACTCCTTGCAGGCAGTGGAGAGGATTGAATCTGGGTCGCCTGTACTGTGAAGCGCTGTGCTAACCACCACACTTCTATGCTGCTCTGATCTCAAACCTCCGCTGCCTTGCAGCTATACCCGCTCATGGGGAAGGCTTCAGGAGTAAACACCAAGGGAAAAATCTGGAGCTAGAGCCCCTACATTGAGTTCAGTGCCGACTGGCAACTCCTATGTTGCTGCTGGTGCCAAACTGCACCGGTCTCTGCCATTCCTTTGGGCTCATCAGACACGTGAAGAGGGGGAGCTTGCTACATGGGCTCTCCATATTGTACTACCCAGGCTTGCATACCTAAAGAGCTAGGACACAACATCCGTGGTCGACCCCAACCGACAGAGGGCTCATAACAAAAAAGGATCGAGTACACAGAACTAATGGAAAGTGTGGGCCCAAAGTACCTGCCTGATTATTCCTTCTTCATAGATGCTGCCTGACCTATTGAGTTCCTCCAGCATTTTGTGTGTGTTACACAAAACTGACGAGCATTCGTGGCACCTCCTAGTTACCAAGAAACTGGTAGCAAAGTGATTATTTGGATAATGCAGATTGCTGTTAAATCTGAACCACAGGGCATTGAGCCAAGTATACAGAGCATTGGAATCACCAATTCATCAAATTAGACAAGGCAAGGGCTCCCTTTTAACAAAGCAGATGCTGAGAATGGGCAGAGGACACAGCCATATTTTCCTCTCTTGGGGTCACAAGACACAGGAGTAGAATTAGGCCATTTAGCTGTGCCACTCAATATTGGCTAATTTATTATCCCTCTCAAACCCCACTCTCCTTCCTTCTTCCCATAGCCTTTGATGCCCTGACAAATGAACAATCTATCATCTTCCTCTTTAAAAATACCCAATAACCTGGCCTCTATAGCCATATGTGGGAACGAATTCTCCAGGTTCACTGCCCTCTGGCTAAAGAAATTCCTACACATCTCTGTTCTAAAGGGCTGTCCTTGTAGTCTGAGATCCTAGGCTTCCCCACAATTGGAAACACCTTCTCCGCATTCACTCTTTCAACATTCAACAGGTTTCATGAGATTCCCCCCCGCCACCCCGAGTCTTCTAAACTCCAGTAACTCTGTACAATAACTCTCAGACTGAAGGAATTAAATAGGGTACAAACTTAAAATTCTGGGCTGCTAACACTATGTTTCAGACATTTCCCCACTGCTGTCTGTAAGGATTTTGTACCTTCTTCTCATGACCACACGGCTTTTCTCTGGGTGCTCCAGTTTCCAAAGATGTACTGGTTGGCAGGTTATTGAACAGATAATTGTAAATTGTCCTGTGATTAGGCTAGGGTTAAATTGGGGGTTATAGGGCAGCTTGGCTCAGAAGGCTGGAAGGGCCTATTATTATGCGTTGTATCTCAATAAACAGACAGATTATCCAGTGCTTAGGAACTTTAAATGTATTCTGTTAAATTTAGCCCAGCAGTATTTGTAGACTGTTTGTCTCCCTTAAATTATTCACTTCTCTGAGCTAATCAGAATTCTAGAATTTGTTTTGCAGTGTTAGGCATCCTAGATCTTGTACAGTATAGTCAGCAACAGATTGAATTTTTATTCAACAACCTCCAAACATAATTTACTTATTTATAAAAGTATCTTTACATTTGTGTATTAATGGAAGTGGGATAAAGCAATATATGTAGCTCATATTGAATTAGAACATAAGAAATAGGAGCAGGAGTAGGCCATCTGGCCTGTTGAGCCTGCTTCGCTATTCAATAAGGTCATCACTTATTTGGTCATGGACTCATCTCCACCTACCTGCTTTTTCTTCAAAATCCCTAATTCTGCTATTATGCAAAAATCTATCCAACCTTGTCTTAAATATATTTACTGAGGTAGTGCCTCCACTGCTTGGGCAGAGAACTCCAGACTCACCACTCTCTGGGAAAAACAGTTCCTCCTTATCTCTGTCCTAAATATTGAGGCTATGTCCCCTAGTTCTAGTCTCACCCACCAAGGGAAACAATTTTCCTGCCTCTATCTTACCTATTCCTTTCATAATTTTGTATGTTTCTATAAGATCTGCTCTCATTCTTCTGAATTCCAGCGAGTACAGTCCCAGGCCACTCAATCTCTCCTCATAGTCTACCCCCTCATCTCTGGAATTAACCAGGTGAACCTCCTCTGCACCGCCTCCAAAGCCAGTCTATCCTTCCACAAGTAAGGAGACCAGAACGGCCTGCAGTACTCCAGGTGTGGCCTCACCAGTACCCTGTACAGTTGCAACATAACCTCCCTGCTCTTAAATTCATCCATTTGCCTTCTTGATAGCCTGCTGTACCTGCAAACCAATCTTTTGTGATTCATACACAAGCACTCCCATGTCTCTCTGCACAGCAGCATGCTGCATTTTTTCACCATTTAAATAATCTTCTCTTCATTTTTCCTTCCAAAGTTGATGACTTTGCATTTGCCAAATTGTACTCCATCTGCCAGACCCTTGCTCATTCACTTAACCTATCTATATCCCTCTGCAGACTTTCCAATCGATTTAGTATCATCGGCAAACTTAAGATACACTACACTGTCCCCTCTTCTGGATCATTGATGTATATTGTGAACAGTTGCAGGCCCAGCACCTACCCCTGCGGCACATCACTCACCACAGATTGCCAACCTGAGTAACACCCATGTAGCCCAACTCTCTGCTTTCTATTAGTTAACCAATCATCTATCCATGTTAATGCATCATCCCCAACTCCATGCATCCTTATCTTATCGATAAGTCTTCTGTGTGGCACCTTATCAAACGCCTTCTGGAAATCCAAGTAAATAACATCCATCTGTTCCCCTCTATCCACTGCGCTCATTATATCCTCAAAGAACAGGACCTGCCTTTGCTGAATCCATGATTGTCTGCCTGATGGATCCATTTCTTTCCAGATGCCTCGCTATTTCCCTCTTTATGGTAGCTCCAAGCATTTTCCCAACTACAGATATTAAACTAACTGGCCTATAGTTACCTGCCTTTTGCCTACATCCTGTTTTGAACAGTGGTGTGACACTTGCCGTCTTCCAATCTGCCGGGTCCTGCCCAGAGTCCAGAGAATTTGGGTAAATCATCACCAAAGCCTCTATAACTTCTGCCATTTCTTTCAGTACCCTGGGATGCATTCCATCAGGACCAGGGGACTTGTCTATCTTCAAGCCCACAAGTTTGCTCAGCACTACCTCTTTAGTGGTAGCTATTGTATCAAGGTCCTCACCTCCCATCGCATCTATAACATCTCTCTTTGGCATGTTAGATGTGTCCTGCACCGTGAAGACAGACGCAAAATAGTCATTCGAAGCCTCAGCTATTTCCTCATTACCCAATATCAATTCCCCTTTCTCGTCCCCCAAGGAACCTACATTCACTTTAGCCACCCTTTTCTGCTTTATATAATTACAGAAACTTTTACTATCCATTTTTATATTTTGAGCTAGGTTATTTTCCATAATCTAGCTTACCTTTCTTTATTGCTTACTTAGTGGTACTTGGATGTTTTTTTACGTTTTCCTAATCTTTCAGTTTCCCACTACTCTTGGGGACTTTGTATGCACCCTCCATTTGTATGAGAAATTCAGTCATACCACTCTTTCCAAGAGGATCCCTAACGACAAGATCATTAACTTTACCTGTCTGATTGCACAGTACCAGATCTCAGATAGTACATTCCCCTGTAGGTTCAGCAACATGCTATTCAAGAAAGCCATCATAAATTCATTTTATAAAGTCCTCCTCAAGACTACCTCGACCAACTTGATTCATCCAATCTATGTGAAAGTTGAAATCCCCCATGATAACCGCTGTTCCATTCTTACATGCCTCAGATATTTCTGTTTATTGCCTGTAATGTTATTATTCGATGGCCGATAGACAACTCCCGCCAGTGGTTTTTTCCCCCTTTACTATTCCTAATCTCTATCCAGATGGATTCAACATTCTGCTCCTTAGATCTTATATTGGCTCTCACTATTGCCCTGATCTCATCCTCAATAAAGAGCGCTACCACACCTCCCTTACCTTCCTGCCTATCCTTCCGTATTACCTGATACCCTTGGATATTTAATTCCCAGTCCTCCACACCCTGCAAGCACATCTCTGTAATGGCCACTAAATCATACCTCTTTGTACTAATTTGTGCCACCAGTTCACAAATTAGGAGTTGAAAACTTCAGAAAGGACACTATGCAAGCAACGTCTTTACACTATTACAGCTCGAGGCATCGAAGCTCAGAGTAATCTTTGTTCATCATTAAAATAGATCTGGCGGTAATTATATTGGAATTTGTGACAGCTTACTACTCCATGTTCCCTACATCATACCAGTGCCTACAGTTCAGGAGGTCTTCACTGGCTGTAAAACAGGGCAGCATTGTGGTGTAGCAGTTACCATAACACTTTACAACACTAACAATCATGACCAGGGTTCAATTACTCCCAAAGTCCATCACCTTTGTCTTACTGATGATTCAGCTTGCACCATTTGGCCAAAATGCTCTAAGTCAATTTTTAGTATTGAAAAAGCAGACATCAATTAAAAATAGTGACTTCCTAAGTAATCAAGTCCAGTGATGACTGTGGATCACAATTCTTCAATAAAGAGTTAAGCTCCTGTGAAGGACATTGGGATCTTAAAGGAGCCATACAAATGTCTGCTGCTGTTTTTTACACTTGCATAGATATGTTGTTTCACAATATCCTCGATAACACAGGCAGTTTACTGGTTTCAAATGGTTCCATTTAATATCAGAATGTATACATTATGCAACCTAAATTCTTGTTCTTTGCAGGCATCCAAGAAAAACAGAAGAGTATTCCAAAGAATGAGTGACAGTAAAGACATCGGAACCCCAAAGCCCCCCCACATACCCTCCTCATGCAAAAGCAGCTGCAAAGCATCAACCTCCCCCTCCACTTATTTCAGTAAAATGCAGCAGCACCCACCACTCACCAAGCAAGGAATAGTAAAACCCCCAAAGAGAGACCATAATCTGCAGTATGACAAAAAATTAATCGTTCACCTCGACAAATTCGGCATGCCACAGGCTCTCTCTCTCCCTCCCCCCTAATCAAGGGACAGAGGTGTCACACAGTGAAAGGGGAGATTAAAAAGACAGAAAACAACTCACTGTTAGCAATGTTAAAGTCCGCCGTGTTGCTCCCCTCCCTCCCAACCTAAATCCTCCGACACAAGCATCAGCAGCAAACTCGGCCCCACCATCGAGAGAAAGAGAGAGAGATCAAAGTACAGAGGTTTTAAATTCTAGTGGTATCTGGGATGTATTACAATATCAGCCAGTTTGCCTCCCTTGCACAGTCCCACTCCCTCTTCCCATTTATCAGAATAAAATCTAAGGAGCTTATTAATCATGACTTGCACTCACATTTACGCACAGAATCTTCAAAACTTGTTATTCCGTCAATTAGCTCAGCATTTTCTTCTAGATTGCGCTAGATGGGGAAGGAAAGAGAAAAGAGTATAGATTTGTCAGAGAGCGAGAAACAGGCCCTTCAGCCCACCGAGTCTATCCCAACCATATTATTGTCTCCCAACTCTCACTAATCCTCCTCATACTCTACCTCTCACCTACACTTCAGGTACAATTTAGCCAATTAGCATATCAGCCTCAAAATACAGAGTGAAGCATACACCCCAACTGTTTACCAGCCATCCATAAATACAACCATCATCGTTATGTGCAGTGTTGTATGACATGGGCCATTGTGATCCTTTGACCATGATTGTTCTAGGCAAATTTTTCTACAAAAGTGATTTGCCATTGCCTTCTTTTGGGCAGTGTCTTTACAAGATGGGTGACCCCCCCCCCCCACTGTTATCAATACTCTGCCTGGTGTCAGTGGTTGCGTAAACAGGAGGTACAACCATCCACCACCTCTCCCATGGCCACATGTGACCCTGATCTGGGGGCTTTAAGCAGCTGCTACACCTTGCTCAGGCTAGCGTAGGGAAGGAGCGCTTACACCTCCTTTGGTAGAGATGAGTCTCGACCCTGCCACCCAATAAAAACACCACAGTCTAAAACAAATATTTACATTTTATAGCTGGCAATACTTACAGTACATTGCATTGTACTGCGGCTAAGTTAACAAATTTCAAGACACATGCCAGTGATAATAAACCCGATTCTGACAAACAAAATACTTGCATTTTTCAAACTAGCTAACATTCTGAAGAACTTCAGTATTATATTAAAAACAGAAGTTTGCACTGCAGAACTTGGAACTGGGGTAAGGAGCCTCAAAGGAGTCAGGGGAAATGAGGAGGTTGTTCCAGAATCTTGTGATTAGACACCTTAAGACAAAACTACTGGTGGTGAGCATTTACATTTGGGAGTGAGTGTGCGTGCACATACGCATGCCTTGTCTGTAGACAGATACGCACGCGCACACAGATGAAAACAGAAAAGCATACACAAGCACACACTATAGATACCATATATTTATTCACTTATGGAGATGCAGCACAGAAAAAGGTCCTTCCGGCCCTTCGAGCCATGCCTCACAACAATTCACTGATTTAACCCAAGCCTAATCATGGGACAATTTACAATGACCAATTAGCCAAGTTCAAAGATAGTGTCATCCTTACAGGTGCAACTGACATCATTACCTAGGTCAGCGGTCCCCAACCACCGGGCCGCAGAGCACGTGCTACCGGGCCGTGAGAAAACGATATGAGTCAGCTGCACCTTTCCTCATTCCCTGTCACACACTGTTGAACTTGAACGTAGAGTTGCCAACTGTCCCGTACTTGCTGGGACATCCTGTATATTGGGCTAAATTGGTTTGTCCTATACGGGACCGCCATTCTCCCATATTTCCCCCGCTAAGGTAGAGCGTTCCTATGAAACCTTTCCTGCTGAAATGGCGTGAAGCGAAGAAGAAATTACCATTAATTTATATGGGAAAAATTTTTAAGTGTTCCCAGACCCAAAAAATAACTTAACAAATCATACCAAATAACATATAAAACTGAAAATAAATAACACTAACATATAGTAAGAACAGGAATGATATGATAAATACACAGCCTATATAAAGTAGAAATAACATATGTACAGTATAGTCGGGAAGATGAAGGCAAAACCAACTTGTGGGGGGAAAATCAGCACGTACGCGACAGGTGCCTGCTCAAAGCTTCATGGTCATGGTAGTCTTTCCCAGGGTAAAGTGTCCCGGGATTTGACTGCTACTTCTGTCCCTTATTTGAGAGTGAGAAAGTTGGCAACCCTAACTGTAAAAGACATGTTGAGGTGAGTTTAACCCTACTTGAACACCCACCCCGGTCGGCCGGTCCGCAAGAATATTGTCAATATTAAACCGGTCCGCGATACAAAAAAGGTTGGGGACCCCTGATCTAGGTTCTAGACAGAGCCAGAAAGTGAGATTAGTCTAGATGATTCTCCCTTGGAGACCACAGATACCACACCACGGCCAAATAACCAAATATCTTCTGTGACAAACCTTCATTCAGTTGGCACAACGGTCTCGATGGGCCAATCACCCTAATTCTGCTCATGTGTCTTATTATCCATAACTGTACAAGGTAAAGAGGCATCAAGAGGAAACCATGAAGTGATTCGCGAACAAGAGAAAAAAGTTTAAAGCAAGAGCCAATACCAGACAGAAACTCAGTGTGAAATGTGGCCAAAAGAATTGATGGCTAGCTCAAGTTTGTAGACAGCAGACAAGCAGAGGCAGACAGTGTGTTTGCTGAGGTGAGGTCTGACAGAAATTATAATCAATACAAAGTGCTGGAGGAGCTCAGTAAGTCTGGCAGCATCTGTGGTGAGAAATATATAGTCAGTGTTTTGGGCTGAGACCCTTCATCAGGACAGGAGAGTACGGGAGAAGATGCCAGAATATTAAAAAAAAGTGAGTGGGGTGAGGAAAGAGGCTAGCTAGAAGATGATAGCTAAGCCAGGTGGGTGGGAAAGTTAAAGGGTTGAAGAAAGAAGCTGACAGGAGAGGAGAGTGGATCTTAGGAGACGAGGGGACCTGGGGGAGCTGATGGGCGGGTGAGAAGAGGCAATAGGCCAAAATGGAGAATAGAAGAAGAGAGGAGGGGGAGGGAAATCGTGTTTTAACCAGGAGAAATTTTTATTCATGCCATCAGGTTGGAGGCCACCCAGACAAAATATAAGCTCCTCCACCCTGAGGGTGGCCTCACCTTGGCACAAGAGGAGGACATGTACCGACATGTCGAGTGGGAATTGGAACTAAAATGTTTGGCCACCAGGGATTTAGCTTCTGGTGGGTGGACTGGAAGTGCTCGATGAAGTGGTCCCCTCATTTATGATGGGGTCTCACCAATGTTCCCTCTAATTTATAATGACTAGTGTGTGCAAAAATCTTTGTGCCGTGCAATTTTTTGCCCAGTGATATGTGCACACTGAAATTTTAAGTGGAAGTAAATCTGCAGCCATTCTAAGGATAATAAACTACTAACTTGTTTAAAAGAAATAAAATAATACACACCAATGAGTTTTATTTCTCACATACTTTCCCACATGTCCAACTGAGTGTACAGAAGTATCTATTTTAACTCTCAATAAGAACTTTGATGTCCTCTGGGGTTGATCATTTTCACTCTCGTTCATCTGCACTCTCACAAAACATAGGTAGCAGGCAATGAAAGATATTCTCGTCAGAGCTTTTGCACACCATCTATATGATTTCCTTGATAAATGATGCTTTAAAAAGTCAAGTTTCCAAATATCACTCCACTTCGCAAATTTGTCAGCAACTTTTGCACCATGACAATACACACAGGTAACACCAGTTTCTGTTTTGTACATAAATATTTCTGGTAGCTGCACGTTCCTGATCTCATGAGCTTACAGTGTAACAGTTTCTACTGTTTCACTAAGACATTCTGCTTTGAATGAACTAGCAGTTCTTCTGAACTTCATGCCCTTTGCTGCTTTCGAATTCGACATAGGACATCAATAATTTCTTCAATAAAAACAGCATAAATAAGCCAGTTCTAAAATCTGCAGACAAATCATTGAAAACTCTACGTTGTAAACACTGTCCATGTCAGAAACCAGAGAAGGAAGTGTGATTGTGTATGATTGTGAAATACACTTAAAGTGCCAACTAGGTAGAGGGTGACAACCTTTTGTATGCTAGTATGCTAGGATGTGTGCGCGTGCACACCTTAGAGGGAACATTGGTTCTCATCAGTGTACAGGAGGCCGCATCAGGACCACCGGACACAGTAGACGAGGGAAATTTTATTTTATGACCACATGCAAACCATCTAACTTCTCTGCCTTCAAAAGCACATTAAGTAGCTCACCAAACATACACACATTATGGAGGGAGACCAATAATAAGGACGTTATAAAGATTAGCTTTATTCGTCACATGTACATCAAAATATAGAGTGAATGCATCATTTGCATCAATATCCAACACACTCTGAAAACGTGCTGGGGAAAGTGACACCATGCTTCTGGTATCAACAGGCCCACATAAAACCTTATTAACCCATACCTCTTTAGCAGGAAAAAAGGAGAAACAAAGCCAGATTATTTTCATTATAACTCCAATAACTTTCTCTTCTACATTTCACCACCCTAAACCCAGCTGCTACTGTTACTACTTAATGGGCAGTGACTAGAAATGTACTGGTAATACAAGGTAACTAGTCTGTAAACAAAAAAAACTGTAGAAGCTAGACCAATCTCCGGTACCAACAGTACAGAGTTTGCAATTCTTTCTATGACTGTATAGCTTTCTTCAAGTGTTTTGGCTTCATTTTATATCTCAAAGATGAGCTGGTAGGTTAATTGGTCACTGTAGTTTAGTGTTACTTGCAGAGTCACAGGAAAATAGAAGGTAATGGGATGACTAACAGAGGAGCTAGCAGAACTCAATGGGCTGAAAAACTGCTTTCTGATAATTATCCTCCACAACTTGAACATTTCCAAAGGGACTCTACCACTAAACATATCTTTACCTTCATTCCTCCATGATTCCCTTTGTCCACTCGTCCCTCCCCACTAATCTCCCTCCTGGCACTTATCCCTGAAAGCGGCCAAAGTGCCACACCCGGCCTTTCACATCCCCCCTCACCTCCATTCAGACCACCCCCCCCCCTTTTCTAGGTGAGGCAACACTTCAACCGTGAAGCTGCTGGGGTCTATTGTATCCAGTGCTCTCAATGTGGCCCTGTTGTAAATTGGGGAGCTCTTTGCCTCCTCTCCATTCGCTACAAGCGTGACTTCTTGGTGGCCAAACATTTTAATAGCCATTCTCATGCCCGTTCCAACACGTCCATCCATGGCCCCCTCTTATGCCAAGATGAGGCTAACCTCAGGGTGGAGGAGCAACAGCTTATATTCTGTCTGGGTAGCCTCCAACCTGATGGTCTGAATACTGATTTCTCCTTCCAGTGAACAAACTCCAACGATCCCCTTCCTCTATTCCCCACTCTGACCTTTCACTTCTTCTCACCTGTCTATTACTTCCCTCTGGGTCCCCTCCTCCTTCCCTTTCGCATATTGTCCATTCTCCTCTCCCATCAGGTCCTTTCTTCCCCAGCCCTTGACTTTTCCACCGACCTGGTTTCACCTACCAGCCAGCTTCTTTCCCTTCCCCCCATCTTTTTTATTCAGGCATCTTCCCCTTCCTTCTCAGTCCCGGTGAAGGGTCTCAGTGCAAAACATCAACTGTTTATTCTTTTCCATAGATGCTGTCAGGCCTGCACTGTTCCTCCACTGTTTTGTGTGTGTTGCTTTGGATTTCCAGCATCTGCAGAATTTCTTGTGTTTAAAGTTTTTCCACCCTGCCCCCACTTTCACCTACTGGCCATCCAGAGTAATGAACGGTTCCTCCTTTACAGATGTTCCCAAGTCAATTCTGTACACAAGTTGGATAATATAAAAGATCACTACATGGTATCCATACTGTCACAGTATTGTAATGAACGGCAAGAAAGCAAGCAAGGCTGATAAGCAACAACTAAACATTTGGTGGCAGGGTGGGGGAGAGAGACTGGTCACTGGAAACAGTTCTGCAGTTCTCAGGAGCAAACGTAAGTACATCAGAATGTACTTCGATAATAAATTTGCTTTGAATTCTTGAAAGAGTACTGAGAAAACTTACAAGGATGCTGCTGGGATTTGAGGACCTGAGTTACAGGGATAGGTTGAATAGGTTAGGACTTTATTTCTTGCCAGTGTAGGAGAAAGAAGGGAAGTATATTGAGTATAGATAGTGACCTGGGTGATCATGGTCTTGATCATGATTGTTCTTGGCAAAATTTTCTACGGAAATGGTTTGCCATTGTCTTCTTCTGTGCAGTGTCTTTACAAGACCGGTGTCCCCAGCGATTATCAATGTTTCAGAGATTATCCATAAGACCATAAGATATAGGAGCATAAGTAGGCCATTCGGCCCATTGAGTCTGCTCTGCCATTCAATCATGGGCTGATCCAATTCTTCCAGTCATCCCCACTTCCCTACCTTCTTCCCATACCCTTTGCAGGACATCTTCAAGGAGCGGTGTCTCAGAAAGGCAGCGTCCTTTATTAAGGACCTCCAGCACCCAGAGCATGCCCTTTTCTCACTGTTACCATCAGGTAGGAGGTACAGAAGCCCGAAGACACACACTCAGCAATTCAGGAAGAGCTTCTTCCCCTCTGCCATCTGATTCCTAAATGGACATTGAACCCTTGGACACTACCTCACTTTTTAAAAATACATAGTATTTCTGTTTATTGCATGATTTTTAATCTATTCAATACAACTGTATGAAGTATAGTGAATAAGATTTACTTATTTTTTTTCTTCTATATTATGTTTGCACTGAACTGCTGCTACTAAGTTAACAAATTTCACATCACATGCCGGTGATAATAAACTTGATTCTGATGCCCTGGCTAATCAAGAACCTAGCTATCTCTGCCTTAAATGCACCCAATGACTTAGCCTCCACAGCCACTCGTGGCACCAAATTCCACAGATTTGCCACCCTCTAAGTAATTTCTCCGCATCTCTGTTCTAAATGGACGTCCTTCAATCCTGAAGTCGTGCCCTCATGTCCTAGAATCTCCTACCACGGGAAATAACTTTGCCATATCTAATCTGTTCAGGCCTTTTAACATTCAGAATGTTTCTATGAGATCCTCCCCTCATTCTCCTGAACTCCAGGGATTACAGCCCAGGAACTGCCAGATGTTCCTCATACGGTAACCCTTTCATTCCTGGAATCATTCTCGTGAATCTTCTCTGGATCCTCTCCAATGTCAGTATATCCTTTCTAAACTGCACACAATACTCCAAGTGTGGTCTCACGAGTGCCTTATAGAGCCTCAACATCACATCCCTGCTCTTGCATTCGCCTTGTGCACCACCAACTCAACCTGGAGGTTAACCTTTAGGGTATCCTGCACAAGCACTCCGAAGTCCCTTTGCATCTCTGCATCTCTCCCCACCTAAATAATAGTCTGCCTATTTATTTCTTCCCCAAAGTGCATGACCATACACTTTCCAACATTGTATTTCATTTGCCACTTCTTTGCCCATTCTACAAAACTATCCAAGTCTCTCTGCAGGCTCCCTGCTTCCGCAACACTACCTGCTCCTCCACCTAACTTTGTATCATCAGCAAATTTAGCCACAAATCCATTAATCCCATAGTCCAAATCATTGACATACATCGTAAAAAGCAGCGGTCCCAACACCGATCCCTGTGGAACTCCACTGGTAAACCGAGAGCCAGCCAGAATAGGATCCCTTTATTCCCACTCTGTTTTCTGCCGATCAGCCAATGCTCCACCCATGCTAGTAACTTCCCTGTAATTCCATGGGCTCTTATCTTGCTAAGCAGCCTCATGTGCGGCACCTTGTCAAAGGCCTTCTGAAAATCCAAGTACACCACATCTACTGCATCTCCCCCCCCGCTTGTAATTTCCACAAAAAAATTGCAGTAGGTTAGTCAGGCAGGATTTTCCTTGTCATGTGCCTCCAGGTACTCCGTAGTCTCAACCCTAACAATCAATTCCAACAACTTCCCAACCACTGATGTCAGGCTAACAGGTCTATAGTTTCCTTTCTGCTACCTCCCACCCTTTCTAAATAGTGGAGTAACATTTGCAATTTTCCAGTCATCTGGTACAATGCCAGAATCTATCAATTCTTGAAAGATCATTGTTAATGCCTCCGCAATCTCTCCAGCTACACATTCCATTAGATTTATCCACCCTCAAACTTCCTGAGCACCTTCTCAGTCGTAATTCTCACGGCACATACTCTACTTCCCTGAAATTCTTGAATATCAGTATACTGCAGATGCCTTCCACTGTGAAGACTGATGCAAAATACACATTCAGTGCCCGTCTCTTTGTCTCTCATTACAATATCCCCAGCGTCATTTTATTGGTCCTATATCTACCCTTAACTTATTTTACCCTTTATATACTTAAAAAAGCTTTTAGTATCTTCTTTGATATTAGTCACCAGCTTCCTTTCATAATTCATCTTTTACTTCCTAATGAACTTCTTAGTTTCCTTCTGCAAGTTTTTAAAAGCTTCCCAATCCTCTATCTTCCCACTAGCTTTGACTTCCTTGTATGCCCTCTGTTTTGTTTTTACTTTGGCTCTGACTTCACTTGTCAGCCACTGTAGTGTCCTCCTTCCATCCGAAAATTTCTTCTATTTGGAACATGTGTGTCTTGCAGTTCCCTCATTTTCCACAGAAACTCCAGCCATTGCTGCTCTGCTGTCCTTCCTGCTAGTGTCTGCCTGGAGTCAGTGGTCATATAACCAGGGACTTGTGACATGGCCAGCTGCTCGTACGACTATGGCTTCACATGACCCTGATTCTGGCCGGACGGGGGAAGGTGCGGCTAAGCAGGTGCTACACCCAGCCCAAGTGTAACCTGCAGGCTAGGGGAATGAAGAAGCACCTTACACCTCCTTTGGCAGGATGCATCTCCACCCCACCACCCATAATGAATGATCGGGAAAACACAAGCAGGCTTTTTCCATTGAGCTTGGAAGAGACTAGAACTAGAGGTCATAGGCTGCGGATGAAATACTTATTGGGAACTTCACTCGGAGAGTGATGAGTATGCAATGAGCAGCCAGCGGAAGTGGTGGATGCGGGCTTATTTCAATATTCAAGAGTATTTTGGATACGTGCATGGGCAGTAGGGGAACAGACGGCTATGGTCTAGGTGTGGATTGATGCGACTTGGCCAGGGGTTCCCAACCTTCTTTGTGCCATAGACCAATATCATTGAACAAGGGTCATCTTCAGGAGGTGACACCTCAAAAAGACTATGTACATTATTAATGACCCTCAACATGCAGCACATGCCCTCTTCTAATTACCATTGGGGAGGTGGTTCCGTCGCAAACTGAAGCGTAGCAGGAGTTGGAAGACTGAAGACAGTGAGAGCAGCAGTCAGAAGGCTCTGCACTTGGTGATATCTATCCCTCTCCCCCTCCCCCTCTCAGGGGTGAATGACGTTGCTGTGGATTTGCGGATAGGGGAACTCGAAATAAAAGCAACACTTCAGATGTGACTGTAACATTGAAACAGCAACTGCCTCCCCTCTCAACGTGGAAAGAGTAATATCTGTCCCTCCCTTTTGTGTGAGACAGAGGCATGTCAAAAATGTTGGAATGAAGTTAATTTTTTTTAATGTACTGTAGACTATGGTCTCTCTTTGGTAGGCTTTGCAGTAGCTTGCAGGGTGGGTAGTGAGAATGCTGATGCTTTATGCCAGACTAAGTGGGGTGTGTGTGGGGCGGGGGGGAAGAGAGGGTTGATGCTGCTTGCTGATGCTTGTGTGTGAGAGAGGGGTAGGGGGCATTGGGATTATGTTTTTTTCTGTCGTTTAATCTTTGTTTTTTTTTAATATTTCATGGATTTCTGCAAAGAGCAAGAATTTCAGGTTGTATACTGTATACTTTCTCTGATATTAAATGAACCATTGAATCATGTACCCCAGGTCAGGAGCCCCTGGACTAGGCAGAATAACAGTTTGACATGGACTAGATGGGCCAAAGTGCCATTTCTGTGCTATAGAGCAGACTGACAGATACCGTATTTCCAGCTTTCTCTTTAGTTTCAAGTTGACAGCAACTCCTGTGTTCTGCATCACACTGCCCAAGCATCGATTCCACCCCCGTCCCCACCACCGCCTTTAGCTGCCCTAGTTCATCTTTTAATTAAATGCACTGTGTCACTTGGACAACTGTGGTGTTCACTCTGGCACAGATGTAGACAGAAGCTCTAATGAGGATATTGCGAATCTGCAGCAGGATATAGATAGACCGAGTGAGTGGGCGAAAACTTGGCAAGCGGAGCTAAATGTGGGGAACTGATGACATGCATTCTGGTAAGAGGAAGCAAAGACAAATGATCTAAGTGGATAGAGACTGCAAACGGTACAGAGAGATTGAGGTGCTCTTGTGCACAGGGTTTGTAAGCTCAGCCAGCTCCATCATGGGCACTAGCCGCCCCACCATCGAGGACATCTTCAAGAAGTGAGGCACCAAAAAGGGGGGCAAACATCATTAAGGACCTTCACTATCCAGAACTGCCTCCTTCTCATTACTACCATCAAGGAGGTGGTATAGGAGTCTGGAAAACACGTTTTATGAACAGTTTATTCCCCTCTGCCGTCAGATTTCTGAACAGACAATGAACCCATGCCTCCAGTACATGTTATGTTGAAGTTGCACAAGACATAGGTGAGGCCTAATTTGGAGTATTGTGTGCAGTTTTGGTCACCTACCTACCTACAGGAAAGATGTCTATAAGGTGGAAAGAACACAGAAAAAATTTACAAGAATGTTGCCAAGCCTGGAGGACTAAAGTTATAAGGAAAGAATGTATATTCCATGCAATGTAGAAGATTGAGAGGAGTTTTGATAGGAGGTATACAAAATTATTCTCCAAGAGAACCACAACGTTGTCATAGGGTTTGGAGGCTTGTGTGCTTTAATGACTTGGAGAGCTACATTGGCTGGAGTCAGGGCTTTGTGTTTTGGCTCTTGGTAGGGTCATCCATGCCAAACAGGTCAAAGGGTAGAGGCCAGACTAAGAGTGGTCCACCAGTCCTCCAGGTTCAGCCCAGGGCTAACAGCCCTGACCAGTCATAAAAACATTGTTATGGAAACATCAATGAAGAATTCTTCTACATCTTTGTGTGACGGTATGGACAGACAGATGGGGGACATTCATTGCTGCCCTAAACACCAGGGGTGTAATGGGCTGTAAGTAATGAACCCATGAACACTCTTTTTGCACCAATTATTTACATTTTTATGTTTATTATTTTAATTTATGGTATATTTAATGTATTACAATAGACTGCTGCAAAACATGCATCAGTGATAGCACTAGATAAACAAAAATTTTGCTTTTGGGTGTATCTTGAAAATCACCATGAAATTTCCCTGTCACACACCATTTTAAAAATATTAGCCATATTTGTTATTTCGATTCATAATTCAAGTCAATTAAAATGTTGCCCACAACGTAAGCTGAAAAATTTTCTATCTTGTCTAGGTATGCTTAAGCAGTGCAGACACTGCATAGCAGATCAGGTTTTAGAAAAGCTATAAATTTCCATGAAGGATTTCAATATTTGAGGCAGATGTTTCCCCAAAATAACTTATGCCAGGATTAAGGAAAACATTTTTCTTGGTCAACAAATCAAACAGGTCATCAATGACAGGGAATTTGAAGAACTTCTGGTGGGACCAGAGTAAATTGCATGAAAAGCATTCAAGGATGTTGCTGAAAATTTTCTTGTCAGTGACAAGCATGGTGAAAGGTTTCACCAAGACATTGTGGTCATGGAGAAACAGTATCAGAGCAACTGGAATCCATCAATGCTGCCTGATTATTGTTGGACACTTAGCGAGAAGCCTGAGATTCTGAGTACAAATGGAAATCATCAACAAAACATTTTTAGCTCAGAGACAAGCTATTGCAAAGCGTCAGCACTATTATGAAATTAAATATAATGTATTCAATAAAAGTTAATTTCATTTCTCCAAATTCCTATGTGATTCAAATAGTCTGAATTTATATCTGTGTTCAGCTTCAAGTGGTCTATCATAAACCAAAAAAATCTGCGGCTACACTCAAAAAAAATTGTTGTCCAGTGTAATAAAACAGATTCTGAATCAGACAAAAAGAGTTAGCTGATAACGGCCAGAAGTTGGCAAGAAGGTAAATGATCTTGGCCAGAAAGAACTAGTCTACACATCAGTGAATTGGAATGAACTGATGACAGTGGAAGTAAACAGACTTAGTTCTTGCCATGAGGAAGGAGATGGAGGTGGCCATTTTATGAAGAGACTCTGTGTTCTCCACTTCGTTTGGCTGGATTCACGTTCTAAAGTCAACACAATGGGGCTCCGAGTAACCTGCTGAACTAGGGATCATTTCTAAATAAGAAGTTATTTGCGAGGTGTTCTTTAGTTGTATATAACATGCAAGTTTGTGACTGCTGGGGTCTGTACTTGCCCTGTGTGATTCAGACTGGTTGCTGATTGAGAACAAAGAGCCATAGATTACCTATTGTCAGTTGCGGGAAGAGGGCAATAAATGGATGCTGCATTGGAGAAGAGCCAATAAGATGTTAAGGGTCAGACTCATGCTGTAGCCAAAGACACTGAAATGCAATATTTGAATTGGTAAACAATGAGTTTGAAAGCAAACACTTCAAGTGTACTGGCACCGATGACTGGTAGGAGATTCACCATCGTGGATGTGAAGTGCCTCACAGACGTGAAGATTTAAAATGGAACTTTGAGGAACATGCGGCCAGCAGCGAAGACTTATTTTAACTGGTATTACTATTTTATTGTTTGACTATTCATGGAAGGTCATGGAAACTTAGTAGGTATGCACACAGGTATTTAGTTCTGCAAGTTCACAAGTTCTTCTATGAGACAATAAAGGTATGTGTTGGTAAGTACAGATTCTCTCTGTGCCTTCCTGATCATTATTACAAGCAGTGATTCTTGTAACAATGACATACTGGCCTTTATTGCAAAGGGTTTTGTAGTTTAGAAAAAGGGATGTTTTGTTCAGATTGTACAGGGTGTTGGTGAGGACGTACCCGAGGAAAGGATATAACAGCACTGGAGGCATTCCAAAATGGATTCACCAGGATAATCATAAATGTAAGAGATCCTGCAGATGCTGGAAATCTTGAGCAATACACACAAAATGCTGGAAGGCACATCATTTTAAGGGGAAAAAATGGAAGGCTATCTAAGAGAGAAGGGTTTGAATGAAAGAGAAGGTTATAAGGTTGGCACAATAACATGGGCTGAAGGCCTGTACAGTGCTATGCTAAATGAGGCCCTCTGTTGGTCAGGGACAACCATGGACGTTGCATCCCAGTTGTGGTTTGCAGCTCATCTAGAAGGAAATCTCTTATCTGAAACCTTTGTTGCCTTGTGGCTATACCAACCAATGGGGAAGGCTTCAGCAGTAAACTCTGAGGAAAAATCTGGAGCTGAAGTCCCTAAGGCAGCTCTAAGTTGAGTTCAATGTGGAATAGCAACTTCTGTGACAATGCTGACACTTAAAACTTTGACCAACTTCTAGAGATGTGTTAATGAGTGAGACCTCCATCAGTCAGGGTCGACCATGGATGTTGTGTCCTAGCTGTCAGACAAGCCTGGGAAATATGATGTGGAGAGCAAGCTGTTGTGTGTGTAGCAAGCTCCCCCCCTCCACGCATCTGATGAACCCAAAGGAACGGCAGCAATCAATACAGTTTGGCACCAGGAACATTGCAGGAGTCACCAGTCAACATTGAACTCAATGTACGATTGCCTTAGGGACTCCAGCTTTGGATTTTTCCTCAGTGTTTACCCCTGAGCCTTCCCCATGGCAGTGGAAATTTGAGATCAAGAGTTTTCCTTCTCCTAGATAAGCTGTCAATCATGGCAGAGGAGCCTCATCTGTCTGATGCGAATAGTTTTAAGGTGCAGTAACTCGCCTTCGCCCCTTCTCCTGTCAATAGAAATAGTTCTGCAGAGCCTAGTCGCTAAGCCAGGTGCAAAGGCCACAAGCTGGTCTTGGTTGCCAAAGGCTATTTGAGATACATGCCATTGGGAGCATTTAATAGGTAGTGGGAGCTCATGCCCATGGCCACCCCAGCTGTAACAACCTCATCATGTGCTGTAGTATTCTATGTTAAACTCAGCAAATCAGGCAGAACCTATGGATGGGAATAAACACTGATCTTTTGGAAGACTCTTGGCCCAAAATGTCCACCATTTATTCCCGTCCATAGATGCTGTCTGACTTCCATTAGCATTTTGTGTGTGCTTCACCAGCTAATTCCTGGGGTGAGAAGATTGTCCTCTCAAGAGAGGTTAAACAGGTTGGGACTACATTGTTTGGAGTTAGAGGAATGAGAAGAGATGGTATGGAAACACACAAGATATAAGGAGACACCTCAGGTAGATGTTTAGATGCTTACACTAATGGGAAAACATTGAACGAGGGGACATGGTTTAAAGACAAGGTACTAGTCACTTTAAGCAGAGCTCTGAACAGACTTCATCCAAGGATAGTGAATCTCTGGAATTCATTGCTCCAAGCTTGCTCAAAGAACTTAAAATGGAAGCAGCTAATTATTTGAAAGATTGGGGAATTGGGGACTATGAGAATCTGACAAGAGGTTCTGTACACACAACGCTGGAAAAACTCAGCAGTTCAGGCAGCATCTATGGAGGTGAATAAACAGTCAACATTTTGGTCTGAAACCCTACATCAGGACTGGAAAGAGAAAAAACCAGAAATAAGGTGGGAGGAGGGGAAGGAGTACAAGGTGGAAAGTGATAGGTTGAGGCTTTCATCACCCACCTACCTTCTCCCTCACTTGGCTTCACCTATCACAGACTTCATCACCGATGTGAAATTTGAAACACAAGATATTCTGTAGATACTGGAAATCCAGAGCAACAAAATACTGGAGGAATTCAGCTGGTCAGGCAGTATCCAAAACAGTCAATTGTTCCGGGCTATAACCTTCTTGGTCCTGATGAAGAGTTTTGGCCCAAAATGTCAACTGTTCATTCCTCTCCAAAGACGCTGTCTGAACTGCTGAGTTCCTCCAGCATTTTGTTTTGAGATTCTGCCACACAGTTGTCTCGTAATAGTAGGGCAGACTTGAGGGGCCAGGTTGTCTACTCCTGATTCTCATGTCCATACATACCCAACGCAGATTGGGAGACTGCTTCGTCAAGCGCCTTTGCTCTGTCCACAGCAAGTAGGATTTCCCAGTGGACAACTATTTGAATTCCACTCCCCACTCCCAGTCTGACACACTGCTCCACGGCCTCCTCTACTGCCACTATGAGGCCACTCACAGGTTGGAGGAGCAATACCTTATACTCCATCTGGATAGCTTCTAACCTGATGGAATGAACATTGGTTTCTCTAACTTCACAATTTCCCCCTCCTCCCTTCTTCTATTCCCCACTCTGGCTCCCCTCTTACCTCTTCTCCTCACCTGCCTGATCATCTCCCCCAGTGCTCCTCCTTCCCTTTTTCCCAAGGTCTGTTCTCGTCTCCTATCACATTCCTTCTTCTTCAGCCCTTTACACCTTTTCCAGCCATCATCTCCCACCTTCCCTGTCACGTGGCCTAGCACCTTATTTATTCATTCATTCTTAGATTATTTATTATTGAGATCTGGCGTGGAGTGGGCCCTTCCAGCCGTGCCGCCTAGCAATCCCCCAATTTAAAGCTAGCCTAATCATGGCACAATTTACAATGACCAATTAGCCTATTAAACCAGTACCAGGACTGTGGGACAAAACCGAAGCAACTGGAGAAAGCCCTAACCCTAACCCTAGGAGAACGTACAAATTCCTTATAAGTGGTGGTGGGTCCTTCTAGCTTGTATTCCCTTCCTACTGCACAGAGTCTTGTCATCTTCTGAAGTTTTCGGATGACTCTGCCATAGTCGGATGCATCAGCAAGGAAGATGAGGTTGAGTACAGGGCTACGGTAGGAAACTTTGTCACTTGGTATGAGCAGAATTATCTGCAGCTTAATGTGAAAAAGAATAAGGAGCTGGTGGTAGACCTGAGGACAGCCAAGGTACCGGTAACCCGTTTCCAACCAGGGGGTCAGTGTGGACATGGTGAAGGATTACAAATACCTGGGGATACGAATTGACAACAAATTGGACTGGTCAAAGAACACTGAGGCTGTCTACAAGAAGGGTCAGAGCCATCTCTATTTCCTGAGGAGACTGAGGTCCTCTAACATCTGCCAGACGATGCTGAGGATGTTCTACGAGTCTGTGGTGGCCAGTGCCATCATGTTTGCTATTGTGTGCTGGGGCAGCAGGCTGAGGGTAGCAGACACCAACAGAATCAACAAACTCATTTGTAAGGCCAGTGATGTTGTGGGGATGGAACTGGACTCTATCACGGTGGTGTCTGAAAAGAGGATGCTGTCTAAGTTGCATGCCATCTTGGTCAATGTCTCCCATCCACTACATAATGTACTGGGTGGGCACAGGAGTACATTCAGCCAGAGACTCATTCCTCCGAGATGCAGCACAGAGTGTCATAGGAAGTCATTCCTGCCTGTGGCCATCAAACTTTACAACTCCTCCCTTGGAGGGTCAGACACCCTGAGCCGATAGGCTAGTCCTGGACTTCTTTCATAATTTACATATTACTATTTAACTATTTATGGTTTTATTACTATTTACTATTTATGGTGCAACTGTAACAAAAACCAATTTCCCCTGGGATCAATAAAGTATGACTATAACTTCCCTCCCCCTCACTTTCTCATTTCAGCTTCTTCCTCCTTCCTTTTCAGTCTGAAACATCGACTGTTCATTCCCTTCCACTGACGCTGCCCGACCTGCTGAGTTCCTCCAACGTTTTGTATGTCATACTCTAATGTCCTGTATTCACAATAGCCTCCATCCTCCCTGCAACTCAAAATCTTTGTTCTCTCCACTGTTCCCATTCTGAAGAAGAATCATTAATTTAAAGCATTAACACTACTTCAATCTCCACAGATGCTGACTGACAGGTGACTACATTCTATGAACCCCCTTCTATACGTAGGGACCCACAGCTCAAAGATGTAATGGAAAGATTACTCAAAAACCTCTACAAATGCACTGTAGAGAGTGTTCTGACTGGTTATATCCCCATCTGGTATGGGGATTGGGGGCAAGCAAGTGCACAAGGTTGAAGTAAGTTGTAAACTCAGTCAGCTCCATCACGGGCACTAGCATCTGCAGAATCCAGGACATCTTCAAGGAGCGATGCCTCAAAAAGGCGCATCCATCATTAAAGACCCCCCCCACCCAGGTCATGCCTTCCTCTCATTGCTACTATTGGGAAGGAGGTACAGAAGTAGGAAGGCACACACTCAACGATTCAGGAACAGCTTCTTCCCCTCTGCCATCCGATTCCTAGATGGCCATTGGATCCATGAACACTACCTCACTACTTTTTTTTTCCACTGCTTATTTGAACTATTTTATACACACTTACTGTAAGTCAGATCTTTTTCTCTATATTTATCATGTACTGCATTGTACCGCTGCCGTAAAGTTAACAAATTTCACGACATATGCTGGTGATATTAAACCCGATTCTGAAAGATTGCTGAGGGCCTGTGGACAGAAAGCCGACTGTATAATGTGCACATCCATTAAAACGAACACAACAAAACATTGCAATGCCACTACCCACAAGGACGGCTCAGGTTTCACACAAGGTACATTTACCGGAGAATCTCTAACATGAACAAAGAAGAAAGGCATTTTACTCACCCAGAATTCCTGGAAATGACAGGTCTCTAAGAGGTCACCCAGATTTAGGATTTGTTGGATCGGCCGCTCCTCCTGCTGTGTACGCTTGGTTAAGGAAGGCTCATCTTAAAACTCTCAGCAGCAAGGGGTGAAGGAAACGTCGTTTACACAGCCCGTGCTTGTTGTAAGTAACTATCCGGCAAGTTTAACTATGGCAGACTAACTACTCAGTTTTAACAGGACGTCGCTGCACTTAACGACTTTTAATTTTCAGAAAACAGCTTCGCATCCCAGAATACCCCAGTATTTCTCCTAGCACTCTCCTCTGCTCAGGATAGTTTCTGAATTTGACACAAACCCAACTGGATGTTAATCAGTCATAGAAAAGTATTGCACAGCAACAGGCCATTTGGCCCTACTAATCTGTACTGAACTATTTAAACTGACTACTCCGGTTGATCTGCACCGGGACCATAGCCCTCCATCATACCCCTACCATCCATATGCCTATCCAAACTTCTCTTAAATGTTGAAATCGAGCTCACAAGCACCACTTTTGATGGGACCTCATTCCACATTCTCACCATCCTGAGTGAAGTTTCCTCTCATGGTTCACTTAAAACTTCTCACCCTTAACCCATGACCTCTGGTTGTAGTCCCACCTAACCTCAGTGGAAAAAAGCCTGCTTGCATTTACCCTATCTATACCACTCTTAATTTGTATACCTCTATCAAATCTCCTCTCAATTTTCTACGTTCTAAAGAATACATTCCTATCTTATCCAGCCTTTACCTATAACTCAGGTTCTCTAGAATCAGCATCATCCTGGTAAAATTTCTCTGTACTTCTTCAACCTTATTTACACCTTGCCTGCAAGTAGGTGGCCAAAACTGCACACAATGCTCCAAATTAGGCTTCACCATTGTCTTATACAACGCCAACATAACATCCCAAGTCCTATACTCAGCACTTTGATTTATGAAGACAAATGCACCAATAGCCTTCTTTATGACCCTATCTACCTGTGCCGCCACTTTCAATGAATTATGGGCCTGTATTTCCAGATCCCTTTGTTCTACTGCATTCCTCAGTGCCCTACCACTCACTACGCAAGACCTACTCTGGTTGGTCCTACAGAAATGCAACACGTCACAATTGTCTGCATTAGATTCCATCTGCCATTTCTCAACCCATTTTCCCATCTGGTCCAGATCCCACTGCAAGCCATGATGGCCTTCCTTAATGTCCACTACAATTTTGGTGTCAGTGACAAGCCAGACCAGGCAGAGAGAGCAGATCCTCATGGTCATTAGTGACATTGATCGGCTCTCAACATGTTGGCCTCAGCCACTAATTATGTTTTAAATACACATTTTGTTAAACTCATCTAATTTCCCCTTGCTGTCATGGTAGGTTTTGAATTCATATCCCCACCTGTTTGACACTCCTCATTACTGGTATTCTAATCTAACAGCTGTCCACTATACCCCAAGTAAAGAGATTAGTTTTATTTGTCACATGTACAGTACTGTGCAAAAGTCTTAGGTAAATATATATATCTAAGCTATATATATAGCTAGGGTGCCCAAGACTTTTTCATTTATGTATTGTACTGTATTCTGCTGCAAAAAATACCAACAAATTTTATGACATGTGAGTGATGATAAACCTGATTCTGATATGGGTCTCTATTGTGAACCGAGAGTGGGAAGAGGAGAATTATGGTTGTGAAAAGAGGAAGGGAGAGGGGAGGGAGTGGGAAACACCAGACAGACATTCTGTAATGATTAAAAAACCAATAGTTTGGAATTAAATGACCTTTCCTGGTGTCTCAGGGCTGGGTGCGCCTGCACCTTTTCCACACCCTCCCACGACGCTCCACCCTCACCATTCCCACATCCTTTATAAACTCTCTCTCCACTCCGTCAGAATCAGAATCAGGTGTAATATCACCAGCATACATCGTGAAATTTGTACTGCATCAGCAGTAAATTGCAATACATAACAATAGAGAAAGAAAAACTGAATTACAGAGGGTTAGAAGCTGTTCCTGAAACATTGAATGTATACCTTCAGGCTCCTGTAGCTCCTCCCTGATGGTAGCAATGAGAAGAGGGCATGTTCTGGGTGATGGGGGTCCTTAATGATGATGGATGTTGCGTTTTTGATGCATCACTCCTTGAAGGTATCCTGGATACTATGGAGACTAGTGCCCATGCCGGAGGGGACTAAGTTTACAACTCTCTGCAGCTTTTTTCCAATCCTGTGTAATGCACCCCCCCCCACAAAATACTAGATGGTGATGCAGTCAGTGAGAATGCTCTCCACAGTACATCTGCAGAAATGTGCAAGTGCCTTTAGTGACATACCAAATCTTTTTGAACTCCCAAGAAATATAGCTACTGCTTTCTTTGTAGCTGCATCGATATGTTGGGTCAGGCTAGCTTCTCAGAGATACTGACTCTTGGAACTTGAAATTGCTCACACTTTCTGCTTCTGACAAATACAGTACTGTGCAAAAGTCTTAGACATACCGGGTATATGCACCCAAAACTTTACTCAGTACTGTACGTCAAAACATACAGTGAAATGTGTCACTTGCATCAAATCAGTGAGGATTGTGCTGAGCAGCCTGCAGGAACTGCCACGCTTCCAGCGCCAACAGAGCATGCCCATAACTTACTAACCCTAACCCGCAGGTCTTTGGAAGTGGGACCAGATTGATTTTCTCTGCAAACCAAGAACACAATTGAAACCAAAAGCCAAACATGTTGCTTTCCCTTTTCACACCTGATTCCAACATACCCATGCAGCTGTAAAGGCGGCAAGACAGTGGCTATATTTCATTATGAGTTTAAGGATATTTGGTTTGTCATGTAAAACACAAACTTTTACAGATGTACCATGGAGAGCATTCTGACTGGCTGCATCACCTGGTATTGGCGGGGGGGGGGGGGGGAGGCAACCATACAGGATTGTAGTAAGTTGTAAAATTAGTCAGCTCCATCATGGGTACTAGCTGCCATAGAATCCAAGACATCTTCAAGGAGCAGTACATTAAGGGAGTCCACCACCCAGAACATGCCCTCTTCTCATTGCTACTGTCGGGAAGGAGGTACAGGAGCCTGAAAGCACACACTCAACGATTCAGGAACAGCTTCTTCCCCTCTGCTATCCAATTTCTGAAAAGATATTGAACCCATGAACACTACCTCACTACTTTTATTTCTGTTTCTGCACTACTTCAACTAATATATCTACATACATACACACACAAACACGTGCATAAACACACACACAATATATATACACATATGCGACAATTCAGTTTTTTCCTATATTTATGATGTATTGCATTGTACTGCTGCTGAAAAGCCAACAGATTTCATGACAAATGCTGGTGATATTAAACCCGATTCTGATTCTCATTCTGACATGCATCTTCTAAACCAGTGGTCCCCAACCACCAGGCCACAGACCGATAGCGGGCCTGGAAGAATGCAGCGGTAGCCGGGACGCACCCAGCGCATCTTTAAGAAAAAAGCCGAAATAAACAAGCCAATTAATTAGGTGCCGCCCGGCACCTAAATGTCTGCCCAGATCAGAGGAGATTGCCAATTGCAATCAAGGGGAGGGAAGCAGCTCTATGCTTTCGTGATGGCTTAATCTTGGTGCTTTTTTTCTTTGGAACGTAGAAGATTGAGGGGAGATTTGAAAGAGGTATACAAAATTAAGAGGGGTATAGAGGATAAATGTAAGCAGGCTTTTTCCACTGAGGTTAGGTGGGACTACAACCAGAGATCATGGCTTAAGGGTGAAAGGTGAAAGATTTAAGGGTAACATGAAGGGAAACTTCTTTATTCAGTAGGTCATGAGAATGTGCATCAAGCTGCTGGCACAAGTGGTGGATGAGAGCTCAATTTCAACGTTTAGGAGACGTTTGGAGGGGTAAGCAGGGCTATGGTCCCAGTGTAGGCCAATAGGAGCAGGCAGTTTAAATGGCTCGGCACGGATGACAGGTCTGCTTCTGTGTTGTATTTTTCTATGATTTTATGACCCAATGGTATAGAAATAATACCTGAAAATTGGATTATTGCATTCCAGTTCCCCTCACCCCCTCCCCAACCCAACATGAGAACCCTGTGAAGCACAGTATTGGGTGACCCCACAATCAGCAGCCTTTTGGGTAAAGATACATGGGCCTGGTCGATCATACACTTACAGAGCGTGAAGTCTGTGTGCGGCAGGTTAGTCAGGGCCTTTAGCAAGATTTGTGCAGTCACGGTAGTCTGGAAAAATGCGGGATTGAACTGGTACCTGCAAAGAACATAAAACAAACGGATCACTGCAGTGGCCATCTTTTCCTTTATGTTTGAAGATGCCTCCGTCTCCTGTTCACCTTTCATAATGATGTAAACATTACATAATATCCACCTCCTATTACCCATTTGTTCTACTCTAAGAGCCTGCAAGAAAATGAATCTCAAGATAGTGCATGTTTGTGGTTATCTGCTGCTGTAGCCCAACCACTTCAAGGATCAGCATGCTGTGCACATCTTCTGCACACCGCTGTTGTCACACGTGGTTATTTGAGTTACTGTCACCTTCCTCTCAGCTTGAACCAGTCTGCCCATTCTCCTCTGACCTCTAATTACTAAGGTGTTTTAGAACTGGGTGCTTATTTTGTTTCATGCACAGTTCTCTGTGAACTCAAGAGAAAATCCCAGGATATCAGTAGTTTCTAAGATTCTCAAACCACTCCGCCTGGCACCAACAACCACTCCACAATCAAAGTCACTCACATCACATTTCTTTCCCACTGTGATGTCTGACCGGAACAACTGAGCCACACAATTGCTGCCACATGGTTGGCTGATTAGATACTTGCATTAACAAGCAGGTGTACCAATAAAGTGGCCACTGAATAATAAATTTACGTTGAACATTAATTTTTTAAAAAATTTATTGAGATGCAGCGCTGAATAGGCCCTTCCAGCCATGCTGCCCTGCAATTCCCCTATTTAACCTAGCCTTATCACAGGACAATTTACAAAGATCAATTAACCTACCTATCAGTACGCCTTTGGAACGTGGAAGGATATGCCTGTGGTCACGGGGAGGATGCACAAATTCCTTACAGGCAGTGGTGGGAATTGAATCCTGATTACCAGTACTGTAAAGCATTGTGCTAACCATCACACTACCATAATCCCAGCCGTTATCAATATTTTTCAGAGATTGTCTACCTGGCATCAGTGGTCACATAACCAGGACTTGTGATATACACTGGCTGCTCATACGACCATCCACCAGCTGCTCCCATGGCTTCACGTAACCCTGCTTTTTTTTGGAGGGGGGTGGGGGGCTAAGTAGGTGGTACACCTTGCCCAAGGCTAGAGGAAGGAAGGAGCACCTTACGCCTCCTTTGGTAGGGGTGTTATCTTCTTCCTGCCATCCAACACTACTTATAGAGCAGCAATCATGTTAGCGGTGATCAAGACCCCAGAATGGCGGGGGTTTAAGATACTTCACAGGGTTATCGGTATGGAGTTTATTTCAGAGCAAAGGAGACCATCAGGCATTAACAAGCCTGTGGTCAGCAAATACAGGGTCTTTGGCAGTAAATTACAGAATCAAATCAGCCGTTTTCAAACTTCAACCTTGCAAGAAGTATGTTGCACCTTGGTCTGGAGGAACGCAGTTTCCTTTGACGGTATACAAGTGTACCGGCAAAGGCTGAATTACAATAAACTGGACTTGAATGTGAAATACACAAGATGTGAATTTTCACTCACAGGTGAGTCAATAACCAGACGAGGCAAATTTAAAGGAACTGACAGAGGGAGAGTGAGAATATTTTACACCACAAGTACTCTGTAGTATAAAATGCCCAAAGAACTGAGTCTAATTGGGAGACTTACAAACTGAAGCATTCACCGGCACCAGCCTACCTACCGTCAAGGACATACATTCGGGAAGGTGCTGGAAAAGGGCCAGTAATATCATGAAGGATTCCACCCACCCTGCTCATGGACTGTTTGTCCCACTTCCATCAGGGAGGAGGCTATGTAGCATCCACGCCAGGACCACCGAATTCAAGAACCATTACTTTCCCCAAGTAGTAAAGCTGATCAACACCTCCATTCACCCACCCCTCCACACCCCCATTCACCGAGGGAAATTGAAACATTGGGGAGAATGGTGAAGGCAAGCACTGGCTGCCTGCCTTCTGATCGCTGGTGGGATCGCTCTGCTGGGAAAGGCCTGCCGCTGTGCCTGCAGAATGTTACCCAAGTTTTCTGCATTTTGGATATGGACTTTGACTATAGACTTTTCTTCAGTTGTATAGCCTGTATTCTGTGTTTTCCACCTGATCTTTCTTGTTTTTTTGTGTGTAGGGGAGGGGGATTTGGGGGTTGATGATCGTGCTCCCGTTCTTTTCTTTCTTGGTTTCATGGCTATCTGGAGAAGAAGGTTTTCAGAGTTGTATACGTTGATAACAAATGAATCTTTAAACCTTTGAACCACTGCTTTATCATGTCCTTATGTACAGACATTCCTGTGCCTCGTGTATCTTTATGGACATACAATCAAATTGATGTATATAAGCTAGCCTGTCTGTGCAAAAGTCTTAGGCACATGTCAAAGTGCTGTAAAGCAAAAATGCTTTCAAAAGTAATGAAAAGTTTCTAAATATCAAAAAGAATACTATATAGAGCAGTAAGGAGTAAAAAGTTAAGAAGCTGCCAGCAAAAGAGGGATCAACGTGCTGGTCTGATAGTGCATTTAAAAAAAAGGTTTTCGACTCCCAATACCGACTATCTTGCTGGCAAATGTATAGTCTCTGGTGCGTTTATAATAAAAATGACAACAGGAAATTAGGAAATTGCAAAGTGAAATTGACGATATTTCTACGTTGGAAACTCAAAGAAATTTTCTTTACCTGAGACAATAGAATTATGAAGTAGGAGGTAAATCAGCTAGATTACTAGCATATAAATTACGAAAACAACAAGCAGACAATACAATTCATAAAATAAAGAATCCAAAGACAAAGCTTGTGGAGAGTACAATAGGGAAAATTCAAGAGATTTTTGAAACATATTATCAAGAGCTGTACTCCCAACCCCGGGCCTCCAATGAGCCCTATATAGACTGTTCATTGAATTCTTTAGATTTACCTAAACTTACAGACTTACAAAATGAAAGTCTATTAGAACCAGTAACTGCCAAAGAACTGAATGTGGCCATCTCTAGGTTAAAGGCTGGAAAGTCCTTGGGTTCAGATGGGTTTACCTCAGAGTGGTACAAATCCCTGAAGTCACAGTTATCCCCATTACTACTTAACACCTTTAATTGGATCTTGCAGAGAAGAGAAACTCCACCTTCCTGGAGAGAAGCGATTCTTTCAGTTATTCCTAAAGAGGGTAAAGATAAACTAGAATGTGGCAATTATTGGCCAATTAGTGTTCTTAATTTAGATTACAAACTATTTACATCTATATTAGCGCGCAGATTGGAAAAGCTCTTACCTGGCCTAATCCACTTAGACCAGACTGGATGTATTCAACAAAGACAAACACAGGACAACATAAGGGAACTCTACACATATTAGAACAGGTTAATAAGAACGAGACAGAGACAATGGTAGTAGGATCAGACGCTGAGAAAGCTTTTGATTCAGTTAGTTGGGCATTCCTATACAGAGTGTTAGGAAGATTCGGCTTTCAAGAAAAGTTTATTAAAGTAATTCAGACTCTATATGACAGCCCTACAGCTCGAATTAAGATAAATGGGGATCTCTCTGACTCCTTTATTCTAGAGAGAGGCACTAGACAGGGATGCCCAATTTCTCCTCTCCTTTTCGCGCTATATATTGAACCGCTTGCCCAACTAATAAGACAGAGCGAAATCGTAAAAGGTATCAAGGTGGCAGGGATTGAACAGAAAGTGGCGTTATTCACAGATGATGTTTTAGTCTATCTGAGTGAACCAGAAAAATCATTTATAGGATTGTTTACACTGTTGGATGACTTTGGAAAAATATCAGGTTATAAAATAAATGTAAAGAAAACGCAGGTTATGACCCTAAATTATACACCATCCAAAAAATTGCAGGATACATATGATCTTAAGTGGGAAGCTAAATCATTAAAATATTTAGGAATAACCCTGCCGAAGGATCTTTCAACACTGTCACAGGTAAATTATGGGCCATTAATCTCAGAGATAAAAGCAGATATGCATAGATGGAATCTTATCCCCTTTTTAAGTTTAAATTCAAGGATAAATACTATAAAAATGAATATTCTTCCTCGCTTACTGTATCTTTTCCGTACTTTACCTGTGGAGGTGGATGATAATCAATTCAGGGAATGGGACAAATGGATTTCCCGCTTCATTTGGCAAGGAAAGAAACCTAGAATTCGATATAACACCTTACAGTTAGGGAAGGAAGGAGGAGGTATGGTTCTTCCTTGCCTGAGAAATTATTTTTATGCCTCACAGATAACCTCTCTGTTATATTGGTGTAATAGGGAATATAAGGCTAGATGGAAGGAAATAGTATTCGGGTTGGTTGACAGTTTTCCTCTACAGGCCTCAATAGCTGACAAAGGATTGATGGCCCAATTGGAAAAATTTAAAAACAGTTGGATAAATCTTACATTAAAAATATGGCAGAAGGTGGTTAATTCATGTGGAATTAATAACATGCTAAAACTCTTCAGATGGTGTGCATATGATACCGAATTCCTTCCCAACAGAAGAGATAAAAGATTTGAATTATGGATAAAGAAATGTCTTACAACCTACCTCTCATTTATACATAAAAGAGTATTACAAAGTTTCCAAATCCTGCAGGACAAACATGGCCTAGAACACAATGACTTTTTTAGGTACCTTCAAGTACGAAATTATGTTTAACCAGAGTTGTAGATATATAGACCTATCAACAGTAGAATTAGAATTTTTCAAGATTCTTAATTCGGCTTGCGATTCAATACCTAGTAAATCAGTTTCTCGATTATATAATGCACTCTCCCATGCTAAAAATGTAAACACATTGTATGTTAAAGAGAAGTGGGAGAAAGAAGCGGGGTTGGTACTTTCAGAGGAGGCTTGGGGGAAAATATGCAGCTTTCAGTGGTCTTCGACTAATTCTTTGACTTGGAGAGAACATTGTTGGAAAAATATTATAAGATACTTCAAGACCCCATATCAGGAAAAATATAAAGATACAAACGTGACGTGTTGGAGAAGGTGCGGCTCCAAGGAGGCAAATCATTTCCATATTTTCTGGGATTGTCCTAAATTAAGTCTATATTGGGAAGGTATTCATAGAACATTAGTGAAGGTCCTTAGGACCCAGATACCTCTGAACTTTGAGACGCTCTATTTGGGGCATGTATTGTTTCTTGAACAGAAGGAAGACATAAAGTTGCTGCAGGCCCTTTTAGCGGCAAGTAAGAAATCAATCACTAGAAAGTGGCTAAATCCAATACCACCTACATTAGAAGATTGGCACGAAATTATCTTGGAAATATTTTAAATGGAAAAGTTGACTTACTCCCTGAGAATTCAAAAAGAAAAATTTTATCAAATCTGGAATAAATGGATTGAATATATAACCCCAATGCGAGCAGACTTTAGATGAATCTCCGAATGATTTATACTGCTCTTCTTATCAACACAGTAATGTTTCTAATGTAAGCACCCCTAGTCTAAATGTTTACTGTTTTTGTCTTTTTTTTGTTTGGAAAATAGAGAATTAATACAAGTAAAGGAAAAGATTTGGGCAAGGGATAAAAAATGATAAAATTAAGTAAATAAGTACATAGAGATCGGATAATTATGTCTGGGGGCAGGAGCAAGCATGAACAAGTTAGGATATAAACACCTACAATGGTTGTTACATAGGCTTAAACACAATATTTTGGACCAGAAGAAGTGATCCAGAAGAGATATATGGAAACTATTACTAATCCACTATTATTACTACTTTTCTTAACAATTAATACCATTACTTAGCCTAATAGATTAGAATTTCTACTGTACATAATTATCTATTTAAGTGTCTAATTTCTTTTTATATCATCTCAATGTGTACTTAAGAATGCATAAATAATTATAGTTTTATACATATGAAAAAAGTACATGATACTTGTGAATTCCTTATCCAAATAAAAATAAAATTTAAAAAAAAATAATAAAAATGACCATCTCAGAGCTAGGGTGCTACATCAGAGGGATGTCAGGAACATGTGCGTCTTTTGTTTTACAGAATCTTCGTTAACCCCTTCCATGTCAGATGCGATTTGAATAGACAGATTAACAATATACTATCAAGATAAGTCGGTCGAAATGGAGGTTTGTGCCTCATGATCAACTTTTGGTGTACTAATATGTCGGTGACTTCCCAATATTGCCCACCAGACCTGGAATACCTCACAATTAAGTTTTGGCCATCTTACTTGCCAACAGGAGATTTCATTGATCATGTAGGTACATCCCATCTCCAGCCAATGTCAAACAGGCTCCAGACAAACTGAGCAACGTAATCAACAGGCATGAAACAGCACATCCTGACGCCTTCTCCATCAATTTGGGGGATTTTAACCAGGCCAGCTTGGTAAGTCACTAAATAATCATCAACAAATCACCTGTAGTACCAGAGGGAATAACACACTGGACCACAGTTACACTAGGTTCAAGAATGCCTACCGTGCCATCCCACACTTCGGAAAATCTTATCAACTGGCTGCACTTTTACTCTGAGTATAGGCAGAGACTGAAGACTGTAGCCCCAGTAGTTAGAACCAAGGAGGCACGGGAGCACTTATAGGACCGCTCTGAATCAGTGGACTGAACTGTGTTCAGGGAATCATCTTTGATTCTGGATGAGTATGCTGCAGTTGTCACCACCTTCATTAAAACCTGTGTGGATGAGTGTGTGCTTATGAAAACTTGATGTACATTCCCAAACCAAAAGCTGTGAATGAACCAGGAGGTTTGTAATCTACTGAGGGCCAGATCTGCGCATTATCATCTGGCGATCCAGGTCTATGTAAGAAAACCAGCTACAACTTGCAGGGGCTATTTCAAAAGCCAAGAAACAATTCCGGGAGAGGCTCCAGGCAACACAAAGGACCTGGACCCACTACAATTTGCCTACTGCCACAATAGGTCTACGGCAGACATCACGTGGTAGGAAAGGTCAAGGACTGGAGAAGAAGGAACCTGATAGGAGAGGAAAGTGGATCACAGGGGAAAGGGAAGGAGGAGGGGACCCAGGGGAAGTAATAGGCAGGTGAGAAGAAGTGAAAGGACAGAGTGGGGAATAGGGGAAGGAGGGGGGAATGTGTTTAATGGAAGGAGAAATCTATATTCATGCCATCAGGTTGGAGGCTACCCAGACAGAAATATAAGGTGTTGCTCCTCCACCCTCATCTTGGCACAAGAGGCGGCCATGGACTGAAATATCCAAATAGGAATAGGAATCAGAATTAAAATGTTTCAATAGATCAGTGTTATTCGGGAAAATAAATACAGGGACAAAACACTCAGGTTTGGCAATGACAACTGTCCCACCTGGGGCGATGATTTATGTTTCAGGCAGCACGGTAATGTGACACTATTGCAGCTCAGGGCACTCCGGAGCTCCATTCTGAGCGCTGTTCTGCAAGGAGTCTGCACACCCTCCCCGTGGAATGTGTAGGTTTCCTCCGGATGCTTCGGTATCCACCCACGATCCAAAGACGTACCAGGTCAGTTAAAAGGCCATTGTAGCTTGTCCTGTGATTGGGTTAGGGGTAGCCAGGTTTGTCAGGGCTTGCAGGGGCAGCATGTATCAAAAGGGTGGAAGGGCCTAATTCGTGCTGTATCAATACATTAAAAAAATATGAAAGCAAGATACTACAGACCCCAGAAATTTGGAGATTGAACCCAAAAGGGTCTGAAATATATTCAGCTGCGAGCCTCTTGGAAAAAAAGGAGCTATGATACTTTAGATCAGAGCAATTATCAATATATAAATTATACAACCTTGAGATTCATCTGTTTACAGGCAGCCACAAAGCATGAAACCCGAAGAACCCAATTTTAAAAAAGTCCAACACCCAATTTAAAAAAAAAGACCAACCTCCAGGTGAGGGGGAGAAAAAAACAAATGCAAACAATAAAAGCAAGCAACAGCATTCAGAACCAAATTAAGTCCATCAATCCAAACCCGGAACAGCAGAAGTAGGCTCACAGCCTTGGTCTCAAGTCACCCCTCTACCACTTATGAAGAGAATTATACTCACAGTTTGAGTACTGCCAGATTGGCTTCCAGATCATAGGCATTCTCCCTGGCCTGGGTCTCCACGTATCTTTCTAAAGTTGAGAGGTTCTCAGGGTTATATCTGTGGGAGAGGGCAAAGGATTAGACACCGTAATCGATAAACCTGAGCAAATAAATTTAAGCATAGAAATTAGTGAAGCTTGAGGATATGAATCACATTAAAAAATGGGGGCATCTAGGATGTGCTGGAGTGTCACAAAACCCCAAATGGTTCCTTTAGATATGTCGGCAAACTCCAGACTATAGTGGTTACTTGAAAACAAACCAAACCCACTGAGAGACTAAGTCAAGGTAGTTGACACGCTTCCAAATAATGAATTTTCAAATCCAAAAAAGTACATTTGATCCTTTATTATGAAACCAGCAAAGACGAGCAATCTAGTAGCAATTTAAAAGAAACTAATGAACCCATTTATTTAAGATAGGCCCTTCTGGTCATTTGAGCTATGTCGCCCAGCAATCCCCTGATTTAATCCTAGCTTAATCACGGGATAATTTACAATGACCAACTAACCAAGCAGACTGTATGTCTTTGGAATCCCACATGGTCATGGGGAGAAAGTACAAACTCCTTAAAGGCAGCAGTGGGATTTGAATCCTAGTCACCCGTACTGTAAAGCATTGTGCTAGCCACTACACTACCATGATGCCCTATAACTGAATTAGTGATGTAGCAATCTTAGCACTCAAATTAGAATAACTAAGTGGCCGAACTAGCAATATAACTAAGCATAATTAGCAATGATAGCGATCTAGTTAGCGGTCAACAAAGAAAAATCATTCCCCATGGCTCGCGCCCCCCCCAACTAAACAAAACTAATGTAACTATACTCATTTGCTTCTACCACGCCCCAACCCACAGGACAAATTACCCATAATAAACATGCTGCAAAATACAATACAGACAGACACAAAATAGGCACATGGCTCCTGCACTGACTTATGTCAGCTTTATTACAAGGAAGGCTCATCAGCTTCTTCACTGAGATTCCAGCACACCTACAGATGTGTAGTGGAGAGCGTATTGACTGGCTGCATCATGACAATCCTACAAAAGGTAATGATATGGCCCAGTACATCACGGGTGAAGCCCTACCAACCAATGAGCACATCCACATGAAACGCTGTTGCAGGACAGCAGCATCCATCACCAGAGATCCCCACCACCCAGGCCGTGCTCTCTTCTCACTGCTGCCATCAGGTAGAAGGTACAAGAGCCTCAGGTCTCACAATACCAGGTTCAAGAAGTTACTACCCCTCAACATCAGGCGCTTGAACAAAAGGGGATAATTACACTCACTTGCCCCATCAATGAGATGTTCCCACAACCAATCATCTCACTTTAAGGACTCTTTATCTCATGTTCTCGTTATTTATTGCTATTTATTTATATTTGCACTTGCACAGTTTGTTGTCGTCTGCATTCTGGTTGATCTTTCATTAGTCCCGTTATAGTTACTATTCTGAGTATGCCCGGAGGAAAATGAATCTCAGGGTTGAATACGGTGACAAATACGTACTTTGATAATAAAATTTACTTTGAAATTTGAATCTAGTGACGCTGTCACCTATCGAATCATCGAGACTCCAGCCCTGGATAGCCCCTCTCCCCACCCATGCCTTCCCCTAACTTCAATACTATCACAACTTTAAAGGCTCATGAATCATTAAAGTGGACCCAGGGGCTCGAATCTCGTCACACCTGCAACCTACTGAATCATCGAGGCTACAGCCCTGGACAGGCCTCCATCTCATACTTTCCCTACACACACCCCATCCTCCCTGGTCTCAGACGCTAGTCTCCCGGTCCTCCAGCATCTGTTACCCTCTCGCCCCATCTCGGTACCCTGGTCCAACTACCCACCCCCCATCCGGTCCCCCGGGCTCTCCTGGTTCTCCAGCATCCACTGAGCTCACCGTTCCCCCACCACTACTCTACCCCTCTCTCAGCGTTTTCCCCACCCCTCCTTCCTGCTGGCCCTCCCGGACCCTCCTCCACTCTCCCTCCATAGCCCCGGCTCCCGCACTCACCGGTCGATGCCCTTTAGCAGCTTGCCCACGTTGGCCCGCATCTGCTCAATGGCACTCATGGCTCTGTCACCGGGGGAGAGGAGGACGCCAAACCCAGGTTCCACACCGAGAACACAGGCCTTCACACGCGGCTCCGTCAAAAAGGGAGAGGGGTCAAAGGGCCAAACACCAAGTAGGCATGCGCTATACCGACGTTAACCCCCGGCCGTGACTGAAAAGCACGCCTTGTACCGGCCGTCGGCACCCGACGAGGGTAATTAAAGCGCATGCGCATTCCTGCATCGGCCAAACTTTCGGTAACACTCACAGTACACTGGATCAACTCAGCAGGTCGGGCAGCATCAGTCAGAAACGATGGGTCGACGTTTCCGGCCGGAACCCTTCGTCAGGACTGAAGAATGAAAGATGGGGAAGGATTTGAAGAATGCTTGTAGCTTCAGTTGAAAGACCAGTAATTTGAAAGACAAAGGGGTGGGGGAGAGGAAGCATTGAGGTCATAGCCCTGAAAACAATGGGTAGTAGAAGGAGGCGGAACCATGAGGGAGGTGGTAGGCAGCTGGGGGAGGGGGCAGAGTGACATAGGGATAGGGGAAGGGAGGGGGAGGGAATTGCCAGAAGTTGGAGAATTCTATGTTCATTCCAAGGGGCTGGAGACTACCTAGACAGTATGTGAGGTGTTGCTCCTCCAACCTGAGTTTAGCCTCATCGTGGCAGTAGAGGAGGTCATGTATGGACATATCTGAATGGGAACGGGAAGCAGAGTTGAAGTGGGTGGCTACTGGGAGATCCTGTCTGTTTTGGCGGACGGAGCGGAGGTGCTCGACGAAGCGGTTCCCCAATCTGCGTCGGGTTTCACCGATGTAGAGGAGGCCGCACCGGGAGCACTGGATGCAATAGATGACCCCAACAGACTCACAAGTGAAGTGTTGCCTCACCTGGAAGGACTGTTTGTGGCCCTGAATGGTGGCAAGAGAAGGGATGTAGGGACAGGTGTAGCACTTACGCTTACAGGGATAAGTGCCGGGTGGGAGATCAGTGGGGATGGACGTGCAGATAAGGGAGTCGCGGAGGGACTGACCCCTGCGGAAAGCGGAGAGGGGAAGATGTGCTGCGTGGTGGGGTCCTGTTGAAAGTGGCGGAAGTTGCGGAGGATAATGTGCTGGATGCGGAGGCTGGTGGGGTGGTAGGTGAGGACAAGGGGAACTCTGTCCCTGTTGTGGTGGTGGCAGGATGGGGTGAGGGCCGAAGTGCAGGAAATGGAGGAGATGTGGGTGAGGGCATCATTGATGACGGTAGAAGGGAAACCACGATCCTTAAAGAAAGAGGACATTTGAGATGTCCTGGAACGGAAAGCCTCATCCTCGGAGCAGATGAGGCTTTCTGTTAAAAACACGAAGGAATTTAAAGTTGCTAACCCTTTCTACCTCTGATCCTCCAATGAGGACTGGCTCAGACACCTCTGGTTTCCTTCTTCTGAAGTCTAGAATCAGCTCCTTGGTCTTGCTGTCATTGAGTAAGAAGTTGTTGCTATGGCACCATTCAGGAGATTTTCAATCTCCCTCTCATTTGTTGATTCATCACCACCTTTGACTCAGCCTATGACTTGAATATGGCATTCAAGCTGTACTTTTCTCACAGTCATAAATGTAAAGTGAGTAAAGCAGGGGGCTTGTGGCACCCTTGTGCCGATGGAGATCATGGAGGAGATGTTGCCAATTTGAACCGACAGGGGTCTGCGAGTGAGGAAGTAGAGAATAGAGGCATTGATTAGTTTTGAGGGTTTGATGTTTGTGCTTTTGTCAATGAAGAGCATCCTGATGAATGCATCTTTGCAGTACAGATGTTCCAGGGCTGAGTGAAGAGCCAAAGATGTGGCATCTGATGTGGAGCTGTTGCTGTTGACACCTCTGGACACATTCCACACGATCAGGAAAGCTCACCAACACCTCTATTTTCTGAGAGTGGAACATTTATAGGCATCCGTTAGTCTCGTGAGACCATGGATTTGCACCTTGGAAGGTCTCCAGGTTGCAGGCCTGGGCAAGGTCGTATGGAAGACCAGCAGTTGCCCATGCTGCAAGTCTCCCCTCTCCACAACACCAATGTTGTCCAAGGGAAAGGCATTGGGGCCGATACAGCTTGGCACCAGTGTCATCGCAGAGCAATGTGTGGTTAAGTGCCTTGCTCAATTAGTAGGTATTGTATTGTACTTTGCCGTAAAGACAAGAAAGTTCACGACATAATGTCGGTGGTATTGAAACTGATTCTGATTGTGACTTGATGGACAGCCATTCGATCTATGTATATAAACTATTTTGTCTTTTTTAAATTATTATTGTGTTCTTTATCTTATTATGTTTCTTCTTGTGCTGCATCGGATCTGGAGTAACAATTATTTGGTTCTGCTTTATACTTTTGTACCAGAAATGACATGAAACAATCTTGGAGCTTTGACTGCAAGTTATCGCTCTTTTACCGTCGGAGCGCCGGGACACCCATTGAAGCATGCGCAAACCGCACAGTTGGAGCAGTTTTGTCTATACGATTAAATTTCGCGTTAATTTAACCCGCCGTAAAATCATTCCCTTTCCATACTGCATCCAGGCTTTTTCGTTAGATTTATTGCGCAAACTTTCAGTGACGCCCTGTAGCTAATATATTTAGCGAATTATAATTGGCTGAAACTGTGCATATATTAGCATAATTAAAACAATTGCTTTAGTGCAATAAAATTTGAAATTCAGGCTCAATGCACAGATATCAGATATGATTATATCGTTTTAATGTAAAATTGAGAATGTGAACTAGGAAATATATAATCAATTGAATTACTCATCATTACCTTAACGTGAATTGTAATTTCAAGCTTTAAATAACATTTTTCTCCAAGAGAAAAGTTGTGTTGTATGAAAGGAGAGAAGGTTAGCACTCCCCTTGATAAGGATGGAAGGGGCCCTAGTGGCCTTACAACACACAAATGGTTAAGGCATTGCCATCTACTTAGTGGCATCTAACCATGTTTTTTTCCCTCTCGTCCTTCTCTTGGGCAAGAATGCCCCCGTTTTTCTTTGTTTCAGAAGCTCCAAATTTTTTTTTATGCCATCACCACAGGAAAGTCTGCAGATACTGGAAAACCAAATCAATGCAGCTACACAAAATGTTAAAGGAACTTTCTAGTATCTGCAGAATTCCTCGTGTTTACGTTGTTAAAGGAACTCAGCAGGTTAGGCAGCATCATGGAGGGGAGTAAACAGTCAACATTTCAGGCTGAGACACTTCCACAGTTCTGAAGAAGGGTTTCAGCCCAAAACGTTGATGCTGCCTGAACTTTCTGAATGTCATGGAGCCTTACCATTAACCAAGGGGTCCATGGACCTCAAGTAGAGAACAAAATTCATTCCTTCCTGCATTTTCAGACTGGAGACATTGATGTTTAACGTAGCACCAACCTGCATGTTCACAATCTCAGCAAGGAATACAAAAGAGGAAAAACTCCAAGTTCTGAAGGAGGGAGATATGATAGAGCCATTCAAAATGATGAGGGTCTAGGTAGTGTAAATGCAATCAGGCTTTTTCTGCTAGTGTTGGGTGTGACTAGAACTAGAGGTCAAGGGTTAAAGGTGAAAGGTGAACTTCACAGAGGGTGGTGAGATGCAGGTTTAATTTCAGCACTTAAAGTCAATTTGGATAAGTACATTGATGGGAAGGGTATGTAAACACAAAATAACCTGCAGATGCTGGGGTCAAAGCAACACTCACAACACGCCGGAGGAACTCAGCAGGTCGGGCAGCATCTGTGGAAAAGATCGGTCGACGTTTCGGGCCGGAACCCTTCGTCAGGATTGTAGAGGGAAGGCGCAGAGGCCCTGTAACGAAGGTGGGGGGAGGGTGGGAAGGAGAAGGCTGATAGGTTCCAGGTGAAAAACCAGTAAGGAGAAAGATAAAGGGGTGGGGGAGGGGAGGCAGGGAGGTGATAGGCAGGAAAGGTGAAGAAAGAATAGGGGAAAACACAATGGGTAGTAGAAGGAGGCAGAACCATGAGGGAGGTGATAGGCAGCTGGGGGAGGGGGCAGAGTGAAATAGGGATAGATGAAGGGAGGGGGAGGGAATTACCAGAAGTTGGAGAATTCTATGTTCATACCAAGGGGCTGGAGACTACCTAGACAGTATATGAGGTGTTGCTCCTCCAACCTGAGTTTAGCCTCATCATGGCAGTAGAGGAGGCCATGTATGGACATATCTGAATGGGAGTGGGAAGCAGAGTTGAAGTGGGTGGCTACTGGGAGATCCTGTCGGTTTTGGCGGACGGAGCGGAGGTGCTCGACAAAGCGGTCCCCCAATCTGCGTCGGGTTTCACCGATGTAGAGGAGGCCGCACGGGGAGCATCAGATGCAATAGATGACCCCAACAGACTCACAAGTGAAGTGTTGCCTCACTTGGAAGGACTGTTTGGGGCCCTGAATGGTGGCAAGAGAGGAGGTCCTTCTACTACCCATTGTGTTTTCCCCTATTCCTTCTTCACCTTTCCTGCCTATCACCTCCCTGCTTCCCCTCCCCCACCCCTTTATCTTTCCCCTTACTGGTTTTTCACCTGGAACCTACCAGCCTTCTCCTTCCCACCCTCCCCCCACCTTCTTTATAGGGCCTCTGCCCCTTCCCTCTACAGTCCTGATGAAGGGTTCCGGCCCGAAACATCGACCGATCTTTTCCACGGATGCTGCCCGACCTACTGAGTTCCTCCAGCGTGTTGTGAGGCTTGGGAGGGGTATGGATGGTTATGGTCCAGGTGCAGGTGGATGGGATTAGGTAGATTAATAGTTTGACACAGACTAGATGGGCCAAAGGACCTGTTTCTGTGTTGTAGTGTTCTATGAGTCTATGACAAACTGGAGTCATATTCCCTGGCATGTAATGATTCGAATAATTCTGCACAGGTTGAAGGCAAATGATATGATATATTAAGAGAATGTTGGTATGGGCATCTAGGATTAGGAGGCATATATTAACTATTAGAATCATGCTTTTTTGGTAGCACTTATGTACACAGGAATTTATGGTAGGCATTTGTTGCTATTAACTAATTTTAAATTTGAGATTGATACATTTTTCTTAGCACTATCTGTTAACAAATAAACTTTAGATTAGATTATGAGGACCCTCAGTCCTTGTTTATTGTCATTTAGAAATGCATGCAATAAGAAATGATACAATGTTCCTCCAGAGTGATATCACACAAAAAAAGAACAAACCAAAGACTAACACTGACAAGACCACATAATTATAACATATAGTTACAACAGTGCAAAGCAATACCATAATTTGACAAAGAGCAGACCATGGGCACAATAAAATAAAGTCTTAAAGTTCCGATTGACTCCTGATAGTCCCGATAGCAGGCAGCAAAAGGGAGAAACTCTCCTTGCCATAAACCTCCAGGCGCCGACAACTGCGGATGCATTGGAAGCACTCAACCACAGCCGACTCTGAGTCTGTCCAAAAACTTCGAGCCTCCGAGCACCATCTCTACCGAGCGCTTCGACCCCATCCCGGCCGCCGAGCAACAGGCAAAGCCGAGGACTCGGGGCCTTCTCCTCCGGAGATTCTCGATCGCACAGTAGCAGCGGCAGCGAAGAAGGCATTTCAGAAGTTTCTCCAGATGTTCCTCCGTGCTTCTCACGTCTGTCTCCATCCAATCAGGATTGTGCATGGCACCCTGTTCACGGTACTTGACAGATAACAGATATCATTCACCGGAGTGGTCGCTGTGCGCTGCGTCGCACCGCCATCTTCTCCTGCTCCTTGATTGGTGGACTATTGAGAGTTAACCTTCCTCTTCATGTTCCTGTGGGGACGCAAGACACTCAAAGTTCAATGCAAATTTTATTATAAAGGTAAATATGTGGCACCCTATACAACCCTGAGCTTCATTTTCTTGTGGGCACACTTAATAAATCTATAGAATAATAACCATAACAGAATCAATGAAAGACCGCCCAACTTGGGCTTTACACCAGAGTACAGAAGGCAATAAACTGTGCAAATACAAAAAGAAGAAATAATAATAAATAAATAAGCAATAAATAGTGAGAACATTAGATGAAGAGTCCTTGAAAGTGAGGCCATTGGTTGCAGGAACATTTCAATGATGGGGCAACTGAAGTTGAGTGAAGTTATCCCTTCAGTTCAAGAGCCTGATGGTTGAGGGTTAGTAACCATTCCTGAACCTGATGGTACAATTCCTGAGGCTCTTGTGCCTTCTTCCTGATGGCAGCAGTGAGAAGAGAGCATGAGGGTGGTGGGGGTCCCTGATGATGGATGCTGCTTTCCTGCATCAATGCTCCGTGTTAATGTGCTCAATGGTGGAATGGCCTTTACCTGTGATAAACTCGAGCATATCCACTATTTCTTGTGGGATTTTCCATTCAAGGGCATTGGTGTTTCCGTGCCAGGCTGTGATATAGTCAATCAAAGTACTCTCCACCACACATCTATAGAAGTTTGTCAGAGTTTTAGATGTCATGCCAAAGCTTTGCGAATGTCTAAGGAAGTAGAAGTACTGCTGCAAACTCGTAAGGAAGTAGAAGCACTCTGAACCTGGAGCAACTAAGAAGCTGCTGCAGGAACTCAGCAGGTCCGGCAACATCTGAGGAGGAAAATGGACAGTGGAATTTCATCTGGAGCCTCCAACTAGATGAAGGGTTCTCAACCTGAAATGTCGACTGTCCATTTTCCTTTGTAGATGCTGCCTGACCCACCGAGTTCTTTTGCCATCTTCTCTGTTATTCCTACTCCCATGTTTCTAACAATAGATTATACATACAGAGGAGTTAAAGGATGGATTCAAGGCATAATGTGGGGCTGGAGATGGCAGGAAGTAACTATTATCAATGACTTTGTCTTATCCAAGTTCCTTGGTTAAGACAAAGAGTGTCCTTTAGCTTAAGGGTGATGATATCTGTTTTGAAGGATCACATACACAAATAACAGCCACTCTTAACCCACAAACTATTACAAAAGTTAACATTTAATGGCTAGGTAACATATTGCTGTTAATCTAAAACAATTTAAAAATTCTATTTCAAAAATTTTAAACAATTGTTTTGCTGGAAATTTGATATCTTAGAGTTGAAATATCAATTCTGTTTCTCCTTCCATAGACAGCAGGGTGGTGTAACTCATTGCTGTACAAGCAACCTGAATTCATTTCCCACCAGCTGTTTGTAAGGAGTTTGCACATTCTCCCTGTCCTTCCTCCCTAGCGTGTTGCACCAGACAGTCAGCCATTCTTGTCTGGCGCGTAGTGTCAGGACTGGTCTCCTTTTGGATTAACCAGGTCACGATATGAATGTTCCTGACTTGACCCTTGTTTTTACGAGGCCAAGTGGCTAGCTCGACGCTCAACCCGGCACGGATGGAAAGTGTGCTTGGGGGGGGGGGTGGCCCGACTTGGATTTGAACCTGGGAGCCTTCGCTCCGAAGTCCGGCGCTGAAGCCACTGCACCACCAGCCGGCCACATTCTCCCCGTGACTGCATGTGTCTCCTCCAGCTGCTCCGATTTCCTCCCACAGTCTAAAGACCTACTGGTTAGTAGGCTAAATTGCCCCGTGATTAGGTTGGGGTTAAATTGAGGGACAGCTGGGCGGCGCATTACAAAGGGCTGGAAGGGCCTGTTCTGTGCTGTATCTCTCTCAATCAATCAATCAATTGATAGATAGGTAGATATTCAGATAGACAGATAAACAGGCAGATAGAAGGACAGACAGATTGATAGATAGACAGATAGGTAGACAGATAGAAAGAGACAGATAGGTAGACAGACAGATAAACAGAAAGATAGACAGATAGATAGACAGACAGACAGACAGACAGATAAACAGTCAGATAGATAGACAGACAGATATAGACAAATAGGCAGATAGATAGATAGACAGGTAGACAGACAGATAGACAGATATAGACAGACAGATAAACAGAAAGAGAGACAGACAGGTAGACAGATAGATGTACAGACAGATAGATAGACAGATAGGTTGATAGATGAATGAATGAATAAATAAATAAATAATTTTTCAACATTTCTGGAAATGGCACATTGGTTGTTGGCTAGACTTTATATATGTATAGGTTTTAGCATGTTCTATTGTATCTATTTATAGATGGTGAATTTTGTTATATATTATTTTTAGGACCATTAGACGATTCTGTTCTTTGTCGAAGACTAGTAGCCTGCCGGCTGATCCTCCACCACCTGAATGGAAGTGGTTTCTAGAAGCTGAAGTCGAAGCCTCGCCTCCCGCCCTCGCGTCAGTGGAGGAGTCGCGAGTGCCGAAGCGAGCGGGTCTGACGCAGAAAGCCCAGCATCTTGGGCAGAGAGAGAGCGAGTAGGAGGAGACATTCGGTGACTTCTCACCAACACACGACAGCGCGCAGAGAGACGAGCAGAGCCGCCTGGTAAGACTGAAATCTTATATCATTGTAGCTCTTTTGTCCTTTCTTTTGTTGTAACACTGGTGTAACAATGTAACAATTTGACTCTGAAGCATATGTTATTGCCCTGTTGTTCGCTGTCTAAAAGGGCGCTGGTCGGGCGAGAGGGATACTTCAAAAAATGGTGTTTTGACACTCTGAGATATTTCTGCTTCTTGCTGGACGTGAACGATGGAGAGAAGAGGGGCAGTCCACAGAAATATCGGTAGCATTTGATGCTTGATTTTGGGGGAGTCTTGTGTTTTTTTTTCACTGACGCAGTTTGCAACCCTCGCAGGGCTGCTGATGCTGTGTGTCTATTGTCTGTAAGCATCCTCGTCTGCTGGGTCCAAAAAAAACAAACACGCAGCAAAAACAAGATAGAAACCTCCTTCATAATGCATGTTTGGCAAATCGGCAGCGACTAGGCTCCTTTTAAAATTGTTCATATTGCTATAGTTATCACTGATAAACATCAGAATTATTATTCAACAAATAAATCAATTGAAAAAAAACATGCTAAGGTTTCTTGTACTGTATTTCTCGATCATGAGTCTGATTATACAATATAGATTTTTTAACCGAGCAATACTATTTATTATTGAAGAAATTTGATAATATATGTTGTAAAAATCTATCATTGCCGGCCGACTGATTTCCCACTCAAATAACATATTTGCTAAAATATCTCATTGCCTGGCTGATTTTTTTTCACTCAAATAATATATTTACTACAGTATCTCATTGCCTGGCTGATTTTTCACTAAAATAATATATTTGGTAAAATATGTTATTGTCTGGTTGACTTTCCCCAAAAGTAATAGTCTTTGCTTTTAAAGATTAGAAAGCATTTTGTGTTAAGCAGAGGGAAAAAAAAATTGTAAAGGACCCTTCCCACCTCCCACTGTGAAATAGTTTCCACCGGATTTATTGTTAATTAAAATATGTTTCAGTCAGTTCTCAGGTTTATGAACTGTTACTGGCTGTTGCTATTGATGAGGATGAGTAATTTTGACAGGTTTATTGAAAGAGAGTGCAGTGGAATGGATGAACACATTTCATTCTGAATTTAGCTGTGCACTGCTACGCTTTGCTCCTGATCTGCTGAGATTATTTCAAACTAAATGTAGAAAAACTTCCCAATAATGGAGATTTTTTATCAAGAGAATATTTTCTTTCCTTTCTGCCTGCTTCCCGCACCCCCCCCCCCCCGGCCCCACTGTCATATCCCTCCTCTCCATCTCCCATCTTTGCCCGGACACACACACTTGGCCTCACACCTCCCCATCTCCTTCCTCCCCCCACTGTCGTATCCCTCCTCTCCATCTCCCATCTTCCCATTTTTGCCCGGACACACACACTTGGCCTCACACCTCCCCATCTCCTTCCTCCCCCCACTGTCGTATCCCTCCTCTCCATCTCCCATCTTCCCATCTTTGCCCGGACACACACACTTGGCCTCACACCTCCCCATCTCCTTCCTCCCCCCACTGTCATATCCCTCCTCTCCATCTCCCATCTTCCCATCTTTGCCCGGACACACACACTTGGCCTCACACCTCCCCATCTCCTTCCTCCCCCCACTGTCATATCCCTCCTCTCCATCTCCCATCTTTGCCCGGACACACACACTTGGCCTCACACCTCCCCATCTCCTTCCTCCCCCCACTGTCATATCCCTCCTCTCCATCTCCCATCTTTGCCCGGACACACACACTTGACCTCACTCCTCCCCATCTCCTTCCTCCCCCCACTGTCATATCCCTGCTCTCTATCTCCCATCTTTGCCCGGACACACACACTTGGCCTCACACCTCCCCATCTCCTTCCTCCCCCCACTGTCATATCCCTCCTCTCCATCTCCCATCTTTGCCCGGACACACACACTTGGCCTCACACCTCCCCATCTCCTTCCTCCCCATCTCCTTCCTCCCCCCACTGTCATATCCCTCCTCTCCATCTCCCATCTTTGCCCGGACACACACACTTGGCCTCACTCCTCCCCATCTCCTTCCTCCCCCCACTGTCATATCCCTGCTCTCCATCTCCCATCTTTGCCCGGACACACACACTTGGCCTCACACCTCCCCATCTCCTTCCTCCCCCCACTGTCATATCCCTCCTCTCCATCTCCCATCTTTGCCCGGACACACACACTTGGCCTCACACCTCCCCATCTCCTTCCTCCCCCCACTGTCATATCCCTCCTCTCCATCTCCCATCTTTGCCCGGACACACACACTTGGCCTCACACCTCCCCATCTCCTTCCTCCCCCCACTGTCGTATCCCTCCTCTCCATCTCCCATCTTCCCATCTTTGCCCGGACACACACACTTGGCCTCACACCTCCCCATCTCCTTCCTCCCCCCACTGTCATATCCCTCCTCTCCATCTCCCATCTTCCCATCTTTGCCCGGACACACACACTTGGCCTCACACCTCCCCATCTCCTTCCTCCCCATCTCCTTCTTCCCCCCACTGTCATATCGCTCCTCTCCATCTCCCATCTTTGCCCGGACACACACACACACACACACACACACACACACACACACACACACACACACTTGGCCTCACGCCTCCCCATCTCCATCCTGGTCTCAGACAACTGAAGACCGGTATTTCTTTTAAACTGTGATCAAGATGGCATCATTTAATTTTCAGAGTGACGTGGAAGCGGAGCGGTCAGGGCACCACTTTACAATGCCAGCTGCCAAATTCCGGTTCGATCCCGCCGCTGTCTGTACGTCTTCCCCATGACCGCCCGGGTTTCCGCCGGCAGTCCGAAGGCATACGGGTTGGGATTAGTAAATTGTGGGTACGCCGTGGTGGTGCTGGAAGTGCGCCGACACTTACAGGCTGCCCCCAGCACATCCTCAGGTTGTGTTCGATGTTGGCGCAAAATACGAGGCATTTCACTTGTCTGTTTCAATCTGCAGTGCATGTGATAAATAGGGCTAACCCTTAATCTTTGACAGAAGTCGGTCAGATTCAGATTCATTTACAGCAAAATGTGTCATTTTCATTAAAAACCTAAGGATGTGCTGGGGGCAGGGCAGAGTGGGGGCAGTCCGTAGGTTTTGCCACACATTCTGGCACCAACATTGCAGGTCAACGGTGTTCAGCAGAACAACAGCGGCAAAGGAAGCCCCTCCCTCACCTCCAACTCGCCCTTATTCCTGTCCCTGAACCCTAACTCCCTGCACTGTCCACAAAATCGTCCCTAGCAATGTGAGAAAAAACAAGTCTCAGCCACAACTTCGATGGACCTCACAGCTCTGCGCCATCTTGACCAGAATTCCCTCACCCTTCCTTCCCTCTAAACTCTCTCGCCTCTGGCCTCCCTTCTTGTCCGGTTGCCTCTGGCCACAAAGTTGTTTGGTCGTACAGCAAGCACACAGGCCCTTCAGCCCCTCTGAACCAACCTGTCAAGCACCCCCCCTCCCCAATACCAACAAAGAAAACATTTGAGAAGCTTCCTCCTGGTTCCATCCTGGGCACTGGCCTCTGTAGTATCCACAACATCTTCAAGGAGCAATGCCTCAGAAAGGCCACATCCATCATTAAGGACCCCATCACCCAGGACGTGCCCTCTTCTCATTGCTACCATCAGGGATGAGGTACAGGAGCCTGAAGACACACACTCAATGATTCAGGAACAGCTTCTTCCCCTCTGCCATCCAGATTTCTGAATGGACATTGAACCCATGAACACTACCTCACTACTTTTTAATTTTTATTTTGTGCTACTGATTTAATTTAACTATTTAATATATATACTGTAATTCACATTTTTCTATCATTATGTATTGCGTTGTACTGCTGCCGCAAAGACGACAAATTTCACGACATATGCTGGTGTTATTAAACCTGATTCTGATTCTGATCACTCACCAACACCCTGGTAACCGTTAACCTACCCACTGCACGTCTCTGGGCCTTGGGTGCCATGGTAGTGAAGTGGTTAGCACGACTGTATTGCAGCTCGGGGATTCAGAATTCAATACCGGCGTCCTGTGTAAGGAATCTCTAGAGATTCCTTACATAGGGGCTCCACTGGGGCTCCACAGGGGACTGTCTTGTCTCCCTTTCTCTTCACCATTTCCACCTTGGACTTCAACTACTGCACAGAGTCTTGTCATCTTCAGAAGTTTTCGGATGACTCTGCCATAGTTGGATGCATCAGCAAGGGAGATGAGGCTGAGTACAAGGCTACGGTAGGAAACTTTGTCACATGGTGTGAGCAGAATTATCTGCAGCTTAATGTGAAAAAGACTAAGGAGCTGGTGGTAGACCTGAGGAGAGCTAAGGTACCGGTGACCCCTATTTCCATCCAGGGGGTCAGTGTGGACATGGTGGAGGGTTACAAATACCTGGGAATACAAATTGACAATAAACTGGACTGGTCAAGAACACTGAGGCTGTCTACAAGAAGGGTGAGAGCCGTCTCTATTTCCTGAGGAGGCTGAGGTCCTTTAACATCTGCCGGACGATGCTGAGGATGTTCTACAAGTCTGTGGCGGCCAGTGCGATCATGTTTGCTGTTGTGTGCTGGGGCAGCAGGCTGAGGGTAGCAGACACCAACAGAACCAACAAACTCATCCGTAAGGCCAGTGATGTTGTGGGGATGGAACTGGACTCTCTTACGGTGGTGTCTGAAAAGAGGATGCTGTCTAAGTTGCATGCCATCTTGGACAATGTCTCCCATCCACTACATAATGTACTGGGTGGGCACAGGAGTACATTCAGCCAGAGACTCATTCCACCGAGATGCAACACAGAGCGTCATAGGAAGTCATTCCTGCCTGAGGCCATCAAACTTTACAACTCCTTCCTTGGAGGGTCAGACATCCTGAGCCAATAGGCTGGTCCTGGACTTAATTCATAATTTACAGGCATAATTTACATATTACTATTTAACTATTTATGGTTCTATTACTATTTATTATTTATGGAGCAACTGTAACCAAAATCAATTTCCCCCAGGATCAATAAAGTATGACTATGACTATGACTATGAAAGTCCTCCCCGTGGAATGTGAAGGTTTCCACCGGGTGCTGGGTAGGTTACTCACTGCCCTTACACTGCTGGCGTTTAGAGCAGCAGTGAAGATCATCCATCTCTGGCGGTGTTCAGGGCTTCCTTCATCATGTCTGTAGTTTCCTCTCAGTTTTCACTACTGTCAGTCACGCAGGTCCCATGTGGAGACTCAGGAATACCGTCACACTCAGATGTAGAAAGATTCTTCATTGCTGTTTCTGTAACAGTTTTGTTTGACCAGTCAGGGTTGTTAAACCTGAGCTGAACCCCTCTGCACCCCCCCCAAACCTGAAGGACCAGTGGACCACTCTTAGTCTGGCCTCTACCCTTTGACCTGTTTGGTACGAGTGACCCTACCAGGAGTCAAAGTGTAAAACCCTGACTCCAGCCAGCATAGCTCGCCGGATCATTGAGGCAACGCAAGCCTCCAAACCCCATGACGAGGTTGTGGTCGTCTTGGAGGGGGTAGGCCTACTCTGTGCAGTACCTCTGAATAAATCAGCAAGGAAATAAAGCCAGGGCACTGAGCAGAGAATATGCAGACGGTGCCAGAAACCAGGGTGGAGCCAGGAGCCAGGGTCCGTGGAGCTGTGAAGGAGCAGCTGTCCCGGCTGCTCCACTTTTGCTGCATGGCCTTCTCAAGATGAAGTTTAGCTTTATGTGTGACCTGTACTTTGAAATGCATTGTCAGAATCAGAATCAGAATCAGGTTTAATATCACCGGCAAATGCCGTGAAATTTGTTGGTTTGCCATAACAGTACATCGCAATATGTAATTAAAAAATTGTAAATTACAGGATATATTCATTTAACTTAACTACATATGTAGTTAAATTAAATGAATAAGTCCTGAAAAAATATTTTAAGGAGTAGTGAGGTAGAGTTTGTGGTTTCAATGTCCATTCAGAAATCTAATAGCCGAGAGGAATCAAGGGTGCACTCGATGAGCTAAATGGCCTAATTCTGTTCCTATATCTTATCGTCTTACAGTCTTGTCTGTCTTCTGCTTTAAATTTACCCAATAGCCCTGCCAACTGTGGCAATAAATTCCACGGATTCCCCACCCTCTGGCTAAAGAAGTTCCCTCTCATCTCTGTTGTAAAGGGACGCCTTTCTATTCTTAGGTTGTGCTGTCTGGTTGGTCCTAGACTCTCCCACTGTTGAAAATGTCTTCTCCACAAGCACAGACTGAGTATCAGGTTTATGTCATGAAATTTGTTGTAATGCAGCGGTAGTACAATGCAATACCCAATAATAAAAACTGTAAATTAAAGGAAGAAGTATGTATATATTGAAAAAGTTAAGTTAAATAAGTCGTGCAAAAAGAGTTAAAAAACCTAGTGAGGAGATAGTGTACGTGGGTTCAATGTCCGTTCAGAAATCAGATGGCAGAGGAGGAAAAGCTGTTCATGAATCGTTGAGTGTGTGCCTTCAGGCTCCTGTATCTCTTTCCTGATGGTAGCAATGAGAAGAGGGCATGTCCTGGGTGATGGGGGTCCTTAATGATGGATGCTGCCTTTTTGAGGCATCGCTCCTTGAAGATGTCCTGGATGCCAGGGAGACTAGTGCCCACGTTGGAGCTGACTGAGTTCACAACTCTCTGCAGCTGATTTTCATCTTTTGCAGTGTTCCCCCATACCAGACGGTGATGCAGTCAGTTAGAATGCTCTCCACTTTATGTGACGACGACCAACACAGATGAGGATGTGCCGGGGGCAACCTGCAAATGCTGCCATGCTTCCAGTGCAACTTAACAACCCTTAATTTATACTTTTGATTTATACTTGCGCATCAAATGGATGCCGTAACCTACACAAGTGGCCCACGTGCATTGTGAGCATCTATACTTGTGCGTTGGTGTGTCTGCATCACTCTGCAATTCCGGCACGTCACGCATGCGCACACACCTGCCCATGCAAGGCTTCATGGTCATGGTAGTCTTTCTCGGGGTAAACAAGTTTAAAGCGAGCGTCTTTTTTTGTAAATGCGAGACATGTCCTCCATAATTTCGGAGGTCTGTAAAGGTGTATGGAAAGCATTGCAGCCAGAGTTCCTTCCCCGCCCTTCAGTTGCCCAATGGGAAGCTATTGCAGCGTAGGAGGAAATGCGATGCTGCCAAGCGGACCAATCACAGTTGTTGCGATCTGCGTTGCCGGGACACGTAGTTACATTTTGGGAGAGGTGCGCATCAGGCTATGGCGTAGGGATCTGTGTAGGCTCTGCGTAGGGTTTGTGGCGACGCCATACCTACGGCGTCGATTTGACGCAGAAGTATAAATCAGCCTTTACCCGTACGTCTTTAGAATGTGGGAGGAACAGCACAAGGCAGATCTTTTGGAAGCATACGCAGTCAAGGGGAAACATTTAAACTCCTTATTGACAGTGGCATGAATCAGACCCTGAACGGTGATCACTGGAAAGCTTTAGACTAACCACAACTCTGTCCAAAAGGACGATGACTCCTCTCATACTCACCGGTGTCACAGAATCTACGATTTGACCTTGCACTTTTCTTTGGGGAGCTGTTGTCTGCTCCTCGCTGAGATTATAACAAACTGCAAGGTGAATTGTAGTTATTGAGGCACCATCTCCTGTGGTTCCTTGGCACAAAAACCAGCTTGCAACCGTTATTGATACTCCCGGATCTCCCATAGATTTTCCAGTGTGGAGATATTGTCAGGAGTAGAACATAGAACAGTACAGCACAGTACAGGGCATTCAGCCCACAATAGTCACTCCTTTTTTGTTGTTATTTGGTGCAATTTTGATCGGGGTGGACTGTCTCTGTGGCCTGCCGTCAATGATCGACGCAGTGCTAGATTGAACAGAACTGAATATGCCTGGACCCTTTCAATAACTTTGTGATTTGATGTTTTATACTCTGTGGTTTTTGCTAATTTTTTTCCTGCCGCTTAAGCAATTTAGATTTGTGTGTTGGGAGTTTGATGGTTTCTTTGAACGGATTCCATGGTGTAACCTTGTTTCGTAGCTGTCTGTGCTGAAGATGAATCTCAGGGTTGTATACTGCATACATAGTTCGATTATAAATGTACTTTTGAATCTTTGAACTTTAAGCCTACCTTTTAACCTACTTCAAGATCAATCTAAGCCTTCTCTCTCACATAGCCGTCCATTTCTCGATTATCCGTGTGCCTAGTTAACATGATGCTATTACAGCTCGGGCCATTTTGGAGTTCAATTCTGGCACCATCTGTCAGGAGTCCTTACATTCTCCCTGTGGAATGTGTGGGTTTTCCCCAGGTGCTCTGGTTTCCTCCCAGGGTCCAAAGACGTACTGGGTAGGTCATTATAAATTGTCCCATGATTAGGTTCATGGTAGTCGGGTTTGTCATGGGTTACTGGGGCAGTGTGGCTCGAAGGGCCTGAAGGGTCTGTATCACTAAATAAATCTAAGAACAAAACGCACACACAGTCAAAATGGTGGAGGAACTCAACAGGTCAGGCAGCATCTATGGAGAGGAATAAGTAAGTGTGATGAAGGGTCTCAGCATGACACGTTGACTGTTTATTCATTTTCATAGATACTGCCTGACCTGCTGAGTTCCTCCAGCATTTTGTGTGTTGGATTTTGTGCTCTGTATTTCCAGCACCTGCTGAATTTCTTCTGTGTGTGCTGATCCAAAAAATGTGCCTAATGTATCTGCCTCTAGCACCACCCCTGGTGGGGTGTTCCATTCACCCACCACACACTGGGTAAAAGTATTACCTCTGACATCCCCCACTAACTCTCCTCCAATCATGCTCGCTTCTATTCACTATTACTGTCCTGGGGAAAAGTCTCTGGCTATCCACTCAGTCAATGCTTCTTGCCGTCTTGTCACCTCTCATCCTGCTTCAGCCCAAAGAGGAAAGCCCCAGCTTGTCCAACCTATCCTCAGAAGTCTTGCTAACTAATCCAGGTATCATCCTGGTAAAACTCCACAGCACCCTCCCTAAAGCTCCCACGTCCTTCCTATAATGAGATCACCAGAACGGAACACAATACTCCAAGTGTGGTCTAACCAGGGTTTTGTAGAACTGCAACATTGTTTTGTAGAACTGCTCTTGGGCTCAAAAAGTAAAATTATTATTATTAATTTATTAAGTACATATATATCAACATATATAACCATGAGATTGATTTTCTTGGGGATTTCACAGTAAATACAAAGAAACAAACAAAAAACATGAAAAATAATAATTAAAATAAATAAGTAAGCTGGGATCACCCATCTTGTAAAGACACTTTCCAGAAGAAGACAATGCCAAACCACTTCTGTAGAAAAATATGCCAAAGTAATCACAGTCATGGAAAGACCAAGATTGCCCATGTCTTACAACATGGCACATAAAGATGATAATGATGATATTGATGAATGTTTCCCATTAGACATGTTCTTTAATCTACCTATCCTCAAGATACCAAAATCCAGGAATATTAAATCTGTATGGTACTAAATCTGCAGCTAAAAAGGTAGGAAGGAATGCACTCTTGCTGAAAGCAGTGGAATCCATTATCCCACAGGTGAGCAGGACAATGTAACACACACAAAATGTTGAAGGAACTCAGCAGGTCATGCAGCACCTATAGAAAGGAATAAAGAGTCAACGTTTTGGACCGAGACCCTTCTTCAGGACTGGGAAGCAAAAAGGCAGATGCCAGAATAAAAAGGCAGGGGCAGGGGAAAGGTGACAATTTAGGAGGTGATAGGTAAGTCTAGGTGGGTGGGAAGGGGAGATTGATGTGTGAAGCTGGGAGGTGATAGGTTGAAGAGGTTAAGGGCTGAAGAAGGAGGAATCTGACAGGAGAGTGGACCATAGGAAAAAGGAGATACACCAGGGGAAGGTGATAGGCAGGTGAGGGGAAGAGGTAAGGGGGAGTGGGGAATGGAAGGGTGGGGGGAGTTACTGGAAGCTGGAGAAATCAATGTTCATGCCATCAAGTTGGAGGCCACCTCGACTGAATATGAAATATTGCTTCTCCAAACTGAGAATGGCCCTATCGTGGCAGAAGTGGAGGCCATGGATTGACATGTTGGAATGGTAATTTTCTCCTTAAGACCACCAGATCTTTGTGGGAGGTAAATGGGTCTATTAGAACTTGGTTATTCTTTTGATGAAGGAAGGGTTTCAGACAATAAGCTCAGAATATTTTACAGATGCTGGAAATCTTGAGCAACACAGAAAACGTGGGAAGAATTCAGCAGGTCAGGCAGCATCTATGAGGGGAATAAACAGTCAATGTTTTGGCTGAGACCCTTCACCAGGATTGGAAAGAAAGGGGGAAGAATCTGGAATAGGAAATTGGCGGGAGGGGAAGAAATGCAAACTGGGAGCTGACAGATGAGACCAGGTGAGGAGGAAGGCGAGTGAGTGGGGATGGGAGATGAAGTCAGAAGCTGGGAGATGATAGGTGGAAGAGGTAAAGGGCTGAAGAAGGAGGAGTCTGATAGGAGAGGACAGTGGACCAATGGGAGAAAGGAAGCAAGAAGGGGCAGCGGAGGGAGATGATAGGCGGGTGGGGAGAAGAGGAGGGATGAGAGACCATCTGGAATTAAAAGAGAGAAGGAGGGATGGGGGAGAAATTACCAGAAGCTGGAGGACATGATGTTCATGTTATCTGGTTGGAGGCTATGTAGATGGAATATGAAGTGTTGCTCCTCCAACCTGAGAGTGGCCTCATCATGGCAGAAGAGGAGTGTTGTGTATTTGATACTTCATTAATATTTGAGCGGGAGCAGGAGCAGCACAACGCGCAGGTGTCCAACCTGGTGAGACGAGGGAGGGGCCAGGCCTGGAGTCACCCCATAGTGCCCAGAACCTCCAAGTGTTGCAAACTAATCCCTCGAACATGAAGTCTAACAGGAGGCAGATCAAATGGCCTGCAGCTAACGTGACTTCACCGTGGAAGCAGTTTGATGAAGATGTTAACCAAATTCTGGAGGCAACGGCGAAGGGAGGGGTTGATAGGAAGCTGCAAGCCATGACAACAATTATTGTCAGTATCGCAGCTGAACGGTTCGGAGAAGAGGAGAAGGAAGGCTCCAAAACATCTTACTCGAAGAACCAAAGCCGTCAGCGCAGGAGTTGAGTGGGCGAGGTGGTCCCGACCCTCCAAGCAGACCATTGCCTTTGTCAGAGCTGGGGAGCAGCCAATACCTGCCAAAAGAACATCTGCAGGCATTCTGACCTCTGCAAGGGACTGGCAGCTGTTGGTGGACCTCGAAGGGCAGCTGAAGTACCCCAACCATATCGCAGCCACCACCCTGCGACCAGACATTGTCCTAGACTCTGAGTCTACTAAGCAAGTGGTGCTGCTGGAGCTGACAGTCCCATGGGAAGATAGCTTGGAGGAGGCCTTTGAAAGGAAGCTCTCCAAGTACGCAGGACTGGTCAGCAACTGTCAGCAGGCTGGATGGAGAGCAAGGAGTCTCCCAGTGGAGGTTGGTTGTAGGGGGTTCGTTGCCCGTTCTTTAGTTAGAGCCTTCAGCATTTTGGGCATCGGGGGAGAGAGGAGGAGGAGAGCCATCCGCAGTACCACCGATGCAGCAGAGAGGGCCTCAAGATGGCTGTGGCTCAAAAGAGGGGAGCCATGGAGTCATAAGTAGCTAGCCATCTGGACACAAGCTGGGGTCTGATCAGCCCCGGCTGGGTCACCTGGAGGAGGTTGTATGATGTTGAAAGACCCGAAACACCCGATGATTCCAGGAATATCACTGAAGATGTGTCCGGAAGCATCAATAGATGTATGTACACAGCAGTGTGTATATATATGTTGTTTGATTAAGTATTCTTGTTTGTTTAAATAATTCATCGTGGGTTATAAATACGTGAATTCCATATATCCTTATGCTACCATGTGATACATTCACACCTCACTTAAAGTGAACAGGAAGTGCACCCATTTTTTGGGGCACCTGTAAGTTTCTTTGAATCAATTTAACGTTTTGAAGTTACAAAAGGTGACCATGGACTGACGTGAGAATGGGAATGGAATTGAAATGGGTGGCCGCCGAGAATTCCCGCTTTTGGTGACAACACCGAAGGTGCTCAACAACCCTCTGGTGAAGGGTTTGCAGACTGTATTTTTAAAAGATGGGAAAACCACAGCATAAAACAAACATGAGAAAATCTGCAGGAAGTCCAGGGCAAGGCACACACGGTGCAGGAGGATCAGCAGGTCAGGCAGCGTTCTACGGAAAAATGCGAACAGTGGCCGTTTCGGGCTGAGACCCTTCGAGACTAAAAAGGAAGGGGAAAAGTCAGAGTAAGAGGGTTGGTAGGGTGGGGAGGGAGAAGAAGAAATACAAAGTTGCAGGTGATAGGTGAAACTGGAAGGGGGAGGGGTGAAGTGAGGAGCTTGGAAGTTGATTGGTGAAAGAGATAAAGGGCTGGAGAAGAGGGAGTCTGAGAGGAGAGGACAGGAGACCATGGAAGAAAGGGAAGGGGGAGGAGCACCAGAGGGAGGTGATAGGCAGGTAAGAAGATAAGGTGAAAGAAGGAAACAGGAATGGGGATGGTGAAGGTTTGGTGGGGGGGTTGCAATTACCCACAGCATACAACAGTTGTGATTTTGGTTTAGGAGCAGCTCACACCCATCGGCAGGTTTGAAGTAGAAATTGTTGCTGGTTACAGTGGTAGAAGGCAGTCAGGATAAAATTACATAGAACATGGAAAAGTACAGCACAAGACAGGCCCTTTGACAACGATGTTGCACTGAACGAATTAAATGAACAACTAATTAATCAGATCCGTTTTCCTAGTTCATTGGCCATACCTTGCCTTCTCTACATGCTCATTTGCCCAAGAGTCTCTTCAATGTTATTATGCAGCATCTGTAATGAAAGTATCATCGAAACGGTCAGCTGTTGGTCTCCCCTCTCTCTGTGGAAGGTGTGATACCTCACTCTCCCTTGCTATTGACAGAGAGAGGGTGCCTGTGGGATGTTGAAGTGCTGGGTTACAGATTTTGGGAGACTTGCTGTGGCTTCCCCGGTGGGTGGTGGGGAGGTGTTGGTGTTGATGTTTCCTGCTGGTACAAATGGGGTGGGTGTGTCAGTGCTTTGCCACTGCTCATGTGCAGAAGGGGGGAGGTGGGGCTTTGGGGATCTAAGGTTTTTCTGTCAATCATTCTTTGGGGTTTTCTCTGTTTCATGGATGTTTGTGAAGGGTACAAATTCAGGCTGTATACTGTATACATTCTCTGATATTAAGTGGAACCGTTGGACCATTCTCCCTGGCAGTATATTCCAGGGACTTGCCACCCACTGTTTTTGTTTAATGGCGAGCTGGACTATTGTTATTTGTTGGACTAAGAGGTGCAACACAGAGCGTCATCGGAAGTCATTCCTGCCTGTGGCCATCAAACTTTACAACTCCTCCCTTGGAGGGTCAGACACCCTGAGCCAGTAGGCTGGTCCTGGACTTATTTCCTGGCATAATTTACATAATACTATTTAATTATTTATGGTTTTATTACTATTTATTATTTATGGTGCAACTGTAACGAAAACCAATTTCCCCCGGGATCAATAAAGTATGACTATGACTATATCTCATCGTCATCATTATGTCTTGGGTCGTATCACGTAGTTGATCACAGTCTCTCCATGACCATGATTGTTCTTGGCAATTTTTTTCTACAGAAGTGGTTTCCATTACCTTCTTCTGGGCAGTGTCCTTACAAGACGGGTGACCCCAGCCATTATCAATACTCTTCAGAGATTGTCTGCCTGGTGTCAGTGGTCTTGTGATCTGCACTGGCTGCTCCCATGGCTTCATATGACCCTGATCGGGAGGGGCTAAGCAGGTGCTACACCTTGCCCGAAGGTGACCTGCAGGCTAGTGGAGGGAAGGAGAGCCTTACACCTCCTCTGGTAGAGACGTATCTCCACCCCGTCACCCATCTTTTGATGTACATGTAAATGTGAATCTCAGGTGTGGAGAGGGGGAAACCCTGAGGAGGAAAGGGGTGTGAAATGCATCGTTTGTATACATCAAATCAGTGGGCATTGTGCTGGGGCAGCCTGCTGGTGTCACCACATAACTGGCACCAACATGGCATACCCACACCTCTCTCATCCTGACCTGTCCACCTTTGGTTTGTGGGAGGAAACCGGAGCACCCGGAAGAAACCTATGTGGTCACAGGGAGAACGTACAAACTCCTTACAGACAGCGGTGGGAATTGAACCCTGATCAGTGATCGTTGCTGCTGTAAAGTGATGTGTTAACCGCTACTCTTCCATGCCACCCTGATACTCTCACCTCTCTCACTAGATGGGCTTAACTCCAACTTTGCGGTCAACCATCGTTGGATTTGTTTGATTTTTTTTAGTGGTTCAGTCTCTGAGTGTTCTTGGCAGCCACATTCCTCTTCTCCCTGCAGCTACTCCGTCAAAGTGTAAAGTGTGGGCCTGCAGTCATCGGGCTCACGGACCAACTTCACTCACCTCAGCATTGATGTGTCTCTATGCCTGTGGCCTGCAGTCATCGGGCTCCTGGACCGGCTTCACTTGCTTCAGCGCTGAAATGGCTTCGTGGCTGTGGCCTGCAGCCATCAGGCTCCCGAATGGTCTGCAAAGATGCACAGACTCTGTGTCTGTGGACCCACTTCCGAGGAATTCTGGTTCATGTTACCTGTTTATTGTTTATTGTGTTTGTGCAATTTGTGCTTTTTTCATACATTGTGTGTTTAATTGATTGTCTTGTGTGGAGTTATGTATTTAAGCAGGTTCTATATTGTTCCTTTGTTCTGTGGCTACCTGCAGGAAGACAAATCTCAAGGTTGTATCCAGTATACATACTTCACCACCACTGGACAACAAATCTTCTTGAAGGTGTTGCTCCCTCAGAATTTTTTAACTTATGACAGGCCATTAGAAGCTAAACACAAATATAATTTCAGACTACTTGTATTGCGTAGGAATTCAGAGAAACAGGAAATTCACTTTAATTGAATATAATGTGTTTAATTGCTTAACAGTGCTGACGTTTTGCAGTATTTCAACTAAGCTAAAAATGTTTTTTTGAATATTTTCATTTGTACTCAGTGTCTGAGGCTTCTCACTTAAGTATCCAACAATAATCAGCCAGCATTGATGGATTCCAGTTGCCCTGATACCGTTTCTCCATGACCACAATGTCCTGGTGAAACCTTTCACCACGCTCGTCACTGACAGCGCTAAGGTTTTCTGGGAAGAAGTCTAAATGGGAATGCAGAAAATGAATCTTTAGTGACATGTTGCACTTCATGGTTTTGTATGCCTGAAGCATGTTAACCAGCTGCACGTAGTTTGGTGCTTTGTTAATTACCAAGTAAATTTTCAACAACATCGTTGAATGCCTTCCATGTGATTTTCTCTGGTCCCTCTAGAAATTCTTCAAATTGCCTGTCGTTGATGACCTGTTTTGATTTGCAAACCAACAAAAATACCTTCCTTAATCTCCGCATCAGTTATTCAGACTTGAATTCAATGGTTCCATTTAATATCAGAGAATGTTTACAGTATACAACCTGAAATTCTTACTCTTCACAGATATCCTCGAAACAGAAGAAAAACCCCAAAAATGAATGACAGAAAAATGTTAGAACCCCAAAGCCTCCCTCCCCCCACGCACAAGCAGTAGCAAAAGCATCAACCCTCTCCCCAGCTCCTGCCATACAAGCAATAGCAAAGCCCCCAAAGTCCATCAAAAAAAACCACTGTTCATCCCAACACTTCAACATCCCACAGGCTCTCTCTCTCTCTCACTAATGAGGGAGAGAGAGATATCACTCCTACCACTGCAGGACAGAGGAGATCGACAGCTGGCTGTTTCAATGTTACAGTCTGCAACATACACTGCTGTCTCGATGTTCAGTCGACGATGCCGGTGAGCGATCACGTTGTCCACTGGGCTGCACCCCGAGGGTGCACGTCTTCCAAAGCCGCTCCTGGAGATATCAAAGTGCTAGGTTGCCCAGTGAGTTCCGACAGCAGGGACCCACCGCCATGAAGAACTGCAGTTTGAGTGCAGCTGTAGAGCATGGACTCTGACAGGACCTCAGCCACCTTGAAATGGAAAAAAGTGGACATGAAAATGGAAATTTACACTGTTTCACAGATGAGCTCAAAGAAACATAGAAACATAGAAAATAGGTGCAGGAGTAGGCCATTCGACCCTTCGAGCCTGCACTGCCATTCAGTATGATCATGGCTGATCATCCAACTCAGAACCCTATACCTGCCTTCTCTCCATACCCCCAAGTAGCTACAAGAAGTAGCCCAGGTCCGCAAAAACCTCTGAAAATAACAAATATAGGTGATTTAAAAAAAAAATGGTGTGTGATAGGGAAATTTCATGATCAGCTGCCCAAGATCCATAAGTATGCCCAACGCCCAAAAGTATTCAGGAAGCAAAGTCTTTGTAATAAATATACTTTGAACTTTGAAGCTGCAGGATTTCAATCTATAGTGTCTGACCTTAGGCAGCGGTGACGAATTGTAAGGTGAGACACTAGTCACTGGCTGCTTCCTGGTGGTACCTCTGCACTGAATCATCTTTTTACATTTTGCTAATAATTCGTCAGAATTGCCTTCAGTCAGAAGCCATTCCCTTACATCACTGTTGACTAATCAATATTTTAATTGATTATTTTGTTTAGTAAGTGGGGGGAGGGGTGCAGGATTAATGCTTTCCCCAGATGAGCTCAAAGAGATTGAAGAGGTGGATTTGCATGCATATTTTGGAATCATAGTTTGGTTATGGTGCAGAAGAAGACTGTTCAACCAACCTGTCTTTTAGTTCTCTTCTGAGCAACTCACTAGCTCCCCCTGCCAGATCTCCCTCCTCAGCCTTGCTTTCTTTTCGCCTTTTGCAGATTTTTTCAGGATTTCTGAAGCTACTTGGCGGCCCACAGAAGAGTCTGTCAAAGGCAAGGTAGGAAATATGACAGGCAATTTATGCAGACCAAGATTCCACTACTGCTTATACATCAGGAATCTGGAAGGAGAGAGAGATGGACCAAGGAAGAGCCAAGTAGTGCTAAATAAACCTTACCATCCCCCTGAATGTGCGGTCATTAATGAAATGGCTCATCTCACAATGCATCAACCCATAGTTCTGTAGGTTTCTCAAATCCTGACCTTTTAAATGAGAATTTGTGCAGTCCTTAAAGTTATTGAATGATTTTGGTTCAATTCTTGATCATCCCAGAGTCGATCAAGGGTTGAACCGCTGAAGTTTATGTGATTCCCTGGTTAAGATTTCTACTGCTATGTTGTGAGATATTTTACTTTAGCAGTTTCTGTAAAAGCAGTGTCTTCTGCTGGTAAGAGTGTTTTGGCTTCAGCTAAAGCTAAGGAGCCATGCTGTCCAACTTTGGAATGTTGTGTCAACCAGTCAGGATTATGGGATATGATAGACGGTCCTAGAGAGCTGGGCGGGAAGAGTTTTCTGAAGGGCAGCAGTCTGGTTTGGGGTCTTTTGGTGGGAGGTGTGGAGAGAGAAACACTAGGGTAGATGCTAGGAGGATCCCATCTGAAGAGGAGACCCTTTGGCAGGGAGTGCTTCGAGAGGCAGAGGATTCCAAGAAGGGAAGCTGTACCTATGGTTAGTGATGAGAATTCAGAGGCATGAGTAAAGCTACTATGGAAACGAGCTCCAATGTTTATGTGCACACTTGGGCTGGTTTAACTGTAACAGGCCCTTTTACCTTTCTTTTTCTTTCTCTGTTAACTGTTTGATAAAGTTGCAAATCTGGTAAATATCCTTTTTTTATGATTTTATGCTGGTGTACGATTTGTTATTTCTGGGCCACTGATAATTCTGTAAGGGGCAGCATTCGTTGAAATCGAGGTTTCTTTAATCGGAACATCCCAATGTTCCTGTACGGTTGAGCCACAAATCATACTGACCCTAGAGTTGTGTTGCTTACGAAAGGTAGCCTTCTCACTGCTGTGTCACGTGGCTGTGGGCAGAGTTAGCCAACCAGCCGAGTTGATGCCCAGGCCCCGGTGAGAGGGTTGCCTTGAGAAGAAAGTTCTTAGAGAGCCTGACGGAGCAGGTATGGAGTAGTTTCCTCTCACTGAGGGTTTAGGATCAGGACCACAAACCTCCAGGTAACTGGTTGGCTCTCTGTGACAAACGCCATGAGTGGCTAGGACAATACCGGCGACCCAGGTTTGATTCCCGCCGCTGTCTGTAAGGAGTTTGTACGCTCTCCCCGTGACCATGTGAGTTTCCTCCGGGTGCTCCGGTTTCCTCCCTCAGTCCAACAACATATCCATTGAAGGTTAATTGGTCATTGTAAATTGTCCTGCGATTAGGCTGGGGTTTAATCGGGGTATTGCTGGGCAGTGAGGCTGGAAGAGCCCATTCCCGGCTGTATCTCAATAAATAAATAAAACAGGTGTAGGATCCAAATTGGGCCATCAGCCCATTGGATCTTTTCCGCCATTTCATCATGGCTGATTTTTTTCCAACACATTCAAATTCATTTATTTATCATGTACATCGAAACATACAATGAAACGTGCCATTTGCGATAACAACCAACACAGCCTAAGGATGTGCCTGCAAGTTTTGCCACACATTCCAGTAATAACGTAGCACGCACACATTCTCCTACCTTCTCCCTGTAATGCTTATTCGCTCAGCAATCAATCCCTACTCGAAGTATGTCCAATGACTTGGCCTCCACAACCGTCTGTAGCAACGAACCGATCCCTCAGGGTTGTCGCTGACTGAAGCCTGGCGGGGGATCAGAACACCGAGACGGCAGAGCTCGCTGCTGTCAAAGTAAGTGATGCTGCAGGCTGCAACACGGAACAGCCAGTTGTTGGCCTCCACTCTCACTGTGGAGAGAGAGAATCTGTTGGGATGGACAGTGTTTTTTTTTGAGGGACTGTAGAACGAGGTGTTTTTGGGGACTTCGCTATTGCTTGCAAGGCAGCTGGTGGAGTGGGGGGGGGAACCAGGGCAGGTGAGAGGAGAGTTGATGCTTTTGCTGGTGCGATTGTTTTTAAATCAGTCCTTTATTTCCGTCAGTAATGGGGAAAATATGGAAACCTGTTACCAAGGAAAGGAGAGAGGCATTTAAGAATTTTTTAGATGGGCACGTGAGCGTGCAGAGAATAGACGGCGGGATCCCAGCCTTGTTTACGCATGGACCTCTCTACCATTAACCAAGTGGTCCGTGGACCCCAGGTTGGGAACCCCTGGAATAAAGGGCTGTGGACGTTGAGTAGGTTATAGTGATTGGATAGGTGTTTAATTAATAAGTTCAGCACAGCATTGTGGGCCAAAAGGGTCCGTTTATGTGCGATACTGCTCTATGTTCGATGAACAAGAGGCGTGGTTGGTGTGCTCCACTGGAGACAGTGTGGCACGGCGTCCAGGCTGGAGTCAGTGCTGCCCCCCAGTGCTCACTCGGCAGATGACAGGCTTGATTGGGTTTGCAGATTCAGCATCTTGGACTACATTGTTTGATGTGACTGTAGTTTACTACTACTACTACTACTTGCTGCCTGTTACACCGCTGGCATTTAGGGCAGCAATGAAGGTCCTTCAGCTGTGGCGGTGTTCAGGGCTTCCTTCATCATGTCAGTAGACTCCTCTCAGTTTTCACTGCTGTCAGTCATGTAACTCCCGGGTGGAGGCTCAGGAATACCATCACACTCAGATGCAGAAGGATTCTTCATTGCTGTTTCCGTAACAATTTTATTTTACCAGTCAGGGTTGTTAGTCCTGAGCTGAACCCCCGAACCTGGAGGACCAGAGGACCAGTGGACCACTCTTAGTCTGGCCTCTACCCTTTGACCTGTTTGGCATGGGTGACCCTACCAAGAGCCAAAGCATAAAGCCCTGACTCCAGCCAACATAGATCTCCGGGTCACTGATGCATGCAAAGCTCCAAATACAATGACAAGGTTGTGTTCCTATTGGAGGAGACTGATATGTATTTTACTGATCTTATATGCTCTACATGTGCCTTGTGCTGTGTGTGACTGTTGGTACTGTGTTTTGCTCCTTGGCCCCAGAGTAACACTGTTTCATTTGGCTGCATTCACGTGTGGTTGGATGACAATTAAACTTGAACTATGGACAACTATGATCAGATTTTAGGAAGAGTGGTTCAAAGTTCACAGTAAATTTATTATCAAAGTACATCTATGTTACCACACGCTACTTTGAGAATCATTGTCTTGCAGGCATTTACAGGGAGATAAAGAAATATTGGTTGATTAGTCAGGGCATGAAAGGATACGAGGAGAAGGCAGGAGATTGGGGCTGAGAGGGAAAATGGATCAGCCATGATGAAATGGAGGAGCAGATTCGACGGGCCGAATGGCCTGATTCTGCTCCTATATCTTATGGTCTAAATAGAGTGGAATTTATGAAAAAGCTGTATATAAACAGACAAACAACCAATGTGCAAAAGGAGAGAAACTGTGCAAATAAAAAATAATACTGAGAACACGAGTTGTAGAGTCCTTGAAAGTGAGTCTGTAGGTTGTGGAATCAGTAGAGTGTTGAGATGAGTGAAGTTATCCACACTGGTCCAGGAGCCTGATGGTTGTGGGGTAATAACTGTTCCTGAACCTGGTGGTGTGGGACCTGAGGCTCATTGTGCTGAGTGAAGTTATCCACACTGGTTCAGGAGCCTGATGGTTGTAGGGTAATAACTGTTCCTGAACCTGGTGGCGTGGGACCTGAGGCTCATTGTGGTGAGTGAAGTTATCCATACTGGTTCAGGAGCCTGATGGTTGTGGGGTAATAACTGTTCCTGAACCTGGTGGTGTGGGACCTGAGGCTCATTGTGGTGAGTGAAGTTATCCACACTGGTTCAGGAGCCTGATGGTTGTGGGGTAATAACTGTCCCTGAATCTGCTGGTGTGGGACCTGAGGCTCATTGTGGTGAGTGAAGTTATCCACACTGGTTCAGGAGCCTGATGGTTGTGGGGTAATAACTGTCCCTGAACCTGCTGGTGTGGGACCTGAGGCTCATTGTGGTGAGTGAATTTATCCACACTGGTCCAGGAGCCTGATGGTTGTGGGGTAATAACTGTTCCTGAACCTGGTGGTGTGGGACCTGAGGCTCATTGTGGTGAGTGAAGTTATCCACACTGGTTCAGGAGCCTGATGTTTGTGGGGTAATAACTGTTCCTGAACCTGGTGGTGTGGGACCTGAGGCTCATTGTGGTGAGTGAAGTTATCCACACTGGTTCAGGAGCCTGATGGTTGTGGGGTAATAACTGTCCCTGAACCTGGTGGTGTGGGACCTGAGGCTCATTGTGGTGAGTGAAGTTATCCACACTGGTCCAGGAGCCTGATGGTTGTGGGGTAATAACTGTTCCTGAACCTCGTGGTGTGGAATCTAATGCTCCTGTACCTCCTGCCCAAAAGTTGTAGTGAGAAGAGAGCATGGCCTTAGGGGTGTTTGATGATGGATGCCGCTTTCTTGTGATAACACTCCTTGTAGATTTGTTGAATGATTTCACTAAGTAAATGATAATAGGATTGGGCAGACTCAACGTGGCTTAATGAAAGGGAAACTAGTTTTGACAAGACTGTTGTAATGGAATGTGTGGCTTTGTGGCCAGGTTTGCTTCGATAGTATTGGTGAAGTAGAAGGACTTGGACAGGTTGGGAGAACGGGCAAAGAAATGGCAGATGGAATATAGTGCAGGGAGTGTATGGTCATGCTTTGTGGTAGAAATGATAAAGGCACAGACCAGGGGTTCCCAAACTTTTTTATGCCATGGACCAATACCATTAAGCAAAGGGTCCATGGACACCAGGTTGGGAACTCCTGGCATGGACGATTTCGAAATGCAGATAACTTCAAAAATTAGAATTGGAAAAGGACTTGGGAGTCCCCATGTAGGATTCCCAAAAGGTTAACTTGCAGCTTGAGTTGATAGTGAGGAAGGCAAATGTAAAGTGAGCATTTATTTCAAAAGGACTAGAATATAAAGGCAAAAATTGAATGCTGGAGCTTTTTACGGCATTGGTCAGACCACACTCGATGAATTGTGAGCAGTTTTGGGCCGATTATCTAAGAAAAGATGTGTTGGAGAGGGTCCAGGGGAGATTCACAAGAATGATTCTGGGAATGAAAAGGTTAATGTATGAGGAGTGGTTGATGGCTCAGGGCCTGTACTCACTGGAGCTTAGAAGAATGAGCGGAGGATCTCATTGGAACCTATCAAATATTGAAAGGCCCAGATAGGGTGGATGTGGAGTGGATGTTTCCTATAGTGGGTGAGCCTAGGATCAGAGGGCACAGCCTCAGAATAGAAGATTATCCCTTAGAACAGGAATTTCTTTAGCCAGACAGTGGTGAAACTGTGGAATTCATTACCACAGATGGCTGTGGAGGCCAAGTCATTGAGTATATTTAAAGCGGAGGTAGATAGGTTCTAGATTAGTCAGGGCATCAAAGATTATGGGGAGAAGGCAGGAAAATGGGGTTGAGAAGGATAATAAATCACATGGTGTGAGCAGAATTATCTGCAGCTTAATGTGAAAAAGACTAAGGAGCTGGTGGTAGACCTGAGGAGAGCTAAGGTACCGGTGACCCCTGTTTCCATCCAGGGGGGGTCAGTGTGGACATGGTGGAGGGTTACAAATACCTGGGGATACGAATTGACAATAAACTGGACTGGTCTAAGAACACTGAGGCTGTCTACAAGAAGGGTCAGAGCCGTCTCTATTTCCTGAGGAGACTGAGGTCCTTTAACATCTGCCGGACGATGCTGAGGATGTTCTACGAGTCTGTGGTGGCCAGTGCGATCATGTTTGCTGTTGTGTGCTGGAACAGCAGGCTGAGGGTAGCAGACACCAACAGAATCAACAAACTCATTCGTAAGGCCAGTGATGTTGTGGGGATGGAACTGGACTCTCTGACGGTGGTGTCTGATAAGAGGATGGTGTCTGATAAGAGGATGCTGTCCAAGTTGCATGCCATCTTGGACAATGTCTCCCATCCACTACATAATGTACTGGTTGGGCACAGGAGTACATTCAGCCGGAGACTCATTCCACTGAGATGCAACACAGAGCGTCATAGGAAGTCATTCCTGCCTGTGGCCATCAAACCTTACAACTCCTCCCTTGGAGGGTCAGACACCCTGAGCCAATAGGCTGGTCCTGGACTTATTTCCTGGCATAATTTACATATTACAATTTAATTATTTATGGTTTTATTACTATTTAATTATTTATGGTGCAACTGTAATGAAAACCAATTTCCCCCGGGATCAATAAAGTATGACTATGACTATGAAATCAGCCATGATGGAATGACAGAACAGACCCGATGAGCCGAATGGCCAAATTCTGCTGCTATGTCTTATTTTCTAATGGTAACTACCAGGGTAGAGCCGGCCTGTATGAACCTGCCCCTTCCCCAGCAATCCTCTTGAATTGCAGTGGCCTTGACGCTGTGCTTTTGTGTTTCCAGTCTTTATCTTCTCTCTCTTTTATGATTATGTTATGCTATTTAATTTATATTGTGTGTTTTCTGTATCTATGTCTGTAAAGCTGATACACGCGGGATTTCATTGTACCTCACCGTACTTGTGCACTTGTCAATAAACTTGACTAGATAAGGGAAAACAGCTTATATTAGAACACAAGAGAAAGTCTGCAGAAGCTGGAAATCCAGAGCCACACACACAAAATGCTGGAGGAACTCAGAAGGCTTGAGGAAATGAGTAAACAGTTGATGTTTCGGGCCGAGATGCTTCATTAGGACTGGAACATCAGATATACGAGCAGACTTGTGTCAATCAGCCCATCAGGTCTGTTTGTGGAGTATGGATCTACAAGCTCCTGTACTCAGGGCAAGGGTACAGAACACTGACACTTATACCGGGCCTGACTGACCGTGAACTGGTGATCCCAGCACCCTGAGAACAATCTATTCCAATTTACAAAATCTGTAAAAGATGAAACGTAAGACGTTCCCCCCCCCCCACCTTTTAATTCTGCATCTTCCCCCTTCCTTCTCAGTCCTGAAGAAGGATCTCGGCCCGAAATGTCGACGCTTCACTCTTTTTCATAGATGCTGCCTGACCTGCTGAGTTCCTCCAGCATCTTGTGTGTGTTGCTTTGCATTTCCAGCACCTGCAGGCTTCCTTCTGTTTGTAAGAGGTTGTTGCTATGGCCTGTTCGTGGCGTAATAGCAACCTGTGGCTCAATATCAGCAAGACTAAGGAGCTGATTATTGACCTGAGGAGAAGGAAACCAGAGGTGCATGGGACAGTCCTGATCAGAGATTCAGAGGTGGAGAGAGTCAGCAACTTTACATTCCTCATTGTCATTACTTCAGAGGACCTGTCCACGGCCCAGCACGTAAGTGTAATTTCAAAAACTTTAGGAGTTTGCGAAGATTCAGCGTGAACTTTGACAAGCTTCTATAGATGTGTGGTGAAGAGTATATTGGCTGGCTGCATCACAGCCTGGAATGGAAACACCAATACCCTTGAAATAGTGAGGTGGTGTTCATGGGTTCAATGTCCATTCAGATGTCAGAGGGGAAGAAACTGTTCCTAAAATGTTGAGCGTGTGCCTTCAGGCCCCTGTACCTCCTCCCCGATGGTAGCAATGAGAAGAGGGCATGTCCAGGATGTTGAAGATCTTTGGAGGTGGATATCGCCTTCTTGAGGCACTGCCTCTCGTAGATGTCCTTGGTAGTGCTGGTGGTGGGAGGGATGGTGCGTCCAAGATGGAACCGGCTGAGCCTGTGACTTCGCAGCCTCTTGCGATCTTGTGCATTGGAACCTCTAAACCAGGTCTGGGAGAGATCTTCGGAGAAATTAATGCCCGGTAACTTGAAGCTGCTCACCCTTTCCACTGCTGATCCATCAATGAGGACCGGTGTTTGTTCCCTCAACCTTCCCTTCCTGAAGTCTACACTCAATTCCTTGATCTTACTGATGCTGAATACAAAACTGTTGGGGCAACACCACTCAACCAGCTGATCTATCTCACTCCTGTACGCCTCCTCGTCACCATCGGAGATCCTGCTGACAACTGTTGTGTCATCGGCAAATTTTTGACACCTTTTGAACTGTGCCTAACCACGCAGTAGTGAATGTTGAGAGAGGAACATTCTTGAGAAGTGCCGGCGTTAATTGTCAGTGAGGATGAGATGTTATTTCCAGTCCATACTGACTGTGATGTAACCTACTGGTTATTTTTATTGGTTATTTTAATTCCACATCCATTCCCATTCTGACATGTCTATCCACGGCCTCCTCTACTGTAAAGATTGAAGCCACACTCAGGTTGGAGGAACAACACCTTATATTCCGTCTGGGTAGCCTCCAACCTGATGGCATGAACATCGACTTCTCTAACTTCCACTAATGCCCCACCTCCCCCTCGTACCCCATCTGTTATTTATTTATATACACACATTCTTTTTCTCTCTCTCCTTTTTGTCCCTCTGACTATACCCCTTGTCCATCCTCTGGATTTCCCCCCTCCCCCTTTTCCTTCTCCCTAGACCTCCTGTCCCATGATCCTCTCGTATCCCCTTTTGCCAATCACCTGTCCAGCTCTTGGCTCCATCCCTCCCCCTCCTGTCTTCTCCTATCATTTTGGATCTCCCCCTCCCCCTCCCACTTTCAAATCTCTTACTAACTCTTCCTTCAGTTCGTCCTGACGAAGGGTCTCGGCCCGACATGTGGACTGTACCTGATGCTGCCTGGCCTGCTGCATTCACCAGCAACTTTGATGTGTGTTGGGTACCTCAGTAAATATATTTAAGACAAGGTTGGATAGATTTCTGCATAGTAGGGGAATTAAGGGTTATGGGGAAAAGGCAGGTAGGTGGAGGTGAGTTCATGGCCAGATCAGCCATGATTTTATTTTTATAGTATTTTAAAGGGGAATTAAGATGAGAAGTCAGAAATAGAGTCATAGAAAAATACAACATCAAAAAGTACAATTCAGAAGAATGAGAGGGGATCTTATAGAAACATGTAAAGTTTTGAAAGGGATGGATAAGGAAGAGGCAGGAAAGTTGTTTCCACTAGAACTAGGGGACATAGCCTCAAGGTTCGGGGGAGTAGATTTAGGACGGGGATGATGAGAAACTGCTTTTCCCAAAGAGTGGTGAATCTGTGAAATTCTCTGCTCAATGAAGCAGTGGAGGCTACCTCAGTAAATATATTTAAGACAAGGTTGGATAGATTTCTGCATAGTAGGGGAATTAAGGGTTATGGGGAAAAGGCAGGTAGGTGGAGGTGAGTTCATGGCCAGATCAGCCATGATTTTATTGAATGGTGGAGCAGGCTCGACGGGCTGGATGGCCGACTCCTGATCCTATTTCTTATGTTTTTATGTTCCTATCTAAGCCCTTTGGCCCATCTAGTCCATGCCGAATCATTTAAACTGCCTACGCCCATCAATCTACACCGGGACCATAACCCTCTATACCCCTACCATTCATGCACCTATCCAAGCTTCTCTTAAACTTTGAAATCGAGCTGGCATACAACACTTGTGTTATTGTTCTGACTGCAGGCTTGATGAGTGGAATGGCCTGCTCCTGCACCAGTTCTAAAAGGCTTACAAAAAGAAGTGGATACAGCCCAGTTCTTCACAGAAAATTCCTTCCCACCAGTGAGCATATCTGCATGGAGCGCTATTGCAGGAAAGCAGCTTCCAGCATCAAGGACCCTCCACCCCCGCCATCCAGATCATGCTCCCTACTCACTACTACCATTCTACAGGAGGTATCAGAGTGTCAGGTCCCACATCACCAGGTTCAGGAAGTTATTACCCCACAACCATCAGGCTCCTGAACCAGTGTGGATAACTTCACTCACCACGATGAGCCTCAGGTCCCACACCACCAGGTTCAGGAACAGTTATTACCCTACAACCATCAGGCTCCTGAACCAGTGTGGATAACTTCACTCACCACAATGAGCCTCAGGTCCCACACCACCAGGTTCAGGAACAGTTATTACCCCACAACCATCAGGCTCCTGAACCAGTGTGGATAACTTCACTCACCACAATGAGCCTCAGGTCCCACACCACCAGGCTCAGGAACAGTTATTACCCCACAACCATCAGGCTCCTGAACCAGTGTGGATAACTTCACTCACCACAATGAGCCTCAGGTCCCACACCACCAGGTTCACGAACAGATATTACCCCACAACCATCAGGCTCCTGAACCAGTGTGGATAACTTCACTCACCACAATGAGCCTCAGGTCCCACACCACCAGGCTCAGGAACAGTTATTACCCCACAACCATCAGGCTCCTGAACCAGTGTGGATAACTTCACTCACCACAATGAGCCTCAGGTCCCACACCACCAGGCTCAGGAACAGTTATTACCCCACAACCATCAGGCTCCTGAACCAGTGTGGATAACTTCACTCACCACAATGAGCCTCAGGTCCCACACCACCAGGCTCAGGAACAGTTATTACCCCACAACCATCAGGCTCCTGAACCAGTGTGGATAATTTCACTCACCGCAACTCTGAACTGATTCTACAGCCTGCAGATTCATTTTCAGGGACTCTACAACTCGTGTTCTCAGTAATATTTAATTGTTCTATTTACATAGTTTGCCCTCTGTTGCCCAATGGTGATTTGTTTCTGTGCAGGTTTTCATTGATTTGTTGTATTTCTTTGTTCTACCGTGAATGTTTGCAAGAAAACAGATGTCAGGGTTGTATATGGTGACATATATGTACTTTGTACTTTGAGGAATAGGTTTTGAACGTTCCTTTTCCAGTGCTTGCTGTTAAAGCGACAGAGAGTAGTTCCCTGTGTGGTTTTTATCCTCAGCACGTTTCTGATCCTCTTTATACCCGTGGCTGTTGGTTCTAATGTCGCCGTCTCTCTGTGTTCTGCAGGCCACCTTCAAACATGACGAAGGAGAACGTGGCAGATGTGGCTTCCGAGGAGGAGCCCCTTGAGCCCCAAGAGCAGCCCACAGATTTCCACAGCCCGGTGATGGAGAGACGCAAGAAGCCCATGGTTCACCCCTCGGCCCCAGCACCACTGCCCAAGGACTATGGTAGCTCTTCAATCATCTGAGCCCCGTCCACACTTCCTCATTCCCCTCCCTCCCTTTGCCTCCTCCCGTCCTTCCCCTCTCGCCTCTTTCCTCAAAGCCTCTCCCTCTGTCACCTCCTCCCCCTCCGTCCCTCCCTCTCCTTTGCCTCTTGCCTACCACCCTCCCTCATCTCATGCCCCATTCCCTCCCTCACCTCCTGTCTTCCCTCCCCACCTGCCTTCCCTCCATCCATCACTTCCTCCCTCACTCTTCCTCTTTTCATACCTTCCTTATCTCCTGCCTCCCACCCTCCCCCACCTCCTCCCCTCTCCTCCACCCTTCTTTGCATCCCTCTCTTTCACCCCCCCACCTCCCAGCCACTATCCCTCACACCCCTTTCATCCCATGTCTGCCCTCACCCTTCCTCCAATATCTTCCCTTCTCCCCTCACCGTCTCCTTTACCCCGACCCACGTGGTCACCCTGCCCCTCGCCTCTGCGCCCCTCATCCTCCTTGCCCCTCCACACGCTCCCCCTCCCCACCCACCCTCCTCTCCTCTGAGATGAGACGCTTTCACCTGCATCTCCAGTGTTTGATTGAAATGTTATTCTCCCCGTTCTGAACAGCCTTCACCTTCTTTGATCCGAATGACCCGGCCTGTCAGGAAATCCTCTTCAACCCGCAGACGACCATCCCTGAGCTCTTTGCAATCATCCGGCAGTGGGTTCCCCAAGTGCAACACAAAATTGACACCATCGGAAACGAAGTGAGTCGGTGCTCGAACTCGTTAATCCGAATCATGCTCCATGAGGGGTGTACACCACACGGACTACAGCAGTGCAGGGTTGGCACGGTGGCGTAGTGGTGAGCACAGTACTCTACAGTGCCGGCGGCTCGGGTTCAATTCCCGTCGCTGCCTGTAAGGAGTTCGTACGTTCTCCCCGTCACCACGTGGGTTTCCCTCCGGGTGCTCCGGTTTCCTCCCAAAGTCCAAAGACGTACCGGTTGGCAGGTTAATTCGTCATTGTAAACTGCCCTAAGATAAGGCCACTGTAGATTAAATCGGGATTGCTGGAAGGTTCTATTCTGTGCTGTATCTCAATAAATAAATAAATAAACAAACAAAAGCAGGCAGATGGCAGATTCAGTAGGGGACAGGCAGCAAATATGTTATCACAGCCACACCCCTCAAACTAACAAAATCAATTAGATTGCAGAAAGATTGACAAGGATGTTGCCGGGACTTGAGGACCTCAGTTACAGGGAGAGGCGGAATAAATTTGGACTTTATTCCTTGGAGTGTAGGAGAAGAAGGGGAGATTTGATAGAGGTATACAAATTGGGTGGTGGGGTGGAGCTACATCTCTACCAAAGGAGGTGTAAGGTGCTCCTTCCCTCCGCTAGCCTGCAGGTCACCCTTGGGCAAGGTGTAGCACCTGCTTAGCCCCTCACCCCCAATCAGGGTCACGTGAAGCCATGGGAGCAGGTGGTGGATGGCCGTATGAGCAAAGAACAATCATGGTCGTGGAAAGCCTATGATCATCCACGTCATATGACACAACGATGATGGTGATGATGATATAAAATTATGAAGGGTAGAGATAGGGTAAATGCAAGCAGGCTTTTCCCCTGAGTGAGACTAGAACTGGAGGTCATGGGTTAAGGGTGAAAGGTGAAATATTGAAGGGGAGCCCTTCACTCAGATGAAGCTGAGAGTGTGGAACGAGCTGCCAGCAGACGTGGTGGACGCAGGATCGATTCCAACATTTAAGAGAAGTTTGGATAGGTACATGAATGAAGTGTACGGATGGCTGTCGTCCAGGTGCGGGCTGATGGGAGTAGGCAGAATTATAGTTTGACACAGACTAGATGGGCTGAAGGGCCTGTTTCTGTACTGTAGTGCTCCCTGATTCTGTGAACAAAAAAAGAGTTAAATTTCAAGACGGCAGAATTTTAAAATAAAAGATTGATGATTACTTTTATTATTGTCAGCTGTACTCAGTATTGGTTGGTAGGTTAATTGGTCATCGTAAATTGCCCCGTGACTAGGCTGGGATTAAATCGAGGGTTGCTGGGCGGCGTGGCTCAAAGGCCACAAGGGCCTATTCCGCACTGCATCTAAAAACACAAATAAATAAATAAATATACACATAAAGACTGACAAATAACCGATGTGCAAATAAAAATAGTAATACTGAGAACATGAGTTGTAGAGTTATTGAAAGTGAGTCTGTACATTGTGGAATCAGTTCAGAGTTGAGGTGAGTGGAGTTATCCACACTGGTTCAGGAGCCTGATGGTTGTGGGGTAATAACTGTTCCTGAACCTGCTGGTGTGGGACCTGAGGCTCATTGTGGGGAGTGAAGTTATCCACACTGGTTCAGGAGCCTGATGGTTGTGGGGTAATAACTGTTCCTGAACCTGGTGGTGTGGGACCTGAGGCTCATTGTGCTGAGTGAAGTTATCCACACTGGTTCAGGAGCCTGATGGTTGTGGGGTAATAACTGTTCCTGAACCTGGTGGTGTGGGACCTGAGGCTCATTGTGCTGAGTGAAGTTATCCACACTGGTTCAGGAGCCTGATGGTTGTGGGGTAATAACTGTTCCTGAACCTGGTGGTGTGGGACCTGAGGCTCATTGTGGTGAGTGAAGTTATCCACACTGGTTCAGGAGCCTGATGGTTGAGGGGTAATAACTGTTCCTGAACCTGGTGGTGTGGGACCTGAGGCTCATTGTGGTGAGTGAAGTTATCCACACTGGTTCAGGAGCCTGATGGTTGTGGGGTAATAACTGTTCCTGAACCTGGTGGTGTGGGACCTGAGGCTCATTGTGGGGAGTGAAGTTATCCACACTGGTTCAGGAGCCTGATGGTTGTGGGGTAATAACTGTTCCTGAACCTGGTGGTGTGGGACCTGAGGCTCATTGTGGTGAGTGAAGTTATCCACACTGGTTCAGGAGTCTGATGGTTGTGGGGTAATAACTGTTCCTGAACCTGGTGATGTGGGACCTGAGGCTCATTGTGGTGAGTGAAGTTATCCACACTGGTTCAGGAGCCTGATGGTTGTGGGGTAATAACTGTTCCTGAACCTGGTGGTGTGGGACCTGACACTCATTGTGGTGAGTGAAGTTATCCACACTGGTTCAGGAGCCTGATGGTTGTGGGGTAATAACTGTTCCTGAACCTGGTGGTGGGACCTGAGGCTCATTGTGGTCAATGAAATTATCCACACTGGTTCAGGAGCCTGATGGTTGTTAGGTAACCATTCCTAAACCTGGTGGTGTGCGACCTAAAGCTCCTGTACCACTTGACCAAGGGTAGCAGTGAGAAGAGCTCATGGCCAGGATGGTGAGGTCCTTGATGATGGATGCTGCTTTCTTGTGGCAGTGCTCAATGTACAAACTGTAGATGTGCTCAATGGTGGGGAGAGCTGTAAAGACAGAGAACCTCTAATCATGATTCAGGAAACTGGGGAGGATGAAGTGACTGTCGTTTGACAGGGCAACAGCCTTTTCATATATCTCTCTCTGGGAATGGCGGTGCTGTGTGTGGGACAAATTTAGTGATAAAGTTAATTCAGTATTTGGCCATAAATCTCAAACACAAGAGATTCTGCAGATGCTGGAAATCCAGAGCAACACAGAGGAACTCAGCAGGTCAGGCAGAATATATAGGAATGAATAAACAGTTGACATTTCGGGCCAAGACCCTTCATCAGGCTGGAAAGGAAGGGTGATGATGCCAGAGTGAGAAGGTGGGTTTTGGGCCGAGACCCTTCACGGCCGGAAACATTGACTGTTTATTCTTCTCTACAGATGCTTCCTGACCTGCTGTATTCCTCCAGCATTTTGTGTGTTAATTAAAGTCTGTCACGAGCCTTGTGGCCCACCAGGCTCGTGCTTATGCCGATTTCCGTGGCACGAAGCGACTGAGAGTACGAGACTCCCCCTCAGATAGGACGCTAGTCTATCACGAGGTTAACCCCCAGCATTTTTGCTGCCACCCATTCTCAGCTGGGTAGACTGGAGCATTGTGTGGTTAAGTGCCTTGCTCAAGGACACACACGCTGCCCCGGCCGAGGCTCGAACCCACAACCTTCAGATCACTAGTCTAACACCCTAACCACTTGGCCACGTGCCACACATTTTGTATGTGAGCCTCTCTTTTCTCTCTGAAAAAGGCATCGATAACTAAACCTGTGTAGCAATGCAAAGGGAGAAATATGAGGTTATTTATGAAGCATTACTGGGGCAGTGATGAATATTGGTGGTTGAAAGCCCAAGGGAGCATTGATTCTTCAGAGCCATATATCTCCTGATACACCGTGTGCATGACTCAGTTAACCCCAGTCCAGCTGTGTATTAGTGATCGATTGCTGCTTTTAAACAGACCCAAGCTCAGTCTGAACAGGGTCATCTGACCTTCAGGAGTACAGTCAGGTGTGATGAAGTGTTGGATAGGGAGGCCGGCAGAACTTGTGTATTGCGTCATCCAGTTTGTGGTGCTGCTGCAAGGAAGCAGCATCCGTTGTCAGGACCCCACCATCCAGGCCAAGCTCTTTTCCCGCTGCTGCCATTGGGCAGGGGACATAGAAGTCTCAGGTCCCACACCACCAGGTTCAGGAACAGTTATTACCCCTCAACCATCAGACTCCTGAACCAGTGTGGATAGCTTCACTCACCACAATGAGCCTCAGGTCCCACACCACCAGGTTCAGGAACAGTTATTACCCCACAGCCATCAGGCTCCTGAACCAGTGTGGATAACTTCACTCAGCACAATGAGCCTCAGGTCCCACACCACCAGGTTCAGGAACAGTTATTACCCCACAACCATCAGGCTCCTGAACCAGTGTGGATAACTTCACTGACCACAATGAGCCTCAGGTCCCACACCACCAGGTTCAGGAACAGTTATTACCCCACAACCATCAGGCTCTTGAACCAGTGTGGATAACTTCACTCACCACAATGAGCCTCAGGTCCCACACCACCAGGTTCAGGAACAGTTATTACCCCTCAACCATCAGGCTCCTGAACCAGTGTGGATAACTTCACTCACCACAATGAGCCTCAGGTCCCACACCACCAGGTTCAGGAACAGTTATTAACCCACAACCATCAGGCTCCTGAACCAGTGTGGATAACTTCACTCACCACAATGAGCCTCAGGTCCCACACCACCAGGTTCAGGAACAGTTATCACCCCACAACCATCAGGCTCCTGAACCAGTGTGGATAACTTCACCTCCCACAATGAGCCTCAGGTCCCACACCACCAGGTTCAGGAACAGTTATTACCCCACAGCCATCAGGCTCCTGAACCAGTGTGGATAACTCCAATCACCTCAACTCTGAAATGATTCCACAACTTACAGACTCACTTTCAAGGGCTCAACAACTTATGTTCTCAGTATTATTTATTTTATTTACTTATTTGCACAGTTTGTCTTCTTTTTGCTCACTGATTGTTTTTCAGTCTGCGTGTAGTTTTTCATTAACTCTATTGGATTTCTGTGTTCGACTGTGAATGCCTGCAAGGAAATGCATCTCAGGGTAGTATTTGGTGACATGTATCAGTGACTAGTGGTGTTCCACAGGGGTCGGTGTTGTGATAGACTCTCTTTACATGTCAATGATTTGGATGATGGAATTGATGGCTTTGTTGCAAAGTTTGCAGACTATATGAAGATAGGTGGAGGGGCAGGTAGTTTTGAGGAAGTAGAGAGGCTATGGAAGCACTTAGACGGATTTGGAAAATGGGCAAAGAAGTGGCAGATGGAATATGGTGTCGGGAGGTGTATGGTCATGCACTTTGGTAGAATTAATGAAAGAGTTGACTATTTTCTAAATGGAGAGAAAATACAAAAACCTGGGGTGCAAAGGGACTTGGAAGTCCTTGTGCAGGATTCCCTAAAGGTTAATTTGCAGGTCGAGTCTGTGGTGAGGAAGGCAAATGCAGTGTTAGCGTTCATTTCAAGAGGACTGAAATATGAAAGCAAAGGTGTAATGTTGAGACTTTATAAAGCACTGGTGAGGCCTCACTTGCAGTATTGTCAGCAGTTTTGGGCCCCTTAGAAAGGATGTGCTGAAACTGGAGAGGGTTCAAGGGATGTTCTTTGAATGGCTTGTCATGTGAAGAATGTTTGATGGCTCTGGGTCTGTGTTCACTATAATTCAGAAGAATGAGAGGTTTCAATGAAGTTACCCATCGAATGGAGACAGGGCCTGATGGAGTGGATGTGGAGAGGATGTCTCCTATGATGGCAGAGTCTTAGACCAGAGGACACAGCCTCAGAATAGAGGGGTGCCCTTTTAGAATGGAGATGAAGAGGAATTTCTTTAGCCAGAGAGTGGTGAATCTGTGGAATTCTTTTTCACAGACGGCTGTGGAGGCCAAGTCTTTGAGTGTATTTAAGGCATTTTATTTTTGTGTGTTGATAGATTCTTGATTGGTCAGGGCGTGAAGGGGTACGGGGAGAAGGCAGGAGATTGGGGCTGAGAGGAGGATTGGATCAGCCATGATGAAATGGGCCAAATAGCCTAATTCTGCTCCTATATTTTATGGTCTTTTATACAGTATGTACCTTGATGATAAATCTACTTGGAACTTTGTGAACTTAACAACCAGTTAGTTTTCAGGCTTGGTCTTTAAGGTTCATTTTTAGCAAAGTCATAGAACAATTGAGGAAAGTATGTGGCAGAGTCAGGCACACGAGTACGTCCTGGTGTTCCTTTTGATTTGTTGTGAACAGGCCATTCAGCCCATCTCGTCCATGGTGGCCATCAAGGACCAGCCTGGACAAATCCCATTTACCAGCTGTTGCCTTCTGTGCTTTCAAGTGCTCAAGTTTCAAGTTTATTGTCATCTGACTGTACATATACACAACCAAACAAATCAATGCACCCACATGACATACATCACATAAAACTATAAATTACCATAAGTTAATAAAATATTCCAAATGCATGTAGTATGCATCACAGGTAAACAGTAAATGGCTCACTGCCCTAGTGACAAGACTTCGGTGGTAGGGAGGAGTGAACAGTCAACATTTCAGCTGAGACCTATTATCACAAGGGGTTTTATGCCATGGACCCTTACCATTAGCTGTGAGGTCCATGGACCCCAGGCTGAGAACTTCTGCTCTGTCAGGACTGCAAAGGAAGGGGGGCAGAAGCCAGGATAAGAAGGTGGGGGGGGGGGAGAGGAAGGAGTACAAGCTGGCAGGTGTTAGAAGATTCAAAGTTCAAGTTTATTATCATCTGACTTACATATATACGACCAAACAAAACGATGTTCCTCTGGACCGTGGAGCACACGCAAAACATATATCACACACAGTACATAAAACAATATATTACCGTAAATAAATTCATAAACTATAGTTCAAAGTGCATGTAGTGTGCAGCAAAGGTAAGCAGTAAACAGCTCGCTGCGGTAGTGACGAGACCTCGGGAGTGACAGGGTATTCATTACTCTCACAGCCCGAGGGAAGAAGCTGTTGCCCAGCCTGGCAGTCCGAGTCCTGATGCTCCTGTACCTCCTTCCTGCCGGTTGTGGGTCAAAGAGATTGTGGGACAGGTGGTGGGGTCCCCAACAATGCTTCAGGCTGTTTGGGCTCCATCTATCATATAAGCCAGAAAATATTAGATGCCTCAGGTGGTGGGGGGCAAAGTTTCCCGGTAGCTACCCCATCTATGATGTGTGCCTGAACACACCTACCTGCTTGGCTCTGTAACCTTCTATATCCCTCTCCACCTGAATCTGTCGGTCTCTGGTTTGACCATCAGCTTATAATTCAAAGAGTAATGGTTCAATTTAATGTCAGAGAATGGATACAGTGTACAGCCTGAAATCCTTACTCTTCACAGACATCCACCAGACAGAAAAAAAACACAAAGAGTGAATGGCAGGAAAAAATGCTTAAGCCCCAGAGCCTGTCCTCCCCCTCTCCCATGCACAAGCAACAGCAAAGCATCTACCCTCCCCCCTCCCCTTCTCATACAGCTTAGAAACAGACCCTTCGGCCCAACTCATCCATGGTGTCTGATCCACATCCTTCGAAACACCCTACTATCTGTGAATTTATCCAAATGTTCCCTGAGAGTTTTATTGTCCTGTAGCTGCCTCAATGACTTCCTTTGGCAGCTCGTCCCTGTACCCACCATTGCCTGTGTGAAGAAGGTGCCCCTCGGGTCTGTCAACCTCATAAACTACGTATGTCGTTATGAGCCTGCATCTCATTGTCTGACTGCAGTGCACTTCCTCTGTAGCTGTTACACTTGGATCTGTATTATGTTATTGGTTTACCTGGTTCTAGCTGAATGCACTGTTTAATGATTTGATCTGTATCAATAGAGTGCAAGGCAAGCTTTTCAGCTGCATGTGATCCTGTCTCAGAATCAGAATCAGGTTTAATATCACTGCCACATGTAGGAAAATTCGTTGCTCTGCGGTAGCAATACATTGCATTACAGAATAACAAAAACTATGAATTACAGGATATATGCGTTTTATGAAATTAAATAAGTTGTGCAAAAAAGAGAATAAAAAGTAGTGAGGTAGTGTTCATGTCCACTTAGAAATTGGATGACAGAGGGGAAGAAGCTGTTCCTGAATCATTGAATGTGTCTTCAGGCTCCTGTAGCTCCTTCCTGATGGTAGCAATGAGAAGAGGGCATGTCCTGGGTGATGGGGTCCTTAATGATGGATGCCGCCTTTTTGAATCAGGTTTAGTATCACCGACATACATTATGAATTTTGTTGTCTTTGCAGCAGCAGTACAATGCGATACATAAAAATAAAAACTGAGTTACCGTAAATATATACAATGCAATACATAAAAACTGAATTACAGTAAATATATAAAGTTAAATTAAATGACTAGTGCAAAAAGAGAGAAATAAAAATGGGTAGTGTTCACGTGTTCAATGTCCATTTAGAAATCGGATGACAGAGGAAAAGGAAGCTGTTTTTGAATTGTTGAGTGTGTGTCTTCAGGTTTCTGTACCTCCTCCCTGATGGTAGCAATGAGAAGAGGGCGTGAACTGGGCGATTGAGGGCTGGAAGGTGATATGGAGAGAATAGGTTTAAGGTTGGGGGTAGTGAGGGTGCAGACACATGCAACCCTGAGACACCGGGCAAAGGCATTTGATTCCAGACAGGATGTCTCTCTGGTGCTTCCCACACCCTCCCCTCTCCCTTCCCCTTTTCCCAACCGTGATTCTCCTCTCCCTGTCCCCTTCCCACTCTCAGTCCACAATAGAGACCCAGATCAGAATCAGGTTTATCATCGCTCACATACGTCATGAAATTTGTTATGGTTTTGAGTCAGTTGTACAGTCCAAAACATAAAATTACTACAGTGCTGTGCGGAAGTCTTAGTTGCCCTAGCTATATGTATATGGCTAAGACCTTTGCACAGTACTGAATATTCCCCTTTACCTGGCTTCACGTTCAGCCTATTCTTTCTATATCACCTTCCAGTTTGTACTCCTCCTCTGCCTCCCATTCAGGCCTTTTCCGCCTTCCTTTCCTGTCCTGATGAAGAGACTCGGCCAGAAACACCAAATCTCTTTCCTTTGCATTGCTCCAGCTTTTTGTGAGTGCTGCACGGGATGTTTTGACATACAGGCGATAAAATAAGGGAATTTGGGTCTATCATGAGGGACCTCATGACTTTATACATCTCCCATGCTCCAAGGACTAAAGTCCAAGATTGCCCAGCCTCCCCCTTTAGCTCATGTCTGTAAGTCCTGGGAGCATCCAGGATTTGAGACCTGGTGTTCAAATATCCAGTGGTCCATTTTTACCCAGGTTAACCTCTGCCTTTTGTTAATATGCTCGTCTGACCTGCTTTAGCATGGGATGAATGAGATTCCCCCCACCCCCCGATTACTGAGAATGCCTCCTGCTGATTTATCTTTGTTGCCAATACAGATTCTCAAGCGAGGTTGCCACGTCAACGACCGTGATGGGCTGACGGACATGACCCTGCTACACTACGCCTGCAAGGCCGGAGCGCACGGCGTCGGTAGGTGGTGAAAGTGGTCAGATTTCGGAGTCTGTGTGTTCGCTCCCAAATGGGGCAGATAATCGCAGGGAAAAGTGGCAGGGTGTCACCCCTGCCTTTCAAGTTTATTTTCATTCAACCATACGCATGCATAGAACTGAATGAAACGTCGTTCCCGAGGTGGTGTTGTGCAAAAGCAGGTTTGCGGGTTTGGTAAGTGAAACAGCAGACGCTGATTGTGAGCAACTGTTTATTCACAAGCAAGCAATGAAACACTTTACACGCCTGTAAGTCGAACAAGCACTCATCCAAGTCACTCAAACTATAGAAACTGCTCGCATTCCATGCACTTGCTAAATCTGTCCAAGTTACACAACATCAAACAAGCAATAAACAACTACTTAACGAGGTATTTACCTGAAACATGAGTTCCTCCCCTATTAACTCAAAGTTCAAAGTACATTTATTATCAAAGCACGTATATACATCATACAGCTTTGAGATTCGTCTCTTCACAGGCAGCCACAAAACAAAGAAACCTCAAAAGAACCCAACAAAAAAAAAGACCCAATGCACAGAGAGAAAGAGTAAAAAAAACATGTAAACATCAAAAGTAATCAAGTAGCTTCGGAACTGGTTTTTATGAAAGACACAAAGCCAGATGTTGCTGCAGCTGGCACAGACACCAGCCATCGTCCATTCCAAAGCCGAGTAAGTGACGTGAGACCATGGACACAAAGCCAGGTGTCACTGTAGTCCAGCATAGAGCAGAGCAAACGTCGCGGATTAGCCCGGCTCTTGCCTCCAGTCCCGGCACCCTGACCTTTTTAACCTGGCCCGGCACTTAAATCAGCTGAACAGCGTGTCATTCCTTGCTCTTAGACTGCTTTGGATCCAGCCACTACCTTAACACCACTTTGGAACTGCAGTACACCGTCCAAATGGTTTCGCCAGTGCTACCTGCAGCTCAGGGTCCCAAAACAGAGAGAGACTCACTCCCTCACCTTTATACACCTGAGGACCAAAAGGCAGCCACAGGTATCACAGCACATGGCTTAGGAGCAGAAACGGGTGCCTCAGGGCACAGGAGTTAACCAATAGGAAGGCAGCTACATACCTTGAGCAGGCCCATCATTAACTGGCACCATGGAAGCCACTTTCAGAACAATTTTCCATCGGCTAATAACTAGACCTTCCATACTACGGGGTCAAGGTGTAAAACACAGCCCATACAGTCACACACAGCACATATAGTTACGATCCAGTGCATACAGACACAGAATAATATTAACACAAGTCACCTCACCTGGATCCACTCATCACCTCCCAGCCTCTGTCACTGTTCCCACCCTCCCATCTACTATTCGCCCCTCCACCCCTGGATCCACTCATCACCTCCCAGCCTCTGTCACTGTTCCCACCCTCCCATCTACTATTCGCCCCTCCACCCCTGGATCCACCCATCACCTCCCAGCCTCTGTCACTGTTCCCACTCTCTCCTCCTCCATCTGCCTCTCACCATTCCTCACCTGGATCCACCCATCACCTGCTGGCTTTTACTCCGCTCATTTCCTCCACCTCTGCACCAGCCATCTCGCCTCGAAGTTTCAGTCCAAGTAAAGGGCCTCAACTGGAAACGTCAGCTGCCCATTTCCCTCCATTGATGCTGCCTGACCTGCTGAGCTCTGCCAGTAGCGTGTACGTTGTTCGTGCTTTCCCTGCTCCCAACACCCCAACTTGAAACTTGTCAAAGATTCAAATGGTTCAATTTAATATCAGAGAGCGTATACTGTATACAACCTGAAATTCTTACTCTACACAGGGCAGCCACGAAACAGGAAAAAAATCCCAATGAGTGAATGACAGAACCATCAGAACCCCAAAGCCCACTCTCCTTCTCCCATACATAAGCTGCAGTTAAAGCATCGACACCCCCTCCTCCTTCCCCCATTTGCCCAGCAAAAGGGTCAGCCCCCTTCCACCCACCATCAAGCAACAGCAAGCCCTCTGGAGACCATGATCTAGAGTCCATCAAACGCCACTGTCCATCCCAACACTTTGACATCTCAGACAAGCTCTCTCTATCACTGTCGAGGGACAGAGAGAGAGAGATCGCTCCTGCAACAGTGAGAGGGGAGAACAGCTCGCTGTTCCAATCTTACAATCTGCTGTGTCACCAACAGGAGAGGGGGAGTGGTCATGGAGGGAGCTGGGGGAGAAAGGGGAAGGAGGGAGGGAGAGAGAAAGATTGATTCTTGCCCTTTTTATCAAAGCTTTTTATTTTCTTATCTCTCTCTCTCTCTGTAACCTTCTAGAGATGTTCATTTGCAATTCTGACCACTTACATTTTGTGTTTTGATTATCCAAAGATTCAAAAGTACATTTATTAACAAAGTATGTATGCAGAATACAACCCTGAGATTCATCTTCATGCAGACAGCCACGAAGCAAACAAATTCCATGGAACCCATTCAAAGAAGAAAAAAAATCAAGCATTCAACGTGCAAAAAAAAAACAAACGCACAAACGGCAGAAAAAAATGAGTGAATAACACACACAATATTAACCGTCAAACCACAGAGCCTAGGAATGTTCAGTTCTGTTCAAGTTAGGGCTGTGTTGTTCATTGACTATAGGCCTCAGAGCCAATCAGCCCTGATCAAAATCACACAAAATAGCGATTTTTGAAAAAGGGGTAACCAGAAACCAGTCATCATAACATGAACTGTGGAGTCCTCTAAAAATGAGTCCCCACAAACCGTGCCAATCAAACCCTGTCCAGTGCCAAGACTCCGGCAGCAACAAACAAGAGGGAGAGGGAGAGGTATTCCAATAATGGTGGCTGTTAATCCTTCTCCATCCTCCTTCCAGCTGTTTCATAAACACCCGCACGCCCCTTGGACCAAGCTTTTATCAGTTGCTGCAAAGGTGTCAAAAAGACTCTGTGGTTCATGTTATGTGTCCCTGGTTTCGGGTTACTGCATTTTTTGTTGCTACTTTGTGTGATGTTTATTTGGGCGGACTGAGCTCTGCGGCCTGCAGTCAACGAACAACTCAGTGATTGAACTGAACTGAGCTAAACTCAACATTCCTGGACTGTTTCAATGAACAACAGTGCTAAACTGAACTGAACTGAGCTAACTTCAACATTGCTGGACTGTTTCGATCACTCTGTGGTTTGATGTTTTATATTCTGTGCTTTTCACTTGTTTTCTTGCCATTTGTTCTTTTTTGTTTCCACGTTGGGTGTTCGATACTTTCTTTTCCTTTCCATGGCTTTCTTTGTTTCGTGACTATCTGTGGGGGGAGATGAATCTCAGGGTTATATACTTTAATTATAAATGTGCTTTGAATCTTTGAAGGTTGAAAGAGTACGGAGAAGATTTACAAGGATGTTGCCGGGACTTGAGGAACCGAGTTACAGGGAAAGGTTGAATAAATCAGGATTTTATCCCCTGAAGCATAAGAGAGTAAGGGGAGATTTGATAGAGGCATACAAAATTAAGTGCAAGCAGGCTTTTTCCACTGAGAATGGCTGAGACTAAAACTAGAGGTCATGGGTTTAGGAGGAACATGAGGGGAACAACTTCACTCAGAGGGTGGTGTGAGAGTGCAGGTCGATGGGAATGGGCAGATTAACATGCAGCATGGACTAGATGGGCCAAAGGGCCTGTTCCAGTGCTCTGTGACTCCTAGGTTCCCCGATGTATTCTGGGTCAGGTTCAGTTGGTTGGTTGTCTGTTTGGTGAAGGTGAGGTTGCTGTTTCTGTGCAGGGGACCCTGTAGCTGCGGCACGCCTCTGCAACCAGCTGATCTCCCTCGGGGCTGACGTCGGTCTACGCAGTCGTTGGACGAACATGAATGCCCTCCACTATGCTGCTTACTTCGACGTGCCGGAAATAACGCGCATCTTGCTTAAGGCTCACAAATCAAAAGGTAGGTGCATCGGCAACGGATTATGGGCTGCCCTAGGCTGGCCAGCCTATCCTTCTGGGGAGGGTGGCGTTGAGCCTCAGCAAAGCTTCCTTCCCAGCGAAGGTGCTCCCATGGTGCAAACTGGGGAGGAATTTCCAGGATGTGGACCCCGGGCAACAATGAAGGACTGGCGATATTTCAAGTCAGGAGCAGGTGTGACTTGGAGAGGGGCCTCTTTGTGCACATGGGCTCACTGAGCCTTCACGTTGGGTGAGCTGCAGGTCTGGGAGGAGAGCAGGCTCATAACTACCATGCATTTTGTTGATGGTGCACCCACCCCAGCGGTGGTGGAGGGCACATGTGTTCTGGGTGGTGGGTGAGGTTTCTGTTCCACTGGAGTTTCTGGTTGGTGTGGTTGGATGCAGTTTGGGATTTCCATTCAATGAAAAGAGAGGAGGGTCATATCTCTCTCTCTCTCTCTCGCGCTCTCTCGCTCTCTGTCTATCTCTTTCTTTCTCTGTCTCTCTCTGTGTCTCTGTCTCACTGTCTCTCTCTGTCTCTTTGTCTGACTTTCTCTCTGTCTGTCTGTCTCGGTCTCTCTGTATATACAAGGCACTGGTTCTACCCATGTGCCACTTGTCATTCTGATGCCAAGGTTCTCCTTCAGCCACTGGAGATTCCTCCAGCCCAGTAGTAGGCCATTCACCCCATAGTACCGGCGGCTTGAGTGCAGCTGGTAATGTCTGGGCCTTTCTGTGGGCTGTCGGTCTTGATCTTCTCCCCATCCACGGGACACACCAGGACTCACTACAGCCTCCCCTGTGCTTGCAGTGTTGAATTCCACCTGCAGTGACTTTAACCATGGAACGGCCCTGCACATCGCTGCCTCCAACCTCTGCCTGGGAGCAGTCAAGTGTCTGCTGGAGCACGGGGCGAATCCAGCCGTCCGGGTAAGCAGCGACCGTGCGCACGTGTCTGATTGTCTGTTCAGTGAAGTTAAAGCCTCTTCCCACCTCCCTAAACACATAACACATCATACCAACTCTCCCCCTCCCCTCCACATCCCCGCCTCCTCTCCTCCCTTCCCCTAATGCCCCTCTTCCACTTCCCGTCCCCTGTTAGAGAAGGTCACAGGAGAATTATTTATTTAGAGGTGTAGGGTTTATGGATTGCAGGGGTGGCCAACCTTTTACATTCCATGCGTCAATTTTTTCACGCACGAGTTCAGATGTGCCATACAACTCTTGTACCCCCATTCAATTCTTGTAAAAATATGTTAATATAGCACTCGTGTGTGAAAAAAATCGCATCTGAACTCATGCATGAGAAAATTGACGCATAGAATGTAAAGGTTGGCCACCCCTAGGTTAAGGCATGGGTTAGAGAGCGTGTCTTATGAGGTTAGGACTTTTGAGCCAGCTAGGACTGTTCTCTCTGGAGTAAATGAGGGTGAGAGGTGGGAGGAGGATAGGGGTGTGTAAGATGATTAGAGATATAGATAGGGGGACAGCCAATGCCTTTTTCCCAGGGCAGAATGACTAATAGAAGGGGGCATCATTTTAAGATACTTACTGCCCATTACACCGCTGGTGTTTAGGGCAGCAATGAAGATCCTCCATCTCTGGTGGTGTTCAGAGCTTCCTTCATTGTGTCAGTAGCTTCCTCTCAGTTTTCACTCCTGTCAGACATACAACACTTGGATGGAGACTCAGGAATACTGTCACACTCAGACGTAGAAGAAATTTTCATTTCTGTTTCCGTAAAAATTTTGTTTTACCAGTCAGGGTTGTTAGCCCTGAGCTGAACCTCCCCAGGACTGGCAGATCATCTGGAGGACCCACTCTTAGCCTGCCCTTTACCCGTTGACCTGTTTGGCAAGGGTGAGCCTACCAACAGCCAAAGCCCTGACTCCAGCCAGCATGGCTCTCCGGGTCACGTAAACCTCCAAACCCTACGACAAGTTTGTCATCTGCTTGGAGGATAATTTTAAGGTGAATGGAGGGAAGTGCTGGGGGATGTCAGAGGGAGGTTTTTATGCACAGAGGCTGTGAGGCACATGGAAAGCACTGCTGGGGGAGGAGGTAGAGGCAGATTCATCATCTTCAATGTACCTCTGCTACAAAACAACACATTTCAGGACAAATGCCAGTGATATTAACTCTAATTCTGATTCTGAGATTTGAGACACTCTTAGAATGTTGCTTGCACGATATTTTTTCTCTTTCTGCGGATGGTTTTATTTTTTATGGGTTCTATTGAGTATTTTTGTTTCGTGGTTGCTTGTAGAGAGACAAATCTCAAGGTTATACATACTTTGATAATAAATGTACTTCGAACTTTGAACTTTTTGGATGATTTGAAAATGGAGGGCTATGTGGGAGGGAATTATTAGATTATTCTCTGGGTAGGCCAGGGCATGCATCAACACGTGGAATTATGATTTAATCAGAATCCTTTATTATCGCCAAGTATGTGGACACATACAGGGAATTTGATGCCGGTTTTCCTGAGCTCTCGCTGTACAGAATCAAAAAGCAAACAAAACAATAGTGCAAATAATTGTGAACTGTATACAATGAGGTATACCTGTGTATGTACAGGTGGACTTGGTTTATAATAGACTAAAATTCAAGTGTTTATAAGACTGATGGCATACTGAAAGAAACTGTTCTTGTACCTATTTGTCCTGGCATACAGTGATCTAAAGCGCCTACCAGAAGGAAGGAGTTGGAACAGGTGATGTCCAGGGTGTGATGGGTCTACAATGATGCTGCTTGCTCGCTTCCTGACTCTAGATGCATATAAGTCCTGGATCGAGGACTTAAATAGCTATTAGTGAGACTTGGTTGCAGGAGGGGCAGGACTGGCAGCTCGATATTCCAGGGCTCTGTTGTTTTAGACTTGACAGAGAGGGAGGGGTGGTATTACTAGTCAGGGGAAATGTCACGGCACTGCTCGGTCAGGGCAGACTGAAGAACTCATCTAATGAGGCATTGTGCGTGGAACTGAGAAATAAAAAAAGGTATGACTACGTTAATGGGGCTATATTACAGACCACCTAACAGTCCTAGGGACTTAGAGGAACAAATCTGTAAAGAGATCACAGACTGTTGCAAGAAACATAAAGTTGTTATAAGGGTGATTTTAACTTTTCTCATTGACTGGGAATCCATAAAAGGGGCAGATAGGGTAGAGTTTGTCAGGACGTGTTCAGGAATGTTTCCTTAATCAGTACATAGAAGTCCCGACGAGAGAGTGTGCGATAGTGGATCTGCTGTCAGGGTATGAGACAGGGCAGGTGACAGAAGTTTGTGTAGGGGGGACACTTTGCATCTAGTGATTATGATGCCATTAGTTTCAAAATAAATATGGAAAAAATTATTTCTGGTCTGTGGGTTGTGATTCTGAATTGGAGAAATGCCATTTTTGATTGTTTTGGAAGGATATGACAAGTGTAGATTGGGACAAAAGTGAAATTTTGAGAGTGCAAAGCTTGTATGGGCCTGTCAGAATAAAAGGTAAAGATCACAGGTGTAGGAAAGCTTGGTTTTCAAGAGATATTGAGCCCTGCTTGAGAATAAAAAAGAGGTGCTTTGCAGGTATAGGCAAGTAGGAACAAATGAGGAGCTAAAAGATGGCATGAGATGGCCCTCTGTCCATTTCTACCCCCTTCCCTCCATTCCTCTCCCCCATCTACCCTGTAACTCTTTCTTCCTCCATATCCCCAACCCTTTCTCCCTCTCCCTCCATCCCTCTCTCCCCCTCCAGTCTCATCCGTCCTACTCTCTACATCCCTCGTCTCCCTCTGACCCTCTCTCCCTCTCCCTCTGTCCCTCTCTCTGCCTCCCCATCCATCTCTCCTCTTGTCTCCCCCATCCCTCTCTCTCCCAACTCCCCTTCCTCCGTCTGCCCTGTCCCTCACTTTCCCCATCCCCCTCCCTCTCTCTCCCTGTCTCCCCGTCCCTCTCTTCCCCCATCTCCCACCATCCCTCACTTCCCCTATCTCCCCGTCTCTCTGCCCCGCCTTCCTTCATCCACCTCTCTCCTGCCATCTTTTTCCATCTCTCTCTTCTCCTGTCTCCCCCATCCCTCTCTCCCTTGTCTCCCCATCCCTCTGTTCCCCTCTTTCCATCTCCCACTGTCCCTCTCTCCCCCCATCTTTCTCATCTCTCTCTCTTTCTCCCACCTGTCTCCCTCTGTCCCTCTCTCCCACACATCTCCCTCCATCCCTCTCTCCAACCCCCATCTCCCTCTGTCCCACTCCCTCCATCTCTCCCTGTCCCTCTCCTTTCCTGTGTACCTCCCTCCCTATCCCTACCTGCTCCTTTGAACATCATTAACTCTTTGCCACAAAGTCCATTCTGTCCATTGCATGCACGGTTGTGCAGTTCCAGTCGATGCAGTTCCCAGGGTCTCTGGTGGAGCCTGAGGCCTGAAGCCCCAGTGTTTGTCTGTCTGTCGTCTCTTAGTGCCTGTGTGCTGGGACTTGATACTCCTGACTCGAGCGGAGATCCCACTCTGTCCAGCAGGAATGCCATCCCTAAGGCTCGCTTTGTTCTTAAGCTCCTCTCTTTTCCCGCCCAACAGAACCGCAAGGGGCAAGTTCCCGCCGATGTCGTTCCCGACCCAATGGACATGAGCCTGGACAAGGCCGAGGCAGCCATGGTGGCCAAGGAGCTGAAACAGCTGTTATTGGACGCCGTGCCCCTGAGCTGCAACCTCCCCAAGGTCACCCTGCCCAACTACGACAACATCCCCGGCAACCTAATGCTCACCTCGCTGGGCCTCAAACTCGGGGACCGCGTCCTTGTGGATGGGGAGAAGGTAAGGGGCAAGAGCGGGACACACAAACTACTGGAGGAACTCAGCAGGCCAGGCAGCATCCATGGAATAGTGTGAACAGACAACATTTTGGGCTGAGACCCTTCTTCAGGTCTGGAAAGGAGGGGAAAAGTCAGAGTAAGAAGGTTGGGGCGGGGGTCAGAATGAGAAGAAGAAGTACAAGTTTGCAGGTGATGGGTGAAACTGGGAGGGGGGAGGGGATGAAGTAAAGAGCTAGAAGTTGATGGGTGAAAGAGATACAGGGCTGGAGAAGGGGGAGTCTGACAGGAGAGGGTGGAAGACCACTGAAGAAAGGGAAGGAGGAGGAGGAGCACCAGACAGAGGCTACAGGCAGAGAAGGAGAGAAGTTGAGAGAGAGGGAGACAGAAATGGGGAACAGTGAAGAGGGGGGCAATTACTGGAAGCTCAGCCCATAATGAAAGGTCTTGGCCTGAAATGTTTACTCGCCTCCATAGACGCTGCCCGAACCTGCTCAGTTCCTCCAGCATTTTATGTGCAGTATATTGCTAAGGATTACAGAGTTCTTTTCTGGACAATGTTGAACTAAGGCCCATTCTGCCCTCCCAGGGAACAGATCCCACACAATGTTTTTACTTATTTATTGAGATACTGCACGGAATCAGCCCTTTGAGCTGTGCCACCCAGCAGTCGTCCAATTTAATCCTAGCCTAATCTGAAATCCGACGCCCTGGGCTGTAATGGCGTTGCGCTTACCACTCTGCCCAACAATCTCAATATACTCCACCTACAGGTTCCCCTGAATCAACCCTGCCTGCAACATGCTGGAAGATTTCAAGTCCTGATGGCAAACCACAGTGTTTGGCAGGACAGGCAAACATATTTGATTGGATAATCATTGTGGGTGTATTTGAAGAATTACAGGTGGCCAACAGCAGCAAGGATCTGATGGGCCAAAATCCAGTCCAGGAGCTATTTAAAAGACCATAAGACCATGGGACATAGGAGCAGAAGTAGGCCATTCAGCCCATCGAGTCTGCTCTGCCATTTCTTCATGGCTGATCCATTTTCCTCTCAGCCCCAATTCTCCTCTCTTCTCCCCATATCCCTTCATGCCCTGACTAATCAAGAATCTATCAACCTCTGCCTTAAATATACACAATGACTTGACCTCCACAGCTGCTTGTGGCAATGAATTCCACAGATTCACCAATCTCTGGATAATGCCTCATCTCCATTCTAAGGGACACCCCTCTGTTCTGAGGCTGTGTCCTCTGGTCTTAGACTCTCCCACCATAGGAAACATTCTCTACACATCCACTCTATTAGGCCTTTAAGCATTCAATAGAGTTTAATGATGTTGCCCCCTCATTCTTCGAAATTCCAGTAAGTACAGGCCCAGAGTCGTCAAATGCTCCTCATATGATAACTCTTTCATTCCTGGAATCATTCTTGTGAACCTCCTCTGATCCCGCTCCAAAGTTGGCACATCCTTGCCGAAATAAGGGGCTCACAGCCCGAGTACAGAAGCCGGTTCTGTCCCAGGATGCCTCACTGCAGCCATATGCTCTTTGCAGGCCGGAACTCTGCGGTTCTGTGGCACCACCGAGTTTGCCAGCGGCCAGTGGGTCGGTGTGGAGCTGGACGAGCCTGAGGGGAAGAACGATGGAAGTGTTGGAGGGATAAGCTACTTCATCTGCCCTCCCAAGCACGGTAAGGAAGGAGCCTCTGTCCTGGGAACATCCCCCTGCCCTTGGGGAAGCTGCATCAGGCCCGGCAGAAACGCGAGATACTTCTGTTAGAGTAATTAGTTTTATTTGTCACGTGTATGTCGAAACATCGAAACATACAGTGAAACGTGCAGTTTGCATCAGATCGAATCTAATCAGTAAGGATTGCGCTGGGTAGCTCAACAGGTGTCATCAACATAGCAAGTCTGCATGTTAGTAACCCTAATCCATATGTCTTTGGACTGTGGGAGGAAACTGGAGCACCCGGAGGAAACACATGCGGTCAGGGAGAGAACGTACAATCTCCTTACAGGCAGTGGTGGGAATTGAACCTGGATCACTAGTACTGTAAAGCATTGGGCTAACCACTACACTAACATGCCGCCCCACAGAAATCTGTTTTAATTTTCCTCATTGAATAGAGACCTTTTATGGAGTGTGGAATGAGCTGCCAGCACAAGTAGGTGCATACAAGCTCAATTTCAACGTTTAAGAGAAGTTTGGATGTTAGGAGTATGGAAGGTCCCAGTGTAGGTCGATGGGAGCAGTCAGTTTAAATGGAGGGAAGGAGTGCCTTACACCTCCTTTGGTAGATACATATTTCCACCCCTCTCCCTGTAAGATATACTTCCTCCAATATCTGCAGCTTCTAATTGGTTCACCAGCACTTTATGAAACATCTTGTCATCTTATCTCCACCCCGCCACCCGAGAACACTTTGCAGAACGTTCATGCTTTTATTATGCATCTGTTCCTCAGGTTATTTTGCTCCCGTGTCTAAAATCAGCAAAATTCCTGACCAAACCCCTTCTTCGGTCACATCGACACCCAAAACGCCCCGGATGGATTTTGCACGGATGACGGGGAAGGCCAAAAAGGACAAGAAAGGTAATTTTATTTGGTGTGCACGTAAGGAAAGGTATAAAAGCATCGGGCACTTATCACGTGAGCAGTTTGTATGGGCTGTTTAAATCCATTTCAGCCAGAGAGAGATGCACATGGCATGGAAGCAGGCTCTTCGGCCCATCGGGTCTGTGCTTGACCATCAGTTTCACGTTCACTCTACTTCAACCCACCTTGTACTCTCCCCACATTCTCATCAATCCCTCCACCCAAAATTCTGCCCCTCACCTGCCAGTAGGTGCAAATGAACCTACTGACCGGCAAGCCCTGGGGATGAGAGAGGAGACGGGAGCAGCCAGGGATTTAGGTGTCAGTATGTAAATTCACCATAAAGTTTAGCATTCCGTATGTCTTCATCGTCATTATGTGCCATGTTGTGTGATGTGGGCGATCATGACCATGATTGTTCTCGGCAAAGTTTTCTACAGAAGTGGTTTGCCATTGCCGCCTTCTGGGCAGTGTCTTTGCAAGACGAGTGACTCCAGCCAGTATCAGTATTCTTCAGAGGTTGTCTGCCTGGTCGCATAGCCAAGACTTGGGAGATCTGCGCTGGCTCCTCATACAACCATCCACCACCAACTCCCATGGCTTAATGTGACCCTAACCGGGCTAAGCGGGTGCTACACCTTGTCCAAGGGTGATTCCATGTGTACCACCTAAAAATAGCCAATTAAAAGTTTGTTCCACAATTAACCCCATGCAGCGGAAACCTACGGACAGACTCCATATTGACAGCACCCAAGGCAGAGGCTCTACCCAGAGGCCCACTGTTATTTGTTCATTGGTAACCCACACATGAACACTTTTGTAGCCAAGAGCCTTCGTGGAAGTGGCAGCAAAGTGTCATGTCCAGGCAATGATAATTTACAAATAGAGTAGATTCCAGTTAATAGGGACATATCGGGACCAGTACAACTTTGGCGCAATTAACCAGCTGCCCAAATTAGCTGAATTTTCATGAAAATAGTTTAAAAAGGTATAAAAAAGGCACACTACCATTTAACTGAATAACACATTATGCATTTAAATGAAATACAGTACAAAATAGAACACTACTGATACTCGTACAGTAATATAAAACTGTATTAGTTCCTAATAATTATTGACAGAATTCATCTGCTGTGTTCTTTTGATTGACTGTAAATGAACAAAATCAGTGCAGACACCTAGTGTAGATAATGGACTGCCTTCATACCTTGTTATCAACGGTTGTATCCTCCAAATCTTCATTCTCATTGTAACATTCAAGATGATTGTTGATGCCTTCTTCTTTGTAGTTCCTAACTTGTTGAAGTAGAGAAATTGTTTCATTTTCTCTGTGGCATCTCCAAGCCTGAATGCTTGAAACCGCAATGAGCACAACAGTCCTGAATTGTCTCTCTGCTTATTTCTTGCCAACTATTAGTGACAAAAATCTCTGCTTTTTGAACACAAGTACATTCGACTGATGCTATTTAAAAACTGTGTACAGTTACTGTGCTGAGGCACAGTGAGCACACAAGTGCACACGACTGACGCAAGTTAGAAACAGCTCTGCAAGTCTCCTGCCCTAATTAGTTCCTCCCCACACCTTGTTTGGTGCATCGGGTGACAACCTTCCTGTTTCTTTGGCTTTTATCTGTTTCATGAGGCCGAGTTGTCAGCTTAATGCCAAATCTGCAGCAACCAACCACAATTAAGTAGAGGGAATCCCAGCTATTTTCTTGTTTCATTTTTGTTCTTTAAGAGTTGTCCCAAATAAGAAGCTGGCCTGATTAACCAATGGTCCAATCCAGTAGAATCTAGTGTGCAGTCAATCCAGCCAAGTGAGGCTTTTGAAGAAAGATCTCTTGAAGAGCATAGCTTCTCTGTACTTAGCAGGGACCAGAGTCATTTGACATGCCGAGGCCAGATAAAGATGCAAATTAAGGACTCTAGGATGACACTTACTATTGGTCAGTTACTTTACTAATTCTGAAGTATTTTTGGATGTTAATGCATAAATTCTATTGGCTATTAATACCTGTGGTGTTGGCGTGTGATTGGTGGTTTATTATGTAAGTAAGAATTTGAACATACAGAAAGTTACCAATTGGTCAATACCTGTATCCAACTAGACACTCTACTCTACTGCATGTTATGCCATTGGCATTTAAGGCAGCAATGAAGGTCCTCCATATCTGCTGGTATTTGGAGCTGCCTTTATTATGCCAGTAGCTTCTTCTCAGTTTTTAACCACTGTCAGCCAGGAAAGTCCCAGGTGGAGACTCAGGAATACCCTCGCACTCAGATGTAGAAGGATTCTTCATTGCTGTTTCCGTAACAGTTTTGTTTGACCAGTTAGGGTCAAACAAACCCCAGAACATGGAGGACCAGTGGGCCAGTCTTAGTCTGACCTCTTCCCTTTGACCTGTTTGGCAATGGGTGACCCTACTAAGAACCAAAGCATAATGTCCTGATTCCTGCCAACATAGCTCTCCAGGTCAGGGCTCTCATGGGACTCCAAACCCTACGACAAGGTTGTGATCTTCTTGGAGGATGTAAGCAGTCAATTTCTGTATAAAATTGACATATTTCTGTTCAATGTTCCGAACTGCTTGGGGCCCCCATGCTGTGCTCCTTATGCACAAAGTAAATGAAGTGTGGTTCAGTGAGTGCAAGTTTTCAGAGTCTAGTTAATGGATGATGATCACTTTAACTAAAGAAACCGAAACCTCAGTGTTAAATCCAATGTAGTGAGGGTGGTGAAACCCCTGATATATTCCCTTGCCATCTTTTTTATTTGTTCTCTCTGCTGACTGACAACCTGAATGTTTAACAGTTGCAAAGGCCCCAATATTGGCTAAGAAAGCACCCATACCCAAATGATGGATGTGTATTGAGGGGTTGGGATGGAGGAGGGGAGTGGAGGAGGCCTGTTATTTAAAGTGGGGCCGCACACTGAATTTTATAAAGATTAGGTTTATCTCAAAGTTCAAAGTAAATTTATTATTAAAGAACATATCTGTCACCATATCCATTCCTGAGAGTCATTTTCTTGTGGGCAATCTCAACAAACCTGTAGAATAATAACTATAACAGAATCAATGAAAGTCCACCCAACTTGGGCATTTAGCCAGAGAGCAGACAACAACAAACTGTGCAAATATAAACAGGAAGAAATAATAATAATAAACAAATAAGCCATAAATATCGAGAACATGAGCTGGAGAGTCCTTGAAAGGGAGTTCCTTGGTTGTGGGAACATTTCAGTGACGAGGCAAGCAAAGTTTGAGTGAAGTTATCCCCTTTGGTTGAAGAGCCTGACAGCTGTATGATAAAAGCATACAGTGAAATGTGTAATTTTCATCCAATCAAATCAGCCTGCAAGTGTCACCACATTTCTGGTGCAAGCATAGCATGGCTTCAACTTACTAACCCCTAACTGGTATGCCTTTGGACTGTGGTTGTAAACCGAAGCACTGGGGGGAAACCCATGCAGCCATGGGGAGAATGTACAAACTCCCTTACAGACAGCAGTTGCAATTGAACCCCGATCGTACAGCTGATGCTATAAAGCATTACACTCACTGTGCCAGAGATCTCTCTTTGATTACTAACCATTTCACCTTGGTACCTGTTCCTCCATACCTGTACCTCTCCACAGCCTTGAGAAGAAAGTCCCTGTCGGTGGGCAGCCTGGACCCTGAGGGCACGAAGATCAAGATTGGAGACCAGGTCCTGGTGGCCGGGCAGAAGCCGGGAATTATTCGGTATTATGGCAAAACGGACTTTGCACCAGGTGTGTGAAGCTGGGGTGTGGTGTTTGTGAGTTCCTGTGTTCTAGTTGTTCACTATTGGGACGGTTTTTTTTTTTGGAGCCCTTGTTCTATGGAAAACGAACCACTTTGAAAGGCGGAGGGGTTCCTAGGGGTTCACCCCCCTGTCTTTCAGGGTACAGGGATTGGCAGAAAGGATATGAGTGGGCAATAAAATCTACAGTGCAATTTTCTTTGTTAAGAACCGGGGCCTTGCTGAGGCTGTGCCCTCTACGATCAGAGGTCACAGCCTCAAAATGGAGGGTTTTCCATTTAGAGTGGAGATGAGGAGGAATTTGCCCTCTAGGACCAGAGGGCACAGCCTCAAAACAGAAGGATGTCCATTTAGAGTGGAGATGAGGAGGAATTTGCCCTCTAGGGCCAGAGGGCACAGCCTCAAAATCGAAGATGTCCATTTAGAGCAGAGATGAGGAGAAATTTCTTCAGTCAGATTAGCCATGGTGCGAAAGGTTACGAGGTGAAGGCAGGAGAATGGGTTGAGAGGAAAATGGATCAGCCATGATCAAATGGTGGAGCAGACTTGATGAGCCAGGTGTCCTAATTCTGCTCCTATATCTTGTGGTTTTATGGATCCAAGTGGTTAATAATCTGGAAAAAGTTCAAAGAAAATTTTAAAATCAAAATACACATATATCACCAATTTTAGGTGTCATGTCAAATCCCAGCAAACCCCTTTGCTTTCTTCATAATTGCACTTGCGTGCTGGGCCCAGGACAGCTCCTCTGAAATGATAACATGGAGGAATTGAAAGTTACTGACCCTCTCCACTTCTTCTTTTTAAGGCATCCGTTAGTCTTGCGAGACCATGGATCTGTGCCTGGAAAGTCTTCACTCTCTAGGGCGTAGGCCTGGGCAAGGTTGTATGGAGGACCAGCAGTTGCCCATGCTGCAAGTCTCCCCTCTCCACGACACCAATGTAGTCCAAGGGAAGGGCATTAGGACCCATACAGCTTGGCACCGGTGTTGTTGCAGAGTACTGTGTGATTAAGTGCCTTGCTCAAGGACACAACATGCTGCCTCGGCTGGGGCTCGAACTCACAACCTTCAGATTGCTAGTCCAATGCCTTAACCACTTGGCCACTTCTTCTTAGAAGTCAAGAAAGAGGCATAAACCTGCTGCTCATGGCCATTTATTAAGTATTACAAGAGCTAAGAAGCAGAGGAAAAGAGAGAAGGAACAAAGAGGTCATGGTTGTCTTAAAGAAAAACTGTTCATTCCCCTCCGTAGATGCTGCCTGACCTACTGAGTTCCTCCAGCATTTTGTGCGTGTTGCCCAAGTTTTTCCAACCTCTCTTTACAAGTATTCTCTATTCCAGGCAATATCCTGGTGATTCTCTGCTGTGCATCTACTTTCTTCTTGTAGTGTGGCAACTGAAATAGCACAAGGCAGCCTCTTTATTTGTAGCATCTAAACCTTTGTAGCAACCTTAATATGGTAAAATGTCCCAAGGTGCTTTGCAGTAGTGACATCAAAGGTCATGACATCAAGACCCATAGCGAACCAAGAACTGTTGACCAACTTATTGGTAAAGTGGGTAAGCCTTAAGGAGCAACTTACAAAGGGAGAGAGCGGGGATGGGGGGGGGAGGTTTATAAAGAGAATTCCAGTTTTTAAGGGCTTGATGTTTGGCTGCATTGAAGAATCAGAATCAGGTTTAATATCATCAGCATATGTTGTGAAATTTGTTGACCTTACCCCAGCAGTTCAATGTAATACATAATAATATAGAAAAAAGGTGTGAATTTACATTAGGTATATATCTGAAAACCTGTGCCAACCAACGAGCGGGAGTATTCAAGAACATTTTCAACCTCTCACTGCTTTGGGCGGAAGTTCCCACTTGCTTCAAAAAAGCAACAATTATACCAGTGCCTAAGAAGAATATTGTAGGCTGTCCTAATGACTATCGCCTGGTAGCACTCACATCGACAGTGATGAAATGCTTTGAGAGGTTGGTCATGACTAGAATGAACTCCCGCCTCAACAAGGTCCTGGACCCATTGCAATTTTCCTATCACCATAATAGGTCAATGGCAGATGCAATCTCAATGGCTCCCCTCATGGTTTTAGACCACCTGGACAACACAAACACCTGTGTCAGAATGCTGTTCGTTGACTATAGCTCAGCATTTAATACCATCATTCCCACAATCCTGATTGAGAAGTTGCAGAACCTGGGCCTCTGTACCTCCCTCTGCAATTTGATCCTCAACTTCCTAACTGGAAGACCACAATCTGTGTGGATTGGTGATAACATATCCTCCTCGCTGACATCACTGGTGCACCTCAGGGGTGTGTGCTTAGCCCACTGCTCTACTCTATATACACATGACTGTGTGGCTAGGCATAGCTCGAATACCATCTACAAATTTGCTGATAATACAAGCATTGTTGGTAGAATCTCAGGTAGTGAAGAGAGGGTGTACAGGAGAGAGGTATGCCAACTGGTGGAGTGGTGTCGCAGCAACAACCTGGCACTCAACATCGGTAAGACGAAAGAGCTGATTGTGGACTTCAGGAAGGGTAAGACGAAGGAACGCATACCAATCCTCATAGAGGGATCAGAAGTGGAGACAGTGAGGAGCTTCAAGTTCCTGGGTGTCAAGATCTCTGAGGATCTAACCTGGTCCCAACATATTGATGTAGTCATAAAGAAGGCAAGACAGTGGCTATACTTCATTAGGAGTTTGATGAGATTTGGCATGTCAACAAATACACTCAAAAACTTCAATAGATGTACTGTGGAGAGCATTCTGACAGGCTGCATCACTGTCTGGTATGGAGGGGCTACTGCACAGGACTGAAAGAAGCTGCAGAAGGTTGTAAATCTAGTCAGTTCCATCTTGGGTACTAGCCTACAAAGCACCCAGGATGTCTTTAGGGAGCGGTGTCTCAGAAAGGCAGCATCCATTATTAACGACCTCCAGCACCCAGGACATGCCCTTTTCTCACTGTTACCATCAGGTAGGAGGTACAGAAGCCTGAAGGCACACACTCAGCGATTCAGGAACAGCTTCTTCCCCTCTGCCATCCGATTCCTAAATGGACATTGAACCCTTGGACACTACCTCACTTATTTAAAATATACATTATTTCTGGGTTTTTTTGCACTTTTTTAACCTATTCAATATATGTATACTGTAAGTTATGTATTTATTTTATTTTTTTTTCTCTTCTATATTAAGTATTGCATTGAGCTGCTGCTGCTAAGTTAACAAATTTCATGTCACATGCTGGTGATAATAAAGCTGATTCTGATTCCGGTTAAATAGTTAGATTAAATAAGTAGTGCAAAAAAAGAAATTAAAGTGGTGAGATAGTATTCTTGGATTCAGTCTCTATTCGGAAATCTGATGACAGAGGGGAAGAAGCTGTTCCTGAATCATTGAGTGTGTGTCTTCAGGCTCCTGTACCTCCTACCTGATGGTAGCAATGAGAACAAGGCATGTCCTGGGTGATGGGGGTCTTTAATAATGGATGCCAGCTTTTTGAGACACCTTTAAGATGTCCTGGGTATTACAGAGGCTAATTCCCACATTGGAGCTGACTGAGTTTACAACTCTCTGCAGCTTATTTCAATCCTGTGCAGAACCTCCACCCTCCCCCTGACAACCCATACCGGACAGTGATGCAGCCAGTTAGAATGTCCTCCATAGTACGTCTGCAGGAAGTTGGAAGAGTCTTTGGTGACATACCAAATCTCGTCAAAGTCCTAATGTATTGTTTTCTTTGTAGCTGCATTGAATAAGACAATGTAAATTTTATTAAAGTACATATATGTCACCATATACTACCCCGAGATTCATTTTCTTACAGGCGTTTACAGGAGAATAAGGAAACACAATAGAATTTATGAAAGCACTCACTGACAAACAACCGATATAGACCTAGGTGTCAATATATCTGAGGATCTATCCTGGACCCAACATATTGATGACATACCCTCTAAACCAGAAATCTTTTCTGCATGATCTCCAACATGCTTCCTATAGTGAGGCGATCAGAATTGCATGCAGTATTCCAGTTGTGGCTCACCAGAGTTTTATAAAGTTGCAACATAACCTCTTAACTTTTGAACTCAATGCCTTGACTAATAAAAGTAAGCATTCCATAAGCCTTCTTAACCACCTCATCGACATGTGTAGCCACTTTCAAGGAGCTATGAACTTGGATTCCAAGATCTCTCTTCTTAGCAACACTGTTAAGGACCTTGCCCTTAAGAGTGTACTGTCTCCTTGCATTTGCCCTGCCGAGGTGCAACACCTCACGTTTCAATAGGCATATTTCATGTCTGATAAATGTATGCAATATACATCCTGAAATTCTTTTTCTTCGCAAACATCCATGTAGAATGAATGACAGTTAAAACATTAGAACCACAAAGTCCCCCCCAGCTCCCCCTCCCATGCACAAGCAGCAGCAAAGCAACAACCCCTCACCTCCACTAGCAAAAAAAAATCAGCTCCCTCCACCGAGCACTCAAGCGTACATCATAGCAACAATAAAGACACAGACTTGCAGTACCCTAAAAACTGCACATTCACCTGATATTTCAACATACCACAGGCTCTCTCTCTCTCCTTGGTAAGGGAAAAACAGGTGTTCCCATTTCACAGCGAGAGGGGAGACACAACAAACAACTGGCTGATTTACAATGTTAAACATTTGTTGTGTCACTTTTTCTGAGCTCTGAGCCCAGAGAGTCGGCACCAAAAAGGCACAGCTCTCTGGACACAAAACCCCTGGCAGCTAACCCGCTGCTCCTGATGTTCCGTGTTCTCCTGTGACGCTTCAGTCAGGGGCACTGGCCGAGAATCAACATGTCCCCAGAGCCATGAAATCCTGGAACTCTGAAAGCATACTCATCTTCCAGGCCGCGTCCTTAGGACATCAAAAAGTGGCCGGTTGTGAGGCCCTGAGAGCGGGTCCCTTTCCTGCACAGAACCAAAGTCAGAGTGTAACTCAAGGTCAGGGTCTTCAAAAGAACCTCTCCACACCCTGAAAAGGAAAAAAAAAGAGATGTCAAAGATAGAAATAAAGCTGTTTCTGAAGAGTCAAGCAAAGACGTCGCCATTTAGCGCCATCTTAACATTGCCCCATCTTCTTCATCTGGGTTAAGCTCCATCTGCCGTTTCTCTGTCCGTATCTGCAACTGTTGTGTTCTGTGTTGTTCTGCCGAGCATTGTGGATGTGTTAAATTGGCGCCGGAATGTGTGGCACTACTTGCGGGCTGCCCCCAGCACATCCTTGGGTGTGTTGGTTGTTAATGCAAACAGTGTATTTTATTGTATGTTTTGATGTACACGTAACAAATTACCTTGAATCTTGACCTTTGCTGGTGTGGAGTATCTCCCACTGACCGTTGTCACTGTTCACCTGTTGTCCCCTCAGGATACTGGTATGGGATAGAGCTGGACAAGGCGACCGGGAAGCATGACGGCTCGGTGTTTGGAGTTCGATACTACACTTGTTCCCCGAAGTATGGAGTGTTTGCCCCTCCATCCAGAGTGCAGAGGTAACCTTCAACAGTCGTGTTGTCAGCCGTGACTCCATGGATGGTATCCTCACTGTTCTAAGTAAATTTATAATCAAAGTACATATATGTCAGAGGGGCGGGATGAGATACGTCTCTACCAAATAAGGTGTAAGGCGCTCCTTCCCTCCGCTAGCCTGCAGATCGCCCTTGGGCAAGGTGTAGCACCCCAATCAGGGTCACGTGAAGCCATGTGAGCAGGTGGTGGATGGTTGTTGCAGCTATATAGGACCCTGGTGAGACCCCACTTGGAGTACTGTGCTCAGTTCTGGTCGCCTCACTACAGGAAGGACGTGGAAACCACAGAAAGGGTGCAGAGGAGATTTGCAAGGATGTTGCCTGGATTGGGGAGCATGCCCTATGAGAATAGGTTGAGTGAACTCGGCCTTTTCTCCTTGGAGTGACGGAGGATGAGAGGGGACCTGATAGAGGTGTATAAGATGAGAGGCTTTGATCGTGTGGATAGTCAGAGGCTTTTTCCCAGGGCTGAAATGGTTAGCACAAGAGGGCACAGTGGATTCCGAGGTGATTGGAAGTAGATGCAGAGGAGATATCAGGGGTAAGTTTTTTATGCAGAGAGTGGTGAGTGCGTGGAATGGGCTGCCAGCGGCAGTGGTGGAGGCGGAAACGATAGGGTCTTTTAAGAGACTCCTGGATGGATACATGGAGCTTAGAAAAATAGAGGGCTATGGGTAAGCCTAGGTAATTTCTAAGGTAAGGACATGTTCAGCACAGCTTTGTGGGCCAAAGGGCCTGTATTGTGCTGTAGGATTTCTATGTTTCTATGTCTTATGAGCAGCTGGTGCAGATCACAAGTCCTGGTTATGTGACCACTGACGCCAGGCAGACAATCTCTGAAGAGTATTGATAATGGCTGGTGTTGCCTGTCTTGGCAATGGCAAACCACTTCTATAGAAAAATTTGCCAAGAACAATCTTGACCATGGAAAGACCATGATCGCCCATGTCTTTAGCACACCACTGTTGTAGCATGTGGTGTTTTGAGTTACTCTTGCCTTCCTGTCAGCTTGAACCAATCTGGTCATTCTCCTCTGACCTCTTTCATTAACAAGGCGTTTTTACCACAGAACTACTGCCCACTGGATAATTTTTTGTTTTTCGCACAATTTTCTGAAAGTGCTAGAGATTGTTGTGTGTGAAAATCCCAGAAGATACTCAGACCACCCCATCTAGCACAACTATCACCACTTAGATCACATTTCTTGCCCATTCTGACGTTTGGTTCAAACAGCAACTGAACCTCTTGACCATGTCTGTGTGCTCTTGTGCATTGAGTTGCTGCCACATGATTGGCTGATTAGATATTTACATTAATGAGGAGATGTACAGATGTACCAATAAAGTGACCAATGAGTGTATGGTGAAACATAGAATACATCACGGGAACAGCCCTTCGGCCCATAATGCCTGTACTGAACACAATGCTGAATCAAATTTAACCTCTTTTGCCTGCACATAGCCAAACCCCTCCATCCCCTGCATATCCTAACAGCCTCTTAAATGAGCAGTAATAAAAGATCATCAAACTGAAATGTTAAACCTGTTTCCCTCTCCACAGCTCCTGCCCAACCTGTCGGGTGTTTGTAGCATCTTTAGAGCTTTCTCTGCTATGTTCCCATTGTGCAGAGTGTCAGCATCTGTTGTGGGGCAGAAGTCTGTTCTGAATGTGCAAAGATAAACTGGCACTCAGTGTGCGGCATTCATTTATTTACTTATTGAGATACAGCATGGAATATGTTATTCCAGCCCTTCGAGCCACACTGCCCAGCAACCCCCAATTTTAACCCTAGCTTAATCACAGGATAATTTACAATGATCAGCTAACCTACCAACCGGTATGCTTTGGACTTTGGGAGGAAACCGGAGCACCCAGGGGAAACCCACGAGATCACGGGGAGAACGTACAAACTCCTGACAGGCAGCAGTGGGAATTGAACCCACGTCACCGGTCCTGTAAAGTGTTGTGCTAACCACCACACTACAGTGCTGCTTATGACAGAAACAGACTGACTTCTTAGAGTAAACGCTGAATATTCCAACATAAGGTTGAAAGGGTACAGAGCAAGTTTACCAAGATGTTGCCGGGACTGAAGGACCTGGGTTGTAAGAAAAGATTGAATAGGTTAGGACTTTATTGTAGAAGATTGAGGGGAGATTTGATTGAGGTATGGGTTAAGGGTGAAAGGTAAAATGTTTGAGGGGAAACTTCTTTACTCAGCGGGTTGTGAGAGTGTAGAATGAGCTGCCAGTGCACACAGGCTCAATTTCAGCATTTGAGAGAAGTTTAGCTAGGTACATGGATGGTAGGGGTATGGAGGACTATGGTCCTGGTGCAGATCGATGAGAGTAGTCAGTTTAAATGGTTCTGCACAGACTAGAAGGGCCAAAGGGCCTGTTTGTGTGCTCTACTTTTCTATGGCTCTATCTGATTGTTTGGAAATCCCAGTGGTTCACGCATTAGTCCAGAATGTGAGCCAGAAGTCCCAGTGCAGTCGGGGTGTATGTACAGAATTGGGGACAGGTGTGTGGCTGGGGTTAGGGTTATGGTCAGAAATGTAAGTAGACCCAGGCCCCGCTCACTTTAAACTTGCTGTATTCATAGAAAATCCTACAAAAGGTAGGATTCAGTCCAGTACATCACAGGTAAAGCCCTCCCAACCAATGAGCAAGTTTATAGGAAACGCTGTCGTAGGAAAGCAGCATCCATCATCAGGGCCATGCTCTCTTCTCGCTGCTGTCATCAAGTAGAAGGTAGAGGAGCCTCAAGACTCACACCACCAGGTTCAAGAACAGTTCCTACCCCTCAACCATCAGGCTCCTGAACAAAATGGGATAACTTCACTCTCTTACCCCATCATTGGAATGTTCCCACAACTACTGATCTCACTTTAAGGACTCTTTATCTCAATATCTCATGTTCTTGTTATTAATTGGTGTTTATTTATATTTACATTTGCACAGTTTGTTGTCTTCTGCACTCTGGTTGATCTTTCATTGATCCTGTTGTAGATTATGCAGCAAGAAAATGAATCTTAGGGTTGTATATGGTGACATATATGCACTCTGATAATAAATTTACATTGAACTTTGGACTTCAGTGCAACAATTCAAAATTGGTAAATTGGTTAATCATTGGCATATGTACCGAGATGCAGTGAAAATTTTTGTTTTGCACATTCATACAGATCATTTCATCACAACAGTGCATTGAGGTTGTACAAAGAAAAACAATAACAGTCTGCAGAATAGAGTTATGATTACAGAGAAAGTGCAGTGCAGGCAGACGACAAGGTGCAAGGTCATAACCAGGTAGATTGTATGATCAAGAGTCCATCTTTTCGTACTAGGGCTTCACTGAAGTCTTGTAACAGCTTGATTGGAGCTGTCTTTGTGCCTGGTGGTGTGTGCTTTCTGGCTTTTAAATACTCTGCCTGATGGGCGAGAGTAGGAGAGAGAATGTCTGGGTTAGGGTGGGGTCTTTCATTATGCTGGTTACTTTACTGAAGCAGTGAGAAGTTAAGACATTGGAGTAGGTTCTAAGGAGGTTCACAAAAATAATTCCTGGATTGAAAGGCTTGTCATATGAGGAGCGTTTGATGGCTCCGGGCCTCTTCTCACTCAAATTCAGAGGAATGGGTGGGGGGATCTCATTGAAACATATTGAATGTTGAAAAGCCTAGATAGAGTGGATGTGGAGAGGATGTTTCTGTTGGTGGGGGAGAGGACACACACAGGAGATTAGTGGTCCCACACAGGAGATTAGTGTGCAAACTTAAAGCACACGGTATTGGGGGTAAGGTATTGATGTGGATAGAGAATTGGTTAGCAGACAGGAAGCAAAGAGTGGGAATAAATGGGACCTTTTCAGAATGGCAGGCAGTGACTAGTGGGGTACCACAAGGCTCAGTGCTGGGACCCCAGTTGTTTACAATATATATTAATGACTTGGATGAGGGAATTAAATGCAGCAGCTCCAAGTTTGCGGATGACACGAAGCTGGGCGGTAGTGTTAGCTGTGAGGAGGATGCTAAGAGGATGCAGGGTGACTTGGATGGGTTGGGTGAGTGGGCAAATTCATGGCAGATGCAATTTAATGTGGATAAATGTGAAGTTATCCACTTTGGTGGCGAAAATAGGAAAACAGATTATTATCTGAATGGTGGCCGATTAGGAAAAGGGGAGGTGCAACGAGACCTGGGTGTCATTATACACCAGTCCTTGAAAGTGGGTATGCAGGTACAGCAGGCGGTGAAAAAGGCAGATGGTATGCTGGCATTTATAGCAAGAGGATTCGAGTACAGGAGCAGGGAGGTACTACTGCAGTTGTACAAGGCCTTGGTGAGACCACACCTGGAGTATTGGGTGCAGTTTTGGTCCCCTAATCTGAGGAAAGACATCCTTGCCATAGAGGGAGTACAAAGAAGGTTCACCAGATTGATTCCTGGGATGGCAGGACTTTCATATGAAGAAAGACTGGATGAACTGGGCTTGTACTCATTGGAATTTAGAAGATTGAAGGGGGATCTGATTGAAACGTATAAAATCCTAAAGGGATTGGACAGGCTAGATGCAGGAAGATTGTTCCCGATGTTGGGGAAGTCCAGAACGAGGGATCACAGTTTGAGGATAAAGGGGAAGCCTTTTAGGATGAAGATGAGGAAAAACTTCTTCACACAGAGAGTGGTGAATCTGTGGAACTCTCTGCGGCAGGAAACAGTTGAGGCCAGTTCATTGGCTATATTTAAGAGGGAGTTAGATATGGCCCTTGTGGCTATGGGGGTCAGGGGGTATGGAGGGAAGGCTGGTGCGGGGTTCTGAGTTGGATGATCAGCCATGATCATAATAAATGGCGGTGCAGGCTCGAAGGGCCGAATGGCCTACTCCTGCACCTATTTTCTATGTTTCTATGACACAGCCTCAGAATAGAGGGACGTCTGTTTAGAATGAAGATGAGGAAGAATTTCTTTAGCCAGAGGCTGGTGAATTTGTGGAATGCATTGCCTCCGGTGGCAATGGAGGCCAAGACATTCATTCATTCTGTGCCATATCGTGTGACATCATCATTATGTGCCAAGACATATGACGTGGGCGATCACGGTCTTTCCACGACCATGATAGTTTTTGGCAAATTTTTCCACAGCAGTGGTTTGCCATTGCCTTCTTCTGGGCAGTGACATACTCTTCAAAGATTGTCTGCCTGGCGACAGTGGTCGCATAACCAGGACTTGTGATCTGCACCGGCTGCTCATACAACCATCCACCACCTGCTCCCATGGCTTCACGTGACCCTGATCCGAGGTGGGGGGCTAAGCAGGTGCTGCACCTTGCCCCAGGGTGACCTGCAGGCTAGCGGAGGGAAGGAGCACTTTACTTTGGTAAAGACGTACATATTTAGAAGGAAAATGATGAAAAATTTCTTTAGCCAGAGGGTGGTGAATTATAGTGAATTTGAATTTTATCTCGCCACCTGGGAGGCCAGGTCACTGGGGTGCATTTAAGGTGGAGGTTGACAGGTGTTTGATATGTCGGGGTGTGAAAGGTTATGGGGAAAATACAGGAGCAGGAGAGGGGCGAAATGTATCAGCCATGATCAAATCGTGAAGCATACTCAAAGGGCCGAATGGCCTAATTCTGCTCCTGTCTTATGGTCTTGGATTGTACGGGCAGCTGAGAAGTATAGACGGATTCCATAGAGGGAAGCTGTTTTTTTGTGATGCGCTGAGCTATGTCCACAACCTTCAGCAGTTTCTTGCAGTCACATTCAGAGCAGTTGCCTGACTAAGTCATTATGCATCAAGATAGGGTGTTTTCTGTTTTATCACTAAAAACTGGTGTTTCAAAGGGGTCATAAGACCATAAGATATAGGAGCAGAATTAGGCCATTTGGCCCATCGAATCTGCTCCGCCATTTCACCATGGCTGATCCATTTTTCCTCTCAGCCCCAATCTCCTGCCTTCTCCCCGTATCCCTTAAAGCCCTGACTAATCAAGAACCTATCAATCTCTGCCTTAAATATACCCAGTGATTTGGCCTCCACAGCTGCCTGTGACAACAAATTCCAGTGATTCACCACTTCTGGCTAAAGAAATTCCTCCTAATCTCTGTTCCAAAAGGACACCCCTCATTTTTCAGGCTGTGTCCTCTGGTCCTAGACTGCCCCACCATAGGAAACATCCTCTCCACATCCACTCTATCGAGGCCTTTCAACATTCGATAGATTTCAATGAGGTCACCCCTCATTCTGAATTCCAGTGAGTAGAGGCCCAGAGCCATCAAACACTCTGCATATGACAAGACCTCTTTTGACCCCTCTCCAATATCAGTACATCCTTTGTTGAATTTCTTAAGGCTCCCAGGGAAGTAGAGACACTGGTCACTTTTGTGTTTGGAGTCATAACCAAAGTAACATACATTAATCCAAAAAATCTGCTCTTGCTACACTTCCAGATTATTACGTGGAGCATTAAGGGTTTTCATCACCATGGTCACACGTGGGGTGCTGCTGGGAGAGATTTCTAACTGATAATTTCTTTTGCAACACATGCAAAATGCTGGAGAGACTCAGCAGTCAGGCCACAACTGTGGAAATGAATAAACAGTCAACGTTTCAGGCCGAGAACCTACTTCAGGACTGAGAAAGAAGGGGGAAGTTGTCGGAATTAAAAAGCTGGTGGGCAGAGGGGAAGGAGGGTTTTTTCTCTTTTTTTAAATTTCTTTTTCTTGTCACTTCTTTTTCAGGATTGGGGGCCCTAAAACTCCTTCAGGTGATGGAGCTGTCAACAAAAAAATTCACCAAGTAACAAGTACGTTTAGATCACTTCAGGTATATGAGCGAGTTGGTTTGAAATAGATTGTTCACTGAAGCAGGGCTATCTGGCCCACCATACCTGGTCTAGCTCACCGTAAGAGGAATCAAACCGAATATAGAACATTAGACCACAGTATGAGGCCTTCAGCCCACGATGGTGTTACTGCCCATTACACCACTGACGTTAAGGACGGTAATGAATGTCCTCCATCTCTGGCGGTGTTCAGGGCTTCCTTCATCGTGTCAGTAGTTCCTCTCAGTTTTCACTACTGTCAGTTATGCAAGTCCTGGGTGGAGATTCAGGAGTACCGTCACACTCAGATATAGAAGGATTCTTCATTGCTGTTTCCGTAACAATTTTGTTTGACCAGTCAGGGTTGTTAGCTCTGAGCTGAACCCCCGAAACTGGAGGACCGGTTGACCACTCATAGTCTGGCCTCTACCCTTTGACCTGTTTGCCATGGGTGACCCTACCAAGAGTCAAAGCATAAAACCCCGATTCCAGTCAACATAGCTCTCCAGGTCATTCAGGCATGTAAGCCTCCAAACCACGACAAGGTTGTGGTCCTCTTGGAGGCCGTGATGGTCTGCCAACCTTTTAACCTACTCCACAGTCAATCTAACCCCTCGTGTCCTACAGCCCATAACCCTCCATTTTCTCTCATCCGTGTGCCTAAGAGTCTTTTAAATGTCCCTGTAGTGGCAAAATTGATCCAAAATCGAAACAAGACAATTGCTGCCAGCCTGTGACCCCAGAGAGAGTTGTTATACGTGTGTGACACACCCATGGCTTCAAAGAGTTGAATTCCCCAGTTTGATCCTTTATTAGCAATTAGCAAACATACGGTTAAGCACTATTGAGCATTATGCCAGCGGTCTGCAAAAGATATGACCTCCACGGTCCCAAGGTACAAACTGCCCCAAGTAAGCATGAATGCGTAACTTATTCCCTTCACTTTTACCACACCCCCAACTCGTGACTAGTTTCTATAGTACACGTAATAAATACACGGCAAAGTTCATGTAGTTCCCTGATGTACCTACCTCCACCACCACCACCCCGGCAGTGCGTTCCTGGCACCAGAAACCTACTCCTGACATCTCCCCTAAGCCTCCCTCCACTCACCTTAAAATTCCCTTCTAGGGCTCGTTCTTTTGTACCAACATTGTTCAATATTAATGAAAGTTGGGAAGTGTTCCATAATTCCAAGACTCTAAAAGAATGGCGGGTGGGTTATGAAGGTAGCGTCATAGAAAAGTACAGCACAGAAACAGGCCCTTTGGCCCATCTAGTCCATGCCACACTGACTACTCCCATCAACCTGCACCGGGACCATACCCCTACCATCCATGTACCTATCCAAATTTATCTTAAACATTGAGATTGGCCACACATGTATCACTTGCGCCCGCAGCTCATTCGACACATTCTCAAACCCTCCTCATATTCCCCTGAAACTTTTCACCTTTCACCCTTAACCCATGACCTCCAGTTGTAGTCCCACCCAACCTCAGTGGAAAAAGGCCTGCCTCAAATTTACCTTATCTATACTTATCATAATTTTGTACGCCTCTGTCAAATCTCCTCTCAATCTTCTATGTTCCAAAGAATGAAGTCCTAATCTATTCAGTCTTTCTATATAAGTCAGGTCCTCCAGAGCTGGCAACATCCTTGCAAATTTTCTCTGCACTCCGTCAACCTTATTTACATCTTTCCTGTAGGTAGGTGACCAAACTGCACACAATACTCCAGATTAGGGCTCATGAACATCTTATACAACTTCAGTGTAAAATCCCATCTCCAGTATTCAATGCTTTGATTTATCAAGGCCAATGTGCCAAAAGCTTTCTTTACGACCTTAACAACCTATGATACCACTTTCAATGAATTATGGACCTGTACTCTCAGATTGCTCTATTGTAGCACACTCAGGACTGCCCTACGTTTCACTGTGTAAGACCAACCTTTGGAGGATTATGGGCAGTGTATAGGAGGGAAGGGTTAGATTGATAATGGAATTGGTCAGCATAACATTTGGTGCTATAAGACCCCTGTTGTGCTGTATAATTTTATGTGCTATGTACTACAATGTAGATAGCTTTGTGTTCTGGGTGTTATATTTCATAACTTCAAAACATTAAACTAATTCAAAGGAAGATATGGGAGTCTGGGATTGTGGGTTTAACTTTGCACTTACTTTAAGTGAGGTGCACGTGTATCACGTGGTAGCGTCATGGTGTAAGCAGTTCACGTATTTATGCCTATAACCTGTAATGAATTATTTAAACAAACAAGAATACTTAATCAACCACGATTATTCAAATATTATTGAAATATTAAATACACAACACTGGGGTTCTGACTACAGTCTTGCAAGATTGCTTTAACTGAGTTGTTTGGGACCCAAGCCTTGGGAGCTGTGAGAAGTTAGCTCACTGTGAACAGCAGTCCTGTACTTGAACGGAACTGAACATGTTCCCATGGGGTCTGGGCGTTGTAGAGTTGCGTACAATTGTCCAGTGTAGCGTTTGGTGATCTCTGCTTTTGTGGGCAATTTCTGTAGTGACTCAACCCAAGAGGAACTTGGCGACTGTGAGAACCCCCAAAGATATTGCATCAGAGAGCTCCATATCCAGGTAACAGCATCTGCCATGTAGTAAAAGTTGCTGGTGAACGCAGCAGGCCAGGCAGCATCTATAGGAAGAGGTACAGTTGACGTTTCGGGCCGAGACCCTTTGTCAGGACTAACTTAAAGAAGAGAACCTTCTTTCAGTTTGTCCTGACGAAGGGTCTTGGCCCGAAACGTCAACTGTACCTCTTCCTATAGATGCTGCCTGGCCTGCTGCGTTCACCAGCAATTTTTATGTGTGTTGCTTGAAATTCCAGCATCTGCAGATTTCCTCGTGTTTACGTTTTTAAATTCTGCCATGTGGTGTTTGCTCACTTTCAAGGACCTCACAACTCATGTCCTCAGTATTATTTAAGTACTTGTTTTTTTCTCCTTATTATATTTTTTTTTGTTTGTCAAGTTTCGTTTCGTTCAGTGGTTCAATGGTTCAATTTCATATCGGAGAATGTATACAACCTGAAATTCTTACTCTCCACAGATATCCACGAAACAGGAGAAAACCCCAAAGAATGAATGACAGAAAGACTTTAGATCCCCAACTTTTCCTCTCCCAGGCATAAGCAGCAGCAAAGCATCAAGCCTTCTCCTCTCCCTCCCCCAGTTGACAGCAAAAACATCAGCACCCACCAAGCAAGCAATAGCAAAGCCCCCAAAGAGAAACCATGATCTGCAGTCCAATAAAATCTATTGGTCACCCAACAGTCCAACATGCCATAGGCCCTCTCTCTCTCCCTCCCTAACAAGGGACGGAGAGATGTCACCTCTTTTCCACAGCGAGAGGGGAGACCAACAAAACAAAACAGCTCGCTGATTACGACGTTAAAGTCTGCCACGTCGCGTTTCTGACTTGAGAACCGGAAGCAAGCTCCCCTACTATCGAGAGAAAGTGAGTGGTCGCCCGAGAGCAGGTGCCTCCAACAGCTGATCCGCTGTTCGTGACGCTCTGTTTCTCCAGCGACGCCTCAGCTGGTGACGCCAGCGTGGAATTGGTTGGTCCGTGGGACTGCAGGGCCTCGTCCCGAAGGTGCGTGTCTTCCAGGCCGCATCCTGGGGGTATCGGAAAACAGCCAGTCGTTAAGCTCGGTAAGCAGGAACTGCCGTTGCAAAGGACCACAGTTTGAGTGCAGTTGTAAATCACAGACTCTGACAGAACCCCGTCCACCTTGAAAAGGAAAAGAAGACATTAAAGGGAAAAAGTTAAGCTGTTTCGCAGATGAGCTCGAAGAAGCCGTTCTCTGGCAACATCTTAGCTCCGCTGAGTTTGATGTAGTTTTTCACTAATTCAATTGTATTTGTTTCTTCTGCAGTGAATGTCCACAGGGAAATGAACCTCAGGGTTGTATATGGTGACATATACGTACTTTGATAATAAGTTTACTTTGAACTTTGTTGGTGTGTTGAACCTCTCCTTTAGCCTCCTGGGCTTCAATAGCAGGCAGAGGCATCGGAGAACATTGACACAATGGGTGACCCCAACTCTCCTGCCGCTTTCCCGTTCTCTCCCACCTGTACACAGTTCACATCTTTCCCCCTCGCCCTCTGCCCCCCGCCCCCGCCTGCCCGAGTGTCAGACCCTGTTAATGAGTGAACTCAGCCTTCACCGAAATTTCCCATAAGAGACGCAGGATTAACCCTCTTTGCCTGCCCCAAAATGCAGAATCAGTGACATTCTGAATGGAGGATTTGGACACTAATGGTTGTGACCCAGCTGTGATTCTCATTACTTAGTTTTTTTTATTAATGTTTGCACTATTTGTAAGCTGCAGAGAGTTGTAAACTCAGTCAGCTCCGTCGTGAGCACTATCCTCTGTGGTATCCAGGACAGCTTCAAGGAGCAATTGTTCAAAAAGGACCCCCATCACCCAGGACGTGCTTTGTTCTCATCAGGAAGGAGGTACAGGAGCCTGAAGTCACACACTCAATGATTCAGGAACAGCTTCTTCCCCTCTGCCATCCGATTTCTGAATGGACATTGAACCCATGAACACTACCTCATTACCTTTTTATTTCTATTTTTGCACTACTTAGTTAATTTAACCATTTATATATTTATATATATTCCCTGTAATTCACATTTTTTTTCTTATATCATGTATTACATTGTAGTGCTGCCGCGTAACAACAAATTTCACAACATAAGCCAGTGTTATTAAACCTGATTCTGATTCCAATTCTTTTGCACATTGGTTGTTTGTCAGTCTTTACTTTTGTATAGTTTGTTTAAATCATAAATTCTATTGTATTTCTTTTTTTCCCCGTAAATGCCCGCAAGAAAATGAATCATAAGGTAGTGTATGGTAACATATACATTGATAATGAATTTGATTTTGGTTTTGACTTTGTATATTTGAATCCAAAATCCTCAAACCGCCCAGGTGGACTGGGGAACTGAGGGCAAGTTTTGAAAGGCTCAGATACTACGCAGTTCTAGTTTCAGGCCCTGTCAGCATGAAACTAACACCGCGGTCCCAGTGGTAAGTGTGACTGATAATGGATCACGGGACACCCAGCTTGTGAATTTAGAATCTTTACTTGTACCACAGAGGGTTTAGAAAGAACATTACAGAGCAAAATTCAGCACTGAATTCACAAAAAACAAATACCGTTCTTATACTTGCCAGTGATTGGCTATATATGAGGCGGGTTGAGGCAGGGGGTAGAATTTCAGTGGAGCCCAGGAGGTGGGGCTTCTTCTTCTTCAGAGAGCAGCCGCTGACCCGTGGACGCTCCTTCACCATGAGTCAACGCGGCTCCTGATGGGGTTTGGGACGTGAGAGGGCCAGCTGTCCATGTCACGTTCACACCTGCGGTGTAGCAGATGAGATTATTATTTAAATGGTGAAAGATTGCATGGTGCGGTCATGCAGAGGAATTTGGGAGTGCTTCAGCATGAATCACAGTTTGCCGGTGCAGCAGGCTATCAAGAAGGCAAGTGGAATGTTCGGTTTCATTGCTGGAGGGATTGAATTTAAGAGCAGGAGAGTTATGCTGCAATATCACAGGGTACTGGTGAGGCCACTCCTGGAGTACTGAATGCAGGTCAGGTCTCCTTTCTGTGGCTTAAGATGGCGCTGTTGAATCTTAGCAACTTCTGGCTGGTAGCTAACGAAACGAGGAAAACAACTGAATACTTTGCTGATCACTCTCTTTTCTGGCAAACGATCATTGCAAGCAGTAGTCTGTAACTTCCCGTTGGAGGCAATTTGATGCGGCAGAACCAAGGCAGTGGGTCCATCGCCAAGAGCGAGGTTCGATTGATTTAAGCACCATGCCGAATCAGAAAGGTTGGGTACAGGCCGAATCGAGGTGCCTGGGCCCAGGCCCCAGTGTGTATCAAGGTGACTGAACACAATGATTGGACGATGATTTAGACCAGATCGGAAAGGTCAGGGTGCTGGGGCCTGAGGCGAGCAATGGGCCGGTTCAGCTCCCTGCTCCATGATGTTTCCTCAGCTCTGCACTGAACTATGCGTCTTGGACTCTCTTTGTGGAACTCAACTCAGACCGCTATTTGCTTGCAGTTATTGTTTGTATGAGTAGCTTTTTCTTTCCTTTTCCCTGAACACTGGGTGCTCAAAGCTCTTTTTTAATGGGGTCTTTTGGGTTTCTTTCTTTTGCGGCTACCTGTTGTGAGACGAATCTCAAGGTTGTATAAAGTATACATACTTTGATAATGAATGCACTTTAAACTTTGAACTTCCTTGAGGAAAGATGTACTGGCTTTGAAGGCGGTGCGGAGGAGGTTCACCAAGTTGATTCCAGAGATGCGAGGATTAGCCTAACGTGAGAAATTGAGTCACCTGGGACTGTACTACACCTTCAGGTTCAAGAAACACCTACGGTATGTGAAGAAGATAAAGCTTGTTAAAGATTAGTTTTATTTGTCACATGTACATCGAAACATCCGGTGAGAGCGTCGGTTTTGCGTCAACAACCAGCACAGTCTGAAGATGTGCCGAGGGCAGCCTACAATGTGTTGCCATTCTTCTGGCACTAAATCTGCATGCCCAAAAAATCCTCACCCCGTACGTCTTTGGAATGTGGAAGGAAACCGGAGCACCCGGAGGAAACCCACGCAGTCACTGGGAGAACGTACAAACTCCGTACAGGCAGTTGAAAGGCCCAAAGACTATTTGAATTGACTTTATTTCTTACATCCTCATTTAGAATATCTGAACTTTATTTAAACAAGTTATTACTTTGTCTGAGACAATTATGAAACTTGTCTTCTTTTGCACATTGTTTGTCAGTCTTTGTTTATGTACAGTTACTCATAAATTCTATTATATTTCTTCATTTTCCTGTAAACGTCTACAAAAAACACCTCAAAGGAATCAGAAACAAGTTTATTATTAACTGCATTTGACATGAAATTTGATGTTTTGTGACCACAGTACATTCCAATATAAAAACAATGAATTACAATTAAAAATAGACAATCAGTGGCCACTCCATTAGGTACAGCTGCTGGTTAATGCAAATATCTAATGTGACAGCAGGTCAATGCATAAAAGCATACAGATATGGTCAAGAGGTTCAGTTTTGTTCAGACCAAGTATCAGAATGAGGAAGAAATATCTAAGTGACTTTGACCGTGGAATGATTGTTGGTGCCAGATGGGGTGGTTTGAGCATCTCAGAAAGTGCTGATCTCCTGGGATTTTCACACACAACGGTCTTTAGAGTTCACAGAGAATTGTGTGAAAAACAAAAAAAAAATCATCTGGTGAGTGGCAGTTCTGTGGGTGAAAATGCCTTGTCAATGAGAGAGGTCAGAGGAGAATGGCCAGATTGGTTTAAGCTGACAGGAAGGCAACAGTAACCCACATAACCACACGTTACAACAGTGGTGTGCAGAACAGCATCCCTGAACACACAGCACATCCAACCTTGAAGTGGATGGGCTACAGCAGCAGAAGACCACACCAGGATCTACTCCTGTACCTAATAAAGTGGCCACTGAGTGAGTGAATGTGTGTGTGTGTGTGTGTGTGTGTGTGTGTGTGTGTCTATCTGTATACCTATCTATCTCTGTCTCTATATAAGTAAATAGTGCAAAAGGAGCTGTGGTGAAATGTACATACTTTGATAATAAATTTACGTTGACGTTAGCTTTGAATGATGTGGACGTAGATTGGTGTGAATGGGATAGTTGGGCTCGTCCTCCTTTTAGTTGGTTTGAGCACCCTCTCCAATCTCTGATCGCTCTGTGCTCTCAGTCTCAACTTGCTGTTCTCTGCTCTCTCTTCTCATTTCAGATTACTATTCTGCTGTTGGTTTCCGTGGATGTTGAGAGCAGAAATGCAGTCGTAAAGCAAACAAAAACCTCCTCACCACCTCCTCACTCTTCTCCTCAGCCTCTGTTCTTCCTCCTCAACTTCTGTTCGTTATTGTGCTTCGGAAACAGACTGTGGATAACGGTCTCGTTACTAGTTCACCCAGTTACAGACATAGTTGACTCTAGTGCCTTGATCCCAATGACGTATCCCTCCATTAACAGTCGTTTCAGTAGATGGAATAACCATTCATTTGATACACTGACTGGAAGATATATATATTATATTATATTATCACTTCACCTGCCCGTGACTTCCCTCTGGCTCCCCTCTTCCTCCTCCTTCAATGGTCCACTCTCCTCTCCTATCAGATTCCTCCTTCTTCAGCCCTTTACCTCTTCCACCTATCACCTCCCAGCTTCTGACTTTATCCCACCCACCTTCCCCTCACCTGGTCTCACCTATCACCTGACACCTGACTCCTCCCCCCTCCCTCCACCTTCTGATTCTGGCTTCTTCCCCCTTCCTTTCCAGTCCTGATGAAGGGTCTCAGCCTGAATGTCGATTGTTTATCCCTCTCCACAGATGCTGCCTGACCTGCTGAGCTCCTCCACCATTTTGTCTGTGTTGCCCTGGAGTTCCGGCATCTGCAGAATCTCTCATGTTTACCTTCTAGCTAGTCCTCCTTCCCTTCCCCTCCCCAACTTCTTTTATTCTGGAGTCTTCCCCCTTCCTTTCCAGTCCTGAAGAAGAGCCCTGGCCTGAAACATTGACCATTTAGTCCCCTCCATAGATGCTGCCTGACCTGCTGAGTTCCTCCAGCACTTTGTGTGTATTGCTCCTTGGGATTTCCAGCATCTGCAGAATCTCTTATGTTTATACACACACGTATATAAGTAATATAATATAATATAATATAATATAATATATATATATAAAATGTAATATATATATTATATGCACAACTATATGATGCTGGTTTGTGTTTCTGTTTAACGATTGACTGAAAATACTGATAAAAACTAATTGTCACAATTATGGTGTGTACCTTAAAACCGAGAATATATGTGGTCCCTCTGTTTTGCATTTTTAGATCCCATTAAGGCATCAATGGCTTCACTTATGTACAAAGGAGTTTAGTTGAAGGGATGGTGATGGGAGATTTTACTGGGCCGGTGAGATTCTGAGGGTGATGTGTTCCTGAGTGATTCACTTTATGTCAAATGGGATCTGATAGATTTTAAAAAAAGCTGTTTATTATGTAAAGTAAATCAAAGCAAAATAAATACTATGAAAAGTTTCTGTATTTTGATTTATTTGGAGATACATCACGGTAACAGGTCCTTCCGGCCCATCGAACCTGTGCTGCCCAGTTACACCCACGTGACCAACTAACCATAAGACCGTAAGAAATAGGAGCAGATTTGGGCCATTTACCCCAACCCGTCTGCTCCACAATTTATCATGGCTGATCCATTTTCCCTCAGCCCCAATATAAAGGCCTGTAGCAATGAATGCCACAGATTCACCACACTCTGGCTGAAGAAATTCATCCTCATCTCCTTTCTAAATGGATTTCCCTCTATTCTGAGGCTGTGTCCTCTGATCTTAGACTCTCCCACTATAGGAAACATCCTCTCCCCATCTACTCTATCGAGGCCTTTCACCATTCGCTAGGTTTCAGTTAGGGCACCCCTCATTCTCCTGAATTCTTGTGAGTTAACCTACGAATCAGAACACCTTTGGACTGTGGGAGGAATCCAGAGCACCTGGAGGAAATGCACATGGTCACGGAGAGAATGTACAAACTTCTTAAAGACAGCAGGAGGAATTGAACCTGTATCCCTGGCGCTGTAAAGCATTACACCGACTGCTAATCCGTCGCGATCTTAAGAGTTGATCCGATGAGATAGAATGAATTATTGTTAGAGTATGTTTATTTTCATACATTCAACAACATAATATGAAAATGCAAAAAGGAACCTTGCAGATGCTAAAATCTATAATAAAGGTCAGAGTTCATGTGTAAGCTAAAGACCTTTCATCAGACATAATGCTGTTTCTCTCTCCACAGACACTGGCTGACCTGCTGAGTGTTTCCATGAGGCCATGAACCATAATCTTATATCATATGGTCTTACAAACCATGGGAGCAGAATTAAGCTATTCGGCCCATCGAGTCTGCTTCACCGTTCAATCATGGCTGATTTATTATTCCTTTCAACGCCATTTTCTCGCCTTCTCCCCATAACTTTTGACATCCTTACTGTTCACGGGCCTGTCGACCTCATCTTTAAACTTCCACAGTAGCCAATTACCTTTCAACCCCACACGTCATTGGGAAACCCACAGGGAGAGTGTGCAAACTCCAACAGAGAGCACCTGACCTAGGCCCAGATTCTGTGCTCAGCTCACTGGCCCGAAGCCGCAATCCTCCCTCACAGACAAAGGTCTGACTGTGGGGCTACAACTGACACTTGTCCTTCTTGGGGCCCCCCAGCTCCCAAAAGAGCATAAGCCATTGATGATCTCTCTCCTCCATCGTCCTCTGCTCTGATCCAGTTTCTGGAGTGCCCCCTCATCTAATCTTGGCCTCAACGCTTCTCCTCCATGTGTTCTCTGGACGTCCCTTTTCCCTCTTTCCTTGGGAATTCCATTTTAATGCCTGCCTGCTGATGTTGTCGGTTGCCTTCCTCAAGGTGTGGCCAATCCAGCTCCTTTTCTGTTTGTGTATTTGTATCTCTGTGGACTCCTGGTTGGAGTTTAGATGTTTGACAGTCCTCCTAATGTTTAGGATCCTTCTCAGGCACTGGGTGATGAAAGCCTGCAGTTTTTGGAGTGTCTTTGTTGTTCTCTGAGTTTCCGAGCCGCAACGGAGCACTGTTTTAACGTTTGAGTTGAAGATTCTGATTTTGGTTTTCCTTGATGTGACTCTGGATGTTCACACTTTCTTCAAGATGTTGACTACTAGGCTGCTGTTGTTTATCCTGGCTTTGACATCCTCATCTGTTCCATCATATAGACAAAGGAAGTCACTTCTTCCTGGGTTGTATCTCACATCACTATGGGTCTATAGTTGGTGCAGCTTGCTGTCATCATTTTTGTTTTATCCACATTTATCTACAATACAACTAACAATTATCTGGAAATTACACCTGTCTGCAATTATCCAGTCAAAGGTCAGAACCATCTGCTGCTTTGGTCTGACTTAACCATAAGCAGAATTAGGCCATTGAGCCCATCAAGTCTGCACATACCCACATACCTGCCTTTTCCCCATAACCCTTAATTCCCCTACTATGCAAAAATCTATCCAACCTTGTCTTAAATATATTTATTAAGATAGCCTTCACTGCTTCATTGGGCAGAGAATTCCACAGATTCACCACTCTTTGGGGAAAGCAGTTCCTCCTTATCTCCGTCCTAAATCTACTCCCCCAAATCTTGAGGCTATGTCCCCTGGTTCTAGTCTCTCCTACCAGTGTAAACAACTTTCCTGCCTCTATGTTATCTGTCCCTTTCATAATTTTATGTTTCTATAAGATCTCCTCTCATTCTTCTGAATTCGAGTGAGTACAGTCCCGGGGGACTCAATCTCTCCTCATAGTCTACCCCCTCATCTCTGGAATCAACCTGGTGAACCTCCTCTGCTTCGCTTCCAAAGCCAGTATATCCTCCCTCAAGTAAGGAGACCAGAACTGCACACAGTACTCCAGGTGCGGCCTCTCCAGTACCCTGTACAGTTGCAGCATGACCTCCCTGCTCTTACTTCAATCCCTCTAGCAATGAAGACCAACATTCCATTTGCCTTCTTGATGGACTGCTACACCTGCAAACCAACCTTTTGTGATTCATGCACAAACACTCCCAAGTCCTTCTGTACAGCAGCATACAGCAGTTCTTTACCATTTAAATAATAATCTGCTCTTTCATTTTTCCTTCCAAAGTGGATGTCTTCGCATTTACCAACATTGTACTCCATCTGCCAGACCCTTGCCCACTCACTTAACGTATCTCTATCTCAATGCAGACTCTGCATAACTTCTGCACAATTTGCTTTTCCACTCAATTTAGTATCATCAGCAAACTTAGATACACTACACTCAGTCTCTCTTCCAGATCGTTAATGTGTATCATGAACAATTATGGGCCCCAGTACTGACCCCTGCGGCACACCCCTGATTGCCAACCAGAGTAACACCCATGTATTCCAACTCTGCTAACCAATCCTCTATTCATGCTAATACATCATCCCCAATTCTATGCATCCTTATCTCATGGATAAGGCTTTTATATGGCACCTTATCAAACGCCTTCTGGAAATCCAAGTAAATAACATCCATCTGTTCCCCTATATCCACTGCGCTCGTTATATCCTCAAAGAACTCTGTCTGTGAGGCCAGCCTCCCAGCCTTCCGGACGGCCGCATCTGCGCCAGGTGCGTCAAGCTGCAGCTCCTTAGGGACCGGGTTAGGGAACTGGAGATGCAGCTCGATGACCTTCGTCTGGTCAGGGAGAGTGAGGAGGTGATAGAGAGGAGTTATAGGCAGGTAGTCACACCGGGGCCTCCGGAGACAGGTAAATGGGTACAGTCAGGAGAGGGAAGGGCAAGAGTCAGATACTCAGAGAGTACCCCTGTGGCCGTCCCCTTTAACAATAAGTACTCCTGTTGGGGGGACGACCTACCTGGGGGGAAGCACAGAGTCCGGCCCTGTGGCTCAAAAGGGTAGGGAAAAGAAGAAGATGGCAGCAGTGGTAGGGGACTCTATAGTTGGGGGGGGGGGTCAGACAGGCGATTCTGTGGACGCAGGAAAGAAACACGGATGGTAGTTTGCCTCCCAGGTGCCAGGGTCCGGGATGTTTCTGATCACGTTCCACAATATCTTGAAGTGGGTAGGAGAACAGCCAGAGGTCGTGGTACATATTGGTACCAACGACATACGTAGGAAAAGGGAGGAGGTCCAGAAAAGAGTCTACAGGGAGTTAGAAAGGAAGTTGAGAAGCAGGACCTCAAAGGTAGTCACCTTGGGATTATTGCCTGTGCCACATGACAGTGAGTATAGGAATAGAGTGAGGTGGAGGATAAATGTATGGCTGAGGGATTGGAGCAAGGGGCAGGAATTCAGATTCCTGGATCATTGGGACCTCTTTTGGGGCAGGAGTGACCTGTACAAAAAGGACGGGTTGCACTTGAATCTGAGGGGGACCAATATTCTGGTGGGAAGGTTTGCTAAGTCTACTGGGGAGAGTTTAAACTAGAATCACTGGGGGGTGGGAATCGAACTGCAGAGATGGAGGAAGGTGCTGTTGGCTCACAAATGGAGAAAGCTTGTAGACAGTGTGAGAGCGAGGATAGGTAGGTGATAGAGAAGGGAAGCACTCAGACTGATGGTTTGAGATTTGTCTATTTTAATGCAAGGAGTATCATAAACAAAGCAGGTGAGCTTGGAGTGTGGATCAGTACCTGGAGCTATGATGTGGTGGCCATTACAGAGACTTGGATGGCTTGGGGGCAGGAATGGCTGCTTAGAGTGCCAGGCTTTAGATGTTTCAGAAAGGACAGGGAGGGAGGCAAAAGAGGTGGGGGCATGGCACTGCTGATCAGAGATAGTGTCACGGCTGTAGAAAGGGAGGAAGTCATGGAGGGGTTGTCTACTGAGTCTCTGTGGATGGAAGTTAGAAACAGGAAGGGGTCAATAACTCTGTTGGGTGTTTTTTTATAGAGCACCCAATAGTAACATCGAAGGACAGACAGGGAGACAGATTCTGTAAAGGTGTAATAATAACAGGGTTGTCGTGGTGGGAGTTTTTAATTTCCCAAGTATTGATTGGCATCTCCCTAGAGCAAGGGATTTAGATGGGGTAGAGTTTGTTAGGTGTGTTCAGGAAGGCTTCCTGACACAATATGTAGATAAACCTAGAAAAGGAGAGGCTGTACTTGATCTGGTATTGGGAAATGGTGAAGGATCTCTCAGTGGGAGAGCATTTTGGAGATAGTGACCACAATTCTATCTGCTTTACCATAGCATTGGAAAGGGATAGGAACAGACAAGTCCAATCTATTGGAGTTTTTCGAGGAGGTTACCAGGAAAGTGGATGAAGGGAAGGCAGTGGATATTGTCTACATGGACTCCAGTAAGGCCTTTGACAAGGTCCCGCATGGGAGGTTAGTTAGGAAAATTCAGTCACTAGGTAAACATAGAGAGGTGATAAATTGGATTAGACATTGGCTCAATGGAAGAAGCCAAAGAGTGGTGGTAGAGAATTGCTTCTCCGAGTGGAGGCCTGTGACTAGTGGTGTGCCACAGGGATCAGTACTGGGTCCATTGTTATTTGTCAGCTATATCAATGATCTGGATGATAATGTGGTAAATTGGATCAGCAAATTTGCTGACGATACAAAGATTGGAGGTGTAGTAGACAGCGAGGAAGGTTTTCAGAGCCTGCAGACGAACTTGGACCAGCTGGAAAAATGGGCTGAAAAATGGCAGATGGAGTTTAATACAGATAAGTGTGAGGTATTGCACGTTGGAAGGACAAACCAAGGTAGAACATACAGGGTTAATGGTAAGGCACTGAGGAGTGCAGTGGAACAGAGGGATCTGGGAATACAGATACAAAATTCCCTAAAAGTAGCGTCACAGGTAGATAGGGTTGTAAAGAGAACTTTTGGTATCTTGGCCTTTATTAATCAAAGTATTGAGTATAAGAGCTGGAATGTTATGATGAGGTTGTATAAGGTATTGGTGAGGCCGAATCTGGAGTATTGTGTTCAGTTTTGGTCACCAAATTACAGGAAGGATATAAATAAGGTTGAAAGAGTGCAGAGAAGGTTTACAGGGATGTTGCCGGGACTTGAGAAACTCAGTTACAGAGAAAGGTTGAATAGGTTAGGACTTTATTCCCTGGACCGTAGAAGAATGAGGGGAGATTTGATAGCAGTATATAAAATTATGATGGGTATAGATAGAGTGAATGCAAGCAGGCTTTTTCCACTGAGGCAAGGGGAGAAAAAACCAGAGGACATGGGTTAAGGGTGAGGGGGGAAAGGTTTAAAGGGAACATTAGTGGGGGCTTCTTCACACAGAGAGTGGTGGGAGTATTGAATGAGCTGCCAGACGAGGTGGTAAATGCGGGTTCTTTTTTAACATTTAAGAATAAATTGGACAGATGCATGGATGGGAGGTGTATGGAGGGATATGGTCCGTGTGCAGGTCAGTAGGACTAGGCAGAAAATGGTTCGGCACAGCCAAGAAGGGCCGAAAGGCCTGTTTCTGTGCAGTAGTTTCGATGTTTTCTATGGTTTCTAAGATAGGAAAGTGTTTTGTGGATTTGTGAAAGGAAAATCATGTCTGATGAATCTCATATAATTTTTTGAGGATGTAACTAGTAGAGTGGATAGGAGAGAACCAGTGGATGTGGTATATTTGGATTTTCAAAAGGTTTTTGACAAGGTCCCACACAGGAGATTAGTGTGCAAACTTAAAGCACACGGTATTGGGGGTAAGGTATTGATGTGGATAGAGAATTGGTTGGCAGACAGGAAGCAAAGAGTGGGAATAAACGGGAACTTTTCAGAATGGCAGGCAGTGACTAGTGGGGTACCACAAGGCTCAGTGCTGGGACCCCAGTTGTTTACAATATATATTAATGACTTAGACGAGGGAATTAAATGCAGCATCTCCAAGTTTGCGGATGACACGAAGCTGGGCGGTAGTGTTAGCTGTGAGGAGGATGCTAAGAGGATGCAGGGTGACTTGGATAGGTTGGGTGAGTGGGCAAATTCATGGCAGATGCAGTTTAATGTGGATAAATGTGAGGTTATCCACTTTGGTGGCAAAAACAGGAAAACAGATTATTATCTGAATGGTGGCCAATTAGGAAAAGGGGAGGTGCAGCGAGACCTGGGTGTCATTATACACCAGTCATTGAAAGTGGGCATGCAGGTACAGCAGGCGGTGAAAAAGGCGAATGGTATGCTGGCATTTATAGCGAGAGGATTCGAGTACAGGAGCAGGGAGGTACTACTGCAGTTGTACAAGGCCTTGGTGAGACCACACCTGGAGTATTATGTGCAGTTTTGGTCCCCTAACCTGAGGAAAGACATCCTTGCCATAGAGGGAGTACAAAGAAGGTTCACCAGATTGATTCCTGGGATGGCAGGACTTTCATATGATGAAAGATTGGATCGACTAGGCTTATACTCGTTGGAATTTAGAAGATTGAGGGGGGATCTTATTGAAACGTATAAAATCCTAAAGGGATTGGACAGGCTAGATGCAGGAAGATTGTTCCCGATATTGGGGAAGTCCAGAACGAGGGGTCACAGTTTGAGGATAAAGGGGAAGCCTTTTAGGACGGAGATGAGGAAAAACTTCTTCACACAAAGAGTGGTGAATCTGTGGAACTCTCTGCCACAGGAAATGTTGAGGCCAGTTCATTGGCTATATTTGAGAGGGAGTTAGATATGGCCCTTGTGGCTAAAGGGATCGGGGGTATGGAGGGAAGGCTGGTACAGGGTTCTGAGTTGGATGATCAGCCATGATCATACTGAATGGCGGTTCAGGCTTGAAGGGCCGAATGGCCTACTCCTGTACCTATTTTCTATGTTTCTATGTTAATTGGAGTAAGGGGAAATATGAAGCTATCAGGCAGGAACATGGAAGCATAAATTGGGAACAGATGTTCTCAGGGAAAGGTACGGCAAAAATGTGGGAAATGTTCAGGGGATATTTGCGTGGCGTTCTGCATAGGTATGTTCCAATGAGATAAGGAAAGGATGGTAGGGTACAGGAACCATGGTGTACAAAGGCTGTTGAAAATCTAGTCAAGAAAAAAAGAAAAGCTTACGAAAGGTTCAAAAAACTAGGTAATGATAGAGATCTAGAGGATCATAAGGCTAGCAGGAAGGAGCTTAAGAATGAAATTAGGAGAGCCAGAAGGGGCTGTGAGAAGACTTTGGCAAGCAGGATTGAAGAAAACCCCAAGGCATTCTACAAGTATGTGAAGAGCAAGAGGATAAGATGTGACAGAAGAGGACCAATCAAGTGTGACAGTGGAAAAGTGTGTATGGAACTGTAGGAGATAGCAGAGGTACTTAATGAATACTTTGCTTCAGTATTCAGTATGGAAAAGGATCTTGGCAATTGTAGGGATGATTTACAGTGGATTGAAAAGCTTGAGCATATAGATATTCCAATTTCCCCTGGGATCAATAAAGTATGACTATATTAAGAAAGAGGACGTGCTGGAGCTTTTGGAAAGCATCAAGTTGGATAAGTCACCGGGACCGGACGAGATGTACCCCAGGCTACTGTGGGAAGCGAGGGAGGAGATTGCTGAGCCTCTGGCGATGATCTTTGCATCATCAATGGGGATGGGGGAGGTTCTGCAGGATTGGAGGGTTGCAGATGTTGTTCCCTTATTCAAGAAAGGGAGTAGAGATAGCCCAGGAAATTATAGACCAGTGAGTCTTACTTCAGTGGTTGGTAAGTTGATGGAGAAGATCCTGAGAGGCAGGATTTATGAACATTTGGAGAGGCATAATATGATTAGGAATAGTCAGCATGGCTTTGTCAAAGGCAGGTCGTGCCTTACAAGCCTGACTGAATTTTTTGAGGATGTGACTAAACACATTGGTGAAGGTAGAGCAGTAGATGTAGTGTATATGGATTTCAGCAAGGCATTTGATAAGGTACCCTATGCAAGGCTTATTGAGAAAGTAAGGAGGCATGGGATCCAAGGGGACCTTGGTTTGTGGATCCAGAAATGACTTGCCACAGAAGGCAAAGAGTGGTTGTAGACGAGTCATATTCTGCATGGAGTCGGTGACCAGTGGTGTGCCTCAGGGATCTGTTCTGAGACCCCTGCTCTTCGTGAGTTTTATAAATGACCTGGATGAGGAAGTGGAGGGATGGGTTAGTAAATTTGCTGATGACACAAAGGTTGGGGGTGTTGTGGATAGTGTGGAGGGCTGTCAGAGGTTACAGCAGGACATTGATAGGATGCAAAACTAGGCTGAGAAGTGGCAGATGGAGTTCAACCCAGATAAATGTGAGGTGGTTCATTTTGGTAGGTCAAATATGATGGCAGAATATAGTATTAATGGTAAGACTCTTGGCAGTGTGGAGAATCAGAGGGATCTTGGGATCCAAGTCCATAGGACACTCAAAGCTGCTGCGTAGGTTGACTCTGTGGTCAAGAAGGCATACAGTGCATTGAACTTTATCAGTCGTGGGATTGAGTTTAAGAGCTGAGAGGTAATGTTGCAGCTATATAGGACCCTGGTCAGACCCCAGTTGGAGAACTGTTCTCAGTTCTGGTCGCCTCACTACAGGAAGGATGTGGAAACTATAGAAAGGGTGCAGAGGAGATTTACAAGGATGTTGCCCGGATTGGGGAGCATGCCTTATGAGAATAGGTTGAGTGAACTCGGCCTTTTCTCCTTGGAGTGGCGGAGGATGAGAGGTGACCTGATAGAGGTGTATAAAATGCTGAGAGGCATTGATCGTGTGGATAGTCAGAGACTTTTCCCCAAGGCTGAAATGTCTAACATGAGAGGGCACAGTTTTAAGGTGCTTGGAAGTAGGTACAGAGGAGATGTCAGGTAAGTTTTTTTTTTAATGGCAGAGAGTGGTGAGGGCGTGGAGTCAGCTGCCGGCGATGGTTTTGGAGGTGGATACGATAGGGTCTTTTAAGAGAGTCCTGGATAAAGGTGTACTGTGTAAGATGATAAGAGGCATTGGTTGCGTGGATATTCAGAGGCTTTTTCCCAGGGTTGAAATAGCTAGTATGAGAAGGCACAGTTTTAAGGTAATTGGAAGTAGGTACAGAGGGGATGTCAGAGATAATTTTTTTTTAAATGTAGTGAGTGGTGAGTGCAAGAGTGAGAAGAAAGAGCAAGGCATCTGGAAAGAAATGGAGCTATCAGGCAGATGCAGCATGGATTCAGCAAGGCAGGCCCTTACACTCATTGTGCTTTTAAAATCTTGAAATCTTTTACTCTTTTGAACTTGACTTTTTTTCACTCCACTCTTACTTTTCTCTTCTTATCTTTTGCTTTTTCTTTATCTTTATCCACACTTTTCTTTTTTACTTTATCCATACTTCTCCAATCTGTTGAACCCACCCCCTACTGTACAGATTAAAGCTCTACCCACAACCCTAGTTATGCGATTCACTACGATCCAGGTCCCATCATGGTTCAGGTGGAGCCCGTCCCAGTGGTTAAGTTCCCTCCTTCCCCAATACTGGTGCCAGTTTGCCATGAATTCAAACCCACTTCTCACATACCAATCCTTGAGCCAAGCATTTAACTCTTTAATCTTCTTGACCCTATGCCAATTTGCACGTGGCTCGGTTACTAATCCAGAGATTACCACCTTTTTGGTTTTGCTTTTTAATTTAGTTCTTAGCTGCTCAAATTCCCTCAACAGGACCTCTTTCCTCGTTCTACCTACGTCATTGGTACCCACATGGACCACGACAACTGGATCTTTACCCTCCCACTGCAAATTCCTCTGCAGGTCAGATAAGATGTCCCAAACCCGGGTACCAGGCAGGCAACACAGTCTTTGGGATACTTTATCCTCACGACAGAGAACTCTGTCTATTCCCCTGACAATTACCGCTGCATTTCTCTTCTCTCCCCTCTCTTGAATGGCTCCCTGAACTACAGTGCCACAATTATGTTGCTCATCCTTCCTACAGCCCCCACTCTCATCCACACAGGGAGCAAGAATCTCAGACCTGCTGGACAAGCTTAAGGGCTGAGGCTCCTCCAGCACTGTCTATTGGATCCCACTATCCAAGAAACATTCTCTGCATGCCCACTCTATCCAGGCCTTTCAATATTCAGTAGGTGTCTTAGAGCAAAAGAGAACTACAGCTTGAAAACTGGTCATTCAGTTCAACTGAACCATGTCGACTAATGTGCTCACCTAGGTTAATCTATAGGAAATATCCTCTCCACATCCATTCTTTCAAGGCCTTTCAAAACTCAATATGTTAACCTGGGATCTTTCTCATGAACATAATACTGATCAGGTTTAACCCTTTACCTCCAGGTTCAGCGTGACTTCATGCTGATATGCCACATGGTTAATTTTCAGAATCAGAATCAGATTTAATATCACTGGCATATCTCGTGAAATTTGTTGTCTTTGCAGCAGCAGTACCTAATAATAAATACTGTAAATTACAGTAGGTGTGTGTGTATGTATATATATAAATTAAATAAGTAGTGCAAAATAGAAATTTTAAAACGTATTGAGGTAGTGTTCTTGGGTTCAATGTCCATTCAAAAGTGATGGCTGAGGGGAAGAAGCTGCCCCTGAATCGTTGGGTGTGTGTCTTCAGGCTCCTGTACCTCCTCCCTGATGAGAAGAGGGCATGTCCTGGGTGATGGGGGCCGTTAATGATGGATGCCGCCTTTTTGAGGCATCGCTCTTTGAAGATGTCCTGGATGCTGGACAGGCTAGTTCCCATAATCGAGCTGACTATTGGAGTTCACTATTAATACATCTGCTAATTACCTTTCACTGTTCCATAATCCTCACAAATCCAAGTCAGGAAGAAATGTACAGGATGTCAACAGCTGGTCCTGAAGATATAGGAGCAGAATTAGGCCATTTGGCCCATCGAATCTACTCTGCCATTCCATCATGCCTGATTTGTTATCCCTCTCAACCCCATTCTCCTGCCTTCTCCCCAAAAGCTTTGACACCCTGACTAATCAAGAACCTGTCAACCTCCATTTTAAATATACTCACTGTCCTGGCCTCTACAGCCGTCTGTGGCAATGAATTCCGCAGATTCACCACCCTCTAGCTAAAGAAATTCCTCCTCAACTCTGTTCACTATCTATTCAAATTATAAATCTCTTCTAGTACAACAACAAGTATTTCTATGGCACCTTCAGTAAGGAAAATATCCTGTAGCCTTTTACAGAAATGCTTTCATTAGACCCAAAACTGCAGTTTGAATTTTGGTTCTGTTAAGATTGATTGCATTTTAGTGAAACTTCATTCGTGTTGAAATGGTTTTGTATTTTTTAATTTCCATAGAGAAATGTTTGCCAGTTATAGATTTTACAGCACTGTGCAAAAGTCTTAGGTACCTGTAGCTATGTGCCTAAGACTTTTACACAGTACAGTAACGTGGGGCAGTGAACGTGTTTGTAAACTCGAGGAGCAAAGGATGTGCGGAATGGTGAGGGTGGAGTGCTGCGGGAGGGGTGTGGGACAGGTGGCAGAGAAGGAGTGCCAGGGACATGGGGTGGTGTGGGTGCAGACACACCCAACCCTGAGACACCAGGCACGGTCACTTGATTCCAAACAATTGTTTTATTGATTACAGGATGTCTCTCTGGTGCTTCCTGCTTCCTCCCCTCTCCCTTCCCCCTTTCCCAAACATGATCCCCCTCTCCTGGCCCCCTTCCCACTCTCAGTCCACAATAGAGACCCAGATCAGAATCAGGTTTATCATCACTCGTATACGTCATGAAATTAGTCTTTTTCGTGTCGACAGTACAGCACAATACATAAAATTACCACAGTACTGTGCTTTGCCAAAAACATTGATGAAAGTTACACATTAGAGAACCAGAAATCAACTTATTCAGTAAGTGTACTTGATATTTAATAGTTAGTAGCCTTTTTGACAAAATTTCTGGTTCAGTATGAAGCCAAAACTCCAAAAAGAGTTCCCTTACACCTTCTCTCTTACCACCATTCAAGACCTCAAACAGTTCTTCCAGGTGAGGCAACACTTCACCTGAGAGTCTGTCGGGGTTGCCTACTGCGTCTGGTGCTCCCAGTATGGTCCCTGTATAGACTCAGTACAGACCCGACGTAGACAGGGGAACATCTTCGCTCTGTCTGCCGCAAGTTAGTGCAGGATCTCACAGTGACCTCCCATTTCAATCTGACTTCCCCTTCTGGCATGCCTGTCCGTGGTCTCCTCTACTGCCATAATGAGGCCAAACTCAGGCTGGAGGAGCAACATCTCATCTTCCTTGTAGGTCACCTCCAATCTGATGGAAATACCTGATTATCTAACCTGATAGTTTCTACAGCGCCCCCCCCTTTCCATTCCTGATTTAGGTTCCTCTCATCCCTTCTCCTCATCTGCCCATTACCTCCCTCTGGGTCCCCTCCTCCTTCCCTTTCTCCAATGGATGATAGTAAAATGGAGGGTTATGTAGGAGGGAATTGTTACATTGATTTTAGAGTCGGTTAAGAGGTTGGCACAATGTTGTGGACTGGAGGAGTGTATTTAGGAGGACTATGTGGGAAAAAGTCTCTGGCTGTCCATTTGATCTATGCCTCTGATCATCTATCAAGTCCCCTTCACTCCAGAGAGGAGAGCTCTAGCTTGCTCAAACTATCCCCATAAGACATGCTCTCTAATCCAGGCAGCATCCTGGTAAATCCCCTCTGCACCCTCTCTAGAGCTTCCACATCCTTCCTGTAATGAGGCGACCAGAAAAGTCCCCGTTTGATGCCATTCTTCAGTTAGAACTGCCATCACGGATCTCACTGGAGTTTGCAGGAGCTCTCTGTGTAGGAATTACTGCATTCCCTCCATTCCAATCGTGCCTGTATCTTAAAAGTAACTCACCTTTGGGACCATGAGACCATAAGATAGAGAGGCAGAATTAGGCCATTCAGCCCATCGAGTCTGCTCCACCATTCCATCATGGCTGATCCATTTCCTGCTCTACCCCATTCTGTTAAGGTGAAGTTGTATAAGACATTGGTGAGGCCTAATTTGGAGTATTGTGTGCAGTTCTGGTCACCTACCTACAGGAAAGACGTAAATAGGGTTGAAAGAGTGCAGAGAAAATTTCCAAGAATGTTGCCAGGTCTGGAGGACCTAAGTTATAAGGAAAGATTGAATAGGGTAGGACTTTATTCCTTGGAACATAAAAGATTGAGAGAAGATTTAATAGAGGTATACAAAATTATGAGGGGTATAGATAGGATAAATACAAACAGGTTTTTCCCACGGAGGTTGAATTGGACTACAACCAGAGGTCATGGGTTCAGGGTGAAAGATGAAAAGTTTAAGGGGAACGTGAGGGGAACCTTCTTCACTCAGAGAGTTGTAGGAGTGTGGAATGAGCTGTCAGCACAAGTGGTGCATGCTACCTCAATTTCAATGTTTGAGAGAAGTTTGGATAGGTACATGGAGGGCTATGGTCTCGGGTGCATGCGATGAGATAGGCAGTTTAGATTGTTTGGCATGGACTAGATGGGCCAAAGGGCCTGGTTCATGAGTTGTGCTTTTCTATGATCCTATGACTCTTGCCTTCTCACTGAATCCCTTCATGCCCTGACTAATAAAGAATCTATCAATCTTTGCCTTAAATACTCCCAATGACCTGGCCTCCACAGTAGCCTGTGGTAACGAATTCCACAGATTCACAACTTTGGGACATTCCAAGGCCGTGAAAGGTGCTGTAGAAATACAAAGCAATCTGTGGACCTGATTTTATCCACGTACTTTAAGGATGAGCACCTACCAGTGATGAGTTATTGGCCAGAAGCTGTCAACAAGCTCCTGGGACTGGTTACAGACTTGAGTATGTCTCGGACCCCAGGGGTTAAGGCTTTGTATGGTAACATCTACAAAATACTGGAGGAACTCAGGTCAGGCAGCATCTGTGGAAATGAATAAACAGTCAACAATTGGGGGGGTAGGGGGACAGTCCCGATGAAGGGACTTGGCCATAAACATCAATTGTTTATTCCTGCCTGACCTGATGAGTTCCTCTGACATTTTGTGATACTCTGGGTTTCCAGTTCCACCATGGACGGTCCCAAGTCTAGCTCCAAAAGTAGGAGGGTTGGGCTTGGGGCTAGCGGCCACATCCCGTAAAATTCAAAAAACCTGAAGGGACTTGGGAGTCTTCATGCTGGATTTTCTGAAGGTTAATTTGCAGGTTGAATCAGTGGTGAGGAAGGCAAATGCGATGTGAGCATTCATTTCAAGAGGAGTAGAATATAAAAGCAAGGATGTAATGTTGAGGCTTTATAAGGCACTGGTGAGGCCTCACTTGGAGTATTGTGGGCAGTTTTGGGCCTTTCATCCGAGAAAGGATGTGCTGACATTGGAAAGGGTTCGAAGGAGGTTCACAAAAATTATTCTGGGAATGAAAGGCTCATCATACGAAGAGTATTTGATGGCTCTTGGACTGTACTCACTGGAATTCAGAAGAATGAGGGGAGATCTCTTTTAAACCTATCAAATGTTGGAAAGCATTGATAGAGTGGATGTGGAGAGGATGTTTCCTATGGTGGGGGAGTCTAGGACTAGAGGACACAGCCTCAGAATGGAGGGACTTCCATTTAGAATGGATATGAGAAGGAATTCTTTAGTCAGGGAGTGGTGAATCTGTGAAATTTGTCACTATGGAGGCCAAGTCATTGGGTATAATTAAGCCAGAGGTTGATATAAAGGATCTTTGAAGATGGGCTTTACCTGGAGAAATCTTGAAGGACTGGTCGAGGACAGAGGTGTCTGGAGAGATCCTGTCAGTGGCCTTCGTCCCAGCAGGGATGATTAGCTTGAGAAGAAGACTCTGGATTTCCAGCACCTCATGTTTGAAAGTTCGGCGGCTCTGTACTTGTCTCCTGTAGACACCAGGGGGAGCTCGTTTCAAGCTTTGTGGCCATTCCGGAAGGCAATTCTCCTCAATGGTAAATAATGATAATTTTGCGATCTTTTCACACAGCATCCGAGGGTGGTTTAAAGTGTTATTTGGCTTGGAGTGTAGATCCACTGACCTTGTGCAGTGGACTGTGGTGAGGCTGTGAGTGAGTTCTTTTGGAAGGCTGAAGGGAGGTGTAATTGACCTGGTAATAAAATGTTGCCCAGATGGGGGAGCAATGAGGGTGATAGGGGTGGAATGAGGGAAAATGTTCCCTGCCAGAGGACAGCAGTTAAAAAAACAATTTACCTGATAGGGCGATGAATCTGCAGCACTGGGAGCTGGGGAGTGGATTTAGCCTAGATTGGTAGGGAGAGCCACAATGGGCCTAGTGGCTGGTACTGTAAACTATCACGATTGTGTTCTGTGGGACGGGCTGATGAGGCAGTAGGCGATGGCAACTGTTCATTTTCTGAGTGTCGACAGATTGTGACTGTGGACAGAGCTGGCATGTGGGTCAGCTACCTTCAAATAACCCGTGGGCACGTCCCCTGTGCTCCAGGCAGACAGATACACACACACGCACACAGATATGTACATAGAACATAGAATAGTACAGCACATTACAGGCACTTCGGCCCAATTTTGTGCTGACCCTCAAACCCTGCCTCCCATATAATGCCCCACCTTAAATTCCTCCATATACCTGTCAAATAGTCTCTTAAATTTCACTAGTGTATCTGCCTCCACCACTGACTCAGGCAGTGCATTCCACGCACCAACCACTCTCTGAGCAAAAAACCTTCCTCTAATATCCCCCTTGAACTTCCCACCCCTTATCTTAAAGCCATGTCCTCCTGTATTGAGCAGCGGTGCCTGGGGAAGAGGCGCTGGCTATCCACTCTATCTATTCCTCTTAATATCTTGTACACCTCGATCATGTCTCCTCTCATCCTCCTTCTCTCCAAAGAGTAAAGCCCTAGCTCCCTTAATCTCTGATCATAATGCATACTTTCTAAACCAGGCAGCATCCTGGTAAATCTCTTCTGTACCCTTTCCAATGCTTCCACATCCTTCCTATAGTGAGGCGACCAGAACTGGACACAGTACTCCAAGTGTGGCCTAACCAGAATTTTATAGAGCTGCATCATTACATCTCGACTCTTAAACTCTATCCCTCGACCTATGAAAGCAAACACCCCATAAACTTTCTTAACTACCCTATCTACCTGTGAGGCAACTTTCATGGATTTGTGGACATGTACCCCCAGATCCCTCTGCTCCTCCACACTACCAAGTATCCTGCCATTTACTTTGTACTCTGCCTTGGAGTTTGTCCTTCCAAAGTGTACCACCTCACACTTCTCCGGGTTGAACTCCATCTGCCACTTCTCAGCCACTTCTGCAACCTATCAATGTCTCTCTGCAATCTTTGACAATCCTCTACACTATCTACAACACCACCAACCTTTGTGTCATCTGCAAACTTGCCAACCCACCCTTCTACCCCAACATCCAGGTCGTTAATAAAAATCACGAAGAGTAGAGGTCCCAGAACAGATTCTTGTGGGACACCACTAGTCACAACACTCCAATCTGAATGTACTCCTTCCACCACGACCCTCTGCCTTCTGCAGGCAAGCCAATTCTGAATCCACCTGGCCAAACATCCCTGGCTCCCATGCCTTCTGACTTTCTGAATAAGCCTACCATGTGGAACCTTGTCAAATGCCTTACTAAAATCCATGTAGATCACATCCACTGCACTACCCTCATCTATATGCCTGGTCACCTCCTCAAAGAACTCTATCAGGCTTGTTAGACATGATCTGCCCTTCACAAAGCCATGCTGATGGTCCCTGATCAGACCATGATTCTCTAAATGCCCATAGATCCTATCTCTAAGAATTTTTTCCAATAGCTTTCCCACCACAGACGTAAGGCTTACTGGTCTATAATTATCTGGACTATCCCTACTACCTTTTTTGAACAAGGGGACAACATTCGCCTCCCTCCAATCCCTGGTACCATTCCTATGGACAACGAGGACATAAAGATCCTAGCCAGAGGCTCAGCAATCTCTTCCCTCGCCTCGTGGAGCAGCCTGGGGAATATTCTGTCAGGCCCCGGGGACTTACCCATCCTAATGTATTTTAACAACTCCAACACCTCCTCTCCCTTAATATCTACATGCTCCAGAACATCAACCTCACTCATATTGTCCTCACCATCATCAAGTTCCCTCTCATTGGTGAATACCAAAGAAAAGTATTCATTGAGGACCTCACTCACTTCCACAGCCTCCAAGCACATCTTCCCACCTTTATCTCTAATCGGTCCTACCTTCACTCCTGTCAACCTTTTGTTCTTCACATCATTGAAGAATGCCTTGGGGTTTTCCTTTACCCTACTCGCCAAGGCCTTCTCATGCCCCCTTCTTAAGCTCCTTTCTTGCTACCCTATATTCCTCAATAGACCCATCTGATCCTTGCTTCCTAAACCTCATGTATACTGCCTTCTTCCACCCGACTAGATTTTCCACCTCACTTGTCACCCATGGTTCCTTCACCCTACCATTCTTTATCTTCCTCACCGGGACAAATTTATCCCTAACATCCTGCAAGAGAGCCCTAAACATCAACCACATGTCCATAGTACATTTCCCTGCAAAAATCATCCCAATTCACACCTGCAAGTTCTAGCCTTATAGCCTCATAATTTGCCCTTGCCCAATTAAAAATTTTCCTGTCCTCTCTGATTCTATCCTTTTCCATGATAATGCTAAAGGCCAGGGAGTGGTGGTCACTGTCCCCCAGATGCTCACCCACTGAGAGATCTGTGACCTGACCTGGTTCGTTACCTAATACTAGATCTAGTATGGCATTCCCCCTAGTCGGCCTGTCAACATACTGTGACAGGAATCCGTCCTGGACACACTTAACAAACTCTGCCCCATCTAAGCCCTTGGAACTAATTAGGTGCCAATTAATATTAGGGAAGTTAAAGTCACCCATGATAACAACCCTGTTAGTTTTGCACCTTTCCAAAATCTGCCTCCCAATCTGCTCCTCGGTATCTCTGCTGCTACCAGGGGACCTATAGAATACCCCCAATAGAGTAACTGCTCCCTTCCTGTTCCTGACTTCCACCCATACTGACTCAAAAGAGGATCCTGTTACATTCACCCTTCCTGTAGCTGTAATAGTATCCCTGACCAGTAATGCTACCCCTCCTCCCCTTCCCCCACCCCATCCCTTTTAAAGCACTGAAATCCAGGAATATTGAGAATCCATTCCTGCCCTAGTGCCAGCCAAGTCTCTGTAATGGCCACTACATCATAATTCCATGTCTGTATGCAAGCTCTCAGTTCATCACCTTTGTTCCTGATGCTTCTTACATTGAAGTACACGCACTTTAGCCCTTCTACCTTACTACCTTTACACCCTTTATTCTGCTACTCTTTTCTCAAAGCCTCTCTATATGTTAGATCTGGCTTTACTCCATGCACTTCTTTCATTGCTCTATTGCTCCGGGTCCCATCCCCCTCGCAAATCAGTTTAAACCCTCCCGAACCATGCTAGCAAACCTACCTGCAAGGATATTGCTCACCCTCGAATTCAGGTTCAACCCATCCAATCTGTACAGGTTTCACCTTCCCCAGAAGAGATCCCAATGATCCAAAAATCTAAATCCCTGCCCCCTGCACCAACTCCTCAGCCACGCATTCAACTGCCATCTCCTCCAATTCTTACCATCACTGTCACGTAGCACTGGCAGCAATCCTGAGAACGCCACCCTTGAGGTCCTGTTCTTCAGCCTTCTGCCTAGTTCCCGAAACTCACACTTCAGGACCCCATCCCTCTTCCTGCCTATGTCATTGGTGCCAACATGTATCACGACTTCTGGTTGCTTTCTCTCTCATACCAGGATGTCGTGCACCCGGTCAGAGACATCCTGGACCCTGGCACCCGGGAGGCAACAAACCATGCGGGTGTCCTTCTCACGTCCACAAAATCTCCTGTCTGCTCCCCCGACTATAGAGTCCCTAATGACGACAGCTCTCCTCTTCTCTGTCCCACCCTTTTGCACCACAGGGTCAGACTCAGTGCCGGAGGCCCTGCCACCGTGGCTCACACCTGGTCGGTCGTCCCCGCCAACAGTATCCAGGGGAACGGCTACAGGGGTGCTCTGCACTACCTGTCTACACACCTTCGCTTTCCCCCCTCTGACTGTCACCCAACGACCTGCTTCCGGCAGCCTAGGTGTGACTACCTCCCTGTAGCTCTCATCTATGACTGCCTCATTCTCCCTTATGAGTCGAAGGTCAACCAGCTGCTGCTCCAGATTCCTCACACGGTCTTCCAGATCGCCCAGCCGTATGCACTGCTGGCAGATGTGACTCTGCGGGAGAGGGGCGTTCCCCCAAGACTGCCACATCTCACATTATAGGCACATCACCGTCTCAGGAGACATTGTAAAAACTAACTGGGAACAAGCTCGTCCTCCGCCTCTTCTCGTCGAAGCCTCAAAGCTCCACTCCTTCACTGGCCGCTTTCCACAGGAAATGCACACACACATAGAATACAAGCAGGTACAAACTTACATATAGAAACACACAAAAACAAAGTTCAAAGAAAATTTATTATCAAAGTTTATTATTGTCACCATATACAACCCTAAGATTCAATTCCTTGTGGGGATTTACAGTAGAACAGAGAAACATGCATCACCCTGGCAAAAACATACATACTCTCTCACAAGCATACATGCACTCATGTGCACACAGATAAATATATATTTTTTTCTCTCTCTCTCCTCCCCTTTCTCCTTCCCTCTTTCTCTCTCCCCCCTCAATCTTTCTCCCTCTCCCTTCTCTCCCCCTTTCTCCCAGTCTCTCTCTCCACGCCCTCTTAACCCTTCTCTCTCCCATCTCTCCTCCTCTTTTTCTCCCCCCTCTTTCATCTCTCCCCAAACTCTCCCTCCCTGACTTCCTCTCTCCCTCTTCCCCATGTCTTCCACCCACTCTCCCCCTTTCTCAATCTTCTCTCACTCTCCCCTCTCTCCCCCTGCCCTTTTACCCCTTCTCTCTCCTATCTCCCTCACTCTCCTCCTCTTTCTCTCCCCCTCACTCTCCTCCTTCCCTCCCCCTCTCCCTATGACTCACACCCTCTCTCCCCTTCCTCTTCACCCCTCTTCTCCCTCTCAATCTCTCTCCCTCTCCCCGCTTCTCTCCACTCTCTCCCCTCTTCCCCTTCTCTCTCCCATCTCTGCCCCTCACTCCTCTTCTCTTTCTCTCCCCTCTCCCTCCATCTCTCTGTCTTCCTCTCTCCCTCTTCCCCCTTCCCCCCCTCCATCTCCCTCTCCCAACCTCTCTCCCCTTGTCCCTCCTCATTTCCCCTTCTTTCCCCTCCTCTTTCTCATTTTTTCCTCCCTCTCTCTCTCTTCCTTTCCCCTCTCTCCCAATCTCTCTCTCTCGCACACGCACGCGCACACACACTTCACAATCTCCCAGAGCAGATAAAGTTTTTAACTGTTGGTTATTATCCATTCACAGGACTGATATTTAGTGGCAAAGTTGACCAATAAAGTTTAATTCTTCCTCAATAAAGTTCGACTTCACTGTTTGGCCTGGAGTCACAAAAGACCAAACTGGTTAAAGACCACAGATTTCCTCTTTTCAAGGATACTTGTCAGCAGGTAGGTGTTTACATCATGTTCACCATTACTGAGACTACCTTCTCATTCCAAGTTGACTTAATTTAATTTAAAATCCCAAGCTACTGTAGCAGGATTTGAACTCTAGTCGCTCCAGTCTAGCATCTCGATACTACTCTGTAATTAATCACACTACAACTGTATCTGATTTCTTTCACCACTGCCAGCTCACCAGCAGAAGAGTAAATCATCAAACCACAAATAAGTACCAGGCTTTGTGCAAAGCAAGCACCATTCACCATCGAGATTCGAGCCATGATTTTTTGAGAGGTTTGGAGAATCTTTGCAGAGCTGGTCTGCAGTAATTCAGATTGGGATCCGCAGAGGTTAGACGAGTCAAAACGTGGAAAAAAACCCAGTTGGTGTGAGTTCAAAGTTTGGATTGAAGCATTTGTTGTGACAATGCCCTTGACACAGCAAGTGGTCACATATAAATGATTAAAGTGAATGGTTAAAGTAAAATTAAGGGTCTTTGCCCGAAATGTTGGCTGTACTCTTTTCCTAGATGCTGCTGAGTTCCTCCAGCATTTTGTGTGTGTTGCTTGGATTTCCAGCATCTGCATATTTTCTCTTGTTCACTTTAATCAGGGGATGTCGAGCATTTTCCTTCCAGGGACTCTTTTCTAAGTAAACTTCCATGTTTTGCTGTTTAACAAAATCCAGGCCAGATTGGGACCCAGAAACTGGGAGCGTTTGGGTGTAACACCAAGAGCCGCTCAATTCTGATGCATCATGACTTCGTACTGGAATGGACTGAGACCTTGCCCGCGTCCTCCACGGTGTCACACATACTCGAACTGCTCACCCTCCCTTGGAGGGGCGTCTTCTGTTTCCTTGACTTGGCCCGTCGGTTTTTGAACCAGACCTACGTGGAAACGAGGAGAGTTTAGGAAGAAGGGCACGGCAATGGTTTAGGGGGCACTGAAGTCTCACTGGGCTAGGCAGCGCAGCACTGTGACGGATTGTCAGGTTTCAGGTGGGGTCTTACCTGAGAGTTTGCCCACCCTCTCCGTCATCTGTGGTTTCCCAAAGCACTTCATGGGCAATGAAGTCACAGTTGTAATACCACAAGACATAGAAGCAGAATTAGGCCATTTGGTCTATGGAGTCTGGAGTCTGCTTCACCATCCCATCATGGGGGATTTATTATACTGCTCAACCCCATTCAGTTCCTTAGTTATTATAGCCATGGAGGGTGGTAATGGGGACAAGCTCCTACTACCTATTAAATGCTCCCAATGGAGTGCACCTCAAATAGCCTCTGACAATCAAGTCCAGCTCCGGGCCTTCACATGTGGCTTAGCTACTAAGCCCAGCGGAACTGTTTCTAGGAGCGGGGCAAAGGCGGCTTACTGGTTACTTCGAGCGGATGGTTGGCAGCTCATCAGGGAGAAGGAAAGCACTGATCTCAAGCCTCCACTGCCTTGCGGCTATACCCACTCACGGGGAAGGCTTCGGGAGTAAATCCCAAGGGAAAAATCCAAAGCTGGAGTCCTAAGGCAGTCCAATGTTGAGCTTAACGCTGACTGGCAACTCCTGCAATGCTGGTGGTACCAAACAGTTTTGGTCTCTGCTGTTCCTTTGGATTCATCAGCTATGTGGAGAGGGGGGGCTGCTGCATGGGCAACAGCCTGCTCTCCATATTGCTCTGCCCTGGCAACAAAGGCGCTAGACGCAACATCCTTAGTTGACTCCAACCAATGAAGGGCCTCAACCTTCTCCCCATAACTTTTGATGCCCTGAATAACCAAGAACCTAACAACCTCTGCTTTAAATACACCCAGTGACTTGGCCTCCAAGCTATCTGTGTAATGAATTCCACGGATTCATCCCCCTCTGGCTAAAGAAATTCCTCCTAATCTCTGTTCTAAAGGGACATTTTTGAATTCTGATGCTGTGCCCTCTGGTCCTTCTATCCAGCAAACTCACACACAACAGCAGAGCTATAACCAGCACAGAACCTAGAAGAGTACAGCACAGGAACAGACCCTTCGGCTCACAGTGTTGTGCTGAACCAGCTAAAAAGTAAATCAAAAACAGCAAAACACTAATCCCTCCTACCTACACCGTGTCCACATCCCTCCATCTTCCTCACATCCATGTGTCTATCCGAACGTCTCTTAAAAGCCTCGAATGTACTTGCCTCTACTACTGTACCAGGCAGCGCATTCCAGACATCCACCACTCTCTGAGTAAAAAACTTCCTCTCATCCCCCTGGAACCTTCCCCCTCACACCTTCAATGCATGTCCTCTGGTGCTCTAGAGAAAACAACCCAAGTTTATCCAGCTTCTCATGATAGCACATGCCCTCTAAACCAGGCAGCATCCTGGTAAACCTCTTCTGCACCCTCTCCAAAGCCTCAACATCCTTCCTATAGTGGGGCAACCAGAACTGTATGCAACACTCCAGATGTGGCCCAACCAAAGTTTTATAAAGTTACAACGTAACCTCTTGACTTTTGAACTCAATGCCTCGACTAATAAAAGCATTCTATAAGCTGCCTTAACCACCTCATCGACCCGTGTAGCCACTTTCTAGGAGCTATGAACTTGGAACCCAAGATCTCTCTGCTCAGCATCACTGTTAAGGATCTTGCCTTTAACAGTGAACTGTCTTCTTGTATTTGACCTACCGAGGTGCAACAGCTCACATTTATCTGGGTTAACGACTGGTACAACACAGAATCTGTTCCTCTGTCCAACCCTTCCATGTTGGCCCATCTACGCTGGTTCCATTTGCCCATGTTTGGCCCATATCCCCCTAAACATCTTTTATGCCATGGATCCCTACAATTAATTGAGGAGTCTATGGACCCCAGGTTGGGAACCCCTGCCCTAAACCTTTCCTATCCATATACAGTGGATTCTGGTTAATTGGGACACACTGGGACCAGTGCATTTTGGCCCAATTTAGCGGCTGCACCAATTAGCCAAAATATCATGGAAATAGTTAAAATGAAAAAATATTAACTACTGTTTAACTGAATAACAAATTATGTATCTAAATAAAATACAGAACAAATTAGAACACTACCAACACTACTATATATAATCATATATAAAATCATATACTACTATAGTACAATAATCATATATAGGCCTCCAAATAGTAGCCAGGATGTAGGGTTGAGATTGCAAAGGGAGCTGGAAAAGGCATGTAATAAGGGTAATTACACAATTGTAATGGGGAACTTCAATATGCATAGGGATTGGGAAAATCAGATTGGTGTCAGATTGTAGGAGAGGGAATTTGTTGAATGCCTACAAGATGGCTTTCTAGAGCAGCTTGTGCTTGAGCCTACTTGGGAAAAGTCTATCTTAAACTGAGTGTTGTGTAATAACCCAGATCTTATTAGGGAGCTTAATGTAAAGGAACCCTTAGGAGATGGTGATCATAATATGATTGAATTCATACTGCAGTTTGAGAAGGAGAAGCAGAAGTCACATGTATCAGTATTGGAATGGTGCAGGTTCGGTATGTCCTACAGAAGAAGAATTTCTCAAATGGCAGGGCTAGGCAACCATGGCTGACACAGAGAGTTAAGGACTGCATAAAAGCCAGGGAAAGGGCATATAAGGTAGCAAAAGTGAGTGGGAAGTTGGATAATTGGGAAGCTTTTAAAATCCAACGAAAAGCAACAAAAAAAGCTATAAGAAGGGGAAAGATGAAATATGAGGGGAAACTTGCCAATAATATAATACAAGAATCTAAAAGTTGTTCAGTTATATAAAGAGTAAGAGGGAGGTGAGAGTTGATATTGGACCACTGGAAAATGATGCTGGTGAGATAGTAATGGATGAACTTAATGGGTACTTTGCACCAGTCTTCATTGTGGAAGACACTAGCAGTGTGCCAGAGTGTCAGGGAGCAGGAGTGAGTGCCATTGCTGTTACAACGGAAAAAGTGCCAGGCAAACTCAAAGGTCTTCAGGTGGATAAGTCACCTGGACAAGATGGATGACATCCCAGAGTCCTGAGAGAGGTTGCTGAAGAGATAACTGATGCATTGGTCAAGATCTTTCAAGAATCACTTGATGCTGGCATGATCCCGGAGGACTGTAAGATTGCAAATATCACTCCGCTCTTTAAGAAGGGAAGAAGGTAAAAGAAAGGAATTATGGGCCAGTTGGCCTAACCTCAGTGGTTGGAAAAGTGTTGGAGTCTATTATTAAGGATGAGGTTTCAGGGTACTTGGAGATTAATGATTAAATAAGTCAAAGTCAGCATGGTTTCTGTAAAGGGAAACCTTGCCTGACAAATCTGTTGGAGTTTCTTCGAGGAAGTAACAAGCAGGGTGGACAAAGAAGAGGTAGTGGATTTCATATACTTGGATTTTCAGACGACATTTATTAAGCTGCAGCATATGAGGTTGCTTAACAAGATAAAATCCTATGGAATTGCAGGAAAGATACTGGCATGGATAGACGAAAGGCTGACAGCCAGGAGGCAGCGAGTGGGAATAAAAGAGACCTTTTCTGGTTGTCTGCTGGTGACTAGTGGTGTTCCTCAGGGGACAGTATTGGGACCGCTACTTTTCACATTGTTTGTCAACGTTTTGGACAATGGAATTGATGGCTTTGTGGCAAAGTTTGCAGATGATATGAAGATAGGTGGGGGGTAGGTAGTGCTGAGGAAGCAATGCAATTGCAGCAGGACTTAGACAATTGAAAGAATGGACAAAAAAATTGGCAGATGGAATACTGTGCTGGGAAATGTACGATAATGCATTTTGGTAAAAGGAACAATAGTGCAGACTATTATCTAAATGGGGGGAAGGTTCAAATATCAGAGGTGCAGAGGGACTTCCCCAGAAGGTTAATTTACAGGTTGAGTTTGTGGTAAAGGCGGCAAATTGACATTTATTTCGAGGGGAATAGAATATAAAAGCAAGGAGATAATGCTGATCCTTTATTAGGCACTAGTCAAACTGCATTTGGAATATTGTCAACAGTTATGGCTATTGAGTGGCGATCTTTTAGAAGAGGTAAGGAGGATTTTTTTTAGCCAAAGAATAGTGAATCTGTGGAATGCTCTGCCACAGACTGCGGTGGAGGCCAAGTCTGTGGGTACATTTAAGGCAGAAGTTGATAATTTTCTGATTGGTTAGGGCCTCAAAGGATAAGGCGAGAAGGCAGGTGTATGAGGTTGAGTGAGATCCGGGATCAGCCATGATGGAATGGCAGAGCAGACTCAATGGGCCGAATGGCCTAATTCTTATGGTCTACCACAGTATTATAAATCTGTGTATTAGTTCCTAATAGTTATCAACGGAGGAATTCATCTGCTGCATTCTTTTAATTGACTGTAAATGAACAATATCAGCAGACACCTAAAGTAGATAATGGACTGCCTACATACAATGTTTTAAATGATTACATCCTCCAAATCTTCATTTTTATTGTAACATTCAAGATAATCGTCGATACCCTCATAGTTTCTAACTTGTTGAAGTAGTGAAATTGTTTCACTTTCACTCCCAGCCAACTCTGACATCTCCAAGCCTGAACGCTTGAAACCACAGTGAGTAAAACAGTTCAAATTGTCTCACTGCTTATTTCTCACCAACTATTAGTGACAAAATTCACTGCTTTTAGAGCAAACAGTGTTAAATCAGTTGCGTATGTTGCTACTCAAAGTATGGAGTAATTTCTAACAGCCACAGAAGTGCACACAACTGATGCTAGTTAGAAGCTATTCAGCAACAACCTCCTGCCCCAATTAAGCAGCATGTTGTCCCAAATAAACAAAGGGAATCCTGCCTATTTTCTTGATTTTTACTATGGATGTCCAATCCTTATACACCTCCATTCCCCATCAAGAAGGGCTCAAAGCCCGCCGCTACTTCCTGGATAACAGACCTCACCAGTTCCCCACCACCACTACCCTCCGGTTGGCGGAACTGGTTCTCACACTCAATAACTTCTCTTTTGGCTCTTCCCACTTTCTTCAGACTAGGGTGTAGCTATGGGAACTCGCATGGGACCCAGCTATGCCTGCCTCTTCGTTGGTTATGTGGAACAGTCTGTGCTCCAAACCTATTCTGGTACTGCTCCCCAACTTTTCCTTCAGTACATTGATGACTATATTGGTGCTGCTTCCTGCACCCATGCTGAGCTTATCAATTTCATCGGCTTTACTTCAAACTTCCACCCAGCCCTCAAATTCACTTGGGCTATCTCGGACACTTCTCTCACCTTTCTCGATCTCTCAGTCTCCATCTCTGGAGACAGACTGTCCACTGACATCTTCTACAAGCCCACTGACTCTCATAACTACCTCGACTATACCTCTTCCCACCCCACCACATGCAAAAATGCCATTCCCTATTCCCAGTTCCTCCGTCTCACCGCATCTGCTCCCAGGATGAGACTTTTCGTTCCAGGACATCTCAAATGTCCTCTTTCTTTAAGGATCGTTGTTTCCCTTCTACCGTCATCAATGATGCCCTCACCCGCATCTCCTTCATTTCCCACACTTTGGCCCTCACCCCATCCTCCCACCACCACAACAGGGACAGAGTTTCCCTTGTCCTCACCTACCACCCCACCAGCCTCCGGATCCAGCACATTATCCTCCGCAACTTCCACCACCTTCAACAGGACCCCACCACTAAGCACATCTTTCCCTCTCCACCCTTCTCTGCTTTCTGCAGGGATCGGTCCCTCCGCCACTCCCTTATCCGCAAGTCCATCCCCACTGAACTCCCACCCGGCACTTATCCCTGTAAGTGTAAGTGCTACACCTGTCCCTACACCTCCTCTCTTGCCACCATTCAGAGCCCCAGACAGTCCTTCCAGGTGAGACAACACTTCACTTGTGAGTCTGTTGGGGTCATCTATTGCATCCGGTACTCCCAGTGCGGCCTCCTCTACATCGGTGAAACAGATTGGGGGACCGCTTCGTCGAGCACCTCCGCTCCGTCTGCCACAACAGACAGGATCTCCCAGTAGCCACCCACTTCAACTCTGCTTCCCATTCCCATTCAGATATGTCCATACATGGCCTCCTCTACTGCCATGATGAGGCTAAACTCAGGTTGGAGGAGCAACACCTCATATACCGTCTAGGTAGTCTCCAGCCCCTTGGTATGAACATAGAATTCTCCAACTTCTGGTAATTCCCTCCCCCTCCCCCTCCCTCCTCTATCCCTATTTCACTCTGCCCCCTCCTCCAGCTGCCTATCACCTCCCTCATGGTTCTGCCTCCTTCTACTACTACCCATTGTTTTCTTGCCTATGACGTCCCTGCTTCCCCTCCCCCACCCCTTTGTCTTTCAAATTACTGGTCTTTCAACTGAACCTACAAGCATTCTTCAAATCCTTCCCCCTCCTTCTTTGTTCAGGAGGGAGAGAGAAACCGAGGAATTATAGACCGGTTAGCCTAACATCGGTGGTGGGGAAAATGCTAGAGTCAGTGATAACAGCACATTTGGAAAGTGGTGAAATCATCGGACAAAATCAGCATGGATTTGTGAAAGGAAAATCATGTCTGACGAATCTCATAGAATTTTTTGTGGATGTAACTAGTAGAGTGGATAGGGGAGAACCAGTGGATGTGGTATATTTGGATTTTCAAAATGCTTTTGACAAGGTCCCACACAGGAGATTAGTGTGCAAACTTAAAGTACACAGTATTGGAGGTAAGGTATTGATGTGGATAGAGAATTGGCTGGCAGACAGGAAGCAAAGAGTGGGAATAAACGGGACCTTTTCAGAATGGCAGGCAGTGACTAGTGGGGTACCGCAAGGCTCAGTGCTGGGACCCCAGTTGTTTACAATATATATTAATGACTTAGATGAGGGAATTAAATGCAGCATCTCCAAGTTTGCGGATGACACGAAGCTGGGCGACAATGTTAGCTGTGAGGAGGATGCTAAGAGGATGCAGGGTGACTTGGATAGGTTAGGTGAGTGGGCAAATTCATGGCAGATGCAATTTAATGTGGATAAATGTGAAGTTATCCACTTTGGTGGCAAAAATAGGAAAACAGATTATTATCTGAATGGTGGCCGATTAGGAAAAGGGGAGGTGCAATGAGACCTGGGTGTCATTATACACCAGTCATTGAAAGTGGGCATGCAGGTACAGCAGGTGGTGAAAAAGACGAATGGTATGCTGGCATTTATAGCGAGAGGATTCGAGTACAGGAACGGGGAGGTACTACTGCAGTTGTACAAGGCCTTGGTGAGACCACACCTGGAGTATTGTGTGCAGTTTTGGTCCCCTAATCTGAGGGAAGATATCCTTGCCATAGAGGGAGTACAAAGAAGGTTCACCAGATTGATTCCTGGGATGGCAGGACTTTCATATGATGAAAGACTGGATTGACTAGGCTTATACTTGTTGGAATTTAGAAGATTGAGGGGGGATCTTATTGAAACATATAAAATCCTAAAGGGATTGGACAGGCTAGATGCAGGAAGATTGTTCCCGATGTTGGGGAAGTCCAGAACGAGGGATCACAGTTTGAGGATAAAGGGGAAGCCTTTTAGGACTGAGATTAGGAAAAACTTCTTCGCACAGAGAGTGGTGAATCTGTGGAATTCTCTGCCACAGGAAACAGTTGAGGCCAGTTCATTGGCTATATTTAAGAGGGAGTTAGATATGGCCCTTGTGGCTAAAGGGATCAGGGGGTATGGGGGGTATGGAGGGAAGGCTGGTCCAGGGTTCTGAGTTGGATGATCAGCCATGATCATACTGAATGGCGGTGCAGGCTCGAAGGGCCGAATGGCCTACTCCTGCACCTATTTTCTATGTTTCTATGTTTCTATGATTCCAGCCCGAAATGTCGACTCATCGTTTCCACTGATGCTGCCGGACCTGCTGAGTTCCTCCAGCGTACTGTGATTGTTGCTTTGATCCCAGCATCTGCAGGTTATTTTGTATTTATTTTCTTGATTTAGTTTTTGTTTTTTCTGATAAACACAAGAAAGTCTTCAGATGCTGGAAATCCAAAGTCATGGATGAGCTGTCCCGACTAAACAGAATCCATTGTATCGGTCCCACTGTAGTTTAAATGTTGCTGATGTACCTGCTCCAACCACAACCTCTGGCAGCTCGTTCTATACACCCACCACCCTCTGCAGGAAGAAGTTGTCCCTCAGGTCTTTCCCCTCTCATCCTAAACCTCTGCTCTCTAGTTTTTGATTCTCTTTCCCTGGGGAAAAGATTGGAAACATTTGCCTCCATGTTTTTTAAACACTCCCATGAGTAGTTGGCGGAATCTCAGCTGGTATCGAGATGGTGTACAGGAGTGAGATATGTCAGCTGGTTGAGTGTTGTCGCAGCAACAACCCTGCACTCAACGTCAGTAAGACCAAAGAACTGATTGTGGACTTCCGAAACACAAGGGAAAACACACCAGACTTCACAGGGGAATCTGAAGTGGAGAGAATGAGCAACTCCAGATTCCTGGGTATCAACATCTCTGGGGAACTAACCTGGTCCCAACATATCGATGCAGCTATAAAGAAGGCAGCATAATGGCTATATCTCATTAGGAGTTCGAGGAGATTTGGTTTATCACCTACAAAACTTGAAAACTTGTACAGATGTACTGTGGGGAGCATTCTGACTGGCTGCATCACTGTCTGGTATGGGGGTGGGGTGGCTACTGCATAAGATTGAAGTAAGTTGCAGAAACTTGTAAACTTAGTCAGATCCATCATGGGCACTAGCATCCATTGTATCCAAGACATCTTCAAGGAGTGCTGCCTCAGAAAGACGGCATCCATCATTGAGGACCCTCATCACCCAGGACATGCCCTCTTCTCATTGCTACCATCAGGGAGGAGGTACAGGAACCTGAAGGCACACACTCAATGATTCAGGAACAGGTTCACTCCCCTGCCATCAGTTTTCTAAATTTTGTTTTTTGCATGACTTATTTTAAGTTAACTATTTGACATACATGTATATGTATTCAGTTTATTTCTGTATTTATCATGTATTGCGTTGTATTGCTACCACAAAGTTAACAAATTTCACGACATGTGCCAGTGATATTAAACCTGATCCTGATTCTGAAGTTCACCTCCCAGTCTCCTACACTCCAGGGAATAAAGTCTGCCCAATCTCTCCCTACAACTCTACTCCGCCATCCTAGGCCTGAACTATACTCTATGTTAAAACACCAGCTTCACCCCCCCCGCCCCCGCTGTCTTCCTGAGCATTCACTTCTGGGAATCATGTAGTTGTAATCATCCATTCTTCTGATCCACAACACTCCCCCACAGCCCTGCTGTTCTCTGAGTCACATCCCGATGAAGGGTCTTGGTCAGAAACATTGGCTGCTTTTCCCCTCGTTAGATGCTGCCTGATCTACTGAGATCCTCCAGCATTTTGTTTGTGCCTTGGGTTTGGGTACTTCCCAAAATACCACATCTTGCACATGTACTGAATGCCCTAACACTTTGTGAACTGATTTTTTTTTTAAGTAACTTGTCTGTGAGATAAATTTAGAGATTAGAGATCACTTTTATTTGTCACAAGTGCATGGAAACATCAAAACATTCAGTGAAATGTATCGTTTGTAAAGTTTGTGGACAATAAGAACACAGGTGGAGGGACAGGTAGTTTTGAGTAAGTAGAGAGGCTAAAGAGGGACTTAGACAGATTGGGAGAATGGGCAAGGAAGTGGCAGACTGAATACAGTGTCAGGAAGTGTATGGTCATGCACTTTGGTAGAAGAAATGAAAGTATAGACTATTTTCTAAAGGGAGAGAAAATTCAAAAATCTGAGGCCTTGGGAGTTCTCGTGTGGGATTCCCTAAAGGTTAGTTTGCAAGTGAAGTCAGTGGTGAGGAAAGCAAATGCGATGTTAGCATTCATTTTGAGAGGACTAGAATATAAAAGCAAAGGTATAACGCTGAATCTTTCTAAGGCACTGTTGAGGCCTCACTTGGGTATTGTGAGCAGTTTTGGCCCCTTATCTGAGAAAGGATGTGCTTGCATTGGAGAGGGTTCAAAGGAAGTTCACAAAAATGATTCCAGTATTGAATGGCTTGTCATATGAAGAATGTTTGGTATCTCTGGCCCTGTACTCACTGGAATTCAGAAGAATGAGGGGTGACCTCTTTGAAACCTATCAAATGGTGAAAGGCCTTGAAAGAGTGGATGTTGAGACAATGTTTTCTATGGTGGGGGAGCCTAAGGCCAGAGGATCATGAATCAGAGGGTGATGAATCTGTGGAATTTTTAGCACCCCCCCCCCCACCCCGGTTCCCTTTAAAATCACGCCATGGCATTCTGCTACTAATACATCAGGCTGCTGTTTATTGACTACAGCTCAGTATTTTAACACAATCATGCCAACAGTTCTGATCGAAAAGCTCCAAAGCCTGGGCTTCTGTACCTCCCTCTGCAACTGGATCCTCGGTTTCCTCACCGGGAGACCGCAGTCTGTGCGGATCGGAAATAGCACCTCCACCTCGCTGATAATCAACACTGGCGCACCTCAGGGATGCGTGCTTAGCCCTCTGCTCTACTCTCTCTACACCTATGGCTGTGTGGCTGGGCATAGCTCAAATGCCATCTAAAAATTTGATGATGGCACAGCTATTGTTGGCAGAATTTCAGATGGTGACGAGAGGGCATCCAGGAGCAAGATAGATCTGCTGGTTGAGAGGTGTTGCAGCAACAACCCTGCACTAATTGACAGTAAGACCAAAGAATTGATTGTGGACTTCAGAAAGGGTAAGACAAGCGAAACACACACCAGTCTTCATCAGGTGGAAAGGGTGAGTACTTTCATGTCCCTGGGTATCAATATCTCTGAGGATCTATCCTGGGCCAACATATTGATGAAGGCACAACAGTGGCTATATTTCATTCAGAGTTTGAGGTGACTTGGTTTGTCACTTGCAGATTTCTACAGATATACTGTACAGAGCATTCTAATTGGCTCCAACACCATCTGGTATGGGTGTTGGGGGCACTGCACAGAATCGAAATAAGCTGCATAAAGTTGTAAACTTAGCTCCATGTCTCCCCAGCATACTGGAAATCTTCAAGGAGTGATACCTCAAAAAGGTGGCATCTGATCATTAAGGACCCTCATCACCCAGGACATGCCCTCTTCTCTCTGTTACCATCAGGGAGGAGGTACAGGAGCCTGAAGACCCACACTCAATGATTCAGGAACAGCTTCTTCCCCTCTGCCATCCGATTTCTGAATGGACAATGAACTCCTGAACAGTACCTCACTATTTTTTTTTCTTTTTTGCACTACTTATTTAATTTACATTTTAAATAGATACGCAGTGCCTATAAAAAGTACTCACTCCTCCCCTGCCCTTGGAAGTTTTCATGTTTTGTTGTTTTACAATATTGATTCACAGTGGATTTAATTTGGCTTTTTTTGACACTCATCAACAGAAAAAGACTCTTTCATGTCAAAGTGAAAACAAATCTCTACAAAGTGATCTAAATTAATTATAAAACACAAAATAATTGATTGCATCAGTATTCACCAACACTTTAAAATGACATACCAAATCATCACTGGTGCAGCCAATTGGTTTTAGAAGTCACATAATTAGTTAAATGGAAATCTGTTTTTGGAAACCTGTGTGCAAATCAAGGTGTTTCAATTGATCTTAGTAAAAATACACCTGTATCTGGAAGGCCCAACTGCTGGTCAGCCAGTATCCTGGCTAAAACTACTCCACGTAGACAAAAGAGCACTCCAAGCAACTCTGCAAAAAGGTTATGGAAAAACACAAGTCAAGAGATGGATACAAGAAAATTTCCAAGTCACTGAATATCCCCTGGAGTACAGTTAAATCAATCATCAGGAAATGGAAAGAATATGGCACAGCTGTAAATCTGCCTAGAGCAGGCCGTCCTCAAAAACTGAGTGACCGTGCAAGAAGGGGACGAGTGAGAGAGGCCACCAAGAGACCTATGACAACTCTGGAGGAGTTACAAGCTTCAGTGGCTGAGATGGGAGAGACTGCACATACAACTGTTGCCTGGGTGCTTCGCCAATCACAGCTTCATAGGAGAGTGGCAAAAAAGGTGAAAAAAAACTCACATGAAATCATGGCGAGAGTTTGCCAGAAGGCATGTGGGAGATTCTGAAGTCAATTGGAAGAAGTTTCTATGGTCTGATGAAACCAAAATTGAGCTTTTTTGCCAACTTACACTTTGTTTGGCGTAAACCAAACACCACACATAATCAAAAACACACCATTGCTACTGTGAAGCATGGTGGTGGCTGCATCATGCTGTGGGGATGCTTCACTGCAGCAGGCCCTGGAAGGCTTGTGAAGGTAGAGGGTAAGATGAATGCAGCAAAATACAGGGAAATCCTGGAGGAAAACCTGATGCAATCTACAAGAGGACTGTGACTTGGGAGAAGATTCGTTTTCCAGCAAGACAATGACCCCAAGCATAAAGCCAAAGCTACACAGGAATGGTTTAAAAACAATGAAGTTATTGTCCTGGAGTGGCCAAGTCAAAGTCCAAACCTCAATCCAATTGAGAATTTGTGGCTGGACTTGAAAAGGGCTGTTCACTCACGATCCCCATGCAATCTGACAGAGCTTGAGCAGTTTTGTAAAGAAGAAGGGGAAAATTGCAGTGTCCAGATGTGCAAAGCTGATAGAGACCTATCCACACAGACTCAGGGCTGTAATTGCTGCCAAAGGTGCATCTACTAAATACTGACTTGAAGGGAGTGAATACTCGTACAATCAATTATTTTGTAATTTATATTTGTAATTAAATTAGATCACTTTGGAGAGATCTGTTTTCACTTTGACGTGAAAGAGTCCTTTTCTGTTGATCAGTGTCAAAAAAGCCAAATTAAATCCACTGTGATTCAATGTTGTACAACAATAAAACGTGAAAACTTCCACTGGGGGGGGGGGGGTGAATATTTTTTGTAGGCATTGTATTTCATTAGGAGTTCGTGGAGATTTGGTATGTCACCAAAAACACTTGCAAATTTCCACAGATGTACTGTGGTGAGCATTCTAACTGGCTGTGTCATCGTTAGTTGTGGTGGAATCACAACTAACTCCAGTCGTGTCTTCTTACCTTCTCTGTAAGTGAACAAACCAAGAAATGGACAACTGGGATGATTTATGTTCCCCTTGTTTCCAGGTCATTTACTATGAGGGTGAATTTGTTTAACAACTACAGGCCATAAGACATAGGAGCAGAATGAAGCCATTCGGCCCATCACATCTTCTCCAGCATTTCATCATGGCTGATTTATTATCTCTCTCAATCCCTTTCACCTGCCTTCTCCCCGTCACCTCTAACACCCTTACAAGTGAAGAATCCATCAACCTCTACTTTACCTATATACCAATGGCTTGGCCTCCACAACTATCTGTGGCAATGGATTCCACAGATTCACCACTCTTTAATTAAAGAAATTCCTCCTCTTCTCCATTCTAAAGGGACATTCTTCTATTCTGAGGCTGTGCCCGTTGGCCCTAGAGGCATCACTCCATGACGATGTCGTGGATAAATGTTTCCCAGCACAGTCCTAAGAGGGTTGGAGACACCGTCTTTTGGAAGAGATATCAAACTAGGATTTATGGTTCAAAGTCTAAACCTCTACATAAAACCCTGGCCCTAATTTATTCCTATTTTCCCTCATACTTCTCCAATTCCCCTTTTTGGGTCCTATCACTATCTGAGGTGGATATAAATGATTTAATTACTATTACACCTAGGATAAGTAGGGGTGTCTTTGGACTAAATTCAAGTTTAATTGTCATTCAGCCATACACATGGATCAGCAATGAAATGGTGGACTAAATGGGTGAATTCTGCTCCTACATCTTATGGTCTTATGAATACAGGCAAACAAAACCAGACTTGCAGTAATCTACAATACAATCCATCAATCAACATGGCAAAAGTAGTTGGTCACATTGTCATTTAATGGATCTTGCTATGTGCAGACTTGGTGATGTGTTCATTAATATTTATTTATTTATCCGTTCATTTTTTATTGAGATACAGCGCAGAATAGGCCATTCTGGCATCTCAAGCCGCACCACCTGAGTTAACCCTCGCCCAATCACAGGACAACTTACAATGACCAATTAACCTACCAACCGGTACGTCTTTGGACTGTGGGAGGAAACCAGAGCACTTGGAGAAAACCCACGTATTACACAGAGAGAACGTACAAATTCCGTACAGGCAAGAGCAGGAATTGAATCCAGATCACCTATACTGTGAAGCGTTGTGCTAACCACTACTCTACCTTTGGTCAGGGGACTGAGTACAAGAACCACAAGGTAACGTTGCAGCTCTATAAAACCCTGGTTAGACCACACTTGGAATATTGTGTTCAGCTCTGGTCGCCACGTTTTAGGAAGGATGCGGAAGCTTTAAGGAGGATGCAGCGGAGATTTACCAGGACGCTGCCTGGATCAGAGAGCATGTCTTATGAGTGAGCTAGGGCTTTCCTCTTTGGAGCAAAGGAGGATGAGAGGTGACTTGATAGAGGTGTACAAGATGATAAGAGGCATAGATGGAGTGGACAGACAGACAGAAATTGCAAATATGAGGAAGCATAATTTTAAGGTGATTGGAGGAAAGTATGTGGGGGGTGTGAGGATGTCAGAGGTGGTTTTTTCTACGCAGAGAGTGGTGGGAACATGGAACGTCTTGCCAGGGTGATGGTAGAGGCAGATACATTAGGGGCATTTAAGAAACTAATTAGGCACCTGGATGATAGAAAAACGGAGGGTTATGTAGGAGGGAATTGTTAGGTTGATCTTAGAATAGGTTAAAAAGTTATCACAACCTTGTGGGCCGAAGGGACTGTACTGTATGCTATACTGTTCGATGTTCTATGCTGTGAAAGGAAATGCAACAGGTGCTACAATCATGCAGGTATTCATCCATTTGGTTTCTGCCTGCAGATGTTGTCTTTTGACTGGAAGTCACGTACCTTGATGGTCTCCTCGGAGAGATGGGTTTTCCTGGCCAGCTTCTCCCTGGTGCTGCTATCTGGGTAACTTGATGTGTTGAAGAGGTTTTCCAGATATTCCAACTGCTGCTGTGTGAAAACTGTTCTATGCCTCCGTCTCCTCTTCCCCTTCTGGGCCAGGGAGTGAAGTCTCAGCTGACCCATAGGGGCTGGACTCAGAATACCTGGTGCTGGGGCCCAGAAACAGCTCACGTCAGCAAGACCAAGGGATTCGGCAAAAGGAGCATGAAAGAACAAAGCTGAGTAGCGACTGGGGCAAGTGAACAAGTACTAGAGCCATAGAACACTACAACACAGAAGCAGGCCCTTTGGCCCATCTAGTCTATGCTGAACTATTATTCTGCCTACTCCCATTGACCTGCACCATGACCAAAGTCCTCCATACCCCTTCCATCCATTACCTATCTAAATTTCTCTTAAATGTCGAAATCAAACCCCCATCCACCACTTCTGCTCGCCGCTTGTTGCACACTCTCATCGCCCTGAATGAAGAAGTTCTCCTCTTCCTCCCCTAAAGCATTTCACCTTTCACCCTTAACCCATGACCTCTCAGCCAGACTCAGTGGGAAGACCCTGCTTGCATTTATCCTATCTAAGTTGAGGCTGCCGTTGGCCATTGATGTTGCATCCAAGCTGTCTAGATATGCAAGCCAGGGTGGTACAATAGGGAGAGCGAGCTGTTGCCCATGCAGTGGGCTCCCCCCGCCCCCGTGCAACTAGTGAACCCAAAGGAACGGCAGACACCGATACAGTTCAGCACCAGCACCATCGCAGAAATTGCCAGTCAGCTAACATAGTCCTTAGGGATTCCGGCAGTGGATTTTCCCTCGGAGTTTACTCTCGAAGCCACCCCCCCATGAGCGAGTATACCCGCAAGGCAGCAGAGATTTGAGATCAGCGTCTTCCTTCTCCTAACCACAGCTGACAAGCCCCATCTGAAGCGAATGGTTTTAAGATGCCAGTAACCTGCCTTTGACCCTTTTATTGTCCGTAGAAATGGTTCCATTGGGTCTAGTACCTAAGCCACACGTGATGGCCAGGAGCTAGTTGTCAGAGGCTATTTGAGGAACATGCCATGGGGAGCATTTAATACAGTGCCTGTGAAAAGTACTCACCCCCTGAGAAAGTTTTCATGTTTTATAACGTTGAATCTAAGTGGATTTAATTTGACATTTTTTGACATTGATCAACAGGAAAAGACTCATTCGTGTCAAAGTGAAAACAGGTCTGTACAGAGTGATCTAAATTAATTACAAATATAAAACACAATAATTGATTGTATAAGCATTCACCCTCTTTAATATAACACAACAATTCATCAGTGGTGCAGCAAATTCGTTTTAGAAATTACATAATTAGTTAAGTGAAGATGTTTTGGAGACCTGTGTGCAGTCAAGGTGTTTCAATTGATTGTAGTAAAAATACACCTGTATGTGGAAGGTCCAACTGCTGGTGAGTCAGTATCCTGGCAAAAACTACACCATGAAGACAAAAAAACACTCCAAGCAACTCCATAAAAAGGTTATTGAAAAGCACAAGTCAGGAGATGGATACAAGAAAATTTCCAAGTCACTGAATATCCCCTGGAGTACAGTTAAGTCAATCATCAAAAAAGACAAGAATATGGCACAGCTGTAAATCTCCCTAGAGCAGGCCGTCCTCAAAAACTGAGTGATTGTACAAGAAGGGAGAGGCTGCGTATAAAACAACCATTGCCTGGGTGCTTCGCCAGTTGTAGCTTTATGGGAGAGTGACAAAGAGAAAGACACTGTTGAAAAAAACACATGAAATCTCGGCTGGAGTTTGCCAGAAGTCATGTGGGAGACTCTGAAGTCAGCTGGAAGAAGGTTCTATGGTCTGATGAAACCAAAATTCAGATTTTTGGCCATGAAACTATACGCTACGTGTAGCATTAGCCAGACACTGCACATCATCAAAAACACACCCATGGCTGGACCTGACAGGGGCTGTTCACTCACGACCCCATGCAATCTGACAGAGCTTGAGCAGTTTTGTAAAGAAGAAAGGGGAAAAATTGTAGTGTCCAGATGTGAAAAGCTGATAGAGACCTATCCACACAGACTCGAGGCTGTAACTGCTGCCAAAGGTGCATCTACTAAATACTGACTTGAAGGGGGTGAATACTTATCCAGTCAGTTACTTGGTGTTTTATATTTGTAATACATTTAGATCACTTTGTAGAGATCTGTTTTCACTTTGACATGAAAGATTCTATCTCTGCTGATCATTGTCAAAAAAAGCCAAATTAAATCCACTGTGATTCAATGTTGTAAAACAATAAAACATGAAAACTTCCATGGGTGGCGGGAGGGGGTGAATACTTTTCATAGACACTTGTAGTTAGCGGGAGCTTATCCCCATTTCCACCCTAGGCTACAACACACTGAAACTACAACATCCTATCTATACCCCTCATAATTTTGTATACGTCAAATCTCCCCTCATTTTCCTATGCTCCAGTATTGGGTGTTTCTCAGAAGAGATGTGGAGAGGATGAGGGAAGGAATTCCAGAACTTGGAGCCATGGGCACCAATGGCTGAATGATTAAAGTCTTGACTGATCAAAAGATTGGATTGACAGAGCAGCCCTGACCAACAGGTAGGGCGGCACGATAGAATAGTGGTTGCACCACCAGCAGTCACCAGTGGGGGTTCAATTCCCACCGCTGTTTGTACGTTCTCCCTGTGACCGTGTGGGTTTCTTCTGTGTTCCAATTTCCTCCCACATTCCAAAGGCATATGGGCTCCCTCTACAACAACTAAAAAGGCCCCTTACCTAAGAAAGGATCTGCTGACGTTGGAAAGGGTTCAAAGGAGATTCAGGAGAATGATTCTGGGAATGAAAGGCTTATCATGCGAGGAGTGTTTGATGGTTCTGGGCCTCTGCTCACTGGTATTCAGAAGAATGAGGGGTGACCTTTGTCGAATGGAGAAAGGCCTTGATAGAGTGGATGTGGAGAGGATGTTTTCTATGGTGAGGGAGTCTAAGACTAGAGGACACAGCTTCAGAATAGAGGGACGTCCATTTAGAACAAAGATGAGGAGGAATTTCTTTAGCCAGGGAGTGGTGAATCTGTGGAATTCATTGCCACTGGTGGCTGTGGAGGCCAAGTCATTGGGTATGTTTAACACAGAGGTTGATAAGTTCTTGATTAGTCAGGGCATGAAGGAGTACAAGGAGAAGGCAGAAGACTGGAGCTGAGACAAAAATGGATTAGCCATGATGAAACGGCACAACAGACTCGATGGGCCAAATGGCCTAATTCTGCTCCTATACCTTATGGTATTATGGTTAAGAATATAAATTGTTTATATTCTAATATACAAACTAATCTAATCCATATGAATATAGAGTAAGGAGTTTGTTAATGTGATTCAATATACTCTATCTGGTATTATTATATTTTGTCTTTTGTTTTATAATATCTATTCTCTTGAACTCTATATTCTATATATAGAAATCAAAATCAATAAAAATATTGGAAAAAGAAAGAAAGGTCTTACAAGTAAGATTAGTAACCTCCCAGAATCTCTTTGGAAAGATGTCCATGCAGGTACACAGTGAAAGGCCGCGATCATTACATAGAAACATAGAAAACCTACAGCACAATACAGGCCCTTCGGCCCACAAAGCTGTGCTGAACATGTCCTTACCTTAGAACTACCTAGGCTTACCCATACCCCTCTATTTTTCTAAGCTCCATGTATCCATCCAGGTGTCTCTTAAAAGACCCTATTGTTTCCGCCTCCACCACCGCCGCCGGCAGTGCATTCCACACACTCACCACTCTCTGTGTGAAAACATCCCCCTGACATCCCCTCTGTACCTACTTCCAAGCACCTTGAAACTATGCCCTCTCGTGCTAGCCATTTCAGCCCTGGGAAAAAGCCTCTGACTATCCACATGATCAATGTCTCTCATCATCTTGTACTCCTCTATCAGGTCACCTCTCATCCTCCGTCGCTCCAAGGAGAAAAGGCCGAGTTCACTCAACCTATTCTCATAAGGCATGCTCCCCAATCCAGGCAACATCCTTGTAAATCTCTGCACCCTTTCTATGGTTTCCACGTCCTTCCTGTAGTGAGGCGACCAGAACTGAGCACAGTACTCCAAGTGGGGTCTGACCAGGGTTCTATATAGCTATAACATTACCTCTCGGCTCCCAAACTCAATACCACGGCTGATGAAGGCCTTCTTAACCACAGAGTCAACCTGCGCAGCAGCTTTGGGTGTCCTATGGACTCGGACCCCAAGATCCCTCTGATCCTCCACACTGCCAAGAGTCTTACCATTAATGCTATACTCTGCCATCATATTTGACCTACCTGTTTGTCCTGGGCAGAAGTGGTGCTGGGGCTGGTGGGCCCGATGGGGACAACGTGAACCCACTCTGTGGCCGAAGTGGAAACCCTCGCCAGTCACGGCACCTGCAGCCGGCGCAGAAACGGGGTCCGGGTGGAGTCCGATGTAACTGACGCTACAGTGGCTGGGCACAAAACCGCCTGCAGAATAGAGCAGGAAAGGCTGACAGGGGCAGGACAAGGGATTGGAAACATATCTGTCCGCCCTCCTGGAGAGGATGGTGTCGATGCTGAAGTCAGACATTGGGAGGTGCAATGTTCCTCTACCGATCTCCAGCAGCTGGCAGTTACCCGGACAGTAGTACCGTCACTCCCAGTGCTCTCCCAGGATTTATACTCCTTGGGCTGGGACCTGCATCACTTATCTCAGGGATGTCCTGTGTATTCACATTCCTCAGTCAAATCAGACGCTTCTAACAGTGACAGCCCATTGTTGGGTAAGTGTATGTGTATTTAAAGTGAGGATACCTAATTTAGAAGCAATTAGGGAATCCAATAATCCTGCTCACCTTTGGACAAAGGGTAGGTTGCAAATCACCAGCTTTTGCTTTATAACATAATTAGCAAGTGATCTATTATTCAGGGATCTGCATATATTCTTTACACAGATTAGACAAGACACCAGAATGAACGTTTGTGGGATTGTTTCTTTCACTTTCAGAATCAGGTTTAATATCACCAGCATAGGTTGAGAAATCTGTGCAATACATACAAATGAAAACTGTGAATTACAGTATGAAATATATAAAGTTAAATAAAGCAGTATAATGCAATGCAGAGTAATAGAAAAAAAACAAGAATTACAGCAAGCAATTAAATAGTTAAATAAGAAGTGCAAAAGTAGACATAAAAATTAGTGAGGTAGTGTTAAAGTGAGAAAATCTGCAGATGCTGGGAATCCAAGAGGCACACGCAAAATGCTGGGGAAATTCAGCGGGCCAGGTAAAGTCTATGGAAAGGAGTAAAACAATCAATGTTTGAGGATGAGACTGTTCATCAGGGGGTAGTGTTAATGGGGTCAATGTCAAGTCAAGTCGCTTTTTATTGTCATTTCGACCATAAGCTGCTGGTGCAGTACACAGTAAAAATGAAACAACGTTCCTCTGGGACCATGGTGCTACATGAAACAACACAAAACTACACTAGACTAAGTGAGACAACACAAGGCTACACTAGACTACAAACCTACACAGGACTGCATAAAGTGCACAAAACAGTGCAGGGCAGTACAATAAATAATAAATAATAATTGATAGGATGCAGAAGTGGGCTGAGAAGTGGCAGATGGAGTTCAACCTGGAGAAGTGTGAGGTGGTACACTTTGGAAGGACAAACTCCAAGGCAGAGTACAAAGTAAATGGCAGGGTACTTGGTAGTGTGGAGGAGCAGAGGGATCTCGGGGTACATGTCCACAGATCCCTGAAAGTTGCCTCACAGGTGGATAGGGTAGTTAAGAAAGTTTATGGGGTGTTAGCTTTCATAAGTCGAGGGATAGAGTTTAAGAGTCGCGATGTAATGATGCAGCTCTATAAAACTCTGGCTAGGCCACACTTGGAGTACTGCGTCCAGTTCTGGTCGCCTCACTATAGGAAGGATGTGGAAGAATTGGAAAGGGTACCGAGGAGATTTACCAGGATGCTGCCTGGTTTAGAGAGTATGGATTATGATCAGAGATTAAGGGAGCTAGGGCTTTACTCTTTATACAAGATAATAAGAGGAATAGATAGAATGGATAGCCAGCGCCTCTTCCCCAGGGCACCACTGCTCAATACAAGAGGACATGGCTTTAAGGTAAGGGGTGGGAAGTTCAAGGGGGATATTAGAGGAAGGTTTTTTACTCAGAGAGTGGTTGGTGCGTGGAATGCACTGCCTGAGTCAGTGGTGGAGGCAGATACACTAGTGAAGTTTAAGAGACTACTAGACAGGTATGTAGAGGAATTTAAGGTGGGGGGTTATATGGGAGTCAGGGTTTGGGGGTTGGCACAACATTGTGGGCTGAAGGGCCTGTACTGTGCTGTACTATTCGATGTTCTATGTCTATGTTAAACAAGACAATAGGCACAGTAGAGGACAAATTACAATATAATAGTAAATGATGTAGATGTCAGTCTAGACTCAGGGTATTAAGGAGTCTAATGGCTTGGGGGAAGAAACTGTTGCACAGTCTGGTCGTGAGAGCCTGAATGCTTCGGTACCTTTTGCCAGATGGCAGGAGGGAGAAGAGTTTGTATGAGGGGTGTGTGGGGTCCTTCACAATGCTGTTGGCTTTACGGGTGCAGTGTGTGGTGTAAATGGCTGTAATGGTGGGAAGAGAGACCCCGATGATCTTCTCAGTTGACTTCACTATCCACTGCAGGGTCTTGCGATCCGAGATGGTGCAATTTCCAAACCAGGCAGTGATGCAGATGCTCAGGATGCTCTCAGTACAATCTCTGTAGAATGTGGTGAGGATGGGGTGGTGGGAGATGGACTTTTCTCAGCCTTCGCAGAAAGTAGAGACGCTGCTGGGCTTTCTTTGCTATGGAGCTGGTGTTGAGGGACCAGGTGAAATTCTCTGCCAGGTGAACACCAAGAAATTTGGTGCTCTTTACGATCTCTACGAAGGAGTCATCGATGTTCAGCGGAGAGTGGTCGCTCCATGTCCTCCTGAAGTCAACAACCAGCTCTTTTGTTTTGTTCACATTCAGAGACAGGTTGTTGGCTCTGCACCAGTCTCTTAGCAGCTGCACCTCCTCTCTGTATGCTGACTCCTCGTTCTTGCTGATGAGACCCACCACGGCCGTGTCATCGGTGAACTTGATGATGTGGTTTGAGCTGTGTGTTGCAGCACAGTCGTGGGTCAGCAGAGTGAACAGCAGTGGACTGAGCACACAGCCCTGGCGGGCCCCCGTGCTCAGTGTGATGGTGTTGGAGATGCTGCTCCTGATCCGGACTGACTGAGGTCTCCCAGTCAGGAAGTCTAGGATCCAGTTGCAGAGGGAGGTGTTCAGGCCCAGTAGTTTCAGCTTTCCAATCAACTGCTGAGATTCAGCAGTCAGATGGCGGAGGGGAAAAATTTGTTCCTGAATCACTGAGTGTGTGCCTTCAGGCTCCTGTACCTCCTCCCTGATGGTAGCAATGAGAAGAGGGCACGTCCTGGGTGGTGGGGGTCCTTAATGATGGATGCTGCCTTTTTGAGGTATTGCTTCTTGAAGATGCCCTGGATGCCGGGGAGACTAGTGCCCGTGATGGAGCTGACTGAGTTCACAACTTTCTGCAGCTGATTTTGACCCTGTGCAGTGCCCCCCCGCACCCATACCAGATGGGGATGCAGCCAGTTAGAAAGCTTTCCACGGTACATCTATAGAAATTTACAAGGGTCTTTGGTGGCATACCAAATCTCCTCAAACTCCCAATGAAATATAGTTGCTGTCGTGCCTTCTTTGTAATGGAAACTCACTTGTTCTTTTATCTTTGAGGGCAGCTGATTGGGATGGAATCACAGTGTTTCATTCTCTTGTCACATTCCCAATCCTATTCTGACTATTACATCGCTGGTGTTTAGGGCAGCAATGAAGATCCTCCATCTCTGCCGGTGCTCAGGGCTTCCTTCATTGTGTCAGTAGCTTCCTCTCGGTTTTCACTCCTGTCAGTCATACAAGTCTGAGGTGGAGACTCAGGAATACCCTCACACTCAGATGTAGAAGGATTCTTCATTGCTGTTTCCGTAACAATTTTGTTTTACCAGTCAGGGTTGTTAGCCCTGAGCTGAACCTCCTAACCAGGAGGACCAGTGGACCTCTCTCAGTCTGACCTCTACCCTTTGACCTCTTTAGCATGGGTGACCCTACCAAGAGCCAAAGTATAAAGCCCTGACTCCAGCCAACATAGTTCTCCAGGTTATTGGGGCACACAAGCCTCCAAACCCAACAACAAGGTTGTGGGCATCTTGGAGTTTGTCACATAAACAGGAAAAGATATAAAGAGAGAGGTCAGCTTTATTTCTCACACTGAAACATTGAAACATACTGTGAAATGCATCATTTTGCTGTCAACAATCAGCACAGTCCGAGGATGTTCGGGGAGTAGCCGACAAGTTAGCATGCCCACAACTACCAAAGGAGACGTAAGACGCTCCTTCCCTCCACTAGCTTGCAGGTCGCCCTTGGGCAAGGTGTAGCATCTGCTTAGTCCCCTCCCCAGTCGGGGTAACGTGAAGCCATGGGAGCAGGTGGTGGATGGTCGTATGAGCATCTGGTGCATATTGCAAGTCCTGGTTATGCGACCACTGATGCCAGGTGGACAATATCTGAAGAGTATTGATAGTGGTTGAGGTCATTAAGACCATAAGACAAAGGAGCAGAATTAGGCTATTTGACTTGTTGAATCTGCTCCGCCATTCTGTCATAGTTGACCCATTTCTGTCTCAACCCCATTCTCCTCATAACTTTTCATGCCCTGTCTAATCAAGAACCTACCAACTTCTGTGCTAATGCACTCAGCGACCTGGCCTCCACAGACTCTACAGCTTCATCATCCTCTAGCTAAAGGTATTCCTCCCATCTCCAATAGACACTGCCCAGAAGAGGGCAATGGCAGGCCACTTCTGTAGAAAAATTTGTCAAGAACAATCATGGTCGAGACCATTATCACCCACATCATAGAGCATGGCACATAATGAACAATATACTGTATATTTCTTATAGTAATTTATAGGTTTTTTACATATTGTATTGTATACGACAAATTTGATGAGAGACGTCAGTGATATTGGGCCTGATTTACTGGGGTGTGGAGGAAACCCACATGGTCACAGGGAGGGCAGACAAACTCTTTATACACAGTGGCAGGAATTGAACCGGGATCTTCTGAACACTGGCACTGTGAAGTGTCGTGCTAACCATTAAACGACCGTGACATACAGCCACTGGGGTTTGGTAGCTGAAGAGACTGTGGAGTCATTAGTAATGATCTTTCAAGGATCACTACATTCTGAACGGTTGCAGAGGACTGGGTTGGGGCAGAGTGGTAGCTCAGTGCTCGGCACAATGTTCTACAGTGCCAGCGGCCCGGGTACCATCCCTGCGCTGCCTATAAGGAGTTTGTACATTCTCCCCGTGATGGCACAGGTTTATTCCGGGTGCTCCGGTTTCCTTCCCCAGTCAAAAGACAGTTAACTTGTCATTGTAAATTGTCCTGTGGTTAGGCTAACATTAAATCAGGTGATTACTGGGCGGTGTGGCTCGATGGCCGGAGGGGCTATTCCTCGCTTTATCTCAACAACTGAATAAATGCACATTGAAATAAAGACTGCAATGCATCACTCCTGTCAAATCAAATCTGCGAGGATGCACTGGGCGCAGCCCACAAATGTAGCCGTGCTCTTTTGGCACCAACATAGCAAGCCCACAGTTTATGTTTAACCCATAGATCTTTGGAATGTGCGAAGAAGCTGGGGCACAAAAAGGATACCCTCGAGGTCATGGGGAGAACGCAGAAACTTTTTAGAGACAGATGCAGGAATTGAACCCTGACTGATGATTTCTACAGATGTACGGTGGAGAGCATTCTGACTGGCTGCATCACCACCTGGTATGGGCGGGGGTGGTGGGTGGCTACTGCACAGGATCGAAATAAGCTGCAGAGGGTTGTAAACTCAGTCAGCTCCATTGTGGACACCAGCCTCCATAGTATCCGGGACATCTTCAAGGAGCAATGCCTCAAAAAGGCAGCGTCCATCATTAAGGACCCCATCATCCAGGACATGCCCTCTTCTCATCGCTACCATCAGGGAGGAGGTACAGGAGCCTGAAGACACACACTCAACCATTCAGGAACGGCTTCTTCCCCTCTGCCATCCGATTTCAGAATGGACATTGAACCCATGAGAACAACCTCACTACTTTATTTAAAATTTTTATTATGCAGTACTTATTTAACTCTATACTTATTGCAGTTCACAGTATTTACTCTATTATTATGTATTGCACTGTACTGCTGCCACAAAACAACACATTTCACGACATACGCCGGTAATATTTAACCTGATTCTGATACTGGTGCTACCAAGTGTTACACTAATTGCAATACTGTCAGGCTGCCCTTTAATATAATTATTATGGATGTGCTGAGACACTATAACTTGGCCTTGTATACTTTTAAGCAGTGATCTGTCTGACACAGAATGCCAGCAGGGTGTGGATCCTATGAAAGGTGTTCAGTGGGGAGTCTAGCAAGGTGAGATGACGAGAAGAGGCGTCAGATTCTGCCCTTAACACTGCAACCCCTTGGGCCTTTTGCATTCAGAACTGCCTTCAACTCAATCAGCTCGGAAAAGAGCGAGAATGACAGCGAGGGTGGGGGTGGGGAGGGGAGGGGTGGTGAAACCAACTCCTGGATAACTTCATTCATCACAACTCTGAACCAATTCTACAAACTACAGACTTACTTTCAAGGATTCTTTACAACTCATGTTCTCAGGATTATAAACACGAGAGTCTGTAGCTGCTGGAGATCCAGAGTAACACACACAAAAAATGATTTCTTTTAATCAATTGAATTTAACTGCATGTTAAAAGTTCAATGTAAATTTCATTATAAATGTTCATGTATGTCACCACATACAACCCTCAGATTCATTTTCCTGTGGGCTAACTAGCAAGTCTATAGAACAGTAACTATAACAGGATCAATGAAAGATCAACCAGAGTGCAGAAGACAACAAACTGTGCAAATTCAAATATGAATACATAACAAGAACGTGAGATAATGAAATAGAGTCATTAAAGTGAGATAATTGATTGTGGAAACATTTCAATGATGGGGCAAGTGAGTGTCGTTATCCCCTTTTGTTCAAGAGCCTGATGGTTGAGGGATAGTAACTGTTCCTGAACCTGGTGTATGTCCTGAGGCTCTTATACCTTCTTCCAGATGGCAGCAGTGAGAAGAGAGCATGGCCTGGGTGGTGGGGATCTCTGATGATGGATGCTGCTTTCCTGCGACAGCATTTTATGTAGATATACTCAGTGGTTGGGAGGACTTGACCCGTGACGTAAAGTCCTCTTGGGGCTGAATCCACTAACTTTCGTAGGATTTTCCATTCAAAGGCAGTGGTGATTCCATGATGCGATGCAGCCAGTTAGTATACTGTTCATGACACATCTATAGAAGCTTGTCAAGTTTTAAATGCCATGCTGACTTCTAAGGAAGTGCTTTCTTCGCAATTGCACTTAAGTGCTGGCCCAGGACACACCTAGGAGATAGGAATTTAAAGTGCTGTCTCTCCCAACCTCTGATCATCCGATGAGGACCGGTTCATGGACCTCTGGTTTCCCTCTCCTGGTCCATAATCAGTACCTTGATTTTGCTGACATCTAATACTCCTCATATGACAAGGCTTTCAATTCCAGAATCATTTATTTTGGAGCACATCACGTTTGTCCCCTTGAAGTTACGGCGAAGACCCTAGCTTTCCAAACACATCCTACAGTGGGAATAATTAATGCAGTCTGTTGAGTGTTTGACAATAAAGCATAATTTACCTCGCCTCAGTACTTCACAGGCATTGAGTTGTCACCACAAACGGCAAATCATCTATTAACTGGTAACTGGTATCACCTGCTCGTTTACATTAGTCATAGAGCATGACAGCACAGAAACAGGCCCTTCAACCCATCTAGTCCATGCTTAACTGTTACTCTGCCTAGTCCCATCACGAGCAATCCCTTCCCACCCTTACTTGGAATGTAGAAGATTAGGAGATTTGATAAGAGGTGTACAAAATTAAGAGGGGTATAGATAGGGTAAATGCAAATGGGCTTTTTCCACTGAGGCTGGGTGGGACTTCAACCAGAGGTCATGGGTTAAGGGTGAAAGGTGAAAAGTTAAAGGGGAACATGAAGGGAAACTTCTTCACTCAGAGGGTGGTGATAGTGTGTAATGAGCTGCCAGTGCAAATGGTGCATGCAAGGTTGATTTTAACATTTAAGAGAAGTTTGGATAGGTGTATGAATTGGAGGGATATGGAGGGCTGTGGACCCAGTGCAGGTTGATAGGACTAGACAATTTAAATGGTTTGGCATGGGCTGAGCGGTCTGTTTCTATGCTGTGCTCTTTTTGTGACTCTATGACACCATGGAAGACATTTTCCACAGGCAGCATCCATCATGAAGGATCCTCAACACCCCGACCAAGCACCATCAGAAAAGAAGTACAGGAATCAGAATCAGGTTTAATGCACCGGCATATGTTGTGAAATTTGTCGTTTTGCAGCAGCAGAACATTGCAGCACATAATAATAGAGAAAAAATGTGAATTACAGTAAATATATATATACACACACACACACACCACCTTTTTGAGACATCGCCTTTTAAAGATGTCCTCGATACCGGGGAGCCTATAACCCCTGATGGAGCTGACTTAAGTCTACAACTCTCTGCAGCTTACTTCCATCCTGTGTAGTGCCCGCCCCCCCCCATACCAGACGGTGATGCAGCCAGTTAGAATCCTCTCCACAGTACTTCTGTAGAAAGTTGTGAGGGTTTTTGGTGACTTATCAAATCTCCTCTACCTCCTAACGAAGTATAGTCGCTGTTGTGCCTTCTTTGAGTATGGGGAAGAACCTCCCTCTACGATTCAGGAACAACTTCTTTTCCTCTGCCATCAGATTTCTGAATGGGCATTGAACCTATGAACTATCTCACTATTGCTTTCTTTTTGCCATTTTTTTGAAATTCATAGGGATTTTACATCTTTTCACTGCACTGCTGTCACAAAACAACAAATTCCATGTCATTTTGAGAGGGCTAGAATATAAAAATAAGGATGTAAAGCTGAGGCTTTATAAAGCGCTGGTGAGGTCTCACCTCAGAGCACCGTGACCAGTTTGGGCCCCTTATCTAAACAGGGATGTGTGGACATTGGAAAGGGTACAGAGGAGGCCCATGAAAATGAGTCTGGGAGTGAAAAGGAGCGTTGGATAAATCTGGGCCTGTACTCACTGGAATTCAGAAAATGAGGGGGGATCTTATTGAAACCTATTGAATGTTGAAAGGCCTGGAGAGAGTGGATGTGGAGAGGATGTTTCCAGAGACCAGAGGTCACAACCTCAGAATAGAGGGAATTCCCTTTAAAGTGGAGATGGGAAGGAATTTATTTAGCCAGAGAGTGGTGAATCTGTGGAATTTGTTGCCACAGGTGGCTCTGGAGGCCAAGTCACTGGGTATATTTAAGCCTGATTTAGATTCTTGATTGGTCGGGGCATGAAGGGATATGGGGAAAAGGCAGGAGATTGGGGCTGAGAGGGAAATGGATCAGCCTTGATGAAATGGCAGAGCAGACTTGATGAGCCAAATGACCTAATTCTCTTCCTATATCTTATGGTGTTATGTCAGTGATTCTAATTCTGGATGAATTCACCAAATGACACTAGGAATGCAGGGTTTTGTATAATCTTTTTTGTTAAGGATACAATCTATCTTTGAAGAGGAAACTCTGGGTCTCTCCAGCCCCGTGGCTCTTTCAGATCCCAGCACTGTGCTGTAGAGTGTGTGTGTGTGTGTGGGGGGGGGGCGGAGGACACAATAAATGCTAAGAAACAAAATAATAATAATAATAATCTGTATGACATCGGTTATTATAGTTAGGACAATTCATAATAACCAACTGGATATAATAACCCAGGATAAACAAGCAAGAACATCTTACTTAATAGATACAGCCATTGTAAACACACACAACAAACAGAAAGCACTAAGTGGAAAACACCAGAAAATGCTGAGTTAAAAGAGGAAATTGAAAGGCTTAATAGTAATATTTATTATCACACCCAAGTTGTTGGGTATATTTAAGTCAGAGGTTGACAGATTCTTGATTATTCAGAGCATGAAGGGATACGGGGAATAAGGCAGGAGATTTTGGCTGAGAAGGAAAATGGATCATCCATGATGAATAGCAGAGGAGACTCGAAGGGCCAAATGACCTAATTGTGCTCCCTTATCTTATGGTCTAATCTACAACTGGTATTAACACAAAAGCACTACACAATAGCATTAGCCCAACACAGCAATATTTATGTAAATCTTCAGAAAGCCACAATACAAAACGCCATTGGAATAGTCCAAAAGTTCTTAGCAACTGAGAAATGTGTGTGCTTGGCTATGTCCCTATCTCAGGTTTTACCAGTCTGAGCTGAGAAAAAATAAAGTGCAATATAATAAGCATTAAATATCAAGAACATGATATGAATTGTAAAATCAATACATTGAAATGCGACATTAGGTAATGTGTTATTAGATAACAGCAGACAGTTAAAATTCCAGTTTGGAGATATTTCTGGTACATGCAAGATGGGAAATGTGTATTTCAGTGGCTCAGCAGAATAGGTAATGAGTTTAAAATCCCATCTGGTGGGATTGCCTTAAGTAACAGTTGTTATGAGTCTAACAACTCATTTAAAAGCACAAACAGAAGGAGATTGCCCTTGGGTTTACAGACAATGGGATGTGTAATGCATGAATATGGATGAACTAACAGGAATCACACACCATTAACTGTGCAGAGGAGTTAGCAATGCATATTCAGCTACATCTGAATCCTCCATGTAGATATCCAAATGATACCTCAAAAAATGTGTCCATCATCAAGGAGCCCCATCACCCAGGACATACCTTGTTCTCATTGCTACCATCAGGGAGGAGATACCGAAGCCCGAAGACCCACACTCAGTGATTCAGGAACAGCTTCTTCCCCTCTGCCATCCGATTTCTGAACGGACATTGAACCCATGAACACTACCTCACTACTTTTTTTTTCTTTTTGCACTATTTATTTAATTTAACATTTTAAATATACATGCAGTAGCTATAAAAAGTATTCACTCCTCCCCCTCCCTTGGAAGTTTTCATGTTTTATCGTTTTACACTACTGAATCGCAGTGAATTTAACTTGGCTTTTTTGACACTGATCAACAGAAAAAGACTCTTTCATGTCAAAGTGAAGTGATCGAAATTAATTATAAAACACAAAATAATTGATCGCATAAGGGTTTAACCCTTTTAATAAGACGCACCAAATTATCACTGGTGCAGCCAATTTGTTTCAGAAGTCACAGAATTACTTAAATGAAGATCATCTGTGTGCAGTCAAGGTGATACAATATGTAAAAGTAACTCAAGGAATCAGTTATGCAGAGACAGTAAAAGAATTTGATGAAAAAAAGGCTGTCAAGCAAACAAGTACAGGGAATAATAAACTGGTGAATTGTGAGAGCTGAAATATGAAAAATAAGGATACACTATTAATGAGTAGAAAGGATTTCGTGCTTTTTACGGTGGATGCAATTAATTGTTCAGCGCAAATGAGCAAAAGAACTGAGAAAATTAAAATTATTGTCAAGTCTGCGGAAAAGTATCTTGGTATTAAAGGGATTAGGTGGGAAGAAGTCAAAGAAACGCTGAATAGAGGATCCAACAGTTCACAGGCAGGGGAGATGGAATGTTAATGGCAGTATGTTTATCGCAAATGGTCAAGAATTTAAGAAATGTTTCAGAACTGAAAGAAGATACTCATATTTTATGGTTGAAGCCCAGGGTAAATGTGCAGAACTCCAACAGCAAATAGAAGTACCCGACAAGAACAACGGTGAGTTGGAAAGAGATTGGAAAGTGGAGGAAATTATTACAAGGATACAAAAGGAAAAGGAATTTGTTGCAAAGTGAATTATCTACATTCAGATTGTAAAATGAAAACATGGAAGCAAATGAAGAAGAACTCCGAGGTCTCAGTAAACAACTGCAGGCTACGATCCAAGAAAAGGAAAACCTGAAAAAGCAGATAGACTTAAAAGTATAACGTGCAATAATTACTATTCTTTAACAAGTTGATTTTAGTCTTACAAGTGATGTAGATGAAATCAATGTAATTGAGGTAATGCAACTACACGAAAACGTGACAAAATTAGGGAAGAATAGCAGTTTGCGGCATTATCTAATGAGAGCATTAAGCAGTCACGAGGAATTGCAACTACAGAGTGATGCTAATAGAGAACTGCAGGCTGAACTAGATTGTCTAAAGTAGAGAACTCCAGGACATATTTGGTTGGAACACCACAAGTCTAGCAGGTGGCAGTAATGCACTAAAAACTAGTTGTCAACCGCCGTAAAACAAAAAAGAAGAAGAAGAAGAAGCAGTCAAGGTGATTGTGGTAAAAGTACACCTGTATCTGGAAGGTCCAACTGCTGGTGAGTTAGAATCCTGGCAAAAACTATACCATAAAGACAAAATAACCACTTCAAGCAACTCCGCAGAAAGGTTATTGAAAAGCACAAGTCGGGAGATGGATACAAGAAAATTTCCAAGTCACTGAATATCCCCTGGAGTACAGTTAAGTCAATCATCAAAAAAGACAAGAATATGGCACAGCTGTAAATCTACCTAGAGCAGGCTGTCCTCAAAAACTGAGTGACCGTGCAAGAAGGGAGAGACTGCACATACAACTGTTGTCCGTGTGCTTCACCAGTCACAGCTTCATGGAAGAGTGGCAAAGAGAAAGCCACTGTTGAAAAAATCTCACATGAAATCTTGGCTAGAGCTTGCCAGAAGGGATGTGGAAGACTCTGAAGTCAACTGGAACAAGGTTCTATGGTCTGAAACCAAAATTGAGCATTTTGGCTATCAGACTAAATGCTATGTTTCATATAAGCCAAACACTGCACATCACCAAAAACACACCCGTGAAGCATGGTGGTCGCTGCATCATGCTGTGGGGATGCTTCACTGCAACAGGCCCTGGAAGGCTTGTGAAGGTAGAGGGTAAAATGAATGCAGCAAAATACAGGGAAATCCTGGAAGAAAACCTGATGCAATCTGCAAGAGAACTGTGACTCATGTCTGACGAATCTCATAGAATTTTTTGAGGATGTAACTAGTAGAGTGGATAGGGGAGAACCAGTGGATGTGGTATATTTGGATTTTCAAAAGGCTTTTGACAAGGTCCCACACAGGAGATTAGTATGCAAACTTAAAGCACACGGTATTGGGGGTAAGGTATTGGTGTGGGTGGAGAATTGGTTAGCAGACAGGAAGCAAAGAGTGGGAATAAACGGGACCTTTTCAGAATGGCAGGCGGTAACTAGTGGGGTACCGCAAGGCTCAGTGCTGGGACCCCAGTTGTTTACAATATATATTAATGACTTGGATGAGGGAATTAAATGCAGCATCTCCAAGTTTGCGGATGACACGAAGCTGGGTGGCAGTGTTAGCAGTGAGGAGGATGCTAAGAGGATGCAGGGTGACTTGGATAGGTTGGGTGAGTGGGCAAACTCATGGCAGATGCAATTTAATGTGGATAACTGTGAAGTTATCCACTTTGGTGGCAAAAATAGGAAAACAGATTATTATCTGAATGGTGGCCGATTAGGAAAAGGGGAGGTGCAACGAGACCTGGGCATCATTATACACCAGTCATTGAAAGTGGGCATGCAGGTGCAGCAGGCGGTGAAAAAGGCGAACGGTATGCTGGCATTTATAGCGAGAGGATTCGAGTACAGGAGCAGGGAGGTACTACTGCAGTTGTACAAGGCCTTGGTGAGACCACACCTGGAGTATTGTGTGCAGTTTTGGTCCCCTAATCTGAGGAAAGACATCTTTGCCATAGAGGGAGTACAAAGAAGGTTCACCAGATTGATTCCTGGGATGGCAGGTCTTTCATATGAAGAAAGACTGGATGAACTGGGCTTGTACTCGTTGGAATTTAGTAGATTGAGGGGGGGATCTGATTGAAACGTATAAGATCCTAAAGGGATTGGACAGGCTAGATGCGGGAAGATTGTTCCCGATGTTGGGGAAGTCCAGAACGAGGGGTCACAGTTTGAGGATAGAGGGGAAGCCTTTTAGGACCGAGATTAGGAAAAACTTCTTCACACAGAGAGTGGTGAATCTGTGGAATTCTCTGCCACAGCAAACTGTTGAGGCCAGTTCATTGGCTATGTTTAAGAGGGAGTTAGATATGGCCCTTGTGGCTACGGGGGTCAGGGGATATGGAGGGAAGGCTGGGGCGGGGTTCTGAGTTGGATGATCAGCCATGATCATAATAAATGGCAGTGCAGGCTCGAAGGGCCGAATGGCCTACTCCTGCACCTATTTTCTATGTTTCTATGTTTCTATGACTTGGGAGAAGATTTGTTTTCCAGCAAGACAATGACCCCAAGCATAAAGCTAAAGCTACACAGGAATGGCTTAAAAACAACAAAGTTAATGTCCTGGAGTGACCAAGTCAGAGTCCAGACCTCAATGCAATTGTGAATTTGTGTGTGGACTTGAAAAGGACTGTTCACTCATTATCCCCATGCAAACTGACAGAGCTTGAGCAGTTTCGTAAAGAAGAAAGAAGAATGGGGAAAATTGCAGTGTCCAGATGTGCAAAGCTGATAGAGACCTATCCACACAGACTCAAGGCTGTAATTGCTGCCAAAGGTGCATCTATTAAATACTGACTTAAAGAGGGTGAATACTTATGCAACCAATTATTTTGTGTTTTATATTTGTAATTAATTTAGATCAATGTAGAGACCTGTGTTCACTTTGACGTGAAAGAGCCTTTTTCTGTTGATCAGTGTCAAATAATCCAAAATTATATCTACTGTGATTTAATTTTGAAAGACAACAAAGCATGAAAACTTCTGTATACATTCATATGGTAATTCATAGCCTCTTCTCTGCATTATTATGTATTGCATTGTTCTGCTGCCATAAAGATAACAAGTTTCACGATATATGCTAGTGATATTAAACCTGATTTTGATTCTGATGTAGATATGCCAGTATTTTTTACTTAACCCCACATAATCTCCAATTCAGAATGCTTTTAAGAGGCTCACTTTAACTCTGAAATAATTATCCAAAAACATAAATCCAATCAAAATAGTTTGTTTGTTTGTTTATTTATTTATTTATTGAGATACAACATGGAGTGGGCCCTTCCACCTCCTCGAGCCTAGCTATCCCCCAATTTAATCCTAGCCTAAGCATGGGTAAATTTTAGACTGTGGAGAGAAACTAGAGCACCCAGAGGAAACCCATGCAGTCATGGGGAGAATACAAACTCTTTATAGCAGCAGTGAGAATATGGGACCTGAGATATTGGGTATCGTATCTGGGACCTCCTTGCTTGCCAAGAAGCTAGACACAGATCAGAGAAACAACACTTTATATTGGTGCAGTTTCCAAGCTGACAACGTCAATGAGCACCACGGTGGTGTAGCAGTTACAGCGAGAGTATTACAGCATTGATGCTTGTTCAATACCAGCGTCCTCTGTAAGCAGGTTTTCGTACGTTCCTTTCCATGAGCGCATGGGTTTCCTCCAGGTGCTCCAGTGTCCTCCCATGGTACAAAGACCTACCGATGAGTAGGTTAATTGGTCATTGTAAAGTTAACTTTTCTGATTAAGCTAGGGTAAAATCGGCTCAAAGGGCATGCTGAATCTCTAAATTAAAAAAAAGTTGATTTCTCTGACTTCCGGGAACCACATCTCTCTGTCTCCCAACCCCAGTCAATCCTCTCTATCTCTCAAACCCAAACCACTACTCTCTGTCCCACAATCTCAACCAATCCCCTCTGTGTCTGAACCCCAACCACTGCTCCCTGTCCCAAAACACCAACCATTCCTCTGTTTGCCAAAACCCAACCCCTCTACTCTGTCCCCAACCCCAACAATGCCTCTCTGTCCCCAACCCCAACAATGCCTCTCTGACCCCCAACATGCCAACCACTCCTCTCTGACCCCCAACACCAAACAATTCTCTCTGTCCCCAAAATCAAACCACTCCTCTCTGGTCACCCAAACCCCAACCAATGTTCTCTTACCCAACACCAATGACTCCTCTCTGTTCCCCAAACACAACTACTCTTCTTTGTACCCCACCGCTAAAGCCAACCACTTCTCACTGCCCTCCAACCCAACCAACATTCTCTGTACTCAACCCCAATCAATCCTCTCTGTTCCCCAAACCCCAACCACTGTTCTCTGTGCCCCAACACAAACCACTTCTCTCTGTCCCCTAAACCTAAATGATTCTCTCAGTCCCCCAAACCAAATACTCCTCTCAGACTCCCAACCCCTCTTTTCAGTGCTCCAAACCCAACTACTCCTCCCTGCCCCCAACCCCAACGCCTCCTTTCTGTCCTCCTACCCCAGCCATTCATCTCTGTTCCCCAACACCAACCTATCCGATCTGTCCACCAAGCCCAACACTGCTCTCAGTCCCCCAAACCCAACCACTCCTCTCTGAACCCCAGTATAAAACCCAACACTGTTCTCGGTCCTCCAACACCAACCACTCTTCCCTGATCCCCAACCTAACTACTCCTCTCTATACCACAAACCCAGCCGCTACTCTCTGTCCCCAACCACAACCCCTATTCTCTGTCCTCCAAACCCAACCACTCCTCTCTGTGGCCCAACCCTACTGACTTGTCTCAGTCCTCCAACCCAGCCCTTCCTCTCTTTCTCCCAACCAGAACTGCTCCTCTCTGTCCCCCACCCCAACCAACCCACTCTGTTCCCACCCACTCCTCTCTGTACCCCAACAACTACCAATCCTCTCTGTCCCCAACCCCAACCACCCTATGCTGTCCCAAACCCACACCAATCCTCTCTGTCTGCCAAACCCAAGCACTCCTGTCTGTACATCAGTATATAACCCAACCACTTCTCACTGTCCTTCAGTCCCAACCACAACTCTCTGTCCCTCAACCACAACCACTTTCTCTGTCCTCAACCACAACCACTCTTCTTTGTTGCACACATCCAAGTACTCCTCTCAGTTCTCCGACCCCCCCCCCCTCATTCCACCAAAACCAACAACTCTTCTCTGTCCCAAACCCAACCACTTCCCTGTCCTCCAAATCCGCAAACACTCCTCTCTGTCCTGATCCAAACCACTTCTCTCTATCCTCCAACCTCTCCTCTCTGACCCCCAAAACCAACCACTCTTCTCTATCTCCCAATACCAACCCTTCCTCTCTTTCCCCCAACCCTATCCAATCCTCAGTCCCCCAACTCCAAACACTTCTCACTGAATGCCAACCCCAAATACTCCTCTCTGTCCCCAATCCCAACCATTCCTCTGGCCTCAAACTTCTGTTCTCTGTCCCCCAACCTGTTTTTGTCTGTCTCTCTACCCCAATCACTCCTCTCTGTTCCCCAACCCCAACCACTCCTCTCTGTCGCCCAGCCGCAACCATTCCTCAGGGTCCTCACCCCAACCATTCCTTTCTGTTCCCAACCTCAACCACTTCTTTCTGTACCCCAAACCCAACCATTAATATCTGTCCACACCCCAACTCATCCTCGCTGTCCCTCAAGCCCAGCCACTCCTCTCTGTTCCCCAGCCCCAACCACTTCTCTCTATCTCCCAACCGCAACCACGCCTCTCTTTCACCAAATATCAAGTGCTTCTCTCTGTACCCCAAACCCAACCACTCCCCTCTGTCCCTCAATGCCAACCATTCTTCTCTGTCCCCCAACCCATCCTCTCTTTCACCCAGCACCACTCACTCCTCTCTGACCCCTAACCCAACCTCTTTCCTGACCCCTAACCCAACCCCTTCTCTCTGCCCACAACCCCAACCCCTTCTCTCTGCCCTACAATCCCAACCACTACTCTCTGTCCCACATACCCAACCATTTCTCTCCATCCACCAACCTTAACCACTTTTATCTGTCCCCAACCCCAACCGTTCTAGTCTTTCCCCAATACAAACCATTTGTCTCTATATTCCAAATGCAGCCACTTCTCTCTGTCCCCACCCAACCCCTCCTCTCTGTCCCTTTGTCCCTCAATGCCAACCCTTCCTCTCTTTCCCCAACCCCAACTATTCCCCTGACCCCTAACCCTTTCTCTCTGTTCCCCCAACCCCACTACTCCTCTCTCCCCAACTCCAATCACTCCTCTGTCGACAAGCCACAACCATTTCTCTCTCTCCCCAATCCCTTCCACCTCTCTGTACCCCAAACCCAACCACTCCTCTCTGTCCCCCAGCCATTCTTCTTTATCCCCCAACCCCAACCCTTCCAATCTTTCACCCAATACCAATGACTCATCTGTGTACCTAAACCCCAACCATTCCTCTCTGACCCCATCTCAAACCACTCTTCTCTGTTCCCCCACCCCAACCCCTCCTCTCTGTCCCTCAACCACAACTGCTCACTTCTGTCCCTCAACACCAACCGTTCTTCTCTGTACCCCAAACATAACCCTTCCTCTCTTTCCCCATCCCCAACCACTCCTCTCTGTCCCTCATCCCCAACCACTCCTCCCTGTCCTTCATCCCCAACCACTCCTTTCTGTCCCTTATCCCCAACCACTCCTCTCTGTCCCTCATCCACAACCACTCCTTCTTGTCCCTCATCCCCAACCACTCCTCTCTGTCCCTCATCCACAACCACTCCTTCTTGTCCCTCATCCCCAACCACTCCTCTCTGTCCCTCATCCACAACCACTCCTCTCTGTCCCTCATTCCCAACCACTCCTCTCTGTCCCTCATCCACAACCACTCCTCTCTGTCCCTCATCCCCAACCACTCCTCCCTGTTCCTCATCCCCAACCACTCCTCTCTGTCCCTCATTCCCAACCACTCCTCTCTGTCCCTCATCCACAACCACTCCTCCTTGTCCCTCATCCCCAACCACTCCTCTCTGTCCCTCATCCACAACCACTCCTCTCTGTCCCTCATTCCCAACCACTCCTCTCTGTCCCTCATCCACAACCACTCCTCTCTGTCCCTCATCCCCAATCACTCCTCTCTGTCCCTCATCCACAACCACTCCTCCCTGTTCCTCATCCCCAACCACTCCTCTCTGTCCCTCATTCCCAACCACTCCTCTCTGTCCCTCATTCCCAACCACTCCTCTCTGTCCCTCATCCACAACCACTCCTCCTTGTCCCTCATCCCCAACCACTTCTCTCTGTCCCTCATCCCCAACCACTTCTCTCTGTCCCTCATCCACAACCACTCCTCCCTGTCCCTCATCCACAACCACTCCTCTCTGTCCCTCATTCCCAACCACTCCTCTCTGTCCCTCATCCACAACCACTCCTCCTTGTCCCTCATCCCCAACCACTTCTCTCTGTCCCTCATCCCCAACCACTTCTCTCTGTCCCTCATCCACAACCACTCCTCCCTGTCCCTCATCCCCAACCACTCCTCTCTGTCCCTCATTCCCAACCACTCCTCTCTGTCCCTCATCCACAACCACTCCTTTCTGTCTTCCAACCCCGTCTCTCTGTCCTCAACCCCAATAGTACTATCCTCTAACCACAACCATTTCTCACTGTCCCCTAACCCCTTCTCTCTGTTCCTAACCCCTTCTCTCTGTCCTCCTACCCCATGTCCTTCTCTCTGTCCCCCATCGCCAACACCTTCTGTCTGACCCCCTTTCACAACCACTCCTCTCTGATGCCCCCATTCACAACCTCTCCTCTCTGTCCCCCATTCACAACCTCTCCTCTCTGTCCCCCATTCACAACCTCTCCTCTCTGACCCCCATTCACAACCACACCTCTCTGTCCCCCATTCACAACCTCTCCTCTCTGACCCCCATTCACAACCTCTCCTCTCTGACCCCCATTCACGACCACTCCTCTCTGTCCCCCATTCACAACCTCTCCTCTCTGACCCCCATTCACAACCTCTCCTCTCTGAACCCGCTCCGAACCGCTCCTCTTGGATGCTCCAACCCCAACCACTTCTCACTGTCTCTAACCCCAACCATTCCTCTGTCCCCTAACCCCTTCTCTCTGTCCCTCAACCCCTTCTCTCTGACCCCCTATACCAACCCCTTCTCTCTGTCCCCCATATCTAACCACTCTTCTCTGTCCTTCATCTGCAAACACTTCTCTCAGTCCTCTATCTTCAAACATTTTTCTGTTCCCAGTACCAACCACTGACTCCAACCCCTCCTGTGTCCCCAATCCCAATCACCTCTCTCTGTTTCCCAAACCCAACTACTCCTCTCTCTCCCTCAACCCCCACCACTCCTCTCTGTCCCCAACCCTAATAATTCTCCTGTCCCCCAAGTTCAACCGCTGCTCCCTTTTCCCCAATACCAACTACTTCTCTCTGTACCTTTAACCCAACCAATCTTCTCTGTCCCCCAACCCCTTCTCTCTGTCTCTCAACCCCAACCACTCCACACTGTACCACAACACCAATCATTCCTCGCTGTCACCCAAACCCAACCCTTCCACTCTCCCCCCAACCCCATCCACACTCTCTGTCCCCAACCCCTTCTCTCTGTCCCGCTACCCCAACCCTTTCTCCCTGCCCCACAAACCCAACCACTCCTGTCTGTTCCACTTACCCAACCACTCCCCTCTGTCCCCAACCCCAACCTCTACTCTCCATCCACCAACCCCAGCCATTCCTCTCTGTACTCTAACGCCAACCACTTTTCTCTGTCCCTCAACCCCTCCTACTTCTCTCTCTTCCCTACCCCAACTCTCCTAAACCCAACTGATCTTCCCTGTCCCCAACCCTCCTTCACTGTCCTCCAATCCCAACCACTCCTCTCTGTCCCCAATACCCACCAACTCCTCACTGCCCACCACTCCTCTCTGTCCTCAAAACCCAACCAGTTTCCTCTGACCCCCAACCTCACCACTCCTCTCTGTCCCCCAGATCCAACCACTCATCTGTCTTCCAAATGAACCACTTCTCTCTGTCCCCCAACCCAAACCAACCAGTGACTCTGATCCGTCCACCAACCACTCTTCTATTACCCCCAACCCCAACCACCCCTTTCTTTCCCTCAAATCCATCCCTCTTTGTGTACCCTATCTCTCTGGCCCTTTCTCTCACTCCTCGGTCCATCATCCTTACATCTTGCCCTCTTGTGCCCCACATCCTACCCTGTATTTCATGGTCCATGGTTCTCTGCAATCATATTCCATCTTTTCCAGCCCATTCCCTCTTCCACCTGTTACCTGTCAGCTCATTACATCATTTCCACTTTTCCCTTTCTCCCTCACCTGCCTACCTCCTTCCTCCCAGGTTTGCCTCTCACTCAACAAGCTCGTGCCCCTCCACTTTCCTGCCCTTTTATTCTAGCTTCTGTCCTTCTTCTTTCCAGTACCGATGAAGGGTTTTAGGAGAATGGGTGAAGAATTGGCTGATGGAAAAGAGTGTTGAGATGTGCATGGTCATGCGCCTTGGTAGAAGAAATAAAGGCATAGACAGTATTCTAAATGGGGAGCAAATTCAGGAATCGGGGATGTGAAGGGGCTTAGGAGTCCTCGTTAAAGATTCCCTAAAGGTTATCTTGCACGTCAAGTCGGTGGTTAGGAAGGCAAATGCAATGTTAGCACTCATTTCGTGAGGTCTAGAACAGAAGAGTAAAGGTGTAATGCTGAGTGTTTATAAGGCAGTGGTGAGGTCTCACCTGGAGTACTGTGAGCTGCTTGGGGCCTATTATCTTAGAAAGGATGTGCTGACATTGGAGAGGATCCAGAGGAGGTTCACGAGAATGTTCACAAGGAACATTAAACTACTCTCAGCCTGAACTCCCTGGAATTTAGAAGACTTGCAGAGGTTGTGAATATCATTGAAACCTCCCCACCACTGAGGATTGTTAAATAGGTGATGCCTCAAGAAGGCAGCCTGCTTCATAAAGACCCTCACCATCCAGGCCGTGCCCTCTTCTCATTGCCAGCAGCAGGGAGGAGGTACAAGAGCCTGATGATACATAGACTATGTTCCAGGAACAACTTCTTCTCCTCTGCCATCTGATTTCTGAAAGGACATTGAACCTACCTCAGAATTTTAACTCTCTTTTGCACTATTTTAATATATATTGTTACGTACCCCATAACTGGGTTGTCAAACCAGCAGAAATGGAACACTCGTTGGAATCTGTGATTATGAGAAACTAATAAAGTTTTATTAACAAAAATAAGTAATACAGTACACTAACTGCAAGGATGTAAATGTAACAGATTAGCAATGATAGTATACACATATACACAGAAATAGGGTAATAGGAATCAACCAAGCTCTATTGCAGTCTAGGGGTAAAATGATCAGTCTTAAGGTGAAGCAGAGTTCAGTTCAGTCTAGTTTAGTTCGAAGTAATCGCTGTTGACAGTTGAGGTTTCAGGCAAACCTTTTGATGCCTTCTGATCCCGCTGTAGTGACCGACTGTGACCCCTCCGTTCCGGATGCGACCGTTCTTCCGTGGTGAACCCGGCCTTCAGGCAAGGGTGGACACACACCAGGTTCCCACCGATCGTACCTTTACACCCTGTGAGCCTCTGACCGATTCCCGTGAATCGGTCCTCCAAACTTCCACCAACTTGTGGGGCACAATGCTCTTTCCAGGTTCTCGTGGCGTGTGTGTTGTGCCTTAGCAAACCTGCTATTTTATCCCCATGATGGGGTATCACCTGTCCATCAAACTTCACACTTCCTATTGTCTCAGCAGGATTGTTAATGAATAGTTCAGATTCAAAGCAAACTGTCTGTGGCAGACGCCAACATACCGAATTACGTGTCTCACTCTCGTTATCTCTCTCTTCTCTCTTATTAGCATTTTGAATGGCTCTCCGTTGTTTCTCATTAACAGCATCCGTTCTGCAGCTCTGCTTGGCTTCACACATGACACCCCCACCCTTAAAAGAATTTTTACCGGGGATAAGAATTACAGGTATGAATGCACATTATAAAATATACACTAATATGCAGGTAGTTATCAACTATTCGGTTAATACAGAGAACTTTAAATTTTAACACCTGGACAGACAATCAGCAATCACATTGTCGATTCCTTTTACACGTTTTATCTGTATATCAAATTCCTGTAATACCAGACTCCAACTTAACAAGCGTTTGTTTTTATCCTTCATTGTGGTCAAAAACACCAATGGATTGTGATCAGTGTAAACTATCAGTGGTTTCTGTGCTGGACAAATATAAACCTCAAAATGTTGTAATGCCAAAATGATTGTCAGTAATTCCTTTTCCACAGTGGAATAATTTCTCTGATGGACATTAAACTTCTTAGAAAAATAAGCTACTGGATGTTCAATTCCCTCTTTGTCTGTCTGCAACAGCATCGCCCCGGCTGCTTCGTTGCTAGCATCTGTTGCTAGGGAGAAGGGTTTTGAAAAGTCAGGCGCATTCAATACAGGGTGGTGACACAATATCACCTTCAAACTCTCGAAGGCTTGTTGACAAAGGTCGTTCCGCACAAACTTCTCTTTCTTCGGCAAGAGCTTAGTAAGAGGGAGGGTAATATCTGCAAAATTTTTACAAAACTTCCGATAGTATCCCACCATCCCCAAGAACCTTCTCAGGGCCCTCTTGTCCGTCGGGATGGGAACTTCAAGGATAGCCTGCACCTTAGCCTGCATCGGTGCCAGCTGCCCCTGTCCTACCTCATACCCCAGATATGTGACCTTAGCGTGGCTGAACTCACTTTTCGCGAGGTTCGCTGTCAGGTTGGCTTCAGACAGCTGTTTAAACAGTTCCACAATGTGCTCCTCCCACGTGTCACTCCAGACCACCAAAATGCTTCTGCGTTTTTTAACTCTTTTATCGCTGAATTAATCATCCTTTGGAAGGTTCCTGGGGCGTTCTTCATGCCAAAAGGTAAAACATTATACTCGTATAACCCAGATGGAGTGACAAATGCTGAGATTTCTCTAGCCTGGTCGGTTAAAGGAACACACCAGTATCCTTTCAGCAAATCGATCTTTGTGATGTACTTAGCCCTCCCCACTTTACCGATGCAATCGTCTACCCTTGGGATGGGGTAAGCATCAGTTTTGGTGATGGCGTTCACCTTTCTGTAATCTGTACAGAATCGTATGCTCCCATCGGGTTTTGGGACAACCACACAGGGAGAAGCTCATTCTGATTTGGATGGCCTAATAATACCTGTGGCTAGCATGTGTTGAGTTTCTTTCTCCACTAGCTTGCCCTTCTCCAAGTTCATCCTATAGGGGTGTTGCTTAATAGGCTGATCTGACGTAACAATAACATCATGTACTGTCCCCTTGCATCGCCTCGGGACATCTGGACATACATCTGCATGCCGGTTAATTAGCTTTATCAGCGGCTCGCTCTGTTCAGGGGTTAAGTGAGAGACCTTATCAGCAAAGTTGGCCAAAACAATAGAGTTCTCCAACCTGGTCGGCACCATATTTATCTTTTCAAGACGTGCTTTCCCCTTATCATTTGGCACCACATCCTCATTCATTTTTGTGAAAGCACCGACTGGATCTGCTTTCTCATCGTGGTAAGCTTTTAGCATATTGATGTGCACTAATTGTGTCAGCTTACGTCTGTCTGGTGTTTCAATAACATAATTCAAAGTGTCTATCTTCTTAATCACTTTGTCCAGACTGTGGAATCTCTCCAACACCCTTTGAGACTCCGGGTGGTACGTGGAGGCCAAAATCTGCTTTGCTCCCATCTCATCCAACATCCGTCGGAATGTGTGAGATGTGAAGACACTCCCCTGATCAGACTGGGTTTCACTTGGCAACCCCACCGTAGTGAAAAATTTCACAAGCGCCTTTACCACTGCGGGAGCCTTGACGCTTACCAGGGGCACAGCCTCCGGAAACCTGGTGGCGGTGCACATCATAGTCATCACATACTCTCGCCCACTCGCAGTTCTGGGCAGGGAACCGACAAAATCCACAATTATTCGGGAAAAAGGTTCCCCGAAAGCGGGTATCGGTCGAAGGGGTGCTTTAGGTAGGACCTGGTTCGGCTTACCTACCACCTGACAGGTGTGACACCGTCTACAATACCCAATAATATCCTTCCTCATGTTCGGCCAGTAAAACTCTTTCATAATTCTATTGACTGTTTTCCTCACCCCAAAATGTCCACCAAGGGGTATCTTGTGGGCCAGGTTAAAAATCTCGTCCCTATAAATTTTCGGCACTACCACCTGGGGTACCACCCCCCACTCCTCATCTGCAGGCACGGTACTTGGTCTCCACTTCCTCATCAGTACTCTCTCCTTCACATAATAGTCCACTGGTTCCCTTTTTAATTCTGCCTCGGAGAGAGCTGTCTCCGTCAAAACCATCAGCTCCTTGTCTCGTTCCTGTGCGTGTATAAATTCCTTCCTCACTAATGATAAGTCTACCTCAAGTCCCTCACTTCCTTTCACGCCACTATGCTCCTTCTTCTCACTTTCTAACCCCTCCTGGTACAAGGCTGGTAAAAACGTCTCAGCTAAATCCACATTCACTTTGGCAGCCTTTCTCGACATGCGTCGAGTTACTGCGCAAGCGGGCTAAACCTGTGAGTCCATGGGCAGGTTCTCAGTCCTGGCAGGCTTGCTCATCAGCTTTACTGCTGGGTACACATCTCCACCTGCAAGGTCGTTACCGAGTAAGACCTCCACGTCTTCCATCGGTAATTCGGACCTCACCCCGATCGTGACTGGTCCGGAGACCAAGTCACTTTTCAGGTATATCTGGTGCAAAGGTACTGCTTCAGTCCCCTTCTCAATGCCTTTTATCACACTGACCTCCCCAGTCTCGGTCTCTGCACTGAATTCTAACACCCTCCTTAAGATCAATGATTGACAAGCCCCAGTGTCTCTCCAGATCCGTAATGGAACTGGGGTTGACCCCTCCTTTACCGACACCAATCCGGCCAAAATAAACTTCTCGCACCCTTCCTGAACTCTATCAGACCTCTTCTTCTCTAGCAGTTTGTTTGCCGGCTCAATACAGCCAGTCGGAGTCGTCGTTTTTCCTTTCCCCGTCTCCTTCTTTGGGGCAAAACACCTGGACACAATGTGATCGGCTTTCCCACAATTATAGCATACGAAACGAGGAGACTTCCTACCAAACTGCTTCCTGTCTTCCTTATCCTTCTCACTAGTCCCCGGCTTACTTTCTGGCTTTTCCGGCGGACTTTCTCCACCCTCTCGACTACCCTTATGGTAGCTCTTACTCGGGGTAAACTTTGTGTGTTAACGCGTACTCATCCGCTAACTTAGCAGTTGCGGGTAAGGTTTCTGCCTCCTTCTCATCTAGATAGGGCCTCATACCTTCAGGGACACAACCTTTAAATTGCTCAATCAGTATTAGCTGTAGCAGTTTGTCATAATCCCCAGTGACCCCTTTCGAGGCGCACCAACACTCACCATACATTTGCATATCACGGGCAAACTCTCAATATGTGCGGCCCCACTGCTTCCTCACATTCCGGAACCTTTGCCGGTATGCCTCCGGGACCAACTCATAAATCCTGAATATAGCCTCTTTCACCACATCATACCTCTGTGCATCTTCTGCTGACAAGGCCGAGTAAGCTTGTTGAGCCTTCCCCTTAGGCACACTCTGGAGTAGAACAGCCCGCTTATCCCTCGGCCAGTCCTGACTTGCAGCAACTTTTTTTAAATGTGGAAAGTACCAATCAACATTAGCCTCCTCAAATGGGGAAACCAACCTAACCTCCTGGGTCGCCCTGAACCCTCCACCTTGGTCCAGCATTTGGCCCCCCTCTCGCATTATCTTTAACTTCTCCAGCTCAAACTCCCTTTCCTTCTCTCTTTCCTCCCTTTCTTTCTCTCTTTCCTCCCTTTCTAGCTGCTTCTCTCTCTCTTCTCGCTCTAGCTGCTTTATTCTCTCTTCCCGTTCTAACTGCCTGTCTCTCTCTTCCCGTTCCAGCTGCTTTATTCTCTCTTCTTGTTCTAACTGCTTCACTCAGAACTCATGCTCGAACCTTAATCTTTCCATCTGCAGCTGCACCACCTCCCCACCAGGTCTGCTCATAGACACCACCTCCAACTCCCCGTGGGGAAACACATCTTTAGATACGTAATACTCAACGATGGCTCTGTGCATCTCCGCTCTCCTCATTGTCTGCTTCCCCTTCAAAAGATTCAACCATTTTGCAACAGCTGCCAATTCTGCTTTCTTGGCATCCTCCAGTGCCTCCAAGGTTGGCGCCTTTAGAAATTCCTCAATCGCCATTTCTGCTGTTTGCCCTTTTTTTTATTCAGGAATTTAACCTAATCAATTTAACCAGTCCCAATTTTTGGCATTGAAAATCCCGGGACGAGATCCCCATTTATGTTACACACCCCGTAACTGGGTTGTCAAACCAGCAGAAATGGAACACTTGTTGGAGTCTGTGATTACTAGAAACTAATAAAGTTTTATTAACAAAAATGAGTAATACAGTACACTAACCACAAGGATATAAATGTAACAGGTTAGCAATGATAGTATACACATGTACACAGAAATAGGGTAATAGGAATCAACCAAGCTCTATCGCAGTCTAGGGGTAAAATGATCAGTCTTAAGGTGACGCAGAGTTCAGTTCAATTTAGTACAGTTTGAAGTAATCGCTGTTGTTGTACCATTGGGTGGGGTGGGGGGGGCGAGATAGAGAGAGAGATACAGTTGAGGTTTCAAGCAAACCTTTCGATGCCTTCTGATCCCGCTGTGGTCACTGACTGTGACCCCTCCATTCCGGATGCGACCGTTCTTCCGTGGTGAACCCGGCACCCAGGCAAGGGCAGACACAAAACAGGTCCCCACTGGTCGTACCTTTACACCCTGTGAGCCTCTGACCGATTCCCGCGAATCGGTCCTCCAAATTCCCACCAACTTGTGGGGCACAATGCTCTTTCCAGGGTCTCATGGCATGTGTGTCCCATGCCTTAGCAAACCTGCTATTTTTATCCCCCTGATGGGGTATCACCTGTCCATCAAACTTCATACTTCCTATTGTCTCAGCAGGATTGTTAATGAACAGATCAGGTTCAAAGCAAACTGTCTGTGGCAGACGCCAACATACTGAATTACATGTCTCTCTCTCTTCTCTCTTATTAGCATTTTGAATGGCTCTCTGTTGTTTCTCATTAACAGCATCCGTTCTGCAGCTCTGCCTGGCTTCACACATGACAATATATACATTAAATATATATATATTTTTATTGTAATAAAGTATTTATTTATGTACTGCTCTGTACTGTATTGGCTAAAAAAAAACTCACGACATCCTGTATGTCAGTGGTAATAGACCTGATTATGATTCAGATTCTGGATCCACGATTAGCTGTCCCCAGTTGCACAAGACCAGGACTCTGGCAGAGCCAGACCACATTTAACAACACTGTCTCATCGAATAGATGCTAGATTAATAGGATGTTTAATCTGTGTTCTGGGTAACCGAGGGCAATGCCATGAGCAAGTTTAAGGTCGGTTTAATAATTGCCCAATTTGTCCATTCTGACTCAGCAAGTTGCCTACCCGAGGAACTGGAAATGAAAGGGTTAACGTATGGGTGGCGTTTGATGGCTCTGGGTGTGAACTCACTGGAATTTAGAAGAATGAAGGGGGATCTCACTGGAACCTCCCCACCGTTGAGGACATCTTAAATAGGTGATGCCACAAAAAGGCTCATCCTTCATTAGCATCCCGGACATGCTCTATCGCTATCTCCTTGTTATCATCAGGGGAGAGGTACAGAAGCCTGAAGTCACACATTCAGCATTTTATGAACATCTTCTTCCCCTCCTCCATCAGATTTCTGTAGGGCCCGTGAATCTATGAACATCACCGCACTATTTTCCTGTCTTTTTCAAATATACACAGCACTTTTATTATCAAAGAATGTGTAAGTTATAGTATACAACTTGAAATTTGTCAGCCTCAAAGCAAGAAACCTGAATAACCCAATAAAAAAGATCAATAAATCACTGTGCAGAATAAGATGGAGTTTCAAAGAAATACACATCATGCAAACAATAGAAGCAAGCCAATAGAATCCCGAACCAGACTGAGCCCCAGATCCACTCGCAGAGCAGCCTGAGTGGGCCCAAGCCAAGCCTTGATCCCCAGTTCATCACACCAGCAGGGCAGGAAAGCACCACAGCTAGAGCAGTTCACAGCCTCAGTGCCACGGAGAAAGGCATAAACATTTGCGGAAGAGTGAGCGAAATCAATCCCACCCTCAGGCTTCCAGTCGATCTGGGCCAAAGTTTAAATTGTCCAAGCACTGAGTGGTGCCATGTTCTAGGACCTGAATCCCGATGCCCCAATACACTTGGGCCACCCAGCCTGAAGATATTCTCGATCTCACCAACCTTACAACCAGGTTAAATGGACAGACATCGAAGCTCTTCTGCATCGACTCCTCTCCAAATCACTCACTCCATCTCCGTCTCTGTCTGTGGCTCAAACATATTGTGCCTCGCAATGCCCCAGCACGGCTAACACCTGAAGCAGCCTCGCCTCTGCCTGCCTCCTCACTGTCTGTGGTGGTAGTTCATCACGATTTGCTTCAGAAAAGTTGAAAAGTAATGTTTTTATCCACTCTCTCAGCTTGTGATTTACCAGTCATCTGTCACACATCTTTGGTAATGCCATTATTTTGCACTATTTTAAAAATTCTTATATAATTCTTACTGTAACAAAGTAATTTTTTATGTATTGCTCTATACTGCGGCCACAAAACAAATTTCACGATGTATGTCCCTGATAACAGATTGATTCTGACTCTGATTCAGATTATGGATTCATGTTGACAGTTTTCTGATTACACAACAGCAGGACTCTGTCCAAGCCATCTGTAGGGGTCTTGGATCACCAGAACAATACCAATATTTATGTCAGGCCGCTGTACATTGACTACCAGCTTCACATCTAACACAATCATTCCTACAGTTCTGATCAAAAGGCTTCAAACACTGGGTCTCTCTACCTGCCTCTGCAACTGGATCCTCAACTTTCTCGCCAGATCAGAAATAACATCTCTGCCTCACTGACAATCAACACTGGTGCACTTCAGGGGTGTGTGTTTGACCGACTGCTCCACCCTGTCCAGACCATCTATAAATTTGCTGACAACACAACTATCATTGGAAGAATCTCAGATGGTGACGAGGAGGCGTACAGGAGTGAGACGGATCAGCTCGTTGAGTGGTGTTGCAGTAACAACTTTGTCCTCAACGTCAGTAAGAACGAAGACTTGATTTTGGACTTCAGAAAGGGTAAGACGAGGTAACGCACACCAGTCCTCATAGAGGGATCAAAGTGGAAAGAGGGAGCAATTTCAAGTTCATGGGATCAATATCTCTGAAGATCTGTCCAGGGCCCAACATATCAATACAATTACAAAGTCGGCACGATTGTATCTGTATTTCATTAAGAGTCCAAGGAGTATTTGACATCTCACCAAAGATACACACAAATTTCTACAGATATACCATGGACAGCCTTCTCACTGGCTACATCACCATCTGGTATGGTGGGGTGGGGCATCGCACAGGATCAGAAAAAAGCTGCAGAGTTGTAAACTCAGTCAATCCATCATAAGTACCAGTCTCCATAACATCCAGGACATCTTCAAGGAGCGATGCCTCAGAGAGGCGGCATCCATCATCAAGAATCTCTGTCTCCCAGGACAGTCCGTCTTCTCATTGCCAGGAATGAGGAACAGAAGTCTGAAGACACACACTCAACGATTCAGGAACAGCTGCTTCCTCTCTGCCATCTAATTTCTGAATGGACATTGAACCCATGAACACTGCCTCACTACTTTCCATTTCTATTTTTGCACTACTTATTTAATGTAAGGTTTTTAGCATATATGTATAGACTTTTTACTGTAATTTACAGTTTTTATTATGTATTGCAATGTACTGCGGCAGCATAGAACAAATTTCATGACCTATGCCAGTGATATTAAACCTGATTCCGATTGTGTTTGCTTTATCAAAGAGATGCCAGTTTGATAGTTTAATCTGTGTTCTGGGTAACTGGAGAAAATGCCACCAGCAAGTTTAAGGCCAGTTTATAACTGCCCGCACTGTGACTCCTGCTCTGTGCTGCTGCCACAGAACAACAAATTTCACAACGTACGTCTGTGACATTAAACCCGATTCTGATCCTGTTAGAATCGTTAATGGGAATGGAGATTGAGTCCGGGGTTTAGTGTGGTGACAGTTTTGTTTTGTACAGTGATCCAACTCCACTGAATGAATTTTAGCTGATTTCCTCGTCCTAGATCCTGGGATTGTTGGATTATCCATAGTATCCTAGAGTTATATAGATTGGAAGCCCAAAATGTCCGTGATGACTCAGCAAGTTGCCGACCTAAGGAAGAGAAAATGAAATGATAATGTATGCAGCCTGTTTGATGGCTCCGGCCTGTACTCATTGGTGTTTAGAAGAATGAGGGAGCATCTAACTGAAACCTGTCACTCCATTCCGATATCACCCAAGAGTGGGGCGAGAGACACTGAAGCGTGTCGATAGTTCACAGACTTTAATGCGAACACTTAGAGGGAAAAAAAACAATAAACACTAGGCCAAAGAGGACCGTTAACTAAAATTCTCAAATGGAACACAAAGCCAACACTCCAGCTTAAAGGAATAGCTAAATATAAACGAATACTGCTAGTCTTCAGAGTCAGTCGACTCGACAGTCCAATTTCTCAGGCAAGGCTGAATGCAACAGGCAGCGAAACATTGCTGTGCTTTGCTCAAGTCTCAACAAGCACTACGATGAAAAGAATGGAGTTAAATAGTATCACAATTTAATAATAATTAGCTGACATATGCATATTCACAAGCGCAATCGTTGTATCTGCTGCACTGCTGAATCCATGTTTGTAACAGGGCCCTCCTCTCTAGACAAAGCCGCTGAGGCGCCACAGACCTCTGTCCGCTGGAAGTCCTGAATGAGCGACTTGTCCAAGGTGTCCTTCACTGGGATCCAAGTACGTTCTTCTGGACCATGCCATGCACACAGCGAGATGCCAGGAGGTGCCGCACCGTATGGACCAAGGAACCATCTACCAAGCAGGGAGGAGGGGGAGATGGGGTGACTGCGGCTGGGGGAGAGATAGTAACTGGCTTGAGCTGGGAAACATGGAATACTGGTGGATCTTTAGCGATACTAGTAGACATAATCTATACGACACCTTGTTGACAGCCTTTTCCACCACAAACGGTCCCACGTAGCACCGTGCCAATGTGTGGCTCTTGACTTTCAGGGGAAAATCCCTTGCTGTCAACCAGACCTCCTCTCCTGGTTTGAATGGCCATACCTGTCGACGGAGTAGATCAGTCTGCTGGGAATGCTGTTTCTGGGCTTGCAGCAGAGAAGCCCTGGCTCGTCTCCATTTGCACTTATAGCGCTGAATCAGCTGTTCAGCAGCAGGAACTTCTACATCAATCTCCTGATCAGGGAAAATGGGGGGCTGGACTCCCTTCTGGCATTCAAAGGGAGACAGTCAGTCAGTCAGTGGGTGCCATACTGAATCCGGGGTGGCAGCTATGCACCTCCATCTTCTTTCATCTTTGGACAGCACCGAGTACAGCCTCTCCTCCAGTTTGTTCTCGCTGGCCGCCTTGGCACTGCCCATCGCCGCCCCTGCCGAACTCGCGCCCGAGGCCGTGTCGGCCTCCAGCCGCGGCCGCTTCTTCGAGCTCGGCCCTTCCTTAGGCGGAGGCCTTGGGTAGGTCCAGGCACACGATGCAGCGCCCAAGTTCATCATATCTCTTCTAATTAGGTGCATAGCATACGATTCGCAGATATGTGGTGAGGCTTTAATCTCTTCCACGGAAGATGGCCGTTGGCTCACAAGGAGCTCATCCACCCTTTGTCAGGTCTTGTTTTTTCAGTCCTGCTGGGTGTCCTCACACCCTCCTCACCAAACTAAGTCCAGTGGGGGAGTTGGCCCAAGTCGCCGACCACTCGACCACGGCCCCCGGCCGACCGCCCCCCACCAAATGTCTCCAAGCATCCGGCGCCTGACCGAAAACCATGGTCCAGTGGCTGGCGACCAAACCGGAAGACCGAAAGGGAGACAACTGGAGGTTATTGTGGGTGATCTTTGCCCAAACCAATTGGGAGCTCCAGGATGTGTGGATGGAAGAGGCAAGGCAGCACAGGGTTGACTCTGAACACAAGGATGTCCCTTTAGAACAGAAATGAGGAGGCATTCTTCTTCAGCTGGAGCGAGGTGAATCTATGGAATTCATTGCCACACACACCTGAGGAGGGCAAGTCATTGGGAATATTTAAAGCAGAGGGTGATATGTTCTTGATTAGTAAGGACGTCAAAGGTTATGGTGAGACAGCGAAAGAATGGAGTTGAGAAGTAAAATAAATCAGCCATGATGGAGTGGAAGAGCAGACTCGATGGGCTGAATGGCCTGAGTCTATTACTATATCTTATGATCTAAATGAAATCTACCATGTAATGAAAGGCCTAGATGGAATGGACCTGGAGAAGATATTACCTATAGTAGGAGAGTTTCTGATTTGATAATGTTGCCTTATCGAGTAGATGCCAGGTTGATAGAATGTTTAATCTGTCTTCTGGATAACTGGAGGAAATGTCATCAACATATTCAAAGCCAGTTTAATAACTGTCTGCACTGTGACTCCTGCTCTGTACTGCTGTCACAAAACAACAAATTCACAACCTTCTTCTGAGACATTAAACCCAATTCTGATCCTGTTAGAGTCATTAATGGAAATGGAGATTGTATCAGAGGTTTAGTGCAGTGACAGCTTTGTTTTGCAAAATGATCCAACTCCACTGAATGAATTGGAGCTGATTTCTTCATCCTAGATCCTGGAATTATTCAATTATCCATAGCAACCTGGAGTTATACAGATTAGAAGCCCAATTGTCCATTCTGACTCAGCAAGTTGCCTATCTGAGGAACCAGATATGATAGAGTTAATGTATGAGTGGTGTTTGATGGCTCTGGGTCTGATCTCCCTGAAATTTATCAGAAATGAAGGGAGATATCATTGGAACCTCCCCACCATTGAGGACATCTTAAATAGGCGATGCCACAAGAAGTCGCATCGTTCATTAAGTACCCGAACCATCCAGGACATGCTCTGTCCCTCAATGTTACAATCAGCAGGGAGGACAGGAGTCTGAAGACACACATTCACCATTTTATGAACATCTTCTTCCCCTCTACCATCAGATTTCTGTATGGCCCATGAAGCTATGAACATTACCTCATTATTTTACTTTCTTTTTCAAGTATTCAAAGCACATTTATTATGAAAGAATGTATAAGTTATACAACTTGAAATTAGTCTGCTTACAGGCAGCCACAAAGGAAGAAACCGAAAGAACCCAATAAAAAAAAGATCAAAAAACATCGCGCAGAGAAATTCAGAAAAAAACACACACATGATGCAAACAGTAGAAGCATGCCAACAGCATCCCAAACCAGACTGAGTCCCAGATCCACTCGCAGAGCAGCTGGAGTGTGCCCAAGCCAAGCCTTGATCCCCAGTTCATCACACCAGCAGGGCAGAAGTGCACTGTCACTGTATCGGTTAACAGCCTCGGTGCTGCAGAGAGAGAAAAATGAACCCAACCCTCCAGCTTCCAGTCTATCTGAGCCAATGTTTAAATTGTCCAAGCACCACGTTCCAGGACTGGAATTCAGGCACACTAATACGCCTGGGCCGCCCAGCCTGAAGACGTACTCGATCGCAACAAATCAGCTCTGCTCTTGGTGCAATCCAACCTTGTACTGGGTTGGGTGGACAGGCATCAAAACTCTTGCACATCAGCTGCTTCCGAAATCGCTCACAGTGATACAAACTCTGCTTTCGCCTGTGGCTCAAAGACGTTGTGCCTCACAATGCCCCAGCACTGCTCAACTGCCGAACCAGCCTCGCCTCCGCCTGCTTCCTCACTGTCTGTGCTGATAATTCACCACAACTTGCTTCAGAAAAGTTATTATAAGTAATATTTTTAGTTGAAACTTTTGCCTTATGATTTACCAGTAAGCTGTCGCACATCTTTGGTAGCGCCATTTTTTGCATTATTTTTTAAATTCTTATTTAATCCTTATTGTAACAAAGTAAATTTTTATGTATTGCTCTAGACTGCAGCCACAAAACAACAAATTTCACAGCATATATCTGAGATAATAGACTGATTCTCATCTTGATTTGGATATGGGTCCACATTAACAGTGTTTTAATTGCACAACAGAGGACTCTGTCCAAGTCATCTGTAGGGGGTCTTGGATCACCAGGTCAATACCAATATTTATGTCAGGCTGCTGTACATTGACTATAGCCATGCATCTAACATAATCATTCCTACAGGTCTGATCAAAAAGCACCAAATCCTGGGCCTCTGTACCTCCCTCTGCAACTGTATCCTGAACTTCATCAGCAGACTGGAAATAACATCTCCACCTCACCGACAATCAACACTGGGGCCCTTCAAGGATGCGTGCTTGGCCGACTGCTCCATTCTGAACAGATCCATCGATAAATTTGCTGACAACACAACGATCGTTGTCAGAATTTCAGATGATGACAAGGAGGTGTACAGAAGCCAGATAGATCAGCTCGTTGAGTGGTGGGAATGGAGATTGTATCAAGGGTTTAGTGTGGTGACAGTTCTGTTTGTAAAATGATTCAACTTCACTGAATGAATTGGAGCTGATTTCCTCATTCTAGATCCTGGGGTTATTCGATTATCCATAGCATCCAAGAGTTATATAGAATGGAAGCTCAAAACTATCTGCACTGACTCATGAAGTGGCCTACAAGGGAAAATGAGGAAAACACTATGGAGGTTAAATTCACATATACTCAATAACTTGAAAGTAATGGAGAGATTAAGGGGAGAAGTCAAAGAATACCTAGACTTTAATGACACGGGAGAAAGCTGTACAGAGAGGAAAAATTATTTCCATTACTACTCACATGAAAAAATTTAAAGCACAAAAATTAGCAGACCTTCAAGGAAAATTAAAACAACTTCAAGTTGTAGGTAGCAACAAAATTAATTCTAATTTAAAACAGGAAATTAAGAAATTGCAAAGTGAAATTGATGATATTTACACATTGGAAACTCAAAGAAATTTTCTTTACCTGAGACAAAAGAATTATGAAGTAGGAGGTAAATCAACTAGATTATTAGCATATAAGTTATGTAAACAACAAGCAGACAATACATTTCATAAAATAAAGAATCCAAAAATAAAGCTTGTTGAGAGTACAATCGGGAAAATTTAAGAGAGTTTTGAAACATATTATCGAGAACTGTACTCTCAACCCCGGGCCTCTAATGAGTCCCATATAGACACTTTTCTGAATTCTTTAGAACTACCCAAGCTCACAGATTTACAAAATGAATGCCTATTAGAACCAGTAACTGCCAAAGAACTGAACATGGCCATATTAAGATTAAAGGCCGGAAAGTCTCCAGGTCCTGATGGGTTTAACTCAGAGTGGTACAAATCGCTGAAGTCACAGTTAGGTTAGATTATGGGGACACTCAGTCCTTGTTTATTGTCATTTAGAAATGCATGCATTAAAAAATGATGCAACGTTCCTTCAGTATGATATCACAGAAACACAAGACAGACCAAGACTAAACTGACAAAAACCGCATAATTATAACATATAGCTCGGGACTGGAGCAAGTGTTCCAAGCCGCTCCCAGAGTTTAGTTAGGACCCCCGCAGGTGTGTCTTCTGGGCCACGGGGTGCTGGCACAAACTCACCGGGAACTGTGAGCGGGGCACCGTAAACCAGTTCGGCTGATGATGCGGCCAGGTCCTCCTTGGGTGCTGTGAGGATACCAAGCAGCACCCAGGGGAGTTCGACCACCCAGTCTGGCCCTCGGAGGCGTGCCATCAGGGCTGACTTCAAGTGCCTGTGGAAGCGTTCCACCAGGCCGTTAGTCTGCGGGTGGTAAGCAGTCGTTCGGTGGAGCTGGGTTCCGAGGAGTTGTGCCAGTGCAGACCACAAAGCCGATGTGAACTGCACACCCCGGTCTGAAGTGACGTGGGCTGGGGGTCCGAACCGTGTCACCCAGGTGGTAATCAGGGCTCTGGCGCATGTCTCCGTGGCCGTGTCAGCGAGTGGGGCAGCTTCTGACCACCTCATGAACCTATCTACCATGGTGAACAGGTATCTCGCTCCTCTCGAAACGGCAGTGGGCCGACGATGTCCACGTGGACATGTTCAAACCTCCTACGTTGTAGTGGGGCCCTCATGTGCCTCTGGATTTTGGAGGTTTGACAGTGCATGGATATCCTGGCCCAGTGCCCGACCTCCTTGCGTAGGCCGTGCCACACAAACCTGTCTGCGATCAGCCGGATGGTCGCCCAAATGGAAGGGTGGGCTAAACCGTGCAAGGTGTCAAAAACGCGGCACCTCCAAGTGGTCGGGACAATGGGCCGAGGTTGCCCGGTGGACACATCACAAAGGAGCTTCTTACCTTCAGGCCCAACGGGTATGTCTTCGAGGCAGGCTCCTGTATCGGCTGCAGTGATGACTGGCTTTGTGGCTGTGGATTCACTTCCACAAACTTCAGTTCTGAATGTTATTTGCTTCCTTTTATTGTTTGCACCATTTGTTTTTTTCTGCACATTAGCTGTTTGACAGCATTTTTTAAATGGGTCCTTTCAGGTTTAGTTGTTTCGTGGCTGCCTGTAAAGAGACGAATCTCAAGGTTGTATATAATATACATACTTTGATAATAAATGTACTTTGAACAATCCAAAACTCCACCAGCTTTCCCACACTCATATTTTGAGGCTACTCCTCACTCGTATATACTGACTCCCCCCACCTCCATACTCTGATTTATCATTTTTCTTTCCAGTCCTGATGAAGGGTCTTGGCCCGAAATGTCAACTGTTTATACATACACGAGACACTTCACCTGTGAGTCTGCGGGTGTGATATACTGTGTCCAGTGCTCCCGGTGTGATCTTTTATATATTGGTGAGACCCGACGCAGTTTGAGAGACCACTTCACTGAACACCTCTGCTCTGTCCGCCAGAGGAAGCAGGATCTCCCAGTGGCCACACATTTTAATACCACATCCCATTCCCATTCTGATATGTCAATCCACGGCCTCCTCTAATGTCGAGATGAAGCCACACTCAGGTTGGAGGAACAACACCTTATATTCCATCTGGGTAGCCTCCAACCTGATGGCATGAACACTGATTTTTCTAACTTCTGTTAATGCCCCACCTCCCCTTCTTACCCCATCCCTTATTTATCTATCTATTTATTTATTTATCTGTCTATCTATTCTCTCTTTCCCTCTCACAATAACTCCTTGTCTGTTCTCCATCTTCCTCTGGTGCTGCCCTCCCCCTTTCTTTCTTCCACGGCCTCCCGTCCCATGATACTCACCCTTCTCCAGCCTTGTATACCTTTTGCCAATCAACTTCCCAGCTCTTAGCTTTATCCCCCCCCCCACCCCGCCTGTCTTCTCCTATCATTTCGGGTCTTCCCCTCCCCTCCCCCTCCCACTTTCAAATCTCTTACTATTTCCTTTTTCCATTAGTCCTGACGAAGGGTCTCGACCCGAAACGTCGACTGTTCTTCTTCCTAGAGATGCTGCCTGACCTGCTGAGTTCCTCCAGCATTTTGTGTGTTGCTTTGAGTGAAGTTGAAGAGCCTGATGGTTGAGGGGTAGTAACTGTTCCTGAACCTGGAGGTGCGAGTCCTGAGGCTCCAGTACTTTCTTCCTGATGGCAGCAGTGAGAGGAGAGCATGATCTGGGGAGGGTGGTGTTGTCCCTGATGATGGATGCTGCTTGCCTGCAGCAATGTTTCATGTAGATGTGTTCAATGGTGGGGAGGGCTTTACCTGTGATGGACTGGGCTGTGTTCTCGATCTTATTGTGGTTTTTGTTGTTGTGCATCAGAGCCGAAGTAACGAACATTTCGTTTGCCTTTACACATGTTCTGGAAATGACATTAAACAATCTTGACGGCAATCCGAGGGTGGAGGGACCCAGGAATTGAATTGAATTGACTTTATTACTTACATCCTTCATACACGAGGAGTAAAAATCTTTACATTATGTCTCCGTCTAAATGTGCGATGTGCAATTTATAGTAATTTATAATAAATAGAATGTACAACAGGACAGCCAATATGATAATATGACACAATTGCATCATCATCAGTCTGATGGCCTGGTGGTAGAAGCTGTCCTGGAGCCTGTTGGTCCTGGCTGTTATGCTGCAGTACCGCTTCCCGGATGGAAGCAGCTGGAACAGTTTGTGGTACCTTCGGGCCCTGTTTACACACCTGTCTTTGTAAATGTCCTGAATGGTGGGAAGTTCACAACTACAGATGCGGTGGGCTGTCCGCACCACTCTCTGCAGAGTCCTGCGATTAAGGGAGGTACAGTTCCCATACCAGGCAGTGATGCAGCTAGTCAGGATGCTCTCAATTGTGTCCCTGTAGAAAGTTCTTAGGATTTGGGGGCCCATACCAAACTTCTTCAACCGTCTGAGGTGAAAGAGGCGCTGTTGTGTCTTTTTCACCACACAGCCAGTATGTACAGACCATGTGAGATCCTCAGTGATGTGTATAGATAGATAGATAGATATACTTTATTGATCCTGAGGGAAATTGGTTTCATTACAGCTGCACTAACCAAGAATTGAGCATAAATATAGCAATACAAAAACCACAAACAATCAAACAACAAAATGCAAACTATGCCGGATGGAAAAATGTCCAGGACCAGTCTATTGGCTCAGGGTGTCTGACCCTCCACGGGAGGAGCTGCAAATTCGATGGCCACAGGCAAGAACGACCTCCCGTGCCGCCCAGTGTTGTATCTCGGTGGAATGTGGCCGAAGTCCAACAGTAAAAAGTGCAATATTCGGTCTACAAACACGTTCCTCGATCGTAATATGACCCGGATTGCACCATCTGTTGTTAACCAGAACAGTAAGCACCCAACTCCTTTACGCTTACCGCTCTCAGTGCACTTCCGGTCAGCCCGAACGGTCTGGAAGCCCTCCATGGAAAACTTTTGATCGGGTATGTCCTCGTGCAGCCCCGTTCCAGTGAAACACATAACATTGCACTCCCGAAATGTTCTCTGATGCCTGGCTAGCGCCGTGAACTCTTATTACCCACCAACTCCTCTTCTCCATAAGTCTCTGTTGTCTCGACCCGGTCCTCTTTCCTCGACTTTGTGTTCCCCCTCTGCATCCTCTGTGTGTTTTTCTCCAGATTTCAGCAGGGGTGTCCGCCGCTCTGCTCGCTAAACCGGCCGGCATAAGCGCAAGCAGCTGGTCCCTGGAATGAACAATGCGACCTTGCTTCTGACCCGCATGTCTGGATGTAACTATTTCCAGCGTTAAAAACCCAACTAAAACTCTCTCTACCAGCATGTTAGAGAGGGTGCAACTTCGACGTGTTACCGTGAAAAAAAATACAAAAAATAACCTAAGTTAAAAAGTAAGAATCCTATCGGAACGGCTGTAACAGGCTGCATGCACGACGGGCGCATGCTGAGGGGTTTAAAGCTGTTCACCCTCTCAACCCCAGATACATTGATGTCAATCGAAGCCTGTCTCTCCACTGCAGCTGCTGGTGAACGTGCAAAACATGCCTCATATCCTGGTGATAACACTAATTTGAACTTTCAGTTTTACAATGGAACTTAAGTCAGACGGAATGCATAGAATCAATATATTCCAACGATGGCCGGAGGAATTCTCAGCTGCTTGCGGTCCGGTTTACCCAGCTTTTACCTGACAATGAAGGTGATTCGGAATTGTCAGCCTTTTGAAAACCATTTCAATTCTCGATAGTTTTATTTGTTGAGAACATTACTCACGCCCACTGACATGAGGCCGCGTCAGAACTCCGAAGGGCGGTCCATAATGAGACTTAATCAAATGTATAAAAGTTGTCAGTGCGGATGGCAGTGTGAACTTCAATCGGGACTTTAATTGCCCTTAATTTAAGGGTAGTTTACTGTTTGAATCTGGTGAAAGTGGTACAACTGTGAATTTTGAGATACAGCCTCTCTTGCTTCTTTTCCAGAATCTGCGTACTCTGTCATCATGAGTTTTGATGAACCGTTGACAACTTTGTTGGTTGTTTTACTGAGCGTCCTGCTTCTGGCGAGATTCTTTCAGAACAACCAGCGGCAGAAAGGCAGGCTTCCCCCGGGTCCCCCTGCCCTCCCGATCATCGGCAACCTATTCCAACTGGATTTGAAAGCACCCCACAAATCCCTCATCAAGGTAGGGACAATGTCTGTATATTTAAATTACACACAGAGAGAATTTGTTTCTTAAAAAAAACTTACTCCCCGCGGGCAGCTTTCTTTGGGAAAGCCGCCGAAGCAGTTGCGTGAGGGCTGATTTTTAAAAAACGTAAATCACTGTATCAAATCACTAAGACGTCGCTATTATCAACACGCACAAAATGTTGGAGGAACTCAGCAGGCCAGGCAGCATCTATGGAAGAGTACAGTCGACTGTACTCCAGCATTTTGTGTGTGTTGCTCGTTTTTCCAGCATCTGCAGATTCTTTGTTTGTGACTTCTTTTGGAACCATTTATTAATATTTTGTAACAGTAATTTTGCACTGCACTGCTTCCGCAAACCAACAAATTTCATGGCACTTATGTCCATGATGATACACCTGATTGTGATTCTGAAATCACCACGTTCAAAACTGCCGGGGACAGTTTACAGGCAGGATTCCTGTTCTCTTCTCATTACTGCCAGTAATTGGAGCAGATAAAGCAGTTTGGACAGCAAGCAAAGAAATGGCTCCTACAATTGTTCAACCGCTGTCTGGCAACATACAAGCTACCTAATATTTGGCAGAAGTCACATGTAATAGCACTATTAAAGCCCGGAAAAGATCCCTCAGATCCTAAGAGTTTTCGGCCCGTCTCACTGCTTTGCCACACCAGTAAGCGGTTTGAACGCCCGATACACAATAGGATAGCACCAACTGTAGATGAGAAGGTCATTCCAGGGCAAGCCGGTTTCCGCCCCGGCAGATCAACAACAAGCCAACTGCTCAACCTCACACAATCTATCGAAGATGGTTTTGAGCAAGGGCTGGTAACAGGTTGTTTCTGTAGACTTGTCAGCAGCTTACGATACAGTGAACCATAGACGTCTCCTCTGCAAGATCCTAGAGATGAGAAAAGATATTCACTTAACAGAGTTGTGAGAAAGCATGCTTCAGAATCGCCGGTTCTACGTTGAACTAGGTGGGTAATTGTTATATGGTTATATGGAAGCGCAGCAGGCGGCGTGTTCAGAAAAATGGTCTTCCTCAGGGAAGTGTGTTTTCACCGCTGCTGAACAACATCTACACGAATGGCCAACCTATAGATGCTGTCACACGCCGTTTTATATATGCTGATGACTTACGCATCACTGCCCAGAGCACTGGTTTTAACACCGTGGAGAAAACGCTTTCTGAGGCCCTGGAGGGACTAACATCCGACTATAAAGAAAACCACCTCCGCGCAAACCCATCAAAGATGCAAGTTTGAGCATTCCACCTCAGGAACCGTGAAGCCAAACGACAGCCTAAAGTGACCCGGTGTGGAGCAACAGTGACACATTGCGAGCACCCTGTCTACTTAGGAGTCATCGTTGACAGGTGCCTCACTTTCAAGAACCACATCAATAAGACAAAGGCAAAAGTGAGCGCACGAAACAACATCCTGAATAAGCTCGCTAACACAAAATGGGGAGCAAGCTCGAAAACATTTCGAACTTGTTCTTTGCTATTCCACTGCCGAATAAGCCTGCCCTGCATGGGGAAGATCTGTTCATGCTAAGAAGATGGATGCCGTTCTGAATGCAAGCTGCCGACTTATCACAGGTTGTTTGAAACCAACAAACACCAACAGCCCATATATCCTGACAGGTATCACTCCCCCTGATATAAGAAGAACCGTAGCCAGAAAGAAGGATGACTCTGTCAAACACCAGATGGGAGGCACCCTCTACATGGTCATACATCTACACCCAGCAGCCTGAAGTCAAGGAAGAGCTTCATGAACAGTGTTGTTCCATTACAATCAACCCCGTCTGAAGCCCGCATCACCTTGTGGAAAGACCGGCTCGCCAGTCTCAAACAACCCCCAGTGATGGAAATTCCACCAGGTGAAAGCCTTCCCCCAGGAGCTCATTGCAACTGGGCAACCTGGAAGTGCCTCAACAGATTTAGGACTGGTGTAGGTCATTCAAAGGTGTCACTGAGCAAATGGGGATATACAACCAGCCCGACAGCTTGTGAATGTGGAACTGAGCCACAAACTATGCAACATCTCCTGCAATGCCCATGGCCAGAGGAATCCTGTACTGTTGCAGATCTTGCCGAATTCAACGACAAGGCGTAAAAATGTGTCCAGTTCTGGCTGGGCCATGTGTACACTGTCCGTGGACACGGTAAGAAGAAGACTGCCAGTAGGTCCGGAAAGACACCCGAAATGTGTTAGGAAGTTTCTTTCCCCTCCGCCATCAGATTTCCGAACAGTTCCTCATTATTAGCTGTCTTTCTGCACTATTGATTTATTTATTTAGATATTTTAGTGTAATGTTGGCGAGCATTCGTTCTATGATGACAGACGAGAAAAGCTCCTTTAACTCAACAGCCGTTTTTATTGAGACAAGCACGAAAAAACACCTACCGCAATGACCCAGGCAGAACCCCCCCCCAGTCATATACAGACGGGGGAGGTCATTATTACATACCCCGGTTACAGTCAGTGCGACCCCCTACTGTAATGCCACGAAAGTATTTTGAAACAAGAACAGTAAATAGTGTTGGCCACTAGGAAAGCCTGGGGTGGGCTGTCGACCAATCCCTCCCACCCCACGCTACCATATATGTATTATTTAATTAAGATTGATTAAGATGCAGCGTGGAATAAGCCCATATAGCCCCTGGGGCCGCCTGCCCAGCAATCTTCTGACAACCCGAAGGCACGATTTACAATGACCAATTAACCTACCAACCAGCAGGTCTGGACGGTGGGAGGAAACCGGAACACCCGGAGGAATTTAATCCGAGCCTAATCCTAATCACTTGGAGGAAACCCACGCGGTGACGGGGAGAATGTACAAACTCCTTACAGGCAGTGGCGGGAATTGAACCCGGGTCACCTATCCTGTAGAGCATTGTGTTGACCACTTGCTACTGTGCCAACCTATTGGTTCAACATTACATATAATATTTATATATAATCGATAATATATAATAATATGTAATATACTTATGGTTTTCTGTAATTTATAGAAATTTTAATGCACTGGACTGCAGCCGCTAAACGACAAATTTCACAACATGTGCCAGTCAGAATAAACCTGATTCTGAGGTGCAGGAGACTTTAAAGTTCAAAGTAAATTTATTATCAAAGTGCATATATGTCTGCATATATTGTACAACCCTGAGATTCATTTTCATGCAGGCATACTCAGCAAGCCTCTGGGATTGTAACTATAACAGGATCAGACAACAAACTGTGCAAATATAAATAAATGGCAATAAATAACGAGAACATGAGATAAAGAGTCCTTAGAGTGAGATCATTGGTTGTGGGAGCATCTCAATGATGGGGCAAGTGAGTGTAGTTATCCCCTTTGATTCAAGAGCCTGATGATTAAGGGGTAGTAACTGTTCCTGAAGCTGGTGGGAGCTCAGAACTCGCACCTATACCTCTGCCTGATGGGGGCAGTGAGAAAAGAATATTATTTGTTTTGAGATACAGCACAGCAACAGGTCCTCCCAGCCCAGTGAATCTGCACTATCCTGTGACTAATGAACGCAACCCACATATTCTTTGGAACATGGGACGAAACCCACACGGTTATGGGGAGAAGATACAAATGAGAATTGAACCTGGGCCGCTGGCATTGTAATAGTTGCGTGCTAACTGCTACACTACTGTGCCACTAATGAGACTGGCTTAGAAGAGCAACACACACAAAATGCTGGTGGAACTAACTCAGCAGGTCAGGCAGCATCTGTGGAATGAAAGAAAGAGTTGATGTTTCGACCCAGGACATAAATATTGCCTGACCTGTTGAATTCCTCCATCATTTTTTTTTAGATTATGAGACATTCAGTCCTCTTTTATTGTCATTTAGAAATGCATACATGCATTAAGAAATGATACAATGTTTCTCCAGTGTGATATCACAGAAAACAGGACAAACCAAAGACTAACACTGACAGAACCACATAATTATAACATATAGTTACAGCAGTGCAAAGCAATACAGGTGTCCCCGCTTTTCGAACCTTTGCTTTATGAAACCTCGCTGTTATGAAAGACCTACATTAGTTACCTGTTTTCGCTAACAGAAGGTGTTTTCACTGTTATGAAAAAAAGCAGCACATGGAAAAAGCAGTGCGCAAAAAAGTCAGCGCGCGCCCCGAGCAGCCGCTCCCCCCCCCGGATTCGGAACGGCATTCTCGCCGGCATTGCTTAAACACGTGCCTGCGAGCAGCCGTTACCAAGATGAGTTCTAAGGTATCGGAAAAGCCTGAAAGAGCTCGTAAGGGTGTTACACTTAGCATAAAACTAGACATAATTAAGCATTTTGATCGTGGTGAACGAAGCAAGGACAAAGTGAGTTTGGCTTGTGGAAGTTGACGAAGATGATGTTGAAGAGGTTTTGGCATCTCATGACCAAGAACTGATAGATGAAGAGCTGATACATTTGGAAGAGGAAAGAATAACAATCAAAACCGAATACAGTAGCGAATGGACCGAAAGTGAAGTCGTCCAAAAACTGAACATGAAGCAACTGCGTGAGATTTTCGCTGCATTGATAAAGTACGACTTTAATTTTGAAAGGGTACGTTGGTTTAGGGTATATTTGCAGGATGGTTTGAGTGCTTACAAAGAACTGTATGATAGAAAAATGCGCGAGGCTAAGCAGTCAAGCATACTGTCGTTTTTCAAGCCTTCCACATCAGCCACAGCAGACGACGAACCTTGACCTTTGACATCGAGGCAGGCAGACATAGTAGAAGATGACCTGCCTGCCCTGATGGACACAGACGACAATGAGATGACACCCCAGTGTCCCACCATCCCAACCCCCAGGCCGCAAACTGATACATTGCTGCGGAGAATGCAGCAGTAGCCGGGAAGCACCCAGCGCACTTTGAAGAAAAAAAGCCAAAATAAACAAGCTAATTAATTAGGTACTGCCCGGCATGTAAATGTCGGCCCAGATCAGAGGTGATTGCCAATTGCGTCGCCTCTGATCTGGGCCAACATTTACGTGCCAGGCGGCACCTAATTAATTAGCTTGTTTGTTTCGGCTTTTTTCTTAAAGATGTGCTGGGTGCGTTCCAGCCACCGCCGTATCCCTGCATTCTTCGTAGATCGGCATCAGTTCGCTGCCTGAAGGGTGGGGGCACTGCAACACCCCAACCTCCGACGACTCAGCCTAACACACCATCATCTGTGTGCTTGATGTCTTCCTGATTCCCGTAAGTGATACTACACTGTACATACATTATTTCTACTTTATATAGGTTGTGTATTTTTAGGTGTTATTTGGTATGATTTGGCAGCTTCATAGCTTAAAGGTTACTGGAGAGAGTGCTTTTTGCCAATGGTGCTTGCACCGTGTTTCTGCCGAGAGCGCTTGCGTGAGATTTTCGCTACAGAGAACAGTGCGGCAATGATTGTGGAAAAGTATTTCTACTTTATATAGGCTGTGTATTCATTGTATCATTCCTGTTTTTACTATATGTTACTGTTATTTTAGGTTTTATGTGTTATTTGGCATGATTTGGTAGATTATTTTTGGGTCTGCTCAAAAATATTTTCCATATAAATTAATGGTAATTGCTTCTTCACTTTACGACATTCTGGCTTACGAACTGTTTCATAGGAACGCTCTACCTTTGGATGGCGGGGGAAACCTGTACCATAATTTGATGAAGAACAAACCATGGGCACAGTAAAAAAAAAGTCTCAAAGCTCCTGAGTTGATCGACTCCCAAGTCCCCGATAGTAGGCGGCAAAAGGGAGAAACTCCCTGCCATAAACCTCCAGGCACCGACATCTTGCCGATGCCTTGGAGGCAGCCGACACTAAGTCCCTCTGTCCGAAAATTTTGAGCCTCCAACCAGCCCCTCCGATACAGCCTCCTGAGTGCCATCTTCTGCTGAGCGCCTGCGACCTCATTCCAGCCACTGAAACAAGCAAAGCCAAGGATTCGGGGCCTTCTGCTCCGGAGATTCCGGTTACCACACAGTAGCAGCGGCAGCGAAGCGGGCATTTCAGAAGTTTTCCAGATGTTCCTCCATACTCTCACATCCGTCTCCATCAAATCAGAATTGTGCATGGTCCCCTACTTGACAGATAACAGATATTCATCACCAGAGAGGCCGCGTGCACTGCCGTCGTGTCGCCATCTTCTCCTCCTTTTGTGCATGTTGCTCTGGGTTTCCAATGTTTGCAGACTTTCTTATGTTTATAGCTTAGAAGGGCATCTTGGTTAACATTTCAATGTGCTGTTACTGTATAACTCATGCTGAAGAGAGTAAAATTTACTTTTTTACAATAAACAATGGTCTGAGGTCTGGATTACTTGGTGAAATGGTCTGAGTAAAGGTAAGTTTGACGTACTGGACAGCACGGGAACAGAACTCAGGTCGCTGATGTTATAACAGTGTTACACCAAATAGCGTGCTGTCCAAAGGAAAATTATCCCCAAAAAAGTTCAAAGTATAATTATTATCAAAGTATGTATACGTTATACGACCTTGAGATTCATCTGTAACAGACAGTCACAAAACAAATATATCCCGAAAGTACCTATTAAAAAAGATGGTCCAACACCCAATACGCAGAGAGGTAAAAAAACCACAAATCATGCAAATAATAAAAGTCAGCAATTAGCATTCAGAGTGAAGACATGAAGCCTGGAGCAGGCCTCAGCCTCAGCCTCAGCTCAGTGCAGAGCCGAGTAAACATAACGGAGCAGTGTGTACATTCAGCCCGAGCCACATCTCTGGTCTCAACACCCTGCCTTCTGAACCCATTTGGATGTTTAAATCGTCCAATACACTGGTTTGTTCTTCACTCTAGAGGGTTGAGGCGTGCAGGTGTGAGTGAAGTCGAGGGCATTCGAGCAGAAGTGGTCAGAGCGAGACTGAGGCATGTTTGAGACGGAGTAGGAGACTGAGTTGGACCAAGCGGAGCAGAGAGAAAAGTCAGAGTCAGGAAAGGTCAGGTTCGGCCTGAAACATGGCGGTGATGTCCAGACTCCGACTGTATCGCTGTGTTAGGGCCTGGGTCCTTGTGCGAAGAACGCTTGATGTTTGGATGATTTAAATGCCAGGCCAGATGGATTGAAAAGACAGGGTGTCGGGACCGAAGGCAAGAGTCGGGCCGGTTCAGCTCGCAGTTCCGCAACGTTTGCTCCACTCTCTGCTGCACTGAGTTGAGGCTGTGGGCCGGCTCTGGGCTTCCTGCCTGCAGGCTCTGAGACCTTTACTACACTATGCGCTGAACTGAGGCTGTAGGCCTGCTCTGGGTTTCGTGTTTATGGACTCACTTTAGTTCTGAGTGCTGCTTGCTTGTTTTTCTTGTTTGCACGATTTGATTTTCTTTACCCCTCTCTGCATGTGTTTGTTGGATTTTTTAAACTGGGTTTCTTTTGTTTTATGGCTGCATGTGTGGGCACGTGGCCAAGTGGTTAAGGCGTTCGACTAGCGACCTGAAGGTCGTGAGTTCGAGACCCAGCCGAGGCAACGTGTTGTGTCTTTGAGCAAGGGACTAAATCACAAAGTGCTCTGCGACGACACTGGTGCCAAGCTGTATGGGTCCTAATACCCTTCCCTTGGACAACATCGGTGGCATGGAGAGGGGAGACTTGCAGCATGGGCAACTGCCAGTCTTCCATACAACCTTGCCCAGGCCTGCGTCCTGGAGAAAAAGTGAAGACTTTCCAAGCACAGATCCATGGTCTTGCAAGATTAACGGATGCCTTTATATTTATAAGGAAATGAACCTCAAAATTGCATAATGTACACATACTTTGATGATAAATGTACTTTGAACTTTGGAAACCCCAATGAATTTCTAGCCCATTGCTCTAGCCATTCAATTGAAGGAGCAGAGGGTGGTGAGTGAAGGGAACAAGCTGCCAGAGGAAGTGGTTGAAACAGGTACAATTTGAGAAGCAGTTGGGTAGATACATGGAGGGGTAGAGCTTGTGCCAAATGCAGGAAATTGAGACCATCAGGGTGGGCACCATACTGCACTATATTGCTCTATGATTTTTATACTCATGGTCACCCTGCGTGCACCGGCAAGTAGTCAGACTGCGAAGACTTGTTTTCAGACGTTCAGGCTATAAATTCTGGAACTGACCATCAGTACCAGTTTTTATTATCACTGACATATGCCATGAAATTTGTTGTGGCAGTGGTACAGTGTAAGAAATAAAAATTGCTCACTCATTCATTTTGTGCTGTGTTGTAGGACGTGGATGATCATGGTCGTCTCCATGACCATGATTGTTGTTGGCAAATTTTTCTACAGAAGCTGTTCGCCATTGCCTTCTACTGGGCAATGTCTTTACAAGAAGGGTGATTTCTTCTCTTCCCCCAAGTCTTTATCAATACCCTTCAGAAATTGTCTGGTTGTCTGCCTGGTGACAGTGGTCACAGATTGGGCTTAGAAGACCTTCCACCAGCCGGTGCCATGGCTTCTGTGACCCTGATTGCGGGGGCCGGGGGTGGATAAGTAGGTGCTACACCTTCCTCAAGAGTGACCTGCAGGCTAGTGGAGGGATTGAGTGCCAAAAAAAGAAACAGTGGCAAAGCGGAATAGTGAGATGATGTTCTTGGACAGTACAGAAATCTGATGGTGGATTCCTGTACCTCATCCCTGATGGTGGTAATGAGAAGGGGGTCTTTAATGATAGACACCGCCTTCTTGAGGTTTTGACTTTTGAAGATGTCCTCCAAGGTGGGAAGGCTAGTACCCATAATGGAGAAATAAGAAGAGGGCGTGTCCCAGATGGCAAGAGTCCTTCATGATGGATGCCAGCATCTAGGGTATCAACTTTTGAGGGGTGGGAAGCCTAGCGCCCATGATGAAGGAATGAGAAGAGGGTGTGTCCAGTATTGTGTGGGTCCTTAATGACGGATGCTGCCTTCTTGAGCTATCAATTTTTGAGGATGTTAATGTCTCCTCTGAGAGACACAGAAGTTTGGTCATCAGTTCTGATAGTTCCAGTAGTTCATTGGGTAGCTCTGCATCACTTTGAGATACAAGAGCTTGCAGATGCTTGTATCTAGAGGATCTCAGTGGGTCACAGAGTGTCTGCGGAGGGAACTGGACGGTGAATGTTTCAAATCGAGAACCTTCATGTGGACTGTCCATTTGCTTCACAGATACTACCTGACCTACTGATTTCCTCCAGCCATTTGTTCATTCTCTCCGAGACCGTGTGAGTTTCCTCCGGGTGTTCCATTTCCCTCCCACACATTCCAAAGGCGTACGGGTTAGTAAGTTGTGGGCGTGCTATGTTGGCGCCAGAAGCATGGTGACAGTTGCGATCGGCCCCCAGCACATCCTTGTACTGCGTTGGTCAGATTTCATATGAACTTATTCAACACATGTACATCGAAACATTAATATTTAGACACATATGCATGGCTAGGGTCCGTAAGACTTTTGCACAGTACTGCAGTGATTTTACATATTGCACTGTATTGCTGCCGCAAAAAGAGAAGAAATTTCATGACATATGTGAGTGATGTAACCTTGTTCTGATATAGGTCTTTATTGTGGACTGGGAGTGGGAAAGGGGAGTTGCAGTTGGGAAGAGGGGAGGGATTGGGAAGCACCAGAGAAACATTCTATAATAATCAGTAAAACGATTGTTTGGAACCAGATCGCCTTGCCTGGGGTCTCAAGGCTGGATGCGTCTACACCCACGCCACCCCCTGCTCCTGGCACTCCTTCTCTGCCACCTGTCCCACACCCGTCCCAGGACACTCCACCCTCACCATTCCCAACATACTTTTCTCTGGCCAGTTTTACAAACTCGTCATCCGCTCCCTATTGACAGATAGAGTTCTGTGCCTCAAGCCGTTTGGTCTCTGAAAGGAAAATTGTTATGGGTCTTAACTCTCCTCCAGCTAAATTGATTGTCGAACATCGTATGGAGTATAGCATGTTAAAAAACAATATACATTCATTGTATCACCACAGCTGAGTGAACAGTATGGCCCCGTGTTCATCTTCTGGTTCAGCAGCTTCCCTGCGGTGGTGGTGTGTGGTACCGAGGCTATAAGAGAGGCCCTTATTGGCCATGGGCGTGACTTCAGCGGCCGATATCTCTTACCCGTCTTGGAAAAAATCTCTGACGGCTATGGTAAGAGAATTTTTAATTTAACTCAAGTTATTTTGTTGCTGCTTCTGATCTCTTGAAATCTGAATATTTCTGTTATTTTTACATTTAGGGTTGTTAATGCTGCTGAAAGAGATGGCACTTGCTGGTTGTTCTTAGTTACAATTTTAATTTGTTATTTAGAAATAACAGTGCGGAACAGGGTCTTCGGGCTCAAGGAGCCGCACAGCCCCGATACTGGGCTAATCACAGGACAATTTACAATGACCAATTAATAGGGTCGTAGAAATGTACAGCACAAAACAGGCCCTTTGACCCTTCTAGTCCACGCGCAGACTGGGAGACCGCTTTGCTGAACATCTACGCTCTGTCCGCCAGAGAAAGCAGGATCTCCCAGTGGCCACACATTTTAATTCCACATCCCATTCCCATTCTGACATGTCTATCCACGGCCTCCTCTACTGTAAAGATGAAGCCACACTCAGGTTGGAGGAACAACACCTTATATTCCGTCTGGGTAGCCTCCAACCTGATGGCATGAACATTGACTTCTCTAACTTCCGCTAGGCCCCACCTCCCCCTCGTACCCCAGCTGTTACTCATTTTTATGCACACATTCTTTCTCTCACTCTCCTTTTTCTTCCTCTGTCCCTCTGAATATACCTCTTGCCCATCCTCTGGGTCACCCCCCCCCGTCTTTCTCCCTAGGCCTCCTGTCCCATGATCCTCTCGTACCCCCTTTGCCTATCACCTGTCCAGCTCTCGGCTCTATCCCTCCCCCTCCTGTCTTCTCCTATCATTTTGCATCTCCCCCTCCCCCTCCAGCTTTCAAATCCCTTACTCACTCTTCCTTCAGTTAGTCCTGACGAAGGGTCTCGGCCTGAAACGTCGACTGCACCTCTTCCTATAGATGCTGCCTGGCCTGCTGCGTTCACCAGCAACTTTGATGTATGTTGCTTAAACTGCCTATTCGCACTTGTACCTGGACCGTAGCCCTCAGTACCCCAACCACACATGTACCTATCCAAAGTTCTTTTAAACACTCAAATTGAGCTTGTGTGCACCACTTGTGCTGGCAGCTCATACCATGCTCTTCTGACTCTGGGTGAAGAAGTTTCCCCTCATGTTTCCCTTAAACTTTTCACCTTTCACCCTTAAGCAATGATTGTAGTCCCACCGAAGTTCAGTGGAAAAAGTCCACTTAGAGTTTTTGTGTCTATACCCTTCATAATTGTCTATACTTCTATTAAATCTCCTCTTAATCTTCTACATTTCAAAGAATAAATCCTAACCTATTGAATCTTTCCATATAACTTGGGTTCTCCAGTTCTGGCAACATCCTTGTAAATTTTCTCTATACTTGTTCAATCGTATTTCCATCTTTCCTATAGGTAGATGACAAAAACTGTACACAGTACTCCAAATTATGCCTCAGCAGCATCTTATTCAACTTCAACACGACATCCCATCTCCTGCACTCAGTACTTTGATTTATGAGGGCTAATATGCCAAAAGCTTTCTTTACAACCCTCTCTACATTTGCCACCATTTTAGATGAATTCTCAGCTCCCTCTGTTCTGCTAACCTCCTACCCCATATGTCTTCAGACTGTGGGAGAAAACCAGAGCACCTGGTGGAAACCCAAGCCATTGAGAAGATAGCGCTGAGTATCCTGTACACTGATGTTACTTCCACGATGCTGCCTGAGAAGAGTGTTCCAGGATTTAGAACGTGACAATGAACATGGGTATCGCGGTTGAGATACCTCTCTACCAAAGGAGGTGTAAGGGATGAGAGCCATGGGAGCAGGTGGTGGATGGTCGTATGCGCAGCTGGTGCATATCACAAGTCCTGGTTATGCGATCACTGACACCAGGCAGACAATCTCCAAAGAATATTGATCATGGTTGGGGTCACCCATTTTCTGAAGACAATGCCCAGAAGAAGGTAATAACAACCAGTTCTGCAGAAAAAATTTCCAAAACGCTTACGGTCAAGGGACCACGATTGCCTATATCAGCGGTCCCCAACCACCGGGCCGCGGACTGGTACCGGGCCACAGAGCATGCACTACCGGGCCGCGAGGAAACGATATAGATTTGGCGATATGAGTCAGCTGCACCTTTCGTCATTCCCTGTCATGGGCGGCACCTTTCCTCATTCCCTGCCGGGCCGCGAGGAAACAATATGATTTGGCGATATGAATCAGCTGCACCTTTCCTCATTCCCTGTCACGCCCAATGTTGAGCCATTATGCACGCGAGGTCATTACGTGTCCATGTCAGCGCGGGAAGGAGATCAACTCCTCGAGCTTGCAAATGACGGCGGGCTGAAAAGTCTGTTTGACATAACATCTCTGCCGGCATCCTGGATCAAAGTCAAGGCTAAATATCCTGAGATAGACACGGAAGCACCGAAAACGTTGCTTGCATTTCCAACATATCTCTGCAGTGAATGTAACGGAAACTAAATTGCGGAATAGACTGGACATAAGGAACCCCATTCGAGTATCGCTGTCGCCCATCACCCCTCGATAGGACCGTCTTGAGCCCAGGGCTCCCACTGATTCAGCGATATTGGTGCGTTGCAATGATTTTATATGTTCATAGGGGGAAATATGCGCTGTGTTCAATATCCAAACGTTACTTAAAATGTTATGATGCTATTGGCTTATATAACCATATAACAATTACAGCACGGAAGCAGGCCATCTCTGCTCTTCTAGTTCGTGCCGAACGCTACTCTCACCTCGTCCCACCGACCTGCACTCAGCCTACAACCCTCCGTTCCTTTCCTGTCCATATAGCTATCCAATTTAACTTTAAGTGATAATATCGAACCTGCTTCTGCCACTTCCAGAAGTGCAACACTTACTTCAAGCTTCCCTGTTCTCCCCTGATAATTGACTTTTCGCTATATTCATGCGAGGAAAATATGTGCTGTATGTTTAATATTAAATTTGTTAGATAAACCCTTTTAGAAATGAAATTGAGTGTATTAGCCACTTATCACTGATATTCTGGTCGTGATTACCCCCCCCCCCCGCGAACAGAATCGCCAAAAACGATTTGTAGAAAAATAATCGGCACGTGCACGCATGCGCAAGTCACACATGCGCACTGATGCCCGCGCAGGGCTTCATGGTCATTGTAGTCTTTTTTGGGGTAAACCCAACGTATTTGACTGCTACTCTTGTCCGTTGCCAAACCTACCCACGCCCCCACCCCCGCCCCCGCAGTCGGCCGGGCTGGTCCGCAAGAATATTGTCAATATGAAACCGGTCCGCAGTGCAAAAAAGGTTGGGGACCCCTGGCCTATATCACATAACATGTCACATAATGATGATGTTGATGAAGGAATACTGATATATATCCAAGGATCTGTGCAATGAATAGAAGGACACTAGGGAGTGTGGTGGAACAGAAGGACCTCAGATTCAGATTCACCGCGTGAACATTGAAACATACCGTAAAATGCTTAATTGGTGTTAACAGCCAATATGCCCAAAGATGGGCTGGGGACAACCTGAGTGTTGCCACACATTCTGACTGCAGCATAACATGCCCACAATGTTCAGCAGAACAACAAAACTAGACACCAGCAAAATGTGCCCTAGGAGTACAAAGAATCCTGATAAAGGGTCTCGGCCCAAAATGTCCACTATTTATTCCTTTCCATAGATGCTGCCTGACCTGCTGAGTTCCCTCAGCATTTTGTGTGTGTGTGTTGTTCTGGATTTGCAGGTCTGCAGATTTTCTCCTGACTATCTAGGGGTACAAGTCACAGTTCATTGAAAGCTGCATAACAGAGGGACAGGTTAGTGAAAAAAGTTCAAATTTCAAACTGATTCTGGACTGAGGCCAGTAAGTGAAGAAATCGAGGATTCACTTGGTGCAGTTTCTTCAACAACATCTCACAGTATTTGCAGTAGTTGTGTCTAGTGCTGCCCCAAATTCAAAGATCAAAGTAAACTTATTATCAAAGTACATACATGTCAGCCTGATTTTTAAGGAGTAATACCTATTCCTGAAACAACAGGAATTCTGCAGATGCTGGAAATTCAAGCAACACACATCAAAGTTGCTGGTGAACGCAGCAGGCCAGGCAGCATCTCTAGGAAGAGGTACAGTCGACGTTTCAGGCCGAGACCCTTTCTTTCTCTCACACTCCTTTTTCCCCCTCTGTCCTTCTGAATACCCCTTGCCCATCCTCTGATTCCCCCCGCCCCCCCGTCTTTCTCCTCAGACCTCCTGTCCTATGATCCTCTCGTATCCCTTTTGCCAATCACCTGTCCAGCTCCTGGCTCCATCCCTCCCCCTCCTGTCTCCTCCTATCTCCTCCTATCATTTTGGATCTCCCCCTCCCCCTCTCAAATCTCTTACTAGCTCTTCTTTCAATTAGTCCTGACGAAGGGTCTCGGCCTGAAACGTCGACTGTACCTCTTCCTAGAGATGCTGCCTGGCCTGCTGCGTTCACCAGCAACTTTGATGTCTATTCCTGAACCCGGTGGAGTGAGTCCTAAGGCTCACACACTGGCCTTCATCAGTCAGGTAATTGTAGGAGTTGGGATATTGTAAAGGACTGGGTTGATCAGACCCATAAGACCCAAAACAATTCAAGTGCCTAGGAGATGTGGTAATGAGCATACAAGCACAACGAAGTAACCTAAGCTTAATATGTTATCATAAAATAGAAAGCACAAATAAACCACTTGAAATACTATGTAATAAGTTGCAGACTTCCACAAAGATTTCAGGGCTCACGATTCTTAGTCACCACTTGATTGTCGCTGTTGTTGGGAGAATCCGAATTCGAACTTGTGAAACCACCCGATTGCAATTTCCTTGGTCTAGCTGAAGTCCCACTAACTGAGGGAAAGGTCTCCCAATAAATAGAGGTTCCACAAGTGTAGAGAGAGGCACAGAGATAGACAAACTCTTCAGTTGTTTATTCTCATGCCACTAAATCAGCATGGTTTTGATCAGAGTTTCACAAGCTTTGAGACACACAGAGATAGATGAACTCTTTGGTCTCTTGTTCTCATGTGTTGGTGCCTGAGGCCAGGAAAGAATCCAGCCACTATCAGCTAAAATTTGACATTAACAAACCTACAGTGTTTAACTTGTACAGGCACTTTACATGCTGCGAGCTCACAAAGAGTTAAAGCGTCACTTCGAACTGTTTAGATTTTCATCCAGTATTTTACAAAATTTGAAACAATAGATATTATATCACAGATGTATAAGTTGTTAGTGTGGCCACACTTGGAGGACAGTGTATAGTTTTGGTCACCTTGTTCTTGCAAAGACATGTTTCAACTGGAAAGAGTGTAGAGAATCGTTATGGGATATGTCCAGGACTAGAGGGCTTGAGTAGGGGGAGAGAGTAACCAGGCTAGGTTTTATTCTTTGGAGCACTGGAGAATGAGAGGAGACCCTATGGAACAGAAAACAAAATGTTCAAAATTGTGAGAGGCATAAAGAGTGGATGGTAAAATACTTTTCTCCAGGTTAGGGGAGCCAAAAAATGTGGGTTAAAGGTTTAGGGTGAGAAGGGAGAGGAGAGAGAAATTTAAAAAGGTTCTAAGAGCAACCTCTTCATGCAGAGTGTGTGGAATGAGTTCCCAGTGGATATAGTCGAGGCAGGTACAGTAGTATCATCTAAGAAACACTTGGATAGATACACGGAGTTTGGTGCCAGGGAACATGGGTCAAACACAAGAAATTGGGACTATCTGTGTGGACAATGTGGTCAGCATGGACTGTTTGGGCCAAATGGCCTGTATACATGCTGTACTGCTCTACAGTATTTAAGTAAGGGCAGTGTGTGACTTTAGTGGTTCAAAGTTTCAGTTTAATATCAGAGAATGTATACAGTATACAACCTGAAACTCTTTCTCTTCACAGACATCCACAAAACAGAAAAAAATCCCAAAGAACAAAAGGCAGGAAAATATTAAAACCTCAAAGCCCCTTCCCTCACTTGCTTCAGCAAAAGTATAAACCTCACACCACTCACCTCGCCAGCAATAGGCTTTAGCTGGTTGAAGCTGTGACAATGTTAAATCTTCAACTACTGTCCATTTTAAATGTATTTTTTATAACTGCAAGATCCTGCTGGACATTAAGAAATTAGTGCTGCAGGTCTGCCCCATCAGTGACTTGCTGGTTGGTGGAGACACTGAAGGAGCTGGACTTGCTGCAGATTGTGATGCTGCTTGCATCAGAGAGGCTTTGGAGGAGCTGGTGAGTGAAGGGGGTGTACAGTGATCACAAGACCCTTTTGGACATTGTTCATGTGAAATGCTGCAAGTCCAATTCACTGATTTATTGGGAGACGGCAGGGACAGACGGCCGAGCAGCTGCTTGGCCCCGGTCATAGTGAGGACTAGGCCTCAGACTGCGGTGTTACCTGCTTTACAGCTGCTCGCAGAGAGGCGTTAGAGGTGGGGGGGGGGAAGTGGGGCAGTTTGAAGCAGTTACCATGCTGGAGAGGCGTTGAGCTGTGGAGGGTGGAGGAGAGGGGGGCAGTTTGCAGCGGTTACCAGGCTGGAGAGGTGTTGAGATGGTTGGGGGGGGAGGAGAGGGGGGCAGTTTGGAGTGGTTACCATGCTGGAGAGGCGTTGAGCTGGGGGTGGGGGGTGGAGGGAGAGGGGGGCAGTTTGGAGCGGCTACCAGGCTGGAGAGGCGTTGAGCTGGGGGTGGGGGAGGAAGGGGGGGGCAGTTTGGAGCAGTTACCAGGCTGGAGAGCCATTGAACTGGTGTGGGGGAGAGGGAGGGGGCAGCTTGGAGTGGTTATACCAGGCTGGAGAGGCGTTGAGCTGGGTGGGGGAGAGGGGGGCAGTTTGGAGCGGTTACCAGGCTGGGTCAGTGCTGCCCCCCAGTGTTCATTTGGCAGAAGAGAAGCTCCATTGTGGTTTCTGCTGATTTCTGTGGCATTCATGGACTCTGTGTCTTTGGACTTGGAAAGGAAACTAGTGCACCCGTAGGAAACCCACACAGTCATGGAGAGAATGTATAAACTCCTTACATGCGGTGGCTGGAATCCAGTCTGGGTTGCCTCTACTCTAAAGTGTTGTGCTAACCACTATGCTACTGTGCTGTCCCATAATTAGACTATAAGGCATGGGAGCAGAATTGGGCCATTTGGCTCAACAAGTCTGCTCCACCATTCCATCATGGCTGATTTAAATATACCCAAGGAGTTGGTCTCCACAGCCACCAGTGACAGTAAATTGCACAGATTCACCACCCTCTGGCTAAAGAAAATCCTCCTCATCTCTGTTCTAAATTACGTCCATCTATTCTAAGGCTGTATCCTCTGGTTCTAGACTCTCCAACCATAGGAAACATCCTCTCCACATCCACGCTGACTTGGCCTTTCAATATTCGACAGGTTTCAATGAGATTCCCCCTTCATTCTAATGAGGACAGGCCCAGAGCCATCAAATGCTCCCCTAACCCTTTCATTCCCACTTCCTTGGCTAGGCAACTTGTTGAGTCAGCACGGATAAGATGGGCTTCCAACCTATATAACCTTAGGATAATCCTGGAATCTAGGCTGAGGAAATCAGCTCCACTTCATTCAGTGAAGTTGGATCACTCTACAAAACCAAACTGTCACCAACTAAGCCCTTGATACAATCTCCATTCCCAATAACGATTCTAACAGGATCAGGATCGGGTTTAATGTCGCTGACAAGCGTTGTGAAATTTGTTGTTTTGTGACAGCAGTCCAGAGCAGGAGTCACACTGCGGGCAGTTATGAAATTGACCTTAACCTTACTCACAACATTTCCTCCAGTGACCCAGAAATCACGTTACACATTCTACCAAGCTGGCATCTATTTGATGAGGCAACTGTATCATATCCGAAACTCTCCCAGTATAGGTAACATCCTCTTCGTGTCAACACAGTCTAGGCCTTTCGATATTCGGTAGGTTTCAATGAGACTATAAGACATAGGAGCAGAATCAGGCTGTTCAGCCCATCGAGTCTGCTTTGTCATTCCATCATGACAGATGTATTATCCCTCTGAACCACATTCTCTTGCCTTCTCGCCATAACCTTTGGTGCCCTGACTAACCAAGAATGTATTAACCTCTGCTGTAGAACTTTAGAAAGTTCTTGACAATAACAGGCCATTTGGCCCAACAAAGCTTGCCAAATTCCTATTCACATATTGTGCTGAAATAACCACTGAGTTTAAATTTGGAAGTCTCTAAGGTACTACTCTCAACTACTACTAGGTAGTTTGTTCCATGTGTCCACAACTCGCTGTGTAAAGAAATGTTTCCTGATGTTAGTCTGAAATCTCCGTTTAACCAGTCTCCACCTGTTACCCTGTGTCCTCATTGATGGTTAATTTTGAAGTAGCAGCAGGACTGCTGTCCACCTTACTCATAATCTTAATGATAATGAACACTTCTGTCATGTCCCCTCTCATTCTACGTCTACTGAGACGAAAAAGATTTAATTCTTTCAATCTTTCTGAAGAGCTCATACCCTGAAGAGCTGGAATGAGTCTCATCGTCCTTCTCTGAACTATCTCCGGTCGCTTTACATCCCTCACAAATTAGGGAGACCAAGACTGTATGCAGCACTCAAGGTGTGGCCTCACAAACACATTATATAGCTTAAGGAGAACATTTCTAGACGCAAACCCCACTGAGCGCATTATATACCCAACAGTCTCTTAGCCTTCCTAATCGCTTCTGTGCATTGTCTAGATCATGATGAGTCTACCATCATGATCTCAAACAGTGCACTTTCTAACTCAAGAACCCCCACTGTATATTTATATCTAATATTTCTACTTCCTATATGTAATATTTTACATGTACTTACATTAAATTTCATCTGCCATTTATCTGCCCAAATCTGGATTTTGTTCAGATCGAACTGTGTTGATTCTGCTGCCTGAATGTTATCAGTCCATCTCCCTCATTTTATGTTATCTGCAAACTCTATTAGTTTATTTGTTATGTGCTTATCCAAATCTTTAATACAAATTAAGTCAGTAGCAGCTCCAAAACTGATCCCTGCTGAACCCCACTTTTAACATCTAGGTGTGAAAATGATCCTCTCACCACAACTCCTCCTTTTCTGCACTCATTCACACACCTTACCCTGAATTCCTACTTCCTGTAATTTGATTATTAACCTCTCATCAAGTACCTTGTCAAAAGCCTTCTGAAAGTTGAAGTAAATGATATCAACTGCTCCATTGTTATCATAAATTTTAGTTGCCTCTTAAAAGAAAAAGCACTCCAGCGTGTGGTGAAGACTGCCCAGCGGATCATTGGGTGTATTTAAGGAAGAGATTGATAGGTATCTGAGTAGCCAGGGCATCAAAGGTTATGGTGAGAAGGCGGGGGAGTGGGACTAAATGGGCGAATGGATCAGCTCATGATAAAATGGTGGAGCAGACTTGATGGGCCGAATAGCCGACTTCTGCTCCTTTGTCTTATGGTCTTATGGTCTAAACCTATGCCCCTCTAACCTACACCATGATTTGAGCCACACGTTAAATCTTCTAATCTGCTCCATTTTACCTGGACTGGTACCTTTAAATATATAATTGTCTGTGGCAACAAATTCCACAGATTCGCCCCTCTCTGGCTAAAGAAATTGCTCATCATCTCTGTTCTAAGGGACGTTCTTCCATTCTGAGGCTGTGACCTCTGGACCTAGACTCCCCCAATGTAGGCAACGTCATTACCATGGGCGGCATGATAGTGTAGTTGTTAGCACAATGCTTCATAGCACCAGCGATCCGGCTTCAACTCACATCACTAACTGTAAGGAGTTTGTATGTTCTCCCCATGACTGCGTACGTTTTCCCCAGGTGCTCCTGTTTCATCACACAGTCCAAAGATGGTCTTGAGTTGGTAGGTTAATTGGTCGTTGTAAATTGCCCTGTGATTAGGCTAGGGTTAAATCGGGGGATTGCTGGGTGATGTGGCTGGAAGGGCCTATTCTGCATCGTATTTCAATAAATAAATAGATAAATCTTCTCCACTTCCCTTCTAGGCCTGGTTTCAATGAGAACCACCCCCCGCTTCATTCTTCTAAACTCCAACAAGTTCAGGCTCAGGGTTATCAAATGCACCTCAAACATTAACCCTAAAATTCCTGAGTCCATCCAGCAAGTACAGTGCTAGAGTTATCAAATGCTCTTCGTACATTAACCCTTTAACTTCTGAGATAATTCTTGTGAACCTCTCCAATTCTTTTACGGTTCCTTTTTATTCGTCTTGTGATATCTAATCAGGGAAACCTTGGACTGTGTTTGGTGACCAGGAACATCAGCTGATTTAACTGTGGAATTCTATAGTAGCAATTCCTACCTAGAAGAACAAGCACTGGGATGAGGAGCTTAGAACATCTCGGCAGTTGTGTAGAAGGGTAAAGAATAAATCGGGAAACTGGTTAAGTAGGTTAAGAAACTGATCACCAGAATATAGACAACCTCGTCCCAAGGGACGTTAACCTGAGGTCTCTCTTGCAGGAATTAACTTCAGCAGTGGCGAGAGATGGAAGCAGCTTCGGAGATTCACTCTCAGCACCTTGAGGAATTTTGGAATGGGGAAAAAGAGCATTGAGGAGAGGATTCAGGAGGAAGCCCAGTTTCTGGTCACAAGCTTCAGGGATAAGAAAGGTTTGTCACTACAGCATTAGAGAACCTGCCTTCTCCCCGTACTCCTTCATGCCCTGACTAATCAAGAATCTATCCACCTTTGTCTTAAATATACCCAATTACCTGGCCTCCACAGCCGCCTGTGGCAACGAATTCCACAGACTCACCACCCTCTGGCAAAAAAAAATTCCTTCTCATCTCTGTTCTAACAAGATGCCCCTGAATTCTGAGGTTGTGTCCTCTGGTCCCAGACTCTTGCCCCGACTCCCCACCACAGGAAACATCCTCTCCCCATCCACTCTCTCGAGGCTTTTCAACATTCCATAGGTTTCAATGAGGTCACCCCGGTTCTTCTGAATCCCAATGGGTACAGTTTCAGAGGCAGTAAACAGCTTTCGTACGATAGGATCCTCTCCAATGTCTGCATATGCTTTCATAGGAAAGCGGCCCAAAACTGCTCCCAATACTCAAAATGAGGCCTCACCAAAGCTGTATCAAATAACTAATTGATTTCTTTTGAACAGCGATGTATTAAATATCTATAACACCACACACAAAATGCTGGAGGAACTCAGCGGATGAGGCAGCATCTGTGGAGAGGAATAAACAGTCGGCGTTTCTGGCTGAGACTGCTCATCAGGACTGGAAAGGAAGGGGGAGACGCAAGAATAAGAAGGTGTCAAAGGTTATTCTCCCTTCAACCTGCCTCTCACCTCTCCCTGGTGGCCCCCTCCATCCCTTTCTCCTATGGTCCACTCCTCTCCTTACAGATTACTTCTTCGCCAGTGCTTGGTTCTTATTTCAACCACCCCCCCCCAACCCCACCCAGCTGGTTTTGCCTATCACCTTCTGGCTTGCCCTCCTTCCCCTCCTGTCTCCCCCACCCCAGCTCCTTATTCTGGCTTCTTCCCTCTTCCTTCCCAGTCCTGATGAAGGGCTTTTGACCCAAAACGTCAACCGATTATTTATTTGCATAGCTGCTACCTGACCTGCTGAGCTCCTCCAGCATTTTGTGTCTGTTGCTCTGGATTTCCAGGATCTGCAGAATCTCTTGTGTTTAACGTCCAAAGAGCATTTAGACCTGCCCCAAAATTTCACTTTAATGCCCTGTGATTTTCTAAATGGCCTCTTTAACTCGACCAGGTGAACCTTTCAACCCAAACTTTCTCCTGCGAGGTGCAACGTCAAACATCATCTGTTCCATCACCTTTGGAAGACGATTTGATTACGAAGATAAACAATTTCTCTGGCTGATAGAGATGGTTGCAGGAATTGCCCGCAGTTTCAGTAGCCCCTGGTTACAGGTATGTCTCTTTACAGTGGATTGTGAGTTACTGAAGTTAAGAGCAAACATATTTTTATCTGAGACTCAGGAGGTCAATGTGTAAGTGAAACTGAGAGATTCAGGATCAACATTAATTATTTATCAGCAAGATAGAGGGAGTGCATTTAATATTAACAAATGTATATTTAAACAACACACACAAAATGCTGGGGGAACTCAGTAGAACAGGCAGCATCTATGAAAATGAATAAAGAGTTGATACTTTTGGGCCAAAACCCTTCTTCAGGGCTGGAAGGGAAGGGGAGAGCTGCCAGAATGAGAAGGTGGGGAGATGGGAAGGATGATAGCTGGAAGCTAATGGATGAAGCCCAGTGGGTGGGAAAGATAAAGGGCTGGAGAGGAAGGAATCTAATAGGAGAGGAAAGTGAACCACAGAAAAAAGGGAAGGGAGAGGGGAGCCGGTGGGGGGGGGAATGGGCAGGTGAGGAGGCCAGTGTAGGGAACAAAAGAGAGGAGGGGTGGAGGGGGAGGGAGAAAACTTCTTACTGGAAGGAGAAATTGATGTTCATGCCATCAGGTTGGAGGCTACCCAGACAGGACATCAGGTGTTGCTCCTCCACCTTGAGATGGCCTCTTCTGGGCACAAGATGTTGCCATGAACCAATGTGTCAGAATGAACAGGAATTTAAATATCTGGCCATCAGGAAGTTTCACTTTTGGCAGATAGAGAGGAGTTGTTCGGTGAAGCAGTCCCCCAATCTACAATGGGTCTCACCAATGTAATGTTTTTGCAATATACTTTGTAATGTAATGCAATATTTTTGTAGTTTTGACTTCAGATCTAATCTAATTCTGGATGGCTATTAACCATGTTGACTCATGTAGTCTGAGTCCATAGGACACTCAAAACTGCTGCACAAGTTGACTCTGTGGTTAAGAAGGCATACAGTACATTGGCCTTTATCAACCATGGGACTGAGTTTAAGAGCTGAGAGGTAATGTTGCAGCTATATAGGACCCTGGTCCGGCCCCACTTGGAGTACTGTGCTCAGTTCTGGTCACCTCACTACAGGAAGGATGTGGAAACTATAGAAAGGGTGCACAGATTTACAAGGATGTTGCCTGGATTGGGGAGCATGTCTTATGAGAATAGGTTGAGTGAGCTCGGCCTTTTCTCCTTGGAGCGATGGAAGATGAGAGGTGACCTGACAGAGGTGTATAAGATGATGAGAGTAATCGATCATGTGGTGAGACCATACCTGGAGCACTGTGTGCAGTTTTGGTCTCCAAATTTGAGGATGGACATTCTTGCTATTGAGGGAGTGCAGCGTAGGTTCACAAGGTTATTCCCGGGATGGCGGGACTGTCATATGTCAAAAGATTGGAGCGACTGGGCTTGTATACTCTGGAATTTAGAAGGCTGAGAGGGGATCGTATTGAAACATATAAGATTATTAAGAGATTGGACACGCTGGAGGCAGGAAGCATGTTCCCGCTGATGGATGAGTCCAGAACCAGAGGCCACAGTTTAAGAATAAGGGGTAGGCCATTTAGAACGGAGTTGAGGAAAAACTTTTTCGCCAAGAGAGTGGTGGATATATGGAATGCTCTGCCCCAGAAGGCTGTGGAGGCCAAGTCTCTGGATGCTTTCAAGAAAGAGATGGATAGAGCTCTTAAAGATAGCGGAATCAAAGGTTATGGGGATAAGGCAGGAACTGGATACTGATTGTGGATGATCAGCCATGATCACAGTGAATGGTGGTGCTGGCTCGAAGAGCCGAATGGCCTACTCCTGCACCTATTGTCTATTATGTGGATAGTCAGAGGCTTTTTCCCAGGGTTGAAAGGTGCTTGGATGTAGGTACAGAGGAGATGTCAGGGGTAAGTTTCTTTTTACAAAGGGAGTGGTGAGTGCGTGGAGTGGGCAGCCGGCAACAGTGGTGGAGGTGGATACAATAAGTTCTTTTAAGAGACTCCTGGATAAGTACATGGAGCTTAGAAAAATAGAGGGCTGTGGGTAAACCTAGGTAATTTCTAAGTAAGTACATGTTTGGTACAGCATTGTGGGTTGAAGGGCCTGTACTGTGCTGCAGGTTTTCCATGTTTCTGTATTTTAACAATGCACAAGTCCACTCGTGTCTCAGCCTGCCGACTGTGAAAATGCTCATCGAAGATTCAGATTCATTTGTTTATCACCTGTACACTGAAACATACAGCGAAATGCGTCATTTGTGTTAAAAACCTACACAACATAAGGATGTGCTGGGGAAGCCTGCAGGTTTCACCAACTCTCCGGTCCCAGCACCGCATGCCCGCAGTCTTCGGCAGAACAGCACAACATGCAAGCCGCTTTTCCACCCTCCCACCCACTCTCACAGATGTGAATGCTACTTCATGATAGTCGTTGAGGCAGCTCACACTATTCCTTCTTGGGCACTGGTATAATTGTTGCCCTTTTGAAGCAGGTGGAAACTTCTGGCTGTAGCAGTGAGAGATTAAAAATGTAACTAAATACTCCCACCAGTTGGTTAGCACTGATTTTCAGAGCCTTACCAGGTAGTCCATAGTGCCCTGCTGCTTTGCACCTTCCTGAAAGACAGCCTGACGTCACCCTCTGAGACCAAGGTCGCAGAGTCATCGGATGCTGCAGGGATCTTCATAGCTGTTGTTTTATTCTCTCTTTCAAGGCAGACATAAAAGGTGTTGAGCTCATCTGGTAGTGACGCGTCGCTGCCATACATGATGCTGGGTTTTGCTTTGTCGGAAGTAACGGCCTGCAAACCCTGACAGAGTTGACATGGATCTGATTTCGCCTTGAACATCTCCTGGAGTTGTTTCTTGGCTCTGGAAATAGCCCTCTGCAAATCATGCCTGGTTTTCTAATACAGAGCTGGATTGCCAGACCTAAATGCCACAGATTTAGCAGTCATCTGAACCTGAATCTCCTTGTTCATCCGCAGCTTTTGTTTTGGGAATGTACAGTAAGTTTTTGTAGGCACACACTCATCTACATGGGTTTTAATGAAGTCGGTGACAACTGTGGCACACTCACTCAGGCTCAAAAGTAACTCTGAACACAGTCCAGTCTACTGATTCGAAGCAGTCCTGTAAGCACTCCTGTGCCTCCCTGGTCCATACCTTCTTGGTTCTCACTTCTGGTGCTACAGTCTTCAGTCTTAGCGTATACTCAGGGAGTAGAAGTACAGCCAGGTGATCAGACTTACCAAAGTGTAGTCACAGAGTCAATGAAAGACCACCGTACTAAGGCATTCAGCCAAGTGCAGAGGACAACAAAACGTGCAAGTGCAAAAGAAGAAATAAAAATAATAAATAAATAAGCAATAAATATCAAGACATGAGATGAAGAGTCCTTGAAAGTGAATCCTTAGATTGTGGGGACATTTTAATGATGGGACAAGTGAAGTTGAGTGGTTAACCCCTTTGGTTCAAGAGCCTGATGGTCGAGGGGCAATAACTATTCCTGAATCTGGTGGCGCGAGTCCTGAGGTTTCTTGTACCTTCTTCCTGATGGCAGCAATGAGGAGAGAGCATGTCCTAATCCTTAATCGTTAAACTCAATGAGGACTAGACCTCAAACTGTGTTGTTGCCTGTTTACAGTCACCTGTGAGAGAGGTGTCGGAGTTGGTGTGCTTCATTGGAGGCAGTGTGGCATGGTGTCCAAGCTGCTGTCACACTGGCATTGCTGCCGCCCAGTGTTCACTTGGCAGAAGACGAGCTGGTATCACGTTTGCCAGTAGACTGCTGTAATGTTGATGAACTCGGGGACATGGACCATATATTTTGTGTGTGATTGTATTTTACCGATCTCCAGCATCTGCAGATTTTCTCTTGTTTGTTCTTGTCTGTGCTTGCTACTTTACATGTGGCTTTGCCTTGTGTGACTGTCACTACTGTGTTTTGCACCTTGGCCCCTGAGTAATGGGGTTTCATTTGGTGATATTCATGTATGGTTGAATGCCTGTGGCCTTCAAACTTTACAACTCCTCCCTTGGAGGGTCAGACACCCTGAGCCAATAGGCTCGTCCTGGACTTATTTCATAATTTACTGGCATAATTTACATACTACTATTTAACTATTTATGGTTCTATTACTATTTATTATTTATGGTGCAACTGTAACGAAAACCAATTTCCCCTGGGATCAATAAAGTATGACTATGACTATGAATATAATGACGTTTGAACTTGAAGAAATGCTAACAGCACCAGATATTTAATAATGATGCTACTATAATTACACCAACTCTGCCTTGGATGGTCTCAAGCCTGCTGCAAAAGGAGGAGGGTTAGGTATGGTGCTAGTAACCCCATCCCGTAAAAATCCCAGAGGTACAGAAACGCCAACAGAAACTCCAAAGGCCTCATCCCTGGGAGAGGAAGAAGATGGGCTACATCTGGGGACTACTTGAAAGACTGGCCCAGGACAGAGAACTTGGCGAGATGCTGTCAGGGATCTCTGCTCCAACAGCAATGATGGACTCAAGACAAAAGTAATAATGCCACGATACGTTTGGATGTATAATAGACAAAGCTAATTTCTTACCTCTAACCTAATGCTTTTACCTCTTCTTTTTCTTCCAAATGTGATTCTTCTACCGTTGCAGCCTGTGATCTACACTATGGTGGTGTGTTATTGAGCCACCTGGCACTTCGCATTCTGAGGGTGTACAGTGATATTTCGAGCAAAGCTTGCGCTTCAAGGCCAAGAAGCCTGGAGATGGGACGTAAGCCCATAACTGACTCCATTTCACACACACATATATATATATATATATATATATATATATATAGTGTCTGAGTCTACTAAGCAAGTGGTGCTGCTGGAGCTGACAGTCCCAAGGGAAGATAGCTTGGAAGAGGCCTTTGAAAGGAAGCTCTCCAAGTACGCAGGACTGGTCAGCAACTGTCAGCAGGCTGGATGGAGAGCAAGGTGTCTCCCAGTGGAGGCTGGTTGTAGGGGGTTCGTTGCCCGTTCTTTAGTTAGAGCCTTCAGCATTTTGGGCATCGAGGGAGAGAGGAAGAGAAAAGCCATCCGCAGTACCACTGATGCGGCAGAGAGGGCCTCAAGATGGCTGTGGCTCAAAAGAGGGGAGCCATGGAGTCATAAGTAGCTAGCCATCTGGACACAAGCTGGGGTCTGATCAGCCCCGGCTGGGTCACCTAGAGGGGGTTGTATGATGTTGAAAGACCCGAAACACCCAATGATTCCAGGAACATCACTGAAGATGTGTCCAGAAGCATCAATAGATGTATGTACACAGTATATGTCACTCCTTGTTTTTCTCGGTTGCTACTTTCAGTGTCTGTGATGAGGGAGGCTTGCAGGTAACGAATGATGCAGCACTAGATTGAACTGAGCTGAACTGAATATGCCTGAACTCTGCAGATTTTGTGTTTTGTATTCTGTATTTTTCGCTCTTCTGCCATTTGTGTGGTTCTCTTTTTTTTGCACTTGGGGGTGGGTTTTGATGCTTCTCTTTGAACGTATTTCATAGTTATCTTTGTTTTGTGGCTGTCTGTGGGAAAGTGAATCTCAGGGTTCGATACTGCATACATACTTCGGTAATAAATATCCTTTGAACTTTTTGAACTGAGCCATAGGTATCCAGCACTAGGTCAGTGAAAATGGTGTGTTTGTTTTGCAGTTGTACAACATCTTCCCAAGGATCATGGATTTCCTGCCTGGAGCTCACCAAAAGATGTTCCAAAATATCAAAAACTTGCAAAGTTTTCTGGCCAAAACTATTCAAAGCCACAAAGAAACTGTCCAGAAAGACTTCCCCAGGGATTACATCGACTGCTTCCTGACGAAGATGGATGAGGTAATGGCAGCAAGTTTCTTCTCACGTTCATTCATTTCCCTCTGTCCTACCAAATATACTGAAGATAATTTCTGTCTTCTTATTTTATTTTAAAGACACGGCACAAAACAGGCCCTTCCGGCCCAAAGAGCTGCACCAACCAGCAGCCCGTCTATTTATTCAGTTTAGTTACTTACTGCCCATTACACCGCTGGTGCTTAGGGCAGCAATGAAGGTCCTCCATCTCTGTCTGTCCTCGGCCGTCTTCTCTATTGTGTCCCATGTGTGGGTCGGGATCCTCATTTCTGCCTCTACAGTACGGCAACAAATTGTCTTTCCTCTGCCCTCAGGCGTCCGATGAAGTGCTGTCTTGATGATGGCATTGGCATATCTTCTCATCACGTGCCCAACCCATTTCCAACATTTCCTCATGGTGATGGTGACCGTGTCCTCTTGGTGAGACTGAAGGAGTAGGGTGTGGTTGGAGATCTTTCTTGGCCAGAAAATACGAAGGATCTTCCAGCGGCTCATGGTGTGGAATGACAAAGTCACTCCCTGTCATGCATCAGCATTCTGACCCCTTAAAGAGTGTGGACACAACGCAGCTCCGGTACAACTTCACCTAGGTGTGGACACTGTACTTGGTTGATCCCCATATGTTGCTGAACCATAACATAATCAGAGAACGATTTTCAATGACCAATTGACCTTTGGACTGTGGGAGGAGACCAGAGCACCCGGAGGAAACCCACGTGGTCATGGGGAGAACGTAAACTCCTTGCAGGCAGCACTGGAATTGAACTCCGAACTCTGGTTCTGGTTAATGCTGTAACAGCATCACAATAACCACTATGCTACGCTACCATGGCATCCGACTTCTCTTAATTGGTAAATTAGATCAGAGTTGAAAAATACAGAAACAGATCCTTCAGCTCACCACATCTATGTTGACCACCATGCCTGTCTATACTAATCCCATTTACCTGCATTAATTCCATGTTCTGCTCAGTTAATTTTGCACAGAGATCATAATTATTTATTTATTGATTGATTTCATATACAGTGAGAGTAGGCCCTTTCAGCCCCTCAAGCCGCACCATCCAGCAATTCCCCAATTTAATCATGGGACAATTTACATTGACCAATTCACCTATTAATCTTTGGGATGACGGAGGAAGCTGGAGCACCCAGAGGAAACCAACATCGTCTCAGGGAGAATATAGAAATTCCTTCCAGGCAACAGCTGGAATTGAACCCTGGCCGCCTGTACTCTAAAGCATTGTTCAGTCCACTGCAGTACTGTGCTGCACCAAAAACGGTTATCTTTTTCAATGAAAACTATGCAGCTGCTAGAAATCTAAACTAAGAAATGGAAATGCCGCAAGTTCTTAGCAGATCAGGTAGTGGCTGTAGAAAGGGAATCTGGCATCTTGTGTCAACAGTCCTTTGAGACCCTCCTAAAAGCTTCCATGATTTTCTGTTTCTTTGGGGACTGGCATTGCAAACATTTGCCTATTATAGATTATGGTAGCATTAGGGTGGCACCTTAGCATAGTGGTTAGCACTACACTACAGGTGACCCAGGTTCAATTCCCACCTGTAAGGAATTTATATGCTCTCTCTATGGACTGTGGGAGGAAACCAGAGCACCTAGAGGAGACCCACACAGTCAAAGGTGTTCTAGTAGGTAGGTTCATAGGCCATTGTAAATTGTCCCGTGATAAGGCATTGCTGGATGGCGCAGCGTGAAGGACCAGAAGGACTGATTCTGCGTTGAATCTTAATAAAATAAAAAAAATTAAGGAGACAGAAAGGCATGAATTGAAGTTGAAAATTGTCTGAAGGCTGTTAAAATGTACTCCTTCCCCTCCCTCCCCCCCGCTTGGTGTTCACCTGGTGGAGAATCTCACCTGGTCCCTCAACACCAGCTCCATAGCAAAGAAAGCCCAGCAGCGTCTCTACTTTCTGCGAAGGCTGAGGAAAGTCCATCTCCCACCCCCCATCCTCACCACATTCTACAGAGATTGTATTGAGAGCATCCTGAGCAGCTGCATCACTGCCTGGTTGGAAATTGCACCATCTCGGATCGCAAGACCCTGCAGCGGATAGTGAAGTCAGCCGAGAAGATCATCGGGTCTCTCTTCCCGCCATTACAGACACTTACACCACATGCTGCATCCGTAAAGCAAACAGCATCATGAAGGACCCCACGCACCCCTCATACAAACTCTTCTCCCTCCTGCCATCTGGCAAAAGGCACCGAAGCATTCGGGCTGTCATGACCAGACTACGTAACAGTTTCTTCCCCCAAGCCATCAGACTCCTAAATACCCAGAGCCTGGACTGACACCAACCTACTGCCCTCTACTGTGCCTATCATCTTGTTTATTATTTATTGTAATGCCTGCACTGTTTTGTGCACTTTATGCAGTCCTGGGTAGGTCTGTGGTCTAGTGTAGTTTTTGCATTGCTTTACGTAGTTGTGTAGTTTTTGTATTGTTTCATGTAGCACCATGGTCCTGAGAAACATTGTCTGGTTTTTACTGTGCACTGTACCAGCAGTTATGGTCAAAATGACAATAAAAAGTGACGACTTGACTTGCTTTTCAGCCTTGATTAAGGATCTCGGATTGAAACACGGTCAACTGCTCATTAACCCCCATAGATGCTGCCTGACTTGCTGAGTTCCTCCGGCATTTTGTGTGTGTGTGTCTGTGCGCTGCTCACCATTTCTAGCATCTGCAAAATCCCTTCTGTTTAAAACATGGATTTTTGTTTGCCTTAATTCAGGACAAAGATGAGCTTAACTCCGAGTTCTTTCAAGAAAACTTGTTGGTGTCGACAGAGAGCTTATTTCTGGCTGGGACTGAAACAACTAGTACAACACTGCGCTGGGCTCTTCAAATCCTAACAAAGTATCCAGAAGTTCAAGGTAAGCTTTAATTCAATTCAAATCAATTCCAGTGTCAAGGTCCAAAACACAGTACCAATGGTCACACACAGCACAAAGCACTCACAAAATAGCAAGCACAAATGGTATCATGATCACACAATATAAGAATCAGAAACTCACTCCATCAGTCTCCAGTTGATTTCGATAAAGCCCGTCTCCTGTGAGCAAACACGGTGGGGGGAGCCGGCTCCAGCCTGGACACTGCACCACACCACCCCGGAGGAGTTCACTGGTCCCAAGGCAACCACCCCGTCCCCAGGTGAAACTGCAGCTTGAGGCCCAGTCCGCGCACATAAAAGACAACAAGCCCATATAGAATATCAATAAAGATACAACCAAACAAACTCTACATGTATCGTTCAGACTCTTCAGTCCGTTGAAATCTTCAGTCGACCATAAAAGAGCTTCTCTTCAATTCAGAATCAGGTTTAATATCACCAGCATATGTTGTGAAATCTGTTAACTTTGCAGTAGCAGTACAATGCAACACATAATAATAGAAAAAAACTGAATTACAGTAAATATATATTAAATAGCTATATTAAATAAGTAGTGCAAAAATAGTAGAGAGGTAGTGTTCATGAGTTCACTGTCCATTCAGAAATCAGATGGCAGAGGGGAAGAAGCTGTTCCTGAATCACTGAGTGCGTGTCTTTAAGCTCCTGTACCTCCTCTCCGATGGTAGCAATGAGAAAAGGGCATGTCTGGGTAATAGGAGTCCTTAATGATGGATGCCACCTTTCTAAGGCACCGCTGTTTGAAGATATCTTAGATGCTAAGGAGACTAGTGCCCATGATGAAGCTGACTGAGTTTACAACTCTGTAGCTTACTTCAATCCTGTGCAGTGCCCACACCCCGTACCAGATGGCAATACAACCAGTTAGAATGGTTTCTATGGTACACCTGTAGAAATTGCGAGGTGTGTATCAATTACACAACAGTGTCAAAATGTCAAAATCAAAGTTCAAAGTAGATTTTATTATCAGAGTACATAAATGTCACCGTATACAGCTCTGAGATTCATGTTCTTGTGGGCATACTCAGTAAATCTACTGAACAGTAACTACAACAGGATCAACAAAAGATCAACCAGAGTGCAGAAGACAACAAACTGTGCAAATGTAAATATAAATAAATAGCAATAAATAATGAGAGCATGAGATAATGGGATACAGAGTATTCATCTTCCTCCAGCTCCACCGTTGAGGTCTTGGTTGGATCACTCTTTGTCTGGAACCTCCCCCTTGACCTTACTGCCATGGGTGACCCTACTAGGAGGTGAAATCCAGACACAATCGCTCTTGGGATTTGCTTATCTTCCTCTCGCAGAGAAGATTCACAATGAGATTGATGATGTGATTGGATCTCATCGAAGACCGGCAATTGAGGATCGGGCGAAGATGCCGTACACTGACGCGGTCATCCACGAGGTCCAGCGATACATCGACATCACTCCCCTGAGCTTTCCACACATGACAACAAGTGATGTGAACTTCCGAGGATATTTGATACCCAAGGTCGGAGTCAAGATCAATATAATGAATGTTTTATTTGTATTATTTGTAATAACATCAAACCAAAAATTAAATAATCACATGCCAGCTATTCTGTACTTTAAGAAGTACAGTGTCCTTAACCTGCTTGTTGCTGAGGAGGAATGGTGGTGGTTGTCCATCCTGTCCGATGATGACAGGAGACCTGTGTGGGAGAGTTTTTAAAGTGGAGAAGCCGTTGCACTGGGTCTGTTCCATTCTATCAACCTCAAAAGTCCGGGTTCAGTGATATGAGTAAACAGCACAAACTGGTGTCTTCCTTGGTTGCAGTGGATGACCATGACATCTTCTGTGCCTCGTCATGTCTTCATTCTTCAGGCAGCATTAAAGTATCACCCTCATGGGCATTGGATCTCACTGTAGGTCTTATCTGCCCAGTCCGCTGGAGCTGATTTTGCAAACTAGGACAGGCCTGTCTCTGTCTCACCAGGGTATGAGGCTGCTGGCTACCCTTGCCTGCTTTAGCCAGCCCTTTGAAGTGGTGTACCGGGGTGTGGCTGCTCTCACATGAGGTCAGTTACTTGGAGCCACGGGTGGGAGCAGAGTGTCCAGTAGGGGGCAAAGATGAGGGAGCTGCCCCGGAATGGACACGACAAAGCCCTTCACTAGAGGTGCTACCCCTCCCTGGACATCCCGTACACTCCAGGAGGTGGAATAATCTCCAGTATATTGGGGTATGCAGTAAATGGTAGGGCTTTGCAATATTAGTATGTAGTTCACTGAAAGAGCAGAGTCAGGCCATTTGGCTGATTTATTATCCCTCTCAAAAACATTCTCCTGACTCCGCACACACCCCCCGCCCCCTTAATCGTTGACACCCTGACTGATCAACAACCTGTCGACCTCCGCTTTAAATGTACCCAGTGACTTGGCCTCCACAGCCACCTGTGGCGATGCATTCCGGATTCCCCGCCCTCTGGTTAAAGAAATTCCTCCTCATCTCTGTTCTAAAGGGACAACCTTGTATTCTGAGACCAAAGACAGGGAATGTTTTCTATGATTAAATGTGAGGGATTGTGAAAAACTGAGTTTAAATGTATTTGGCTAAGGTGTATGTAAACTTCTGACTTCAACTGTATTATGGTCTCCACTTTAACCCATTGTAAAGTACTCTGAGCTACATCGCCTGTATGAAATGTGCTCTATACATATTAATATAATGATACAGGATAAACAAACAAACACAACTTAATGGATTCTAAACACACACAACATACAGAAAAACAGTGAATTAAAAGAGGAAATTGAAAGACAATGGAACATGAACAGAGTATACATTGTCCCAATAGTAGTATCTACAGCTGGTATCATCCCAGTCACTACACAATAGCATTAAACAATTAATCCTACACAGCAATATTCATGTAAATCTCCAGAAAGCCACAATACTAAACACCACCTGAATAGTCCGAAATCTCCTAGCAATTGAGAAACGAGTGTGCTTGTCCATGCCTGTATGTCAGGCGTTACCAGCTTGAGCTGAGAAAAAATATTTTTAAACAATAATAATATTATTGCATTAATATTATAACAACAATATTATTATAAATAATCCAACAAGATCAGGTTTCAGACCACAAATATATTACATTCTGTGCTCCGAGGATCAATACCACATCAGCCACTGCAGTACATCGTTTCTGGGACGTATAACGTCATCAGTCATTTTTTTAATGTGTTGAGATACTTTCTGCTTTGTGCATCTGACATAATTTTTGATCATAACCATGTCTGAACGTGTTTCTGTGTTTAGGGCATGCTTGTGATCCCTGTCCTTTCCTCTGCTCTGAAAGACAACAGTCAATGGGAGTCACCAGAATCATTTAACGCAAACCATTTCCTTGATGAAAATGGATGTTTCAAAAAGAGTGTAAATTTCATGGCATTCTCAGCAGGTATACATATACACTTATTTATTATATTGCCTGTCCTCTCTGCCCACCTGCAAGAGAACCACATCCTTCTCATAGCGTTTGGAGGCTTGCATGTCTCAATGACCCGGAGATCTATATTGGCTGGAGTAAGAGCTTTATGCTTTGCCTCTGGGTAGGGTCACCCATGTCAAACAGGTTAAAGGGCAGAGGCCAGACTAACAGCAGTCCACCAATCCTTCAGGTTCCGGGGTTCAACTCAGGGCTAACAACTCTGACCGGTAATGAAAACTGATAGACAATTGAATGGTGGAGCGGACTTGATGGGCCAATTAGCCTAATTCTGCTCCTATGTTCTAAAACAGAAATAGCAATGAAGAATCCTTCTACATCTGAGTGCGTCAGTATTCCTGAGTCTTCACCAGGGACTTGCATGACAGTAGTGAAAACTGAGCTACTGACATGATGAAGGAAGCCCTGAACAGTATCAAAGGTGGAGGAACTTCATTGTGATCCTAAACGCCAACGGCATAACAGGCTGCTGTTGCTCTCCACCCAAGAAAAGGGTGATCGCAGAATAAGTCAAAGTTCAAAGTAAATTTTATTATCGAAGTGTATATATATGTCACAATTCTTTGCTGAAACCCAAAACGATCGCAATCAACAGACTTGCTGCTTTCTGTGGACCTTCCTAAACTGAGGTGCTGACTCTGGGCACATTACTCCAACTGGAGGCAGACAGAGCTAAACATCAAAGTGTGTGTGAGGAGATCCCTTTATACTGAAGCAGGAGTAGATTGTTCACTTCAGCACACACACAAATCACACAGTGAGGATTACCCAGTGTTGTGACTGTGAATGAAGTTACCAGAGAGACATTGAAGCTGGTGGTTATAGAAGTCTTTACCCTTCAAAGCAAGCAGCAGGTCATTATACTGGAGACACTCTGAGAAGAATAGGCCTCTGAACTCAAAGTACATCACAGTTTGATACCCTTAAGATCAATAGTAACTCAATAGAGTTTCGATACTTACAATAACATTGTTTACTTCAATACTTTGGGTTGACAATGCTTCATTTAGGGCAGAATGGTACTGTAGTGGTTAGTACAATGATTTCCAGTACCAGTGGCTTGGATTCAAATCCCGCTGCTGTCTGTAAGGAGTTTGTATATTCTGCCCATGATGGCGTGTGTTTCCTCCCACAGTCCAAAGACTTACTGGTTAGTAGGTTAATTGGTCATTGTAAATGGTCCCATGATTAGGCTGGGATTAAATTGGGGATTGCTGGGTGAAACAGCTCGTAAGGGTCTATTCCGTGCAGTATCTCAATCAAACAATAAATAAATATTACTTTTAAACAGCTAAATCTTCACACCAACACTCCTGACACCATAGATTGAATAGTAATCACCATTGCCTCTCGGTTGCATTCATCCATATACAAGCATGTCAGGTCAACATCGTGTTTCCTGGATTAAAATCAACCCCAGTCTACAGTTCCTGGAAGACCATTGTTCTGTGCTGCATTTAAAATTTAATCTACAATACATATTCAGATCTAAACACTGGATATTGTTGAAATTATTATTTTCTATATTCCATATTTCTAGAATACACCCAGCGTGTAAGATTTCTGAGCTTTCCAATTTAATTTAAGAAACATCACATAAATATGTTTGTAGTTTCTCAAAGGTGTATTCCATGATGAATCACAAGTTCAAAGTAAATTTTATGATCAAAGCATATACATATCACCATTTACAACTCTGAAATTCATTCACTTACTGGCATAGACAGTAAATCTATAGAATTATAACCATAACAGAATCAATGAAAGACTGCCTAACTGGGATGTTGAACTACAGTGCAGAAGACAAGAAGCTCTGCAAATACAAAAATAATTAAATTTAATAATAATAAATAAATAAGCATTAAATATTTAGAGCATGAGATGAAGAGTCCTTGAAAGTGAATGCATTGGTTGTGGGAACATTTCAATACTTCAGTGACAGGGCAGGTGAAGTTTTCCCCTTTGGTTCAAGAGCCTGATGGTTGAGGGATAACAACTGTTCCTGAATCTTATGGTATGAGTCCAGCGTCTCTTGTATCTTCTTCCTGATGGCAGCAGCGAGAAGAGAGCATGATCTGGGTGGTGGGGGTCCCTGATGATGGAACCAGGAGACAAGGGCAAAATATATTGGTTATTGATTACTGTGTTAGTAGCCAGTGATCTAGGTTATTGATTTGGAATTTAAGTTTGGATCCAACCATGAAAGCAGCAGAATTTAAATTTTAGTAATTCTATAAAGTGGAATTTTAAGAGTTAGTTCAATAATGCCAGCTATGAAGTGACTAAAAAATGAACTGGTTGATGAATTTGGGTGGGCTCCACAGTAGCGTAGCATTTTGCACATCACCATTACAGACTGGGTGTTCTGAGGTTCAGAGTTCCATTCTGGTTCCGTTTTGTGAGAAGCCTCTGTACGTCCTCCCAGTGGAATGCACGAGTTTCCCCCCGGTGCTCTGGTTTCCTCTCATTGTCCAAAGTTATACCAGGTAGGTTAATTGGTAATTCTAAATATTCCTGTAATTGGGGCAAGGTTAATCAGGGTTGTCACAGGTTGCTGGGGTGGTGTGGCTCGAAGGGTCAGAAGGCTGACACTGCACTGTATTACTAAATAAACAAATAAATGTCCTTTTTAGTGTGAGAAAGGAAATCTTGTGCAGCAACTTGGTGTGGCCTAAATGTGATACTGACACAGCTAGTAAGCTATTTAGTTCGAGGACAACCAGAAATAAGGTATGTATGAATTTTAAAAATAGGCCTAACCTGGACCCAACATATTGATGCAGCTCATAAGGCAAGACAGCGGTTATATTTCAATAGGAGTTTAAGGAAATTTGGTTTGGCACCAAAACTATTCTCAAATTTCTACAGTTTCTACTGTGGAGAGCATTCTAACTGGCAGCATCATCATCTGGTATGGGATGTTGCTACCGTGCAGGATCGAAGTAAGCTGCAGAGAGCTGTAAACTCAGTCAGCTTCATCATGGTCACTAGCCTCCATAGTATCCAGGATATCTTCAAGGAGCAACGCCTCAGAAAGGTGGAGACCATCATTAAGGACCCCATCACCCAGGTCATGCCCTCTTCTCATTGTTAACATCAGGAAGGAGGTATAGAAGCCTGAAGGTACACCCTCAGTGTTTCAGGAACAGCTTTTCCCCCTCTGCCATATGATTTTTCAATGGACAGTGAACCCACGAATACAACCACAATATTTTTAAATTTACTACTTTTTCACTACTTAACACTTATTGTATTTAATGTATTTTTCTCTATTATTATTGTACTGCTGCCGCAAAGACGACAATTTTCACAACATATGCCGCTGACATTAAACCTGATTCTGAAGAAACAAAATGCTGAAGGAATTCCTGCAGTGTTTATTTCTTAGTCCAGATTCGAGCAACTTGCATCTCTTACATCAATAGAAAGTCATTCGGGAAGAATGATTATAATATCCAAAAAGTTTTACATTCAGTTTGTAAAGAATAATACAAAACAGGTGATAAATTAAGGTAAAGGAACCCATGGGAGTCTGTGATCATAATATGATAGAATTCACCCTGCAATTTGAGGAGAAGCTAAAACCATATGTACCCGTATTACAGTGGAGTAGACGGAATTACAGAGGCATGAGAGAGGGGCTGGCCAAATTGACTTGTAAAGAACACTGGCAGGGATGACAGCAGAACATTAATGGCTGGAATTTCTGGGGCAACTCAGAAGGCACAGAATATGTACGTCCCAAAGAGGAAGAAGTATTCTAAAGGCAGAATGACTCAACCATGGCTGACAAGAGAAGCCAAAGCCAACATAATAGCCAAAGAGAGGGCATATAATAAAACAAAAATTACTGTGAAGTTACAGGATTGGGAAACTTTTAAAAACAAACAGAAGTCAACTAAAATGTCATAAAGAAGAAAATTGAATATGAAGGTAAACTAGCCAATAATATTAAAGAGGATACCAAAAATTTCTTCAGATATATAAAGTGTATATGACAGATGAGAGTAGATATCAGACTGGTGGAAAATGATGCTGGAGAGGTAGTAATGGGGGACAGGGAAATGGCTGATGAACTGAATAAATACTTTACATTAGATTAGATTATGAGGACACGCAGTCCTCTTTTATTGTCATTTAGTAATGCATGTATTAAGAAATGATACAATGTTTTTCCAGAATAATATCACAGAAACACTTGACAAACCAACTTAAAAACTAACAAAAACCACATAATGATAACATATAGTTACAACAGTGCAAAGCAATACCGTAATTTGATAAGAACAGATCATGGGCATGGTAAAAATCTCAAAGTCTCTCGAAGGTCCCATCATCTCACACAGACGGTGAACCTCCAGCGCCGCAAACTTGCTGATGCGGCATCCTGGAAGCATCCGACCACAGTCCGACTCCGAGTCCATCCAAAAACTCCAAGCCTCCGACCAGCTCTCTGACACCGAACACCCAGCACTATCTCTGCCGAGCGCTTCGACCCCAGCCCCAGCAACAGGCAGTAGGCAAAGCCGAGGATTTGGGCCCTTCCCCTCCGGAGATTCTCAATCGCACAGTAGCAGCGGCAGTGAAGCAGGTATTTCAGAAGTTACTCCAGGTGTTCCTCCGTGCTTCTCACGGCTATCTCCATCAAATCAGGATTGTGCATGGCCTAGTTAACACATACGATATCATTCGGAACGGCCGCGCGCGCTGCGTCGCGCCGCCATCTTCTCCTCCCTCCTCGCATTAATATACTTAAATATATTTTAAGTAATTATGTGCTGAGTGCCGTAACTAACCTTTTACAAATTTTTCTTCAAGAACATTTCTGTACTCTTGCAGGGAAAAGAATGTGCCTGGGAGAATCCTTGGCTCGCATGGAACTCTTCATTTTTTTGACCAGTCTCCTGCAGAGCTTTGTCTTCAAGCCCGTCATCGATCGCAAGGACATCGACATCTCACCAGCTTCAACTGGAATTCTGGTTGCACCCCATGTCTATGAATTCTGTGCTGTCCCTCGCTAAATCACCTGGAGCCTCTTGAATTTTAGCAGTCGATGTTAAAAATTATTTAGTTACTTGTATATCTTTAACATCACAAAATTTGGTTATTTTCCATTTACCCATTCTCACTGCAGTCCAACATGTCAGTCCACGCCCACCTCGTGTCAAGGTGAGACCATCCTCAAGGGTGGAGCAACAGCTTATATTCCGACTGGGTAGCCTCCAACCTGATGGCATCCCCTTCTGTTAAAAAAATCCCCTTCCCCTCTTCTTCTATTCCTCACTCTCACCTCTTACCTCCTCTCACCTGTCTATCATCTCCTCCTTCCCTTTCTACCATGGTCCACTCTCCTTTCTTAGCAGATTCCTTCCTACCCACCTGGCTCCCCCTATCAACTTTGAGCTACCCTCCTTCCCCACCCCTCCCCTCACATTCTGACATCTTCCCTCTTCCTTTCCAGACCTGAAGGAGGGCCACACTCTGAAATGATGGCTATTTATTCATTTCCATTAATGCTATGTGACCCGTTGATTTCCTCCGGCATTTTGTATGTATTGCTTTGGATTTCGAGCATCTACAGAATTTCTCATGCTTATTATTATCCACAACTAGTGCCTTTTTAACAGTGATTATTAGTTATAAGTATACCCAACAAAAATATACAAAAATTTCGGGCAGATGGGGCTCATCAGCTGTAGTTGGCAACTCACCTGGGAGCAGAAAAACACTTGACCTCAAACCCCTGCTGCCCTGCAGCTATACCCACTCATGGGGAAGCCTTCGTGAACAAACCCCCCAAACAATCCGGAGCTGGAGTCCACAGGCAGCCCTATGTTGTTACTGGAAGCATAATTCACATTTTTTAACCTTTGGTTCAACTCCTCTGATGTCTCTGCATCCTCTGCAGCTGGAAGTCAAGTTGTCATTACTTCAGATAAGAGTGGGATTCTTTGTTACACACCTAGTGAGTGCAGCTCTAACACTGAAGAGGTTTGACTCCCATCTTCAGAAGACCATTTGGTTTGGAGCTCGGCTGAATATCTGGGTGCTTGAAGCCAGAGAATATGTGCAGAAGTGGAGAGAGGATAGGCGACTACGTTTGGGAACCTGGGTGCATGTGGTGGTGAAACAGACCATGAGATAGAGAAGTAAAATTAGGCCATTTGGCCCATCAAGTCTACACCACCATTTCAACATGGCCGATCCATTTCCCCCTCAGCTCCTCAGAAGGGCATCAGGTCACTAGGCGACAGCACCAGTGAGGCAGCACACACAACAGTGTCCCTGAGTCAGCACTCCCAGACTGAGTGTTGAAATGGCTCTGGCCAGTAATCAGAGGTTGACATCCTCAGGATCATTAATATGTAGCACAACAGTATAATGCTATTACTGCACCAGTGACCTGCTTCATTTCCCACCGCTGTCTGCAGTGAGTTTGGACATTCTTCCTGTAGTCACATGGGTTTCCTCCAGGTGCCCTGGTTTCCTCCCACAAACCAAAGACATACAGGTTAGGGTTCATGAGGTGTGGGTGTTAGCTCATCCACTGACTGCTATGGTCATTGAGGCAAAAGACATACTTGAAGCTGGAGAATATGTGCAGAAGTGGAGTACAAAGAAGGTTCACCAGATTGATTCCTGGGATGGCAGGACTTTCATATGAAGAAAGACTGGATGAATTGGGCTTGTACTCGTTGGAATTTAGAAGATTGAGGGGGGATCTGATTGAAACGTATAAGATCCTAAAGGGATTGGACAGGCTAGATGCAGGAAGATTGTTCCCGATGTTGGGGAAGTCCAGAACGAGGGGTCACAGTTTGAGGATAGAGGGGAAGCCTTTTAGGACCGAGATTCGGAAAAACTTCTTCACACAGAGAGTGGTGAATCTGTGGAATTCTCTGCCACAGGAAACTGTTGAGGCCAGTTCATTGGCTATATTTAAGAGGGAGTTAGATATGGCCCTTGTGGCTACGGGGGTCAGGGGGTATGGAGGGAAGGCTGGGGCGGGGTTCTGAGTTGGATGATCAGCCATGATCATAATAAATGGCGGTGCAGGCTCAAAGGGCCGAATGGCCTACTCCTGCACCTATTTTCTATGTTTCTATGAAGTGGACTACACTGTGTCCATATCCCTTCATCTCCCTTCCATCCATGTGCCTAGCCAACCCACCCACCCACTGTGCTGCAGTGCTACCCCATACATCACAGGAAAGATGTACAAATCTCTTACAGAGGGTGTCGGAATTGAACTCTTCGATGTAAATGGGGCAAAAAAATCGAATCTTTAATCTGCTAATGTGGCCCCGATTTGGGGAATCTATATTATATTAAAAAAATCTTATATCTTGTATCAGTTATTCAGAAACCATAGGATAGGTTGAAACTGCTGGATTATTATTAAAATCTCACATTGTGATCATCATGATGTTGATTATCTGTGTATTGAATTTGCGGTTATAATATTCTTTATTCAATATTCTTCAAATACATTTTACACTTAAAAAGATCGTACTTTCCTATTTGGTCACACAGAAATAACATCAATTTAATATCAGAGTGTATACAGTATACATCCTGAAATTCTTACTCTTAACAGACATTCATAAAACAGAAAAACCCAAAAAACTTCTTTGTTTAAGGCAAGTGGTGAACATGGCCACTGGGAAGGTATGCTCTGTGCACACCTTTAACTAAGTATGTTTGTAGAATATTTAGCCTTGTAGTGTCTGTAACTTGGGGTACATGAATGCGTGGTTGAATTTTTACAAGATGTTATACTTTTGTCGACTTAGTTACACTAATTGGGACGTTATTAGAACGCTAACTAGATTGTTAAAGTTCAAAGTAAATTTTATTATCTAAGTGCCTATGTGTCACCATATACAACTATGGATCTGTCTTGAATATATTCAACAATTTTACAACCTTCTTGGCTATAGAATTCCGAAAAGTCACTAGCCTCTGGGTGGTGAAATTCATCCTCATCTCAGTCCAGTGGAATCATCGTAGCATATCGAATAGTACAGCCCAGGGACAGGCCATTTGGCCATCAGTGTTGTGCCAAACCAAATCTGGTCCTCAAATTTATCAAAGCAAATCAAGCTAATCCATGTCCAATCTACACTGTGTCCATGTCCCTTCATCTCCCTTCCATCCATGTGCCGAGCCAACCCACCCACCCACTGTGCTGCAGTGCTACCCCATACACTCACAGGAAAGACGTACAAATCTCTTACAGAGGGTGTCGGAATTGGACCCTGAACTCCGACACCCCGAGTTGTAATAGCATTACGCTGACTGCTATGCTACTTGGCATTACTAGGGTTAGTCGGGGCACTGTTTGATGCCGACAAGAATAGGACGTGCCTGAAAACTTTATGGGTAAGGTGAATTCACAGTGTAATTTTCACAGTTGAAAGTGACACCATACTAGTGTCCACTACACAGAGTCTAGGTATCAGTCTGATTCAATACACACTGTTTCTCAGAGACACTGGTTAATACTGAAAGGTCTTGCATCAGTAAACAAGTAAAATCAGTTTGGGTGGAATTAAAAACCAAGAAGGTGAAGAAGTCCAGCAACTGATCTCTCTGAACATTGAGAAAAACATTTACCGGGCCTGACAGGGTGAATGTAACTTCATAAAACTCTGGTTAGGCCACACCTGGAATATTGCTTACAGTTCTGCTCGCCCCACTATAGGAAGGACGTTGAGGCTCTGGAGAGGGTGCAGAAGAGATTTACCAGGATGCTGTCTGGTTTAGAGGCCATGTGCTATTGTGAGAGGCTGGATAAACTTGGGTTGTTTTCTCTGGAGTGGTGGAGGCTGAGGGGAGATCTGATAGAGGTTTATAAGATTATGAGATGCATAGATAGAGTAGACAGAGAGAGTATCTGTTTCCCAGAGTTGAATGTGAGGGGGAGTAGGATCAAGGGGGATGTGAGGGGTAAGTTTTTTTACTCAGAGAGTGGTGGATGCCTGGAATACGCTGCCTGATATGGTGGTAGAGGCAAATACATTAGAGGCTTTTAAGAGAGGTTTGGAGTGAGGAGGAAGGAGCGATATGGTTCTAGGTTGTAGGGATTAGTGTTTGGGTGTTTCTGATCTACTTTTTAGCTGGTTTGGCACAACACTGTGGGCTGAATGGCCTCTTTCTGTGCTGTACTCTTCTACGTTCTATGATCTCGACATTGTGTCAAATTCAGGTGAGATGAACTATTGAAAACGCTGCCATCATATAAACATGACATAGCAAAAAGCAATGATGAAGATAGAGGATTCTAACCTCTCCCTTTTCATTCTCTCTTGTAATGGGATGATAGAAATCTAGTAGGGTTTGAGAGCCAAGGCTTATAGTGGTCACAGTTGGAAAGTACAGAGGTCCATCCTCGTGAGGCTACAAGGACAAAAACAAAAACTGATTTCACACAACAACTCAGTAATAAAATCTAGGCTATTTGGCACAGTTAGCGTAACGCTTCACAGTGCCAGCAATTCCTGCTGCTGTCTGTAAGGAATTTCTACGTTGACCTGTGGTTTCCCCCCACAGTTCAATGACGTCCAGGTTGGGGTTAGTGAGTTGTGGGTGTTAGGGTGTATTCTGCTGTTAGGGTATATAGCAAATATTAATTTCACTAGCAACCAATTTTCAGATTTGAATGTGGATTGCAGATTGAATTTAAAACAGCTCAGAATAATGGGCTTCCTGGAGCTTCAGGTTGGGCTCAATCACAAACAAAGGAACATTCTACTTGAACTCAGGTGCCAGCATCTGCATGAATGCAGCCTAAAGTCATTTTGGGTGTCTGGAGTGAGGGTGCGAAGGTGTTTGAAAACTGTATGTAATTGAAAGGAAGCATTGTAGACACATTGTAACTATAGAATCATTCTGCTGTTACCTTTGCTCTTCAGCATATAACAATGTTGTGTAATATTGGGTCAAAGAGGTCTCTTCTTTAAGAGCTTCTCAAATATGATGCCTGCATACTCATTTGGTGAGAATAAAGGCTTCCATATCCACCAGCTTCAGTGTCTTTTCCAGTGACTTTGTTCACAGTTACAACAGTGGGCATGTAATGTCATCGCCACCCAGCATATGGAGTTTGTATGTTGACCACATGGGTTTCCTCCCACATTTCAAAGCTGTACAGGTTAGAGTTAGTAAGATGTGGGGATGCTATATTGGTGCCAGAAGTGTGGTGACACTTGTGGGCTGCTCCCAGCACATAGTTGGACTGTGTTGGTCATTGACATAAACATATTTCACTATATGTCTCGATATACATTTAACAAATAACAATAATCTTCCCTCTTTGATTTTACATGAATTTAGATATAAATAAATATATATTATATATAAAATATACCCCTGTATTAGGAACACACATCAAAGTTGCTGGTGAACACAGCAGGCCAGGCAGCATCTGTAGGAAGAGGTACAGTCGACGTTTCAAGGCCGAGACCCTTCGTCAGGACTAACTGAAGGAAGAGTGAGTAAGGGATTTGAAAGTTGGAGGGGGAGGGGAAGATCCAAAATGATAGGAGAAGACAGGAGGGGGAGGGATAGAGCCAAGAGCTGGACAGGTGATAGGCAAAAGGGGATACGAGAGGATCATGGGACAGGTGGTCCGGGAAGAAGGATAAGGAGGTGGGGGGGGACCCAGAGGATGGGCAAGAGGTATATTCAGAAGGACAGAGGGAGAAAAAGGAGAGTGAGAGAAAGAATGTGTGCATAAAAATAAGTAACAGATGGGGAGATGGGGCCTTAGCAGAAGTTAGAGAAGTCGATATTCATGCCATCAGGTTGGAGGCTACCCAGACGGAATATAAGGTGTTGTTCCTCCAACCTGAGTGTGGCTTCATCTTTACAGTAGAGGAGGCCGTGGATAGACATGTCAGAATGGGAATGGGATGTGGAATTAAAATGTGTGGCCACTGGGAGATCCTGCTTTCTCTGGCGGACAGAGCGTAGATGTTCAGCAAAGCGGTCTCCCAGTCTGCGTCGGGTCTCGTCAATATATAAAAGGCCACATTGGGAACACCGGACGCAGTATATCACCCCAGTCGACTCACAGGTGAAGTGTTGCCTCACCTGGAAGGACTGTTTGGGGCCCTGAATGGTGGTAAGGGAGGAAGTGTAAGGGCATGTGTAGCACTTGTTCCGCTTACACGGATAAGTGCCAGGAGAGAGATCAGTGGGGAGGGATGGGGGTGACGAATGGACAAGGGAGTTGCGTAGGGAGCGATCCCTGCGGAATGCAGGGGGGGGGAGGGAAAGATGTGCTTAGTGGTGGGATCCCGTTGGAGGTGGCGGAAGTTACGAAGAATAATATGTTGGACCCGGAGGCTGGTGGGATGGTAGGTGAGGACCAGGGGAACCCTATTCCTAGTGGGGTGGCAGGAGGATGGAGTGAGAGCAGATGTACGTGAAATGGGGGAGATACGTTTAAGAGCAGAGTTGATAGTGGAGGAAGGGAAGCCCCTTTCTTTAAAAAAGGAAGACATCTCCCTCGTCCTTGAATGAAAAGCCTCATCCTGAGAGCAGATGCGGCGGAGATGGAGGAATTGCGAGAAGGGGATGGCGTTTTTGCAAGAGACAGGGTGAGAAGAGGAATAGTCCAGATAGCTGTGAGAGTCAGTAGGCTTATGGTAGACATCAGTGGATAAGCTGTCTCCAGAGACAGAGACAGAAAGATCTAGAAAGGGGAGGGAGGTGTCGGAAATGGACCAGGTAAACTTGAGGGCAGGGTGAAAGTTGGAGGCAAAGTTAATAAAGTCAACGAGTTCTGCATGCGTGCAGGAAGCAGCGCCAATGCAGTCGTCGATGTAGCGAAGGAAAAGTGGGGGACAGATACCAGAATAGGCACGGAACATAGATTGTTCCACAGACCCAACAAAAAGGCAGGCATAGCTAGGACCCATATGGGTGCCCATAGCTACACCTTTAGTTTGGAGGAAGTGGGAGGAGCCAAAGGAGAAATTATTAAGAGTAAGGACTAATTCCGCTAGACGGAGCAGAGTGGTGGTAGAGGGGAACTGATTACTGTAAAGATGAAGCCACACTCAGGTTGGAGGAACAACACCTTATATTCCGTCTGGGTAGCCTCCAACCTGATGGCATGAACATCGACTTCTCTAACTTCCGCTAAGGCCCCACCTCCCCATCTGTTACTTATTTTTATGCACACATTCTTTCTCTCGCTCTCCTTTTTCTCCCTCTGTCCCTCTGAATATACCTCTTGCCCATCCTCTGGGTCCCCCCCCACTCCTTATCCTTCTTCCCGGACCTCCTGTCCCATGATCCTCTCGTATTCTCTTTTGCCTATCACCTGTCCAGCTCTTGGCTCCATCCCTCCCCCTCCTGTCTTCTCCTATCATTTTGGATCTCCCCCTCCCCCTCCAACTTTCAAATCTCTTACTCACTCTTCCTTCAGTTAGTCCTGACGAAGGGTCTTGGCCTGAAATGTCGACTGCACCTCTTCCTAGAGATGCTGCCTGGCCTGCTGCGTTCATCAGCAACTTTGATGTGTGTTGCTTGAATTTCCAGCATCTGCAGAATTCCTGTTGTTCCCTGTATTAGGAACTGTTTATTAGAAAACCATGCCACGGCACTTACAAGTGATATAACTAAGGTGAAACTCAGCTCATATTTGAGCATTTAATATTGCTTCATTTTGGTGGAGCATTTTCACTACTGGGTTGTATGGATAGCCAGGGATGGATAGCACCTCTGGTGAAGGGGCTTACCCTGTCCAATCTGGGGCAGCTCACTCACTTGTGGTCCCCACCGCACACTCTGCTCTCACCTGTGGCTCCAAGTAGCTGTTTGCATGCGACAGCGGCTGCACCTGGTACACCCCTTCAACAGACGGGCTAAAGCAGGTTAGGGTAGCCGGCGGAACTCATACCCCGATGGAATAGGGATGTGCCTGTCCTCGCATGTGAAGACAGCTCAAGCAGACTGGGACAACCATCACTCAGCACTAACCCAGAAGGTAGTAGTGAGTAGGAGAAAGGGGTGGCTGTGGGTAAAATGTATCACTGTCGCTGTGCCCCGACGAGGTTACTGAGGTTTTCTGCGATTTGGATATGGATATAGAAATGGATTTGGACTATGGACTTTTTTCAGTCTTATAGATTTTTATACTTTGTTTTTTCCTGTTCTTTCTTGTATTTTATGTGCAAGAAAAAGGGGATATAGGATTTGATGTTCTTGTTGTGTTTTTGTTGATTTTTTCATGCGGGGAGAGGGGTATTTGAGGTCCAATGTACTTGTGACATTTTGTACGGGGAAGAGGGCTATGGGGTTGATGATTGCATAGCCATTCTTGTTGTGCAGGGAAGGCGGGGGGGGGGGTTGCTTTTTCTTTTTGAATCACGTCCATGGTCCCCAATTTTGAACACTCATCTTTGTCCACCACCGTCAACCACTCCTCTCTGTCCCCAACCCCAACTATTCCTCTCATTCCCCAACCCCCACCACACATTTCAGTCCCCAACCCTCCTCACTGTCCTCTAACTCCAACAACTCCTCTCTGTCCCGCACTTCAAACCACTCTGCTCCGTTCCCCAACCCCATCCACTCTTCTCTGTAACCCATCCCTAACCACTCCTCACTGTCCCCCATCCTCAACCACTCCTTTCTGTCCCTAACCCTCCTCTCCTTCCACAACCCCAACCACTCCCCTCTATCCCCAACCCCAATAACTCCTCTCTGTCCCCAACCCCAACAACTCCTCTCTTTCCCCAAGCACTCCTCTCTGTCTCCAACTACTCCTCTCTGTCCCCAACCCCAACCACTCCTCTCTGTTCCCTAAACACAGCAATCTCTTCTCTCTTCCCACTGCATCCCACCCTGTCTGTCCCTCAACCCTAACCACACTCCTCTATCCTTCAATGTCGTCTGTTCTTCTCTCTCCCCCAAATCCAACACTTCCTCTCTTTCCCCATCCCCAGCCATTCCTCTAGGCCTTTCAACTCCAACTAGTACTATCCTCCAACCACAACTACTTCTCACTGTCCCCTAATGCCTTCTCTCTGTCCCCCTACCCCAACCCCTTTAGTCACACAAGCCCAACCATTCCTCTCTGTCCCCCATATCCAACCACTCTTCTCTGTCCTCCATCTTCAACCACTCCTCTCTGTCCCCAATCACAACCGTTCCTCTGTCCTCCAACCCCAATCACTCCTCTGTCCCCCAACCACTCCTCTCTGTGCCCCACTGCGAACCACTCTTCTCTGTCCTCCAACCCCAATCACTCCTCTGTCCCCCAACCACTCCTCTCTGTGCCCCACTGCGAACCACTCTTCTCTGTCCTCCAACCCCAATCACTCCTCTGTCCCCCAACCACTCCTCTCTGTGCCCCACTGCGAACCACTCTTCTCTGTCCTCCAACCCCAACAACTCCACTCTATCGCCCAACCCCAACCACTCCACTCTATCCCCCATAACCTCTGTCCCCCAAACCCAAAACTCCTCTCTATTCCCACAACTCTAACCCCTCCTCTCTCTCCTCCAATCCCAAACACTTCTCTCTGTACACCAAACCCGTCCACTCCTCCCTGGCCCCATCCCCAACCACTCCTTTCTGTACCCGAAACCAAACCTCTTCCCTCTGTCTCCACCCCAAGCTGTCCTCTCTATCCCTCAACCCCAATCACTCCCCTCTGTCCAACAACCCCAACCCCAACCACTCTTCTCTCTCCGCCCAATCCCAACCACTTCTCTCTGTACCTCAATCCCACCACTTCTGTCTATACCCCTAACCCAACCACTCCGTCCCTCAACACCAACCACTCTTCTCTCTCCGCCCAATCCCAACCACTTCTCTCTGTACCTCAATCCCACCACTTCTGTCTATACCCCTAACCCAACCACTCCCGTCCCTCAACACCAACCATTCTTCTCTGTCTTCCAACCCTCAACCCCAACACCATCCAATCCTCTGTCCACCAACCCATTCTCTGTCCCCTAACCCAACCCATTCTCTCTGCCCCGCAACCCCAACCACTGCTGTCCCACATACCCACCATTTCTCTCCATTAACTAACCCCAACTACTCCTATCTGTCTCTCAATCCCAATCCTTCCACTCTTTCCACCAATACCAACCATATGTCTATGGACCCCAAACCCAACCACTTCTCTCTGTCCCCAGCTAAATTCTCATCTCTGTCCCTCAATGCCACTACTTCCACTCTTTCCTCAACCCCATCCATTCCTCTCTGATGCTCTAAACCCAACCACTTCTCACTCTCCCCAAACCCAATCATTCCTCTGACCCCCAACCCTAATCATTTCTCTCTGTCCAACCACTCCTTTCTCTACCCCAATCTCATCCACTTATCTTTCACCCCATCCCCAACTTTTCCACTCTTTGCCAAACCCTGTCCATTCCACTCTGATCCTCTAAGCCCAACCACTTTTCTCTTCCCCATCCCCAACCACTCCTCTCTGTCTTCCACCCCCAACTAGTACTCTGCTCCACCGTTCCACCCACTCCTCTCTGTCCTCCAACCACAACCACTTCTCATTGTCCCCTAATGCCTTCTCTCAATCCTTCCCTGCCACCCAACCCCAACCTCTCTCCTCTATTCCCCATACCCAACCACTTTTCTCTGTCCTTCATCCTCAACCACTCCTCTCTGTCCCCAATCCAACCCTTCCTCTCTTTCCCCCAACCCCATACACTCCTCATAGACCCCCAACCCCAACCACTCCTCTGTCCCCAACCCAAACTACTCTTCTTTTCCCCCAAACACTCCCCTGTGCTCCCCCTGTGAACCACTCCTCTCTATCCTCCAACCCCATCAACTCTTCTCTATCTCCCAACCCCAACCACTCCGAATAACCAATCATTCTTCTCTGTCCCCCAAACCCAAGACTCCTCTCCATTCCTCCAACTCTGACTCCTCCTCTCTATTTTCCAATCCCAACCACTTCCCTCTGTACCCCAAACCCATCCGCCCCTCTCTGTCCCCCAACCCCAACCCCTCCTCTCTATACCCCAATCCAAACCACACCCTTCTGTCCCTCAGTGCCGACCATTATTCCCAGGCCCCATCCCCAACCATTCCTCTCTGTACCCCAAACCCAGCCTCTTCTCTCTAACCCAACCCCAACCCTTCCACTCTTTCCACCAATACCAACCATTTGTCTCTGTATCCCAAACCCAACCACTTCTCTCTATCCCCAACTAACACCTCCTCTCTGTCCCTCATCCCCAGCAATTCATTTCTGTCCCTCAATGCCAACACTTCCTCTCTTTCCACAACCCCATCCATTCCTCTGACCCTTAACTCCATCTCCTTGTCCTCCAACCCACCGTCTCCTCTCTTGCCCAATCCCACCCATTTCTCTCTGTCCCTCAACCCCAACCACTCCCCATGGTCCCTCATGGCCAACCACTCATTTTTGTCCCAACCCCAGTTACTCCTCTCTGTCCCCAATCCCAACTTGTTCTATCCTCTAACCCATCCACTTCTCTCTGTGCTCCAACCCCAACACCTTCTCTCTGTCCCACTACCACAACCCCTTCTCTCTATCACCCAACCCCAACCACTCCGCTCTGTTCCCCAGCCACTTCTCCCTGCCCCACAACCCCAACCACTCCTCTCTGTCCCACATATCCAACCATTCCTCTCCATCCTCAAACCCCAACCCTGCCTGTCTCCCAACCACGAACCACTCCTCTCTATCTTCCAAGCCTAACCACTTCTCTCTGTCCCCAACCCCAACCCCAACCCGTCCACTCTGTCCGCAACCCCAAATGCTCTCCTCTGTCCCTCAACACCAACCATTATTCTCTATCCCCAAACCCAACTGTCTCTTACCCCTTCCTCATTCACTCCTCTCTGTCCTCCAACCACAACCACTTCTCACCATCCCCAAGACCTTATCTCTGTACCCTACCCCAACCCCAACCACTCATCTTTTTCCTCCATCCTCAACTACTCCTCTCACACCCCCGGTCCCTAACATTACTCTCTGTCCTCCAACCTCAACCCCATCCTCTCTGTCACCAAACCCAACAACTCCTCTTTGTCCCCCAACCCCATCCACTCCTCTCTGTCCTCCAACCACAACCACTTCTCACTGTCCCCAACCCTAACCATTCTTCTATCCCCTAAACCCTTCTTTCTGTCCCTGACCCCTTCTCTCTGATATCAACTCATTCTCTCTGTCCCATTATCCCAACCCCTTTTCTCTGTTGCCCAAGCACAACCACTCCTCTCTGTCACCAACCCCAGCTATTCCTCTCTCTCCCCCAAACCCCACCACCTCTCTCCCCCCAACCCTATCCACCCCTCTCTTTCCCCCAACCCTAACCACTCCACTCCGTCCCCCATAACCAGTTATGCCTCTCCTTTTGGAACATTCAAAACACATTTGTTACCAAATAATGTATAAGTTATACACCTTGAAATTTGTCTCCTTCCAGGCAGCCACAAGGCAGGAAACCCGAATAACCCAATAAAATAAAAGCAAAAGCCACCGTAAGAGAAAGGAATAAACATTTGTGGGAGAGCGAGCTAACTCAACTCGACCCTTGGACTTCCATTCTGTCTGGGCCATTGCTTAAATTGTCCAAGCACCGAGTAGTGCCACATTCTAGGATCCGAAGCCTGGCGCCCCAATACGCTTGGGTCACCCAGCCTGAAGACATTCTCCATCTCACCATACCAGCTCTGCCCTTGGAGCAATCTAACCATGCAACTGGGTTGGGTGGAAGGGCATCGAAACTCTTCCATGTCAACTCCTCTGCAAATCACTCACTCCATCTCCGGCAGCGATTCTGTTTGCTTCATCGAATAGATGCCAGTTTGATAGGATGTTTAATTTGTGCTCTAGGTAACTGGAGAAAATGTCATGAGCAAGTTTAAGGCCAGTTTAATAATTGCCTACATGTGACTCCTGCTCTGTGCTGCTGCCACAAAACAACAAATTTCACAACGTATGTCTGAGACATTAATCTCGATTCTGATCCTGTTAGAATCGTTAATGGTAATGGAGATTGTATCAAGGTATCAAGGGTTTAGTGGGGTGGCAGTTTTGTTTAGTAAAGTGATCCAACTCCACTGAATGAATTGGAGCTGAGTTCCTCATCCCAGATACTGGGATTATTCAATTATCCATAGCATCCTAGAGTTATATAGATTAGAAACCCAAAATTTCTGCGATGACTCGGCAAGTTGACTACCTAAGGAAGAGAAAATGAAATGATAATGTATGCAGCCTGTTTGATGGCTCCAGCCTGTACTCATTGGTGCATAGAAGAATGAGGGAGCATCTAACTGAAACCTGTCACTATATTCGGATATGGCCCAAGCGCGGGGCGAAGCGGGTCGATAGTTTACAGACTTTAATGCGAACAGAGTTAGAGGGAAAAGGAAGCAATAAGTGCTAGGCCAAACAGGACAATTAACTAAAATTCTCAAATGGAACACAAACACTCCAGCTTAAAGGAATAGCTAAATATAAACAAATACTGCTAGTCTTCAGAGTCAGTCGACTCGACAGTCCAATTTCTCAGGCAAGGCTGAATGCAACAGGCAGCGAAACATTGCTGTGCTTTGCTCAAGTTTCAACAACCACTATGATGAAAAGAATGGAGTTAAGTACCACCAGAATAAATTAATTATTAGCTGACACGTGCATATTCACGAGTGCAATTGCCGTATCTGCTGCGCTGCCAAATCTGTGGTTGTGACAGAAACCTATTGATATTGAAAGGCCAAGATAGAGTAGATTAGAAGAGGAAGTAGGACCAGAGGGCACAGGCTCTGAACACAAGGATGTCCCTTTAGAATAAACATGAGGAGGCATTTTTCTTCAGCTGGAGGGTGGTGAATCTGTGGAATTCATTGCCACAGGCACCTAAGGAGGGCAAGTCATTGGGAATATTTAAAGCAGAGGGTGATATGTTCTGATTAGTTAGGGTGTCAAAGGTTATGGTGAGACAGTAAGAGAATGGAGTTGAGAAGTACAATTAAGTCAGCCATGATGGAATGGCGGAGCAGACTCGATGGGCTGAATGAATGGCCTGATTCTATTCCTATATCTTATGACATAATTGAAATCTATCATGCAATGAAAGGCCTAGATAGGGTGGACATGGAGAAGATATTACCTATATGTTGAGAGTTTCTGATTTGATAATGTTGCCTTATCGAGTAGATGCCAGTTTGATACGATGTTTAATCTCTCTTCTGGGTAACTGGAGGAAATGTTATCAACATATTCAAGATCAGTTTAATAACTGCCCACACTGTGACTTCTGCTCTGTACTGCTGTCACAAAACAATAAATTTCACAATGTTTGTCAGTGACATTAAACTCGATTCTGATTCTGTTAGAATCATTAATGGGATTGGAGACTGTATCAAGGCTTTAGTGCAGTGTCAAGTTTTGTTTTGTAAAATGATCCAATTCCACTGAATGAATTGGAGCAGATTTCCTCATTCTAGATCCTGGGATTATTCTATTATCCATAGCACCCTGGAGTTATACAGATTAGAAGCCCAATTGTCCATTCTGACCCAGCAAGTTGCCTATCTGAGGAACCAGATATGATAGAGTTAATGTATGAGTGGTGTTTGATGTCTCTGGGTCTGATCTCACTGAAATTTATCAGAAATGAAGGGAGATCTCATTGGAACCTCCCCACCGTTGAGGACATCTTAAATAGGCGATACCACAAAAAGTCGCATCGTTCATTAAGTACCCGAACCATCCAGGACATGCTCTGTCCCTCAATGTTACAATCAGCAGGGAGGACAGGAGTCTGAAGACACACATTCACCATTTTATGAACATCTTTTCCCCCTCTACCATCAGATTTCTGTACAGCCCACGAAGCTATGAACACTACCTCATTATTTTACTTTCTTTTTCAAATATTCAAAGCACATTTATTATGAAAGAATGTATAAGTTATACAACTTGAAATTAGTCTGCTTACAGGCAGCCACAAAGGAAGAAACCGAAAGAACCCAACAAAAAAAAGATCAAAAAACATCGCGCAGAGAAATTCAGAAAAAAACACACACATGATGCAAACAGTAGAAGCATGCCAACAGCATCCCAAACCAGACTGAGTCCCAGATCCACTCGCAGAGCAGCTGGAGTGTGCCCAAGCCAAGCCTTGATCCCCAGTTCATCACACCAGCAGGGCAGAAGTGCACTGTCACTGTATCGGTTAACAGCCTCGGTGCTGCAGAGAGAGAAAAATGAACCCAACCCTCCAGCTTCCAGTCTATCTGGGCCAATGTTTAAATTGTCCAAGCACCACGTTCCAGGACTGGAATTCAGGCACACTAATACGCCTGGGCCGCCCAGCCTGAAGACGTACTCGATCGCAACAAATCAGCTCTGCTCTTGGTGCAATCCAACCTTGTACTGGGTTGGGTGGACAGGCATCAAAACTCTTGCACATCAACTGCTTCCAAAATTGCTCACTCCATCTCTGGAAGTTACAAACACTGTCTCCGTCTGTGGCTCAAACACGTTGCATCTTGAAAAGTTCCAACACGGTTCCTCCCCAAACTGTCCTCGCCTCCTTCTGCCTCCTCCCTGTCTGTGGTGATAGTTCATCATGATTTGCTTCAGCAAAGTTGTAAAAGTAATGTTTTTAATCCACTCTCTCGGCTTGTGATTTACCAGTCATCCGTCACACATCTTCAGTAATGCCATCATTTTGCATTGTTTTTTAAATCTTTATATAATTCTTATTGTAACAAAGTAATTTTTTATGTATTGCTCTATTTTGCGGCCACAAAACAACAAATTTCACGACGTACGTCCGTGATAACAGATTGATTCTGATTATGAATTCATGTTGGCAGTTTTCTGATTACACAACAGCAGGACTCTGTCCAAGCCATCTGTAGGGGTCTTGGATTACCAGAACAATACCAATATTTATGTCAGGCCGCTGTACATTGACTACCAGCTTCATATCTAACACAATCATTCCTACAGTTCTGATCAAAAGGCTCCAAACACTGGGTCTCTCTACCTGCCTCTGCAACTGGATCCTCAACTTTCTCGCCAGATCAGAAATAACATCTCTGCCTCACTGACAATCAACACTGGTGCACTTCAGGGGTGTGTGTTTGACCGACTGCTCCACTCTGTCCAGACCATCTATAAATTTGCTGACAACACAACTATCGTTGGAAGAATCTCAGATGGTAACGAGGAGGCGTACAGGAGTGAGACAGATCAGCTCGTTGAGTGGTGTTGCAGTAACAACTTTGTCCTCAACGTCAGTAAGAACAAAGACTTGATTTTGGACTTCAGAAAGGGTAAGACGAGGTAACGCACACCAGTCCTCATAGAGGGATCAAAGTGGAAAGAGGGAGCAATTTCAAGTTCATGGGATCAATATCTCTGAAGATCTGTCCAGGGCCCAAAATATAGATGCAGTTTCAAAGTAGGCACCACTGTATCTATATTTCTTTAGGAATTCAAGGTGATTTGGCATCTCACCAAAAACACACGCAAATTGCTGCAGATATACCATATACAGCGTTCTAATGAGCTGTGTCACCGTCTGCTATGGAGGAGCACTGCAAAGGATCAGAAAAAACTACAGGGATTTGTAAACTCAGTCAGGTTCATCATAGGCACCAGTCTCCATAGCATCCAGTACATCTTCAAGGAGCAATGACTCAAAAAGGCAGCATCCATCATCAAGGACCCCCATCACCAGAACATGCCCTCTTCTCATTGCTACCATCAGGGAGGAGGTACACACTCCTGAAGACACACACTCAATGATTCTACTCTTCTGTCATCCAATTTCTGAATGGACATTGAAGCTATAAACACCAGCTCACTACTTTTTATTTCTATTTTTGAGCTACTTAATTAATTGAACTTCTTTAATATATATGTAAAGATGTCTTTCTGTAACTTACCGTTTTTATTATTATGCATCACAATTTACTGCTCCCACATAACAACAAATTTCATGACATATGAGGGATGAGTGATAAGTTGGTGGCCTAAGGTAGAAGGAGTCAATTTTAGAAAACCTAGCACATTTATTTTTCAACGTAGTCCCTTCCTACATTTACGCACTTAGTCCAATAGTCGTCGAGCATAATGATCTTGTACCTCCAGGAAGTGCTCACAACAGGGGTGATTGATAAGTTCATGGCCTAAGGCAGAAGGAGATGAGTTATACAGCTCTCATTACATGCACATGCGGGTCAATTTTTGAGTGATTATACAGAAAGTTTGAAGTTAATAACGCATCTCCTTCTACCTTAGGCCACAAACTTATCAATCACTCCTGATGAGTTATTAACTGATGTGCTAGGTTTTCTAAAATTGACTCTTACTACCTTAGGCCACGAACTTATCCATCACCCCTCGTATGCCCGTGACATTCAATCTGATTCTGATTCCGTTTGCCTGTTTGATCGAATATTTAATCTGTCTCTGGGTAACTGGAGGAAGTGTCACGAGCAAGTTTAAAGCCATTTTAATAATTGCCCACATTGTGACTCCTGCTCTGCACTACTGCCACAAAACAATAAATTTCACACTGTATTTTTGTGACCTTAAAGCCGATTCTGATCCTGTTAGAATCATTAATGGGAATGGAGATTGAATCAGGGGTTTAGTGCAGTGACAGTTTTGTTTTGTAAAGTGATCCCAGTGCCTCCATATGTTCGGGCTGCTCAAACTCAAGACATTCTCGATATCACCAAAATGGCTTGGCGCTTGGGACAATCCAACCTGCTATGGGAACTGTTCTACCCTCAATCGCAGGACACTGCAGAGAGTGGTACAGACAGCCCAGCGCATCTGTGGATGTGAACTTTTCTCTATTCAGGGTATTTACAGCAGTGGGTGTGTAAAAAGGGGTAAGAGAATCATCAGGGACTACACCCACCCCAACCACAAACTGTTTCAGCTGCTACCGTCTGGCAAATAGGACAGGACCAACCGGCCCTGGCTCGGCTTCTTTCTGCAGGTCATCCGATTAATCAATACACACTGATCTGATTTGCATATCTGACTGTACATACATGTATACAAAACAATTATGTATTCAATCTTAGTGTTTAGACAACATTCTCCCACATTTCCCCTCTTTTTTGCTTGTAATAGTGACAAAGCTGCAACATAAACACTTTTACTTCCTTGGATGTAAGAAATAAAACAAATACAAACACAAACCTTGCACCTGGGGTAAGTAGATGGGCATCTTAACTCTTCCACATCGACTGCTCTCCAAATCGCTAATTCCATCTCCAGCAGCAATACAAACTCCATCTCTGTGGCTCAAACACATTGCACCTCACAATGCCCCAGTGTGGCTCATTCCCCGAACCAGCCTCGCCTCCATCTGCTTCCTCACGGTCTGTGGCAATAGTTCATCACAGTTTGTTTCAGAAAAGTTGTTATAAGTAATGTTCTTAGTCACTATCTTGCCTTATGATTTACTAGTAAGCACGTCGTCATTAGTACCATCATTTTCCACTATTTAAATTTTTTAATATATCTTACTGTAACAAAGTAATTTTTTTTATATGTTGCTCCGTACTGCAGCCGCAAATCAACAAATTTCCACTTCCGGAGTTGAGTATGGCGTGAGTCGGTGCGTGTGAGTGTGGCTCCCGATTTTTATTGAAAATCTACCTGTTTATCTTTGCCGTATGCTCGAGATAACTGAATATTTACCATTGTGAACAACGCGGGACATAGCTGGACATTGAAATGGCAAGTAGAATGTACCTTCGAAGTAAAACTGGGGAAAAAGATAGCGAAGCCTCAAGTAAGAAAGCTGATGTTACAGTAATGGCGCCGTTGCACACTGCTGGAGCTGGACCCGGACCTGCGCTACCCGATGACTTGGAGAGGCTTCGTTTAGTACTTATTACTGACATGATGCAAGCGGTACATTCTGCCCTAAAAACAGAACTTGAAGATGCTTTATCACCAGTGAATGCTACCATGGAGCAAATTATGTCTTCTTACGAGTCGCACGACGAACACATTCGTGAGGTTGAAGACGGCCTGAATGATTACAGTGACCGACTGGTGAGCGCCGAAGCCGCCATTGCAGCGTTGCAGAGCAAAAACGCATTTCTGAAGGGAAAGCTAGATGACCTCGAAAATCGGTCGCGGAGATCCAGTTTGAGAGTGGTTGGCATTCCTGAAAATTTGGAAGGTTCAGACGCTGTTAAATTTATGACTGAGTTTTTTGACGAAGTGCTGGCGACAAATTTCTTCCCAAGGCCTCTCGTACTTTCGCGTGCTCACCGAGTCAGGCCTAAACCGTCCGGTGTCTCTGGAGCCAATCAAACGAGACCAAGAACGTTCCTGGTTCTCTTTCACTTCTTTCAAGATAAGCAACGCATCATCAATAGACAAAAGCAGGAGCTGTATTTCCGCAGACATCGCGTGTTCTTTCATGAAGATTTTAGTGCAGAGCTGGGTAAAAAACGACCAGCTTTCAAGGAGGTGAAATCCCTGCTCTACGGGAAAGGGGTCAGGTTCGGCCTCTTGTATCCTGCCCAGCTCTGGGTCTTGCATGACGGTAAAGAGCATTATTTCCATACACCAGAGGCGGCTAAAGAGTTTCACCATTCGCGCTGGGGAGAAGAAAACGAGAAGAGCAATGACTTTTTTTTAGGTTATTCATGCAGCGTTAAAGGGGCCTCATGCCGAGGCAGACTGTTAATTTTCACAATCCACTTCTTTGTTCATTTTTTCCAGTTTAAATTGTGGAACGCGATCGGGTCGAACTGCTATGCTGCCGAAACTGATTAACAAAAACTTTCAACCAGCAAAATGTAAATTTTGGGATTTATATCTCGGGTGTTTAAATTGCCCAGTGTTTTTTTTTTGTTTTTAATGCTTAGCTTGACCTGTGTCATCTTTAGCCTATATGTTATATTAAAAGTAGTATAAGTGATAGGATAAATTTTAAGGAGGGGAGCCACCCTAGATTAGATTGAAAGTTGGGCTTTTTGGGGAATGCCTTGCAAGTTTTTGTTGGGTACTGCCTGCGATCATCCTCAATTGGGGAGGTAGATACAGGTTTCGGGGGTTAATTGGGTTTTTTTGTTGTTTGTGTAAAGGGGTTGGGGGAGTGTTTTGGGGGATTACCATGGCAGTTTATTCTTCTGTGTGTTACGGATTGATCAGACTTTCTTTTCATTGTGTGTTGTTGTGTGCAATTTATGCCCTCGCACTGTTTTGGATTGTAGGCCCTGCGTGTCTTTTGATATGGTTAACATGGGTGATGCTGATGGAGGCCACCCTGTGAGGTTTATTTCTTGGAATGTAAAGGGGCTCAATGGTCTGGTTAAAAGAGCTAAAGTTTTCTCTCATCTGAAACAATTAAAAGCAGATATACTATTTCTACAAGAGACACATTTAAGAGTGGAGGACAATAATAGACTTCGTAAAGCGTGGATTAGTCAGGTTTTTCATTCCAGATTTAATAGTAGGTCTGGTAGGGGGTGGCAATATCAATCACCAAAAGAATGCAGTTCACACCATCTGATGTAATCAGTGACCCTAATAGTCGCTTTATTATAGTCTCTACCTCTCTCTTTCAGTTACCTGTTATTTTGGTAAATGTTTATGCCCTTAATTGGGACGATGTCCAATTTGCAAATAAGGTTTTGTCATTAGTACCTAACCTGAATGCACATAAGCTAATCTTTTCTGGAGATTTGAACTGTGCTATTGACCCACTGATTGATAGGTCTTGCCCTAGGGATGAGAAATTTTGTAGTTATATATCGGATAACATTGACACATTCTTCGAGACTTAAAAAACTGAGTTGGTATCGTACTCTTTACTTTGGGAAACTTTAAAAGCTTACTTGAGGGGTCAAATAATATCTTATACTTCACATGCCAATAAAGAGCATAGGAAGGAAATGCAAGTGTTATTGCAATCTATTTTGGACCTGGATAGAAAATACTCTGAGGCACCCACTGCGGAATTATATAAAAGCCGGGCTGATTTACAAGCGATGTTTAATCTTCTATCTACAAACCTATCAGATCAATTAATTCTTAAGACACGTGGCCTCTATTATGAATATGGTGACAAGGCGAGCCAGCTTATGGCTCATCAGTTGAAGCGTCAAACTGTATCACGACTTATTCCCCAGATAAGAGACACGCACCAAAACTTGACAAGCAATCCAAAAGAGATTAATAACATCTTTGCAACTTTTTATTCCTCTCTGTATGCCTCAGAGTTCCCCTCAGATAAGACAAATATAGAACGTTTTTTAGATAATTTGCAAATACCAACTCTTGAACCAGAGGAAGTGGAGAACCTAGATCGGGCTCTTGGACAGGAAGAGATTAATAATGCCATTATGGCTATGCAGAGTGGTAAGTCCCCAGGTCCTGATGGTTATCCAATAGAATTTTATAAGAAATTTAAGGATAAGCTCATATTGGTCCTTCTAGAAGTGTTTCAGGAATCTCTGGAGAACAGCTCCTTACCCCCTTCTCTTTCACAGGCAGCTATTTCACTACTTCTTAAAAAAGACAAGGACCCGACTCAATGTGGATCATATCACCCCATCTCACTTTTGAACGTAGATGTGAAAATTTTGGCTAAAGTGCTTGCATGCCGTTTAGAACGTCCCCGTCCCAAGATAATTTCAGATGATCAAACCAGGTTTTATTAAAAATCGTCATTTTTTTTTAATATCCGTCGACTGGCTGATGTGGTTTATTCACCCAGTGATTATCCAAGTCTGGAAGTTGTTATCTCCTTGGACGCGGAGAAGGCGTTTGATAGAGTGGAATGGGTATATTTGTTTAGTGTTTTGGAGAAATTTGGATTTGGCAGAATATTTGTAGCCTGGGTTAAGCTATTATATCACTCGCCTTTAGCGTGCATACAGATGAATTATTCTCGATCTGACTATTTCCCATTAACACGTGGCACTCACCAAGGCTGCCCATTGTCCCCTCTTCTTTTCGCAATTGCAATTGAGCTTCTTTCTATTGCACTTAAGTCAACTATATTATTTCAAGGTGTTAGGAGAGGGGACATGGAACACCGTGTATCCCTATATGCTGATGACCTCTTACTTTATGTTAGCGACCCTGTAGGTAGTAGTCCTGCTATTGTGTCATTATTAGGTTAATTTGCAGCCTTCTCTGGCTAATAAACTGAACTTTCAAAAAAGCAAATGCTTTCCCATTAATAACTTAGCCCTACAGATCCAATAGGAATCTTTGCCTTTTCCTTTATCTCAAGATGGTTTTGTATACCTAGGAATACACATTACTCGCTCTTTTACATCTCTGTTTGAAGCTAACTACAGGCCTCAGGTTAGCCAAATGAAGGCTGATTTTGAGAGATGGCGCAGTTTACCCCTTACTATAGCTGGCAGAATTCAGTCAGTGAAAATGACAATACTTCCTAGATTTCTTTATTTGTTTCAGTGTTTGCCAGTTTTTTTATCTAAGTTATTTTTTAAATCAGTCGACCAAGCTATAACTTCCTTTAGTTGGGAAAATAAGGTCCCAAGGGTTATTAAGCACACTCTCCAAAGAGGTCGTGACGTAGGTGGAATGGGTCTTCCCAGCTTTATTCATTATTACCGGATATCAAACGTTCAAAAGGTATTATTTTGGCTCCACCAGCCAGATATAAACTGGTGCCTGCTTGAGACACGGTCTTGCCACTCCTCGTCTCTCCCAGCTTCAGTGTATTCTTCCTTACTATTGAAATACTCTCAATTCCATCTAACCTGACCGTGCTCTCCACCCTCCAAATTTTTAATCAATTTCGCTGCCACTATAAATTCATATCAGCTTCAGTTTTGGGCCCCATTCATATAAAACCATTTATTTCCTCCCTCCACATTCAATTCACCTTTCAGACAATAGGGTTTGAACGGTCTTATGCGCATTAAGGATTTGTATACTGATAACATATTTGATAGTTTTGATAACATAGAAACATAGAAAATAGGTGCAGGAGTAGGCCATTCAGCCCTTCGAGCCTGCACTGCCATTCAGTTATGATCATAGCTGATCATCCAACTCAGAACCCTGTACCAGCCTTCCCTCCATACCCTCTGATCCCTGTAGCCACAAGGGCCATATCTAACTCCCTCTTAAATATAGCCAATGAACTGGCCTCAACTGTTTCCTGTGCAGAGAATTCCACAGATTCACCACTCCCTGTGTGAAGAAGTTTTTCCTAATCTCAGTCCTAAAAAAATTCCCCTTTATCCTCAAGCTGTGACCCCTCATTCTGGACTTCCCTAACATCGGGAACAATCTTCCTTCATCTAGCCTGTCCAATCCCTTTAGGATTTTATACGTTTCAATAAGATCCCCCCTCAATCTTCTAAATTCCAACGAGTATAAGCCTAGTCGATCCAGTCTTTCATCATATGAAAGTCCTGCCATCCCAGGAATCAATCTGGTGAACCTTCTTTGTACTCCCTCTATGGCAACGATGTCTTTCCTCAGATTAGGGGACCAAAACTGCACACAATACTCCAGGTGTGGTCTCACCAAGGCCTTGTACAACTGCAGTAGTACCTCCCTGCTCCTGTACTCGAATCCTCTTGCTATCAATGCCAGCATACCATTCGCCTTTTTTACCGCCTGCTGTACCTGCATGCCCACTTTCAATGACTGGTGTATAATGACACCCAGGTCTCGTTGCACCTCCCCTTTTCCTAATCGGCCACCATTCAGATAATAATCTGTTTTCCTGTTTTTGCCACCAAAGTGGATAACGTCACATTTATCCACATTAAATTGCATCTGCCATGAATTTGCCCACTCACCTAACCTATCCAAGTCACCCTGCATCCTCTTAGCATCCTCCTCACAGCTAACACTGCCGCCCAGCTTCGTGTCATCCGCAAACTTGGAGATGCTGCATTTAATTCCCTCATATAAGTCATTAATATATATTGTAAACAACTGGGATCCCAGCACTGAGCCTTGCGGTACCCCACTAGTCACTGCCTGCCATTCTGAAAAGGTCCCGTTTATTCCCACTCTTTGCTTCCTGTCTGCCAACCAATTCGCTATCCACATCAATACCTTACCTCCAATACCGTGTGCTTTAAGTTTGCACACTAATCTCCTGTGTGGGACCTTGTCAAAAGCCTTTTGAAAATCCAAATATACCACATCCACTGGTTCTCCCCTATCCACTCTACTAGTTACATCCTCAAAAAATTCTATGAGATTCGTCAGACATGATTTTCCTTTCACAAATCCAAGCTGACTTTGTCCGATAATTTCACCGCTTTCCAAATGTTATGTTAACACATCTTTGATAACTGACTCTAGCATTTTCCCCACCACCAATGTTAGGCTAACCGGGCTATAATTCCCCGGTTTCTCTCTCCCTCCTTTTTTAAAAAGCAGGGTTACATTAGCCACCCTCCAATCCTCAGGAACTAGTCCAGAAACTAAAGAGTTTTGAAAAATTATCACTAATGCATCCACTATTTCTTGGGCTACTTCCTTAAGCACTCTGGGATGCAGACCATCTGGCCCTGGGGATTTATCTGCCTTTAATCCCTTCAATTTACCTAACACCACTTCCCTACTAACATGTATTTCACTCAGTTTCTCCATCTCACTGGACCCTCTGTCCCCTACTATTTCCGGAAGATTATTTATGTCCTCCTTAGTGAAGACAGAACCAAAGTAGTTATTCAATTGGTCTGCCATGTCCTTGCTCCCCATAATCAATTCATCTGTAGGGGACCTACATTTGTCTTAACCAATCTTTTTCTTTTCACATATCTATAAAAGCTTTTACAGTCAGTTTTTATGTTCCCTGCCAGTTTTCTCTCATAATCTTTTTTCCCCTTCCTAATTAAGCCCTTTGTCCTCCTCTGCTGGACTCTGAATTTCTCCCAGTCCTCAGGTGAGCCACTTTTTCTGGTTAATTTGTATGCTTCTTCTTTGGAATTGACACTATCCCTAATTTCCCTTGTCAACCACGGGTGCACTACCTTCCTTGATTTATTCTTTTGCCGAACTGGGATGAACAATTGTTGTAGTTCATCCATGCGATCTTTAAATGCTTGCCATTGCATATCCACCGTCAACCCTTTAAGTGTCATTCGCCAGTCTATCGTAGCTAATTCTCATCTCATACCTTCAAAGTTACCCTTCTTTAAGTTCAGAACCTTTGTTTCTGAATTAACTATGTCACTCTCCATCTTAATGAAGAATTCCACCATATTATGGTCACTCTTACCCAAGGGGCCTCTCACAACAAGATTGCTAATTAACCCTTCCTCATTGCTCAATACCCAGTCTAGAATAGCCTGCTCTCTAGTTGGCTTCTCGACATGTTGGTTCAAAAAACCATCCCGCATACATTCCAAGAAATCCTCTTCCTCAGCACCCTTACCAATTTGGTTCACCCAATCTATATGTAGATTGAAGTCACCCATTATTACTGCTGTTCCTTTATTGCACACATTTCTAATTTCCTGTTTAATACCATCCCCAACCTCACTACTACTGTTAGGTGGCCTGTACACAACTCCCACCAGCGTTTTCTGCCCCTTAGTGTAATGCAGCTCTACGCATATCGATTCCACATCCTCCCGGTTAATGTCCTTCCTTTCTATTGCGTTAATCTCCTCCCTAACCAGCAATGTTACCCCACCTCCTTTTCTTTCATGTCTATCCCTCCTGAATATTGAATATCCCTGAATGTTGACCTCCCATCCTTGGCCACCCTGGAGCCATGTCTCTGTGATCCCAACTATATCATATTCATTAATAACAATCTGCACTTTTAATTCATCCACCTTGTTACAAATGCTCCTTGCATTGACACACAAAGCCTTCAGGCGCGCTTTTACAACTCTCTTAGCCCTTATACAATTATGTTGAAAATTGCCCCTTTTTGATGCTTGCCCTGGATTTGCGGCCTGCCACTCATACTCTTCACCTTACTACTTTTTGCTTCTACCCTCATTTTACACCCCTCTGTCTCTCTGCACTGGTTCCCATCCCCCTGTTGTGAACTAACCTCCTCTCTCCTAGTCTCTTTAATTTGATTCCCACCCCCCAACCATTCTAGTTTAAAGTCACCTCAGTAGCCCCCGCTAATCTCCCTGCCAGGATATTGGTCCCCCTACGATTCAAGTGTAACCCGTCCTTTTTGTACAGGTCACACCTATGCCAAAAGAGGTCCCAATAATCCAAAAACTTGAATCCCTGCCCCCTGCTCCAATCCCTCAGCCACGCATTTATCCTCCACCTCATCGCATTCCTACTCTCACTGTCGCGTGGCACAGGCAGTAATCCCGAGATTACTACCTTTGCGGTCCTTTTTCTCAACTCCCTATATTCTCCTTTCAGGACCTCTGCCCTTTCCCTACCTATGTCATTGGTACCTATATGTACCACGACCTCTGGCTCCTCACCCTCCCACTTCAGGATATCTTGGACGCGACCAGAAATATCCTGGACCCTGGCACCAGGGAGGCAAACTACCATCCGGATCTCCTGACTGCATCCACAGAATCGCCTATCTGACCCCCTTACTATCGAGTCCCCTATTACAACTGCCCTCCTCTTCCTTTCCCTACCCTTCTGAGCTGCAGGGCCGGACTCTGTGCCGGAGGCATGGCCACTGTCGCTTCCCCCAGGTAAGCTGTCCCACCAACAGTACCTGTGCGGTAAGTATGGCCTTCCGCATAATCATTTTTTTAAATACCTGCAGATTCGCCACTTTGTCAAGGAAAAATTTCCCTCTTTTCCTGATCTACCACCTGCCATGTTATGGGAAAAACTCACTCTTAGCTTTAACAATAAAGGGGTGATCTCTGAACTATACTCTCAGCTGATGTCTTTGGGAGTTCAAGATCCAAACAAAACTAAGAGTAGGTGGGAGGATGACCTCGGTATGGAGCTGGCTGAGGAATATTGGGCAAAAGTATTGAATAGGGTCCATTTCTCATCATCATGTGCTAGATTGGGGCTCATACAATTTAAAGTTTTACACAGGGTACATTTAAGTAAAGCCAGACTTGCAGACATACACCCTGGGACAGACGCTGGCTGTGACAGGTGTTCCTTCTCTCCGGCTAGTTTAGTACATGCATTTTGGTCATGCCCTCGGCTTGATGGCTAATGGGCACTGGTTTTTAAAATTATCAGTGAGCTTTTGGGGGTGAAACTGAGACCTTGCCTGCTTATAGCTGTATTTGGTGTGGCAGATGATGATTTGGGTTTAGATGCAAGCCAGTCAGATATCATCGCTATTGGCCCGTAGGAGAATTTTGCTGGTTTGGAAATCTGCCACTCCCCTATCTGCTGCTGCTTGGTTAGAAGATGTAATGTTTTTTCTGAAATTAGAAAAGATTAAATTCACTTTGAGGGGGTCTGTGAAAAAGTTCTTTTTGAAATAGGGACCTTTCTTATCATGTTTTAGGAGTCTTAAGGAATTACCTACTAGTTGAGGGCATTTGATTGTACTTGGGAAGTTGCCTCCCATTTAATACACTTATAATTTACCTCACAGGGTGGTTGATGAATTGTAAATCTGAGTGTATTTTGGATCATCTGACACGTTGCAGATGTGTGTGAGCCGTCGTCTTGAAGTAGTGTGGGGGTATGGTTGTGAAATGTCCGTACTTGTATTTGTGAATTGTTGTGTTGTAAATATATTAGCTGCCATGATATGTTCGGGGAGGGCGGGTGGGGGGAGGTTTGTTTGGGGGTACGATATAAAAGCAAAATGGAGGAAAATATAATCCATTATATATTCTGTATTGTGTCATTCCTTCAATAAAAAAAGAAAATCAAAAATCAACAAATTTCACGACATATGTCCATGATAACAGACTGATTCTGACTCTGATTCAGATTATGGATTCACTCTGTCCAAGCCATCTTAAGGGGGTCTTGGATCACCGGGGCAATGCCAATGTTTATGTCAGGTTTCTGTATATTAACTACAGCCCAGCATCTAACACAGTCATTCCTACAGGTCTGATGAAAAAGCTCCAACCCCTGGGGCTCAGTACCTCTCTCTGCAACTGGATCCTCAACTTCCTCACTGGATTGGAAATAACAGTTCTGCCTCAGTGACAAACAACTGACGCATTTCATTAACGTGTGCTTAGCCAACTTCTCCACTCTCTCCAGACCCATCTATAAACTTACTGACAACACAACTATCGTTCACGGAATCTCAGATGGTGACGAAGAGGCGTACAGGAGTGAGGTTGAGTGGTGTTGCAGCAACAACTGTGCCCTTAAAATCAGTAACTGATTTTGCACTTCAGAAAGGGTAAGATGAGGGAAAACAAACCAGTCCTTATAGAGGGCTCAATGTGGAAAGAGGGAGCAATTTCAAGTTCCTGGGTGTCAATATCTCTGAGGATCTATTGTGACAAAAAACCAAGATATCAGAAGATTGATGCTAATAAGAGAGACAAGTGAGACAATGGAGAAACATTCAAAATGTTAATGAGAGAGGAGAGAGAGATAACGGAAAGAGACACTAGTCCGAATATTGACAGACCGATTGCTTTGAACCTGAACTGTTTGAAGTTTGATGGACAGGCGGTACCCCAGCAGGGGGATAAAAACAACAGGTTCGCTAAGGCAAGACAGACACCACGAGATCACGAGATATTGAGACCTTGGAAAAGCGGCGTTCCTCCACAAGTTGGTAGGAGTTGGAGGTCTGGTTGGGGGAACCGACCATAGACACACAGGGTGAAAAGGGTACGATTGGTGGGAACCTGGTGTGTGTGCCCGCCCTTGCCTGGGTGCCGGGTTCACCACGGAAGAACAGTCGTATCCGGAACGGAGGGGTCACAGTCGGTGACCACAGAAGACATCAAAAGGGTTCGCCCGAAAGCTAACTGCGAAGAACAAAGGTCTGTCTGAATCAGATTTGCATATCATCCTCTCTCTCTCTCTCTCCAATGGCACAACAGTGATTACTGAGAACTGTACTAAGCTGAACTGAACTCTGTGTCACTTGAGACTGATCATTTTACCCCTGGACTGCGATAGAGCTTGATTGATTCCTATTATCCTAGTTCTGTGTACATGTGTGTTTTATCATTGCTAACCTGTTGCATTTATATCCTTACGATTAGAGTACTGTGTTACTTATTTCTTTAATAAAACTTTCTTAGATCCAGTAATCCAGACTCCAACTAAGTGGTCTATTTCTGCTGGTTTGGCAACCCAGTTACGGGGTACATAACACTATTCACGGCCCAACATATTGATGCATTTACAAAGTAGGCACGACAGCAGCTACATTTAGTTAGGAATTCAAGGAGATTTGGCATCTTGCCAAAGACAGGCAAATTTCTACAGATATAGCATGGACAGCATTCTATGGGGAGCACTGCACAGGATCACAAAAAAAGCTTCAGAGAGTTGTAAACTCAGTCAGTCCATCATAGGCACCAGTCTCCATAGCATCCAGGACATCTTCAAGGAGCTATGCCTCAAAAAGGCAGCATCCATCATCAAGGACTCCCATTACCCAGGACATGCCCTGTTCTCATTGCTACCATCAGGAAGGAGGTACAGGAGCCTGACAGCACACCTCAACGATTCAGGAACAGCTTCTTCCCCTCTGCCATCAGATTTCTGAATGGACATTGAACCCATGAACACCATTTTCCTACTTTATGTTTCTATTTTTGCACTACTTATTTAATTTAACTTTTTTAGTATATATGTATAGACTTCTTACTGAAATTTAGTTTTTATTATGCATTGCAATGTACTGTTTGTATAAAAATTGCATGACAACAAATTTCATGACCTATGCCAGTGATATTAAAGCTGATTCCGATTGTGTTTGCTTTATCAAAGAGATGCCAGTTTGATAGTTTAATCTGTGTTCTGGGTAACTGGAGAAAATGTCACCAGCAAGTTTAAGGCCAGTTTAATAATTGCCCGCACTGTGACTCCTGCTCTGTGCTGCTGTCACAGAACAACAAATTTCACAACGTACGTCTGTGACATTAAACCCGATTCTGATCCTGTTAGAATCGTTAATGGGAATGGAGATTGAGTCCGGGGTTTAGTGTGGTGACAGTTTTGTTTTGTACAGTGATCCAACTCCACTGAATGAATTTTAGCTGATTTCCTCATCCTAGTTCCTGGGATTATTGGATTATCCATAGTATCCTAGAGTTATATAGATTGGAAGCCCAAAATGTCAGTGATGACTCAGCAAGTTGCTGACCTGATGAATTGGGAATGAAAGAGTTAATGTAAAAGGACTGTTTGATGGCTCTGGGTCTGTACTCACTGGAGCTTAGAAGAATGAGGGTGCATCTAATTGAAATCTGTCGAATATTGAAAGTCCTAGATAGAGAGGACTTGAACAGTGCCCATAGAAAATACTCACACACCCACCCCTTAAAAGTTTTCATGTTGTATTGCTGTGTCAAAGTGAAAACATATCTCTACAAAGTGATCTGAGTTAATGACAACTAAAAAACACAAAATAGTTGATTGGATAGGTATTCAACCCCTTTAATATGTCACACCAATTAATCACTGGTTCAGCCAATTGGTTTCAGAAATCATATAAATAGTTAAACAGAGATCACCATATGCAGTTAAGGTTTCAATTGATTGCGTCACCAAAGAGTGCCAAAGAGAAAGCCATTGTTGAAAAAACACCCACAGGAAATCTCGGCTAGAGTTTGCCAAAAGGCATTTGGGAGACTCTGAAGTGAGCTGGAAGAAGGTCCAGTGGGCTGAAACCAAAATTGAGCATCTTAGTATCAGACTAAACGCTATGTTTGGCATAAGTCAAACACCACACATCCTCAAAAACACACCATCCTTACTGTGAAGCATGGTGGTGGCTGCATCATGCTGTGGGGATGCTTCACTGCAGCAGACCCTGGAAGGCTTGTGAAGATAGAAAGGGAAATGAGTGCAGCAAAATACAGGGAAATTCTGGAGAAAAACCTGATGCAGTCTGCAAGCGAACTGTGACTTGGGAGAAGATTTGTTTTCCAGCAAGACAATGATCCCAAGCATAAAGCCAAAGCTACATTGGAGTGGCCAAGTTAGACTCCAGACTTTAATCCAATTAGGAATTTTTGGTTGGACTTGAAAAGAGCTTTTCACTCATGATTCCCATGCAATCTGACAAAGCATGAGCAGTTTTGTAAAGAATAATGGGCAAAAATTGCAGCGTCAGATGTGCAAAGTTGATAGAGACCTATCCACACAGACTCAAGGCTGAAATTGCTGCCAAAGGTACATCTACCAAATACTGACTTTAAGAGGGTGAATTTTCTGTTTTATATTTGTAATCAATTTTGATCACTCCCATCATTCCCACAATCCTGTTTGAGAAGTTGCAGAACCTGGGCCTCTGTACCTCCCTCTGCAATTGGATCCTAACTGGAAGATCCCAGTCTGTGTGGATTGATGATAATATATCCTTCTCGCTGACGATCAACACTGGCACTGGCGTGTGTGCTTAGCCCACTGCTCTACTCTCTCTATACCCATGACTGACTGTGTGGCTAGGCATAGCTCAAATACCATCTACAAATTTGCTGACAATACAACCATTGTTGGTAGAATCTCAGGTGGTGACAAGAGGGCATACAGGAGTAAGATATGCCAACTAGTGGAATGGTGCTGCAGCAACAACCTGGCACTCAATGTCAGTAAGATAAAAGAGCTGATTGTGGACTTCAGGAAGGGTGGGATGAAGGAACACACACCAATCCTCATAGAGGGATCAGAAGTGGAGAGAGTGAGCAACTTCAAGTTCCTGACTGTCAAGATCTCTGAGGATCTAACCTGGTCCCAACATATTGATGTAGTCATAAAGAAGGCAAGACAGTGGCTATACTTTATTAGGAGTTTGAAGAAATTTGGCATGTCAACAAATACACTCAGAAACTCCTATAGTTGTACCGTGGAGAGCATTCTGACAGGCTGCATGATTGTCTGTTATGGAGGGGCTACTGCACAGGACCGAAAGAAGCTGCAGAAGGTTGTAAATCTTGGGCACTAGCCTACAAAGTACCCAGGACATCACTAGGGAGCAGCATCTCAGAAAGGCAGCGTCCATTATTAGGGACCTCCAACCCCCAGGACATGCCCTTTTCTCACTGTTACCATCAGGTAGGAAGTACAGAAGCCTGAAGGCACACACTCAGCGAGTCAGGAACAGCTTCTTCCTCTCTGCCATCCGAATCCTAAATGGACATTGAAGCTTTGGAAACTACCTCACTTTTTATTAATATGTAGTATTTCTGTTTTTGCACATTTTAAAAATCTATTCAATATACATAATTGTTTCCTTGTTTATTTATTAATATTATTTTTTAATTTTATTTATTTATTTTTTCTCTCTGCTAGTTTATGTATTGCATTGAACTGCTGCTGCTAAGTTAACAAATTTCACATTACATACCGGTGATAATAAACCTGATTCTGATTGTGACTTTCATTTTGACATGAACTCTTTCTATTGATCAGCGTCTAAAAAGCCAAATTAAATCCTCTGTGTTTCAATGTTGTAAAACAATAAAACATGCAAACTTCTAAGAGGAGATGAATACTTTTTATAGGAACTGTATAGTCTAGGACCAAAGGGTACAGCCTCAGAATACAAGGATGTCACTTTAGACCAGGGATGAGGAGGAATTTCTTCAGCCAGAGGGTGTTGAATCTGTGGAAGTTGTTGCCACAGGCAGCTGTGGAGACCAAGTCATTGGGTACATCTAAAGCGGAGAAGGGGTTGGATACTTATGCAATCAATTATTTTGTATTTTATATTTGTAGTTAATTCAGATTTCTTTTTAGAGATCTGTGTTCACTTTGACATGAAAGAGTCTTTTTCTGTTGATCAGTGTCAAAAAAGTCAAATTAAATCCACTTTTTATAGGAATTGTATAGGCTAGGACCAAAGAGCACAGAGTACAAGGATGTCCCTTTAGAAGATAGGTGAGGAGGAATTTCTTTATCCTGAGAGTGGTGAATCTGTGGAATTTGTTGCCACAGTCAGCTGTGGAGGCCAAGTCACTGGGTATATTTAAAACAGAGGTTGATAGGTTCTTCATTAGTAAGAGTGTCAAAGGTTATGGCGGGAAGGCAAGAGAATGGAATTGAGAGGGATAGTAAATCAGCCATGATGGAACAGCAGAGCAGACTCGATGGCTGAATGGTCTGATTCTGTTCCTGTGTCTTATGATATCATTGAAAGGCCTAGATAGAGTAGACGCGGAGAAGATATTACCCATTGTGGGAGAGTTTCTGATTCGATAACTTTCCCTTTCAGATGTCAGTTTGATAGAATGCTTAATCTGTGTTCTGGGTTACTGGAGAAAATGTTATCAGCATATTCAAGGTCAGATTAATAATTGCCCACAATGTGACTGCTGTCACTCTCTTCTAATGTTACAAAACAATAAGTTTCACAATGTTTGTCAGTGGCATTAAACCCGAGTCTGATCCTCTTAGAATCGTTGATTGGAATGGAGATTGTATCAGGGGTTTAGTGCAGTGACAGTTTTGTTTTGTAAAGTGATCCAACTCGGCTGAATGAATTGGAGCTGATTTCCTCATCCTAGATACTGGGATTATTATGTTATCCATAGCAACCTAGAATTATACAGATTGGAAACCCAGCTTGACCATTCTGACTCAGCAAGTTGCCTACCCAAGGAACTAGAAATGAAAGGGTTAATGTACAAGGAGTGTTTGATGGCTGTGGGTCTGAATTTACTGTAATCTAGAAGAATGGGGGGGGGGTGGAATCTCATTGAAACCTCCCCAACATTGAGCACATCTCAAATAGGTGATGTCTCAAGAAGGTGCCATCATTCAACAACACCATCACCATCCAAGATTTGCTTTGTTCTCATTACTACCATTGGGGAGGAAGTACAGGGCCCTGAAGACACACACTCACTGCTTGAGGAACAGCTTCATCCCTCTGCCATCAGATCTCTGAACAGACAATGAACCCATGAACACTACTTAACTGCTTTTTTCCCCTTTTTTTTGCTCTCTTTTTGGACTTCTGGTCTTAGATCCCCCCTACCATAGGAAACATCTTCTGCACATCCACTCTGTTGATACCATTCAACACTCCATAGACCAGAGGACACAGCCTCAGAATTGAGAGATGTCCATTTAGAGCGGAGATGAGAAGGAATATCTTTAGTCAGCAGGTGGTGATCTATGGAATTCATTGCCATAGGTGGCAAAGATTACAGGGAGAAGGCAGAAGGATGGGGTTGAGAGGAGAAAATAAATCAGCTACAATGGAACGGCAGAGCAGATAGGCCGAATGGTTTAATTCTGTACCTACAGTATGCTTTATGGTCTAACTTTCTGTCCTGTGACCTGCAGCTTGAGGGGATATGGGGGGAGGGTTAGAGGGAGTGGAGGGTGGTGGGAGAGGGAGCCTGTCTGAGATACTGAAGGGCTGATTTGTGAACTGTAGTTTGATGGGGGGGGGGCGTGGTTGGGGGGACTGGTTGGACAGCCTGTCTGAGATACCGAAGTGCTGGTTTGTGAACTGTATGTTGATGGACTCCTGATTAACAGGCTCTTTGGTATTTCTGCTGCTCCTTGCATGGTGGAGTGGGGGGGGGGGGTGGAATCGATTCTTCTGCTGGTGCGAGTTGGGAGTGGGGGGATGGTTGATACTTTTGCTGCTGCTTGAGTGAAAGGAGTTGGAGCGTCTTTGGGGCTTGATGTTTCTATCATTCTATGGGGTTTCCCTGTTTTAGAACATAGAACATAGAATAGTACAGCACAGTACAGGCCCTTCGGCCCACAATATTGTGCCAACCCTCAAACCCTGCCTCTCGTATAACCCCCCACCTTAAATTCCTCCATATACCTGTCAAGTAATCTCTTAAATTTCACTAGTGTATCTTCCTCCACCACTGACTCAGGCAGTGCATTCCATGCACCAACCACTCTCTGAGTTAAAAACCTTCCTCTAATATCTTCCTTGAACTTCCCACCCCTTACCTTAAAGCCATGTCCTCTTGTATTGAGCAGTGGTGCCCTGGGGAAGAGGCGCTGGCTATCCACTCTATCTATTCCTCTTAATATCTTGTATACCTCTATCATGTCTCCTCTCATCCTCCTTCTCACCAAAGAGTAAAGCCCTAGCTCCCTTAATCCCTGATCATAATGCATACTCTCTAAACCAGGCAGCATCCTGGTAAATCTCCTCTGTACCCTTTCCAATGCTTCCACATCCTTCCTGTAGTGAGGCGACCAGAACTGGACACAGTACTCCAAGTGTGGCCTAACCAGAGTTTTATAGAGCTGCATCATTACATCGCAATTCTTAAACTCTATCCCTCGACTTATGAAAGCTAACACCCCATAAGCTTTCTTAATTACCCTATCTACCTGTGAGGCAACTCTCAGGGATCTGTGGACATGTACCCCGAGATCCATCTGCTCCTCCACACTACCAAGTATCCTGCCATTTACTTTGTACTCTGCCTTGGAGTTTGTCCTTCCAAAGTATACCACCTCATACTTCTCTGGGTTGAACTCCATCTGCCACTTCTCAGCCCACTGCTGCATCCTATCAATATCTCTCAACAACCTTCAACAATCCTCTACACTATCTACAACACCACCAACCTTTGTGTCGTCTGCAAACTTGCCAACCCACCCTTCTACCCCCACATCCAGGTCATTAATAAAAATCACGAAAAGTAGAGGTCCTAGAACCGATCCTTGTGGGACACCACTAGTCACAACCCTCCAATCCGAATGTACTCCCTCCACCATGACCCTCTGCCTTCTGTAGGCAAGCCAATTCTGAATCCACCTAGCCAAACTTCCCTGGATTCCATGCCTTTTGACTTTCTGAATAAGCCTACTGTGTGGAACCTTGTCAAAAGCCTTACTAAAATCCATATAGATCACATCCACTGTACTACTCTCATCTATATGCCTGGTCACCTCCTCAAGGAACTCTATCAGGCTAGTTAGACACGATCTGCCCTTAACAAAGCAATGCTGACTGCCCCTGATCAGACCAGGTTGTGTGCTGTATTCATTCTCTGATATTAAATTTACCTTTGAACCATAGAAATAGTGGAATGTAGATATGATTTGACTATTTGTCTATGATGTCTAAGCCCATCATTAAAATGACAGGATCCACCTGTTCAAAATTTACTCACTCTCAATACAAACTGAACTTCATTATCTTCACGAAATTCATTACAAGGACGTTGCAGGACTGGGGGACCTGAGTTAGAAGGAAAGATTAAATTGGTTAAGACTTTATTCCTTGGAACGTAGAAGATTCATGGGAGTTTGATAGAGGTATACAAAATTATGAGGGGTGTAGAGGCTTTTTCCACTGAGGTTGGGTGGGACTACAACCAGGAATCATGGTTTATGGGTGAAAGGTGAAAAGTTCAAGGGGAACATGAAGGGAGCCTTCTTCACTCAGAGGGTGGTGACAGTGTGGAATGAGCTGCCAGCACAAGTGGTGCATGCGAGCTCGATTTCAACATTTAAGAGAAGTTTGGATAGGTACGTGGATGGCAGGGGTACGGAGGGCTGTGCTCCCGGTGCAGGTCGATGGGATTAGGCAGTTTTAGTGGTTCAGCATGGACTAGATGGGCCAAGGGGCCTGATTTTATGCTGTACTTTTCTATGACTCTATTGAGATAAATGGAATAGGCCCTTCTGACACTTCAAACCACACTGCACAGCAATCCCCAGATTTTATCCTAACCTAATCCAGGACAATTTACGAAGACCAATTAATCGACCAACCGGTACATCTTTGGACTGTGGGAGGAAACCAGAGCACCTGGAGGAAACCCATGCAGTCACAGGGAGAAATTACAAACTCCTTACAGGCAGTGGCGGGAATTGAACGCAGGTCACCACTACTGTAAAGCGTTATGCTAACCACTACGCTACTGCGCTATCCAGTTTCTTCCCACCGTCCAAAGACATACCATTTAGTATGTTCATTGTTCATTGTAAATTGTCCCATGATTAGGGTTAAGTTGGCATTGCCAGGCTCTGCGTCTCAAAGGGCCAGAAGGGCCTATTCCACACTACACCTCAAGAAATAAATCTCAGGGCCCAGGTCTGAGAGTGACTAACGACCTGAGGTTTGGGTGATATAGGTACTGGGCCAGGTTGAAAAGGTCCCGGTGTCAGGGCCGGAGATTGGAAAGGTCAGGGTGTCGGGACTGGAGATTGAAAAGGTCAGGGTGTGGGGGCTGGAGACGAGGGACAGACTGATTCAGCTCACTGTTCCATGAGGTTTACCCATCTCTGTGCTGAACTGAAGCTAAAACGGGCTCCTATATTGGCTGCAGTGATGACTGGCTTTGTGGCTGTGGACTTACTTTCACAAACTTCAGTTCTGAATTTTATTTGCTTACTTTTATTGTTTGCACCATTTGTTTTTTGCTGCACATTAGCTGTTTGATGGCCTTTTTTAAATGGGTTCTTTCAGGTTTAGTTGTTTTGTGGCTGCCTGTAAGGAGACGAATCTCAAGGTTGTATATAATACACATATGTTGATAATAAATGTACTGTGAACAATCCAAAACTCCACCAGCTTTCCCACACTCATATTTTGAGGCTACTCCTCACTTGTATATACTGTCACATACCCCGTGACGGGTTAACGAACCAGCAGAAATGGAAAACACTTTGGAGTCTGGTATTGCTATTCACTAATATTATTTATTAGTAACTACGCAATTCAGTAATATAAATGTAGATATATCAAACAGGTTAGCAATATAAGTGTGGAAATATAGAAACCAAGCTTCTTCAAGCCTAAGGGTAAATAGATACAGTCTTATGGTGATGATTAAAGTTCAATTCAGCTCGTGGTATTCAGTTGAGTAGTGATGGAGAGAGAGAGAGATTTGTAATCCAGGGTAAATGTCGAGAGAAGGCAATTATGTCGATATTCCACAGATTCCATGACAGCAATACAAAATAACAATAGTAGTAGGTTTTATCTCCGAAGTTATTCCACTCCACACACGAAGTATCACCGACAGTGATCTTCAACGAATATCCTTTCAACACAAGTGGTACCATACCCGAATTCAGCTACAGGTCATCCCAAAGTGGTGGCCACAGGATATTCAAACAGAATCCACATATGGATTATCACCAACAGTAGTCTATCACTAAAGGGACCCTCTTCAAGGGAACCAACCACAAACACACAACGTGATAGCCACTTATCTAGTTCCACGACATACAAAATAACTCCAACAGTGATTTGCCACAGGGGTGCCTTTCTTCAGTGAACCACCACACCCAAACAAGGGTAACACACAAGTGGTATTCACAAAGGTACTCCCCTCACCAGAGAACTCACCCTTGTGGATTAACTATGTGACAGTCACACCTTCGTATTCGAATGGAACTCAAACTCACCCTTACAGGCTACTTTGAGAGAGAGAGTCTAAACAGTGACCTCTTTGTCACTAGGTTTCTTCTGTTACAAATCTTCCTCTCCCCTCTTCTCTTCCTTTAAAGTCACCAAATGTGACCACAACAAAGGGAACCGTTCTTCTGTGGTGGAATTATCAACCCAAGCGAGGGTCAGACACACAAATAACTCCCCACTGGTCACACCTTTTCCACACTGCGAGAGCCACTGATCGATCCCCCAAAAACCCACCTTTCTGCAGGCACAATAAAGCTCATCCAGTGTCCAAAACCATGTGTCTGTGAGTCTATCATCTGACCTTCTATTTATCTCACCATGCTGAACACCAGCTGTCCATCAAGTAGCTCCTCCCTTCTCTCTCTGTAAGAACTTATAAGCTGCCAGTGTCCTTGCAGAAGTGTAAACATGCCGCAGAGAAACTTTAACACCATCTCAAAGCAGTCTTCGCCTCTCTCTCTTAATAACAACGTGCTTGTGTTGAACACTCTCTCTCTCTTTTAAAAGGTATAGTCCATAAAAAAAAAATATGACCCCTAGGGGTACATAACGATACTGACTCACCATGTTTACAGTGGTTCTATTTTTTCTGTTTGGACACCTGGACTGATTTAATGAGATCCAAGTTGACATCAAACATATTTTCAATTGTAAATCAAAGCTAACTCAACGTTCAAAGCAATTGTGGAGGAGATGTTGCCAACCTGTAGTGACTGAGGTCTGTAAGTGAGGAAATCGAGGATCCACTTAGTAGAGTTTTTACTCCAAAAGCTCACGGTATTTGCAGTAGTTGCCTCTAGTATCTACATGAAGTTCTATCCCAAAGTCAAAGTTCAAAGTAAATTTATTATCAAGATACATATACAGTATACAACCCTGAGATTCATTTTCTCTTGCGGGCATACAAAACAAATCCATAATAAAATAATAATAACCACAACAAAATCACATCAAATTGGGCATTCAACCAAGTACAGAAAACAACAAACTATTCAAATACAAACAGAAAGAAATGAGTAATGATAAATAAATAAACAATAAATATGGAGAGCATGTGATGGAGTGTCCTTGAATATGGGTATATTTCAATGATGGGGCAAGTGAAGTTGAGTGACCCACAACCACAGCCACGTATCCTTGCTGGGATCCATCAACTCCCTCTGATGCTTTTCTCCTTTCCCTTTCTTCCATCCTCTTCTGTCAGATTTCCACTTCTCAGAAATTTCTCTCTTTCACCAATCAGCTTTTCCCCTCCCCCGGTTTCACCTGTCACCTGCCACCTTGTACTTTTTCCTCCCCTCCCCCCCACCTCCATACTCTGATTTCTCATCTTTCCTTCCAGTCCTGATGAAGGGTTTTGGCCCAAAACGTCAACTGTTTATACACACATGTTCTTCCGGCATTTTGTGTGTTGCTTTGAGTGAAGTTGAAGAGCCTGATGCTTGAGGGGTAGTAACTGTTCCTGAACCTGGAGGTGCGAGTCCTGAGGCTTCAGTACTTTCTTCCTGCGAGAGGAGAGCATGTCCTGGGGAGGGTGGTGTTGTCCCTGATGATGGATGCTGCTTGCCCGTAGCAATGTTTCATGTAGATGTGTTCAATGGTGGGGAGGGCTTTACCTGTGATGGACTGGGCTGTTCTCGATCTTATTGTGGTTTTTGTTGTTGTGCAGCAGAGCCGAAGTAACGAACATTTCGTTTGCCTTTACACATGTTCTGGAAATGACATTAAACAATCTTGACGGCAATCAGAGGGTGGAGGGACCCAGGAGAAGCCTGCCAAGCCTGCCTCTCCGCTGCTGCAAAACATGCCTCATACCCTGGTATGCGACACCAATGCCTTTGAACGGAAATGTCATGCAAAAGGTAGTGGATTTGGCTCAGTCCATCACGGGTAAAGCCTCCCCCCCCCCAACTATTGAACACATCTACCTGAGACGCTGTCGTAGGAAAGCAGCATCCATCATCAGAGATCCCCACCACCCTGGACATGATCTCTTCTCACTGATGCCATCAAGTAGAAGGTACAAAAGTCACAGGACTTGCACCACCGGGTTCAAAAACTGTTACTGTCCCTCAATCTCAGACTCTTGAATAAAAGGGGATAACTACACTCACTTGCTCCGTTATTGAGATGTTCCCACAACCAATGATCTCACTTTAAGGACCCCTTATCTCATGTTCTCATTATTTATTGCTATTTATTTATATTTGCATTTGCAGCTTGTTGTCTTCTGCACTCTGGTTGATCTTTCATTGATCCTGTTAGAGTTAGTATTCTATAGATTTGCGTAGTATGCCCGTGGAAACGAATTTCGGGATTGTGTATGGTGACATATATGAATTTTTGTAATAACATTCATTTGATCTTTCAACTTTACAACGGAATTTAAGTCAGACGGAATGCATAGAATCAATATATTCCAACGATGGCCGGAGGAATTCTCAGCTGCTTGCGGTCCGGTTTACCCAGCTTTTATCTTACAATGAAGGTGATTCGGAATTGTCAGCCTTTTGAAGGCCATTTTATTCTCGATAGTTTTATTTGTTGAGAACTACACTCACGCCCACTGACATAAAGCCGCGTCAGAACTCCGAAGGGCGGTCCATAATGAGACTTACCCAAATGTATAAAAGTTGTCAGTGCGGATGGCAGTGTGAACTTCAATCGGGACTTTAATTGCCCTTAATTTAAGGGTAGTTTACTGTTTGAATCTGGTGAAAGTGGTACAACTGTGAATTTTGAGATACAGCCTCTCTTGCTTTTTTTTCCAGAATCTGCGTACTCTGTCATCATGAGTTTTGATGAACCGTTGACAACTTTATTGGTTGTTTTACTGAGCGTCCTGCTTCTGGCGAGATTCTTTCAGAACAACCAGCGGCAGAAAGGCAGGCTTCCCCCGGGTCCCCCTGCCCTCCCGATCATCGGCAACCTATTCCAACTGGATTTCAAAGCACCCCACAAATCCCTCATCAAGGTAGGGACAATGTCTGTATATTTAAATTACACACAGAGAGAATTTTTTATTAACACTTCCTCCACTCGAGGTAGCTTTCGTTGATAAAACCGCCGAAGCAGTTGCGAAAGGGCGGATTTTTTTTTCAAATGTAAATCACGGCATCAAATTATCGGTACCTCGCTATTATCAACACGCACAAAATACTGGAGGAACTCAGCAGGCCAGGCAGCTCTATGGAAAAGAGTAGACTGTACTCTTTTCCAGAGATACTGCCTGGACTGCTGAGTTCCTCCAGCATTTTGTTTGTGTTGCTCGGGTTTCCAACATCTGTTCATTCTCTCCTCTCTGAAGATCTTGACCTTCACTCTTCTCTCTGAAGTTTTTGACCTAGCTATTGAACAGTACAATGCAAAGGTCTTGGGCACATACGTATGGCTAAGGTGCCCCAGGCTCTTGCACAGTACTGTCGTGATTTTATGTATTGCACTATACTGCCGCAAAAAGAGAAGAAATTTCATGGCATATGTGAGTTATAATAACCTGGTTCTGATATGGGCCGGGGTTGGGAAACGGGAAGAACCAGAGACGTTCTATAATGATCAATAAACCAGCTGTTTGGAATCAGATCAAATATCACTGTGATGATTGCACGTTCTAGTATCAATTGTTTGGCGACAATAAAGTATAAGTACCTTGCCTGGGGTCTCAAGGCTGGATGCGTTTACAACCACGCCACCCCCTGACCCTGGCACCCCTTCTCTGCCACCTGTCTCACACCCGTCCCAGGGTGCTCCACCCTCACCATTCTAAAATTCCTTTTCTCTGGCCAGTTTTACAAACTCGTCGTCCGCTCCCTATTGACAAATACAGTTTTCTGCCTAAGCCGTTTGGTCTCTGAAAGGAAAATTGTTATGGGTCTTAATTCTCCTCTAGCTAAATTGATTGTCGAACATCATATGGAGTATTACATGTTAAAAAACAATATACATTCTTTGTATCACCACAGCTGAGTGAACAGTATGGCCCCGTGTTCACCTTCTGGTTCAGTAGCTTCCCTGCGGTGGTGGTGTGTGGTGCCGAAGCTGTAAGAGAGGCCCTTATTGGCCATGGGCATGACTTCAGCGGCCGATATCTCTTACCCGGCTTGGAAAGAATCTCTGACGGCTATGGTAAGAGAAATATTAATTTAACTCGTTATTTTGCTGCTGCTTCCGTTCTCTTGAAATCTGAATTTTTTTGTTATTTATACACTTAGGGCTATTAATGCTGCTGAAAGAGACGGCACTTGCTGGTCGTTCTTAGTTATAATTTTAATTTATTATTTAGAAATAACAGTGCGGAACAGGGACTTCGGGCTCAAGGAGCCGCACCGCCTAGATACCGGGCTAATCAGAGGACAATTTACGATGACCCATTCCCCACCTAGCGCTCAGCTCTCACCTGTGGCTCCAACTAGTTGTAATATGCGCAGCGGCCACACCCCGTTAAACCGTTTTGGCAGACGGGCCAAACCAGGTGAAGGTAGCCGACGGGGCTTCGACCCTCGGTGAGGTAGGGGATCTGCCTGTCTCGGCATGTGAAGTCTGGCCGTGGCGGATTGTGCGGAAGAGACCGATTAATGGTCCAATGGTCAAGAAAGCAGGCCAGCAGACGTGGTGGAGCTCTAAGAGCACAAGGTATTTAGACGTCCAGGTCATCCATCGCAAGAGGTGCTGATCTCTTTAAACTCACCCGGCAGAAGGCAAAGGCCAACCACTGCTGTAACTTGCCACGTACATGATTTCCCAATACTGTTCGTCAGTGCGGCGTGGAGGGAAAACGTCCGCCAGCTGGAAATTCCAGATGCGACCTAACAACAACGACTCACACGGACTTGCACCCGGACCATAGCCCTCAGTACCCCTACCACACATGTACCTATCCAAAGTTCTCTTCAACATTGAAATCGAGCTCGCATGCACCACTTGTGCTGACAGCTCATTCCACGCTCTTCTGCCCCTCTGACTAAAGAGGTTTCCTCTCATGTTCACCTTAAACTTTTCAACCTTTCACCCTTAACCATTAACCTCTAACTGTAGTCCCACCCAATCTCAGGGGAAAAGACTGCTTGCATGTTTTCTATCTATATCTCTCATAATTGTCTATACCTCTATTAAATCTCTTAATCTTCTACATTTCAAAGAATAATTCCTAACCCAGGGGTCCCCAACCTTTTTTGCACTGCGGACCGGTTTAATATTCACAATATTCTTGCGGACCGGCCGTCCCGTGGGGGGTGGGAGTGGGACGGGTAGCAGTCAAATTTGTGGGGTTTACCCCGAAAAAGACTACAATGACCATGAAGCCTTGCGTGGGCACCAGTGCGCATGCGTGTACTTGCCAATCCCTCTCTCTTCACCCCCTCCCCCAATAAATCGTTTTCGGCGACTCTGGCCGGACGGGGCAGGTTAATCACGACCGGAATAGAGGTGATAAGTGGCTAATACACTCAATTTCGTTTCTAAAAGGGTTTATCTAACGAATTTAATATTAAACACAACGCATATTTTCCTCAAATGAATCTAGTGATAAGTAAATTATCAGGGGAGCTTGAAGTTAGTATTGAACGAACTTACAGTAGAAGTGGTAGAAGCAGGTTCGATATCATTAAAGAAAAATTGGATAGGTATATGGACAGGAAAGGAATGGAGGGTTGTAGGCTGAGTGCAGGTCGGTGGAACTAGGTGAGAGTAGCGTTCGGCATGGACTAGAAGGGCAGAGTTGGCCTGTTTCCGTGCTGTAATTGTTGCATGGTTATATCAATCAATAGTGTCATAACATTTTAAGTAACGTTTGAATATTAAATACACAGCACATATTTTCCCCGTATGAACATATAAAATCATTGCAACACACCAATATCGCTGAATCAGTGGGAGCCCTGGGCTGCTTTTCCTGCAACAAGACGGTCCCATCGAAGGGTGATGGGAGACGGCGACACTCGAATGGGGTTCCTTATGTCCAGTCTATTCCGCAATTTAGTTTTCGTTGCATTCACCGCAGAAATCTCCATTTCGTAGAAAAATGTTGGAAATGGAAGCAACGTTTTCAGTGCTTTCGTGGCCGTCTCAGGATATTTGGCCTTGACTTTGATCCAGAATGCTAGCAGAGATGTTATGTCAAACATACTTTTCAGCCCGCCGTCATTTGCAAGCTCGAGGAGTTGATCATCTTCCCGCGCTGACGGGGATGACGCGTGCGTCCAAGTTCAACAGTGGGCGTGACGGAATGAGGAAAGGAGCAGCTGACTCGTATCGTTTCCTCACGGCCCGGTAGCACATGCTCTGCGGCCCGGTGGTTGGGGACCACTGTTAACCTATTGAATCTTTCCATGTAACTCTGGTCCTCCAGTCCTGGCAGCATCCCTGCAAATTTTCGCTGTACTTTTTCAATCATATTTCTATCTTTCCTCTAGGTTGGTAACCAAAACTGTACACAGTACTCTAAATTAGGCCTCACTGACATCGTATTCAACTTCAACACAACATCCCATCTCCAGTACTCAATACTTTGATTTAAGAAGGCCAACGTGCCAAAAGCTTTCTTTACAACCCTCTCCAAATTTGCCACCATTTTAAATCAATGCTCAACTCTGCTCTACTAACCTCCTACCCCATATGTCTTCAGACTGTGGGAGAAAACCAGAGTGCCCGGTGGAAACCCAAGCCATTGAGAAGATAGCACTGAGTATCCTGTACGCTGATGTTACTTCCACGATGCTGCCTGAGAAGAGTGTTCCAGGATTTAGAACATGACAATGAACGTGGGTATCATGGTTGAGATGCCTCTCTACCAAAGGAGATGTAAGGGATGGGAGCCATGGGAGCAGGTGGTGGATGGTTGTATGAGCAGCTGGTGCATATCACAAGTCCTGGTAATGCAACCACTGACACCAGGCAGACAATCTCTGAAAAATATTGATCATGGCTGGGTTCACCAATCTTGTAAAGACATTGCCCAGAAGAAGGCAATGACAACCAGTTCTGCAGAAAAATTTGCCAAGAACAATTATGGTGAAGGGAGCAAGATTGCTTATATCATATAACATGTCACATAATGAAGATGTTGATGAAGGAATACTGATATATATCCAAGGATTTGTGCAATGAATAGAAGGACACTAGGGAGTGTGGTGGAACAGAACGACCTGAGATTCAGATTCATCGCATGAACGCTGAAACATACTGTGAAATGCATAATTGGTGTTAACAGTCAATACACCCAAGGATGAGCTGGGGACAACCTGCAAGTGTTGCCACATGTTCTGACACTAGCATAGCATGCCCACAATATTCCACAGGACCACAAAACTAGACACCAGCAAAATGTGCCCTAGGAGTACAAAGAGTCCTGATAAAGGGTCTCAGCACAAAATGTCCACTATTTATTCCTTTCTGTAGATGCTGCCTGACCTGCTGTGTTCCTTCAGGTGTGTGTGTGTGTATGTGTCTGCATCACAGATGGACATAGTGGTTTTAAAAAAAAAAGATTCAAAGTTCAAACTGACTCTGGAGAAGACATTGCTAACCTGTAGTGACTGAGGTCTGTAAGTGAGGAAATTGGGGATCCACTTGGTGGAGTTTCTTTGCCAACATCTGATGGTATTTGTAGTAGTTGTGTCTAGTATCTACATGGAGTGCTGCCCCAAAGACAAAGGTCAAAGTAAATCTATTATCAAAGTACATACATGTCACCATATACAACCTTCAAATTCATTTTCTTGTTGGTATACTCAGTAAAAAACTGATAGAATAATAACCATAACAGAACCAATGAAAGACTACGCCAACTTGGGTTATCAACCAGAGTGCAGAAGACAGCAATCTGTGCCAATTCAGAAATAAAGAAATGATATAACAAATGAGAAATAAATATTGTGAACCTGAAATGAAGAGTCCTTGATAGTGAGTCCATTGGTTGTAGAAGCATTTTAATGATGGGGCAAGTGAAGTTGTTCCCCTTGGTACGAGAGCCTGATGGTTGAGGGATAATAACTGTCCCTGAACCTGGTGGTGAGTCCTGAGGCTCACACACTGGCCTTCATCAGTCAGGTCACTGAGTACAGGAGTTGGGGTATTGTAATGGGCTGGGTTGACCAGACCCACAAGACCCAAACAATTCAACTGTCCAGGAGATGTAATAAGCACACAAGTACAATGAAATAACTTAAACCTCATGTTACTAGATATTGTCCAACATTCTGAGCCATATAACATAACTGGATAAACGTAATATTTCAGTACTCTGAGGCGGGTTGTCATGCCTAGTTTAGTATTGGTCAGTATACTCTTCATTCTCATAAAGGTGTCTTTTGCCATCCCTATTCTTTTAGTGTCCATCTGATGTCACCCAGCTTCCTAAGTAGCAAAAGTTCTTTACAGGGTACTTGTTTTATGTCTTTCCCATTTATTCTCAGCCTGCAGATAAGATTCTCCTACTTTTTGGATATCACCATACATACTGTCTTTTTGCAATTGATAGATAGACCCATTTTTGCACTTTCTTCAACAATTATATTAATTAAGTTTTGTAGGTCTTCCTCCATACTTGCAATTAACACAGTGTCATCTGCATATCTGAAATTATGGATGTTTTCACCACCAACTTTGATTCCCAAGATATCTTTTATTTTTTGTAATATTGTTTCACTGTACACATTAAATAAATCAGGGAAGAAAATATAGCCTTGTCTAACACCTCTCTTGATTTTCGTAAACTGACTCACTTCTCCATCTATTCTTACAGCAGCAGTTTGTTCCTAGTACAGATTTCTGATTAGGCGGAGGTCTTTCGAATCTAGATCTAGAGTTTTCTGTAATATTTAAAATAACTTATTGTGCTTCACTTTATTTTCTATGTTTCTATGTTTATCAAATGCTTTTGTGTAGTCGATAAAACAAACAAATCTTTTTGCACTTGAATAGCTCATTCTGATAGTATCCTTAACAGCAATATTGCATTTCTTGTACCTTTGTCTTTCACAAAACCATATCATTCTTTGCCTATTTCAGCTTGTATCTTACTTTTAGCTCTTGTCATTAAAATTCTTAGAAGTATCCTGCTGATATGACTCATGGTCCTATATAATTCACATTCTATTGCTCCAGCTTTCTTAGGAAGAGTGATAAATACTGATTTTTAAAAAAAATCTCTTGCATTATTCCAGTCTCATAAATGTCATTGATTAAATCAGTAAGTTTTTCAATTCCATGATCTTCAAGGGCTATAATTTGTTCTATTACTAATTCATCAGGACCTGCTGCCTTTCCTTTCTTCATCTTATTTATTGCATTACGAACTTCAGATTTTAAAATACTTGGACCTTCAATGTTTTTCTGAATTTCTGGTTTTTCGCCTCGATCATCTTCAAACAATTCCTGAATATACGCAGTCCATCTGTTCATAATCTCATCTTTTTCCATGATAATGGTACTGTCCTTTGCTTTCAAACATCCACCTGCAGAACAGAGGAGCTTTTTACCAGTGATATTCTTGATTTGTTGATGTAACCTTTTTGGATTAGTAATAGGGATTCTTTCTATTTGCCCACATTCCTGGTTTAACCATTCTTCTTTGGCTTTTTGACATAAGCTTTTAACTTTTTATCAAGGACTTGCATTCTATAGGATTTGCTTTCTTCTGTCTCCTTTCTTCCATTAGATTTTTGATTTCATCTGTCATCCATTTATTCTTTGTGCTTTTTTTCTTTTTTAGGAATCACTGACTTTGCTGATTCTACCAAGGCATCCTTTAGAGTTAAATTTCATTTCTAAATGATTGCTATCATCTTCAACAGATTCTATTTCTAGACTTTGAAATCTATTCCTTACTTCAATTGTAAATTTTTGTCTTAAGTTTTCTTCTTTAATTGTGAGTAGTCAAGGGATTGTTCAGGTTTTTGCTTCTTTAGTTTTTTAAGTTTTACTGTTACATGACATACTACGGAGTTATGGTTGCTATTACAGTCTGCACCTGGATATGTTTTGCATTGAGTCACTGAGTTTCTAAATCCTAGGTTTATAGTAATAAAGCAATTTGATCTCTAGTGTTATCACCTGGACTTTTCCAGGTCCACAGGCGTCTTGGACGGTTCTCAAAGTAGGTATTCATAATGGCCTGATTATTCATCTTGCACCATTCTACCCATTTCTCACCTCTTTCATTTCTTTTGCCTAGTCCAAATTTTCCTATGGTATTTCCATCAGCACCTTGTCCTACTTTTAGCATTTAGATCTCCCATGACAATAACAATATCTTGAGATTTGCATCCATTCTTGTTCAAGCTCTTCACAGAATTTATCTATATCTTCATTTGTTCCATCTGTTGGTGCATATACCTGTATAATTGCTAAATCAAATGGTTGTCCTCTGAATCTAACAAGGAGCACTCTTTCTGATATTGCCCAATGTCCTAAAACACTTTTTGCCATGTTTTCATCCATAAGAATTCGTACTCCATTAGTATGGGATGTTCCACAAGAATAAACTAGTGTTTTATTTCTAATCTGACATGTTCCAACACCTTTCCAATGAATTTCACTAATTCCCATGATGTTAATCTTTAGTTTTTCCATTTCATTTATCACATTGTCCAATCTTCCTGCTTGACATACGGTTCTTGCATTCCAAGTGACAATAATTTTCTTTTGTGTTACTTTAATTTTATGAGCAGTCACTTGATGACGGTCAGGGATCCCCTGCTGGCCAGAATCAACCCTACCGAGCGAAACATCTTCAGAGTTGTCTTGAAGATCCTCTTGACACTATTGTTGTGTGATAAATTTGACAATGGTTTTCTTAGCAAATTACAATGGTGGTTTGCTATTGCCTACCATTGGACGAACTAAAGAAATAACCGTTTCTCTTCCCAAATGTTCATCCGCCCATACTATAGCCGTTGACATTTGAGGTCCTAGCTCAACCGCCTTCTCCGTCATAAGTTCAGTTACTGAACCTGTCGGATCTGCCGTTAGCCTTGGCTCATATCCTGAGCAGGAACCCTTGCAGGTGCTATCATTCCGGGTCAGAGTGGCCCTGGGAGCAATGAATGACTAAGGGTATCCACTTTCCTCAAAGCTCTGGAAGTCCCCAATCAGAGCCTCATCACCAGTTGCAGTTTAGAGTCATACCCAGGACTGGTTTAACTTGTACAGACACCTTACATGCTGCAAGCTAAAAAAAGTTAGTGTCACTTTGAACTGTTCAGATTTTCATCCAGTACTTTACAAAATTTGAAACAACAGATATTATATCACAGGTGTATAAGTTGTTAGTGTGACCACACTTGGACAGTACACAGTTTTGGTCACCTTGTTATAAGGAAGACTTGGTTTCAACTGGAAAGAGTGTAAAGAATCGTTATGGGATATGGCCAAGACTAGAGGGCTTGAGTATGGGGAGAGAGTAACCTGGCTAGGTTTTATTTGGAACAATGGAGAATGAGAGGAGACCCTATGGAACAGAGAACAAAATGTTCAAAATTGTGAGAGGCATAAACAGTGGACGGTAAAGGACTTTTCCTCAGGGTAGGGGAGCTAAAAGCTATGGGTTAAAGGTTTAGGGTGAGAAGGGAGGGGAGAGAGAGATTTAAAAAGGTTCTAAGGGCAACCTCTTCTTTCAGAGTGTGTGGAATGAGTTCCCAGTGAACGTGGTTGAGGCAGGTACAGTAGTATCTAAGAAACACTTGGATAGATACATGGAAATTGGGGCCTGGGGGAGATGGGTCAAATGCAAGAAGCTGGGACTAGCTGTGTGGACAATATGGTCAGCATGGACTGTTTGAGCCAAATGGCCTGTATCCAGGCTGTAATGCTCTACGACACTTAAGTGAGGGTAGTATGTGACTTCAGTGGTTCAAATGTTCAGTTTAAAATCAGAGAATGTATACAGTATACATCCTGAAACTCTTTCTCTTCACAGACGTCCACAAAACAGAAAAAATCCTGAAGAATAAGTGACAGAAAAATATTAAAACCTCAAAGCCCCCCTTTCCTCACTTGCTTCAGCAAAAGTGTAAACCCCACACCACTCACCTTGCCAGCAATAAGCTTTAGCTGGTTGAAGCTGTGACAATGTTAAATCTTCAACTACTGGCCATTTTAAATGTATTTTTTATAACTGCAAGATCCTGCTGGACTTTAAGAACTTAGTGCTGCAGGTCTGCCCCATCAGTGACTTGCTGGTTGGTGGAGACACTGAAGGAGCTGGACTTGCTGCAGATTGTGATGCTGCTTGCATCAGAGAGGCTTTGGAGGAGCTGGTGAGTGAAGGGGGTGTACAGTGATCACAAGACCCTTTTGGACATTGTTCATGTGAAATGCTGCAAGTCCAATTCACTGATTTATTGGGAGACGGCAGGGGCAGACGGCCAAGCAGCTGCTTGGCCCCGGTCATAGTGAGGACTAAGCCTCAAGCTGCGGTGTCACCTGCTTTATAGCTGCTCGCAGAGAGGCGTTGAGCTGGTGGGAGGGAGGGGGAGGGGGCAGTTTGGAGCAGTTACCAGGCTGGGTTGGTGCTATCCCCCAGTGTTCAATCCCATTTTTATGTATTCATTTATTGAGATTACAGTGTGGACTGGGCCCTTCCAGACTTTAAGCTGCATCACCCAGCAATCCCCTGATTTAATCACGGGACAAGTTACACTGACCAATTTACCTATCTGCAGGTATATCCTTGGACTGAAGAAGGAAACCAGAGGACCCAGAGGAATCTCACACGGTCACAGAGAGAATGTATAAACTCCCTACAGGCAGTGGTGGGAATTCAATCTGGGTTGCTCTATTGTAAAGCGTTGTGTTAACCACTATGCTTCTGCGCTGTCCCATAATTAGACTATAAGGCATGGGAGCAGAATTGGGCCATTTGGCTCAATAAGTCTGCTCCACCATTCCATCATGGCTGAGTTATTATCCCCCTCAACTACATTCTCCTGCCTTCTCTCCAAGGCCTTTGACTAATTAGCCTCCACTTTAAATATACCCAAGAACCTGGCATCCTCAGCCACCAGTGACAACAAATTACACATATTCACCACCATCTGGCTAAAGAAAATCCTCCTCATCTCTGTTCTAAATGGATATCCCTCCATTCTGAAGCTCCATCTCTGGTCCTAGACTCTCCAACCAGAGGAAACATCCTCTCCACATCCAGGCTGACTAGGCCTTTCAATATTCGACAGGTTTCAATGAGATTCCCCCTTCATTCTTCTAAACTCCAGCAAGGACAGGCCCAGAGCCATCAAATGCTCCTCTAACCCTTTCATTCCCACTTCCTTGGGTAGGCAACTTGCTGCGTCAGCACGGATAAGATGGGCTTCCAACCTATATAACCCTAGGATAATCCTGGAATCTAGAATGAGGAAATCAGCTCCAATTCATTCAGTGGAGTTCGATCACTCTACAAAACAAAATTATCACCGCATTAAAGCCTTGATACAATCTCCATTCCCATTAACGATTCTAACAGGATCAGAATCAGGTTTGATGTCGCTGACGTACGCTGTGACATGTGTTATTTTGTGACGGCAGGAGTCACAGTGCAGGCAATTATGAAACTGACCTCAAACTTACTCATGGCATTTCCTCCAGTGACCCAGAAATCACGTTACACGTTCTACTGAACTGGCATCTATTTGATGAGGCAACTGTATCATATCTGAAACTCTCCCAGTATAGGTAACATCCTCTCCATGTGATCACTGTCTAGACCTTTCGATATTCGGTAGGTTTCAATGAGACTACAAGACATAGGAGCAGAATCAGGCCATTCAGCCCATCGAGTCTGCTCTGTCATTCCGTCATGACGGATGTATTATCCCTCTGAACCACATTCTCTTGCCTTCTCGCCATAACCTTTGGTGCCCTGACTAACCAAGAATGTATTAACCTCTGCTGTAGAACATTAGAAAGTTCTTGACAATAACAGGCCATTTGGCCCAACAAAGCTTGCCAAATTCCTATTCACATATTGTGCTGAAATAACCATCGAGTTTAGATTTGGAAGTCTCTAAGGTACTACTCTCAACTACTACTAGGTAGTTTGTTCTATGTGTCCACAACTCGCTGTGTAAAGAAATGTTTCCTGATGTTAGTCTGAAATCTCCGTTTAACCAGTCTCCACCTGTTACCCTGTGTCCTCATTGATGGTTAATTTTGAAGTAGCAGCAGGACTGCTGTCCACCTTACTCATAATCTTAATGATAATGAACACTTCTGTCATGTCCCCTTTCATTCTACGTCTACTGAGACGAAAAAGATTTAATTCTTTCAATCTTTCTGAATAGCTCATACCCTGCAGAGCTGGAATGAGTCTTGTCGTCCTTCCCTGAACTATCTCCAGTCCCTTTACATCCCTCACAAAATGGGGAGACCGAGACTGTATACAGCACTCAAGGTGTGGCCTCACAAACACATTATATAGCTTAAGGAGAACATTTCTAGATGCAAACCCCACTGAGCGCATTATATAGCCCAACAATCTATTAGCCTTCCTAATTGCTTCTGTGCATTGTCTAGATGTTGATCGTGATGCGTCTACCAGGACGTCCAAAACTTTCTCATACAGAGCACTTTTTAACTCAAGTACCCCCATTGTATAATTATATCTAAAATTTCTACTTCCTATATGTAATATTTTACATTTACTTACAACTTTCATCTGCCATTTATCTGCCCAAATCTGGATTTTGTTCAGATCTAACTGTATTGATTCTGCTGCCTGAATGTTTTCAGCCCATCTCCTTAATTTTACGTCATCTGCAAACTTAATGAGTTTATTTGTTATGTGCTTATCCATACCATTAATGCAAATTAAATCAGAAGCAGCCCCCAAAACTGCTCCCTGCTGAACCCCACTTTTAACATCTTCTAGGTGTGAAAATGATCCTCTCACCTTAACTCAAACAACAGGAATTCTGCAGATGCTGGAAATTCAAGCAACACACACAAAAGTTGCTGGTGAACGCAGCAGGCCAGTCAGTATCTCTAGGAGGAGGTGCTGCCTGGCCTGCTGTGTTCACCAGCAACTTTTATGTGTGTTGCTCTCACCTTAACTCGTTGTTTTCTGTTTTACAGCCAATTTTGCGCCCATTCACACACCTTACTCTGAATCTCTGCTTCTTGTAATTTGATTATTAACCTCTCATGAGGTACGTTGTCAAAAGCCTTCTGAAAGTCCAAATAAATGATATCAATCACTCTATTGTTATCAAAATTTTTAATTGCTTCCTCATAGAACTTCAGCTTATTAGTAAAACATGATTTCGCCTTTCTCAACCCATGCTGGTTGTCTGCTAACATGCCTGTTCTTATCAGCTACTTTTCCACCTCATTCTTTATTAATGTTTCCATTATCTTACCTGTGATGGACATCAAGCTTACTAGGGTCTGTAGGTCTATAGTTACTAGGGTCAGTATGGTCACCCTTCTCGTATACTGGGACAAGGTTAACCCATTTCCAGTCCTTGGGGATTTCACCAGTCTTCACCAACTTTTAAAAAATATATGTTAGGGATTTGTATACATAATCACAGACCTCCTTAAGTTCCTTTGGGTATATGTTGGATGGCCCTGGAGGTTTATTAACTTTCAGCCTTTTCAGCTGAAGCAGGACCTCACTTTCTAAGATCTCTAAGTCACATAAAACAACCTTACTTTTCTCTACACTGATTGGCATATTAACATTTTTGTGGGTGAGTACTTCAGCAAAACATGTGCAAAAAGTATCCACTATGCCCTTCTCTGCATAATTTATCACCTTACTATTATTCTTAATACACTTAATCTCCTCCTTGACTTTTCTTTTACTATTAAAGTATTGAAAAAATCACTTGGGGTCAGTCATAGCATTACCAACAATATCCTTCTCAACCTGCCTTTTGGCAATATGAATTTCCCTCTTTACTATAGCTTTCATATTTTCAATGCTCTATGGTTAACTTCATTACTATTTTTTATTTATTCTTTATATTGCTGTCTTTTCTTCAATAATTCTTATGTAGATCTTTAATTATCCATGTAGTTGATCTATTGTTTTTATTGCTTCTCCTGGTCTTGGGTAGGAACATTTCCTGCACTGTGTGTATTACCTCTTTAAATTGACCCCATTGTTTCTCAACTGACTCGATGTCAAGCACTTCTTTCCAGTTTACTTTCTGAAGTCTTTGCTGCATCTGCACAAACTTTGCCTTTCTGAAATTCAATTTAATAGTTTTGGTTTTTACTGATATACTTTTACACAGAGCTTCAACACTAATAATGTTATGATCGCTTGTTCTTAAAAGCTCAATGACTTCTGTGCTCAAAATTCTATCATGATTGTTACAGAATATCAAATCTAGACAGGCTTTCCTTGTTAGTGCAGTTACATATTGGGTCAAAAGCAATCAATCAATAACTCAATGAATTCACATTCCTCTAATTCTTGAGTCACTGGGCTCTCCCACTCAATACTTGGGAAATTAAAGCCCCCCATAACTATAATTCTTCGGCAGTTGAATGGGCACGACTGCGCAAGCGCGTGGAAGTCGGACCGTGAGGCAGCGGGAGAGTTAAAAAGCGAACAGATTAACAGAGTGGACGACAGAGCAGTGGGAGACAGAGTAAGAAGGCTTTGGCTCGAGGGGCTTCGGCGAGCAGAGGCTGAGGACGAGCTTGCTCTCAGTGAGGTAAGGCCAGGTAAGTTCCTTTAATTAATCAAATTAACTTAGGAGTGGGTAATGGAGGCAGCAATTAGGGCAGTTGAGTGCTCCATTTGCAGTATGTGGGAAGTCAGGGCGAGCACAATTGTCCTTGATGACTACATCTGTAAAAGGTGCATCCAGCTGCAGCTCCTGACAAACCGAGTTAGGGAACTGGAGCTGAATGAACTTCATATCATTCGGGAGGCAGAGGCAGAAATAAACAGGAGTTACAGGGAGATAGTCACCCTTAAGAGTCGGGAGGCAGTTAGCTGGGTGACTGTCAGGAGAGGGAAGGGGAATAAACAGAATGAGCAGAGCACCCCTGTGTGGCTGTTCCCACCAATAATAAGTATATTATTTTGGATACTGTTGATGGGGACGACCTACCAGGGACAAGTTGCAGTGGTTGCGTCTCTGACACCGAGGCTGGACCCTCAGCTCAGAGTGGAAGGAGGGAAAAGAGGAGAGCAGTAGTGATAGGGGATTTGATAGTTAGGGGGACAGATAAGAGGTTCTGTGGAAGAGTTTGAGAATCCCGGATGGTCTGTTGCCTCCCTGGTGCCAAGGTCCTCAATATCTCGGATCGAGTTCTCAGTATTCTCAAGAGGGAGGGTGAGCAGCCAGATATCGTGGTCCTTGTAGGGACCAATGATGTGGGTAGGAAGAGTGAGAAGGTCCTGAAAGGTGGGTTTAGGGAGTTAGGTGCCAAGCTAAAGGATAGGACCTTCAGGATAGCAATCTCAGGATTGCTACCAGTACCACGTGCAGGCGGGTTTAGAAATAGTAAGATAGACCAGATCAACATATGGCTGAAGACATGGTGCAGGAAGGAGAGCTTCAGATTTATAGATAATTGGGCAGTTTTCCAGAGAAAGTGGGACCTGTTCTGGAGGGATGGTTTACATCTGAACTGGAGGGGGACAAATATTCTTGCAGATAGGTTTGACAGCGAGGTTCCAGTGGATTTAAACTAGATATAAGGGGGGAGGGGAACCAGAGTGGAGGAACAGATGTAGGGGAGAAGGAAGAAAAAGAAGATAGTAGAGTTGTTTGCACTGTTAGTGACAAACAGAGTAAGATGTGGAAAATTTCTTAAATGCATTTATTTTAATGCTAAGAGCATTGTAAGAAAGGTGGAAGAGCTTAGAGCATGGATTGACACCTGGAAGTATGATGGTGTAGCTATTAGTGAAACATGGTTGCAGGAGAGATGTGATTGGCAACTAAATATTCCTGGATTTCGTTGCTTCAGGTGTGATAGAATCGGAGGGACAAGAGGGGGAGGTGTTGCATTACTTCTCAGAGAAAATACTACAACGGTGCTCTGGCAGGATAGATTAGAGGGCTCGTCCAGGGAGGCTATTTGGGTGGAATTGAGGAATGGGAAAGGTGTAGTAAAACTTATAAGGGTGTATTATAGACCATCTAATGGGGAACGAGAATTGGAGGAGCAAATTTGTAAGGAGATAGCAGATATTTGTAGTAAGCACAAGGTTGTGATTGTGGGAGATTTTAATTTTCCACACATAGACTGGGAAGCCCATACTGTAAAAGGGCTGGATGCTTTGGAGTTTGTAAAATGCGTGCAGGATACTTTTTTGCAGCAATACATAGAGGTACCAACTAGAGAAAGGGTAGTGCTGGATCCCCTGTTAGGGAATGAGATAGGTCAGGTGATGGAGGTATCTCTTACAACACGCTGGAGGAACTCAGCAGGTCGGGCAGCATCCGTGGAAAAGATCGGTCGAAGTTTTGGGCTGGAACCCTTTGTCAGGACCAGTGGAGGGCAGTGCATTCAGAAACAGAGTTATCTGTTGGGGAGCACTTCGGGTCCAGTGATCACAGTGTTATTAGTTTCAATATAATTATGGAGAAGGATAGGACTGGACCCAGGGTTGAGAGTTTTGATTGGAGAAAGGCTAACTATGAGGAGGCGCGAAAGGATTTAGAAGGAGTGGACTGGGACAATTTGTTTTATGGGAAGGGTGTTATAGAGAAATGGAGGTCATTTAAAGGTGAAATTTTGAGGGTACAGAATCTTTATGTTCCTGTTAGGTTGAAAGGAAAGGTTAAAAGTTTGAGAGAGCCATGGTTTTCAAGAGAGATTGGAAACTTGGTTTGGAAAAAGAGAGATATCTACAATAAATATAGGCAGCATGGAGTAAATGAGGTTCTCGAGGAATATAAAGAATGTAAAAAGAATCTTAAGAAATTAGAAATGCTAAAAGAAGATATGAGGTTGCTTTGGCAAGTAAGGTGAAAATAAATTCAGAGTTTCTACAGTTATATTAATAGCAAAAGGATAGGGAGGGATAAAATTGGTCGCTTAGAGAATCAGAGTGGACAGCTATTTGTGGAGCCAAAAGAGATGGGGGAGATTTTGAACAATTTTTCTTTGGTATTCACTAAAGAGAAGAGTATTGAATTGTGTAAGCAAGGGAAACAAGCAGGGGAGTTATGGAAAGTATGACAATTAAAGAACAGGAAGGACTGGAGCTTTTAAGGAATATAAAAGTGGGTAAGTCTCCGGGTCCTGACAGAATATTCCCTAGGACCTTGAAGGAAGTTAGTGTGGAAATAGCAGGAGCTCTGACAGAAATATTTCAAATGTCATTAGAAACGGGGATGGTGCCGAAGGATTGTCTTATTGCTCACGTTGTTCCATTGTTTAAAAAGGGTTCTAAGAGTAAACCTAGCAATTATCGGCCTGTGAGTTTGACGTCAGTGGTAGGTAACTTAATGAAAAGTATTCTTAGAGATGGTATATATAATTATCTGGATAGACAGGGTCCGATTAGGTACAGTCAACATGGATTTGTGCGTGGAAACATAAAAAATAGGTGTAGGAGTAGGCCATTCGGCCCTTCGAGTCTGCACCGCCATTTATTATGATCATGGCTGATCATCCAACTCAGAACCCTGCACCAGCCTTCCCTCCATACCCCCCGATCCCAGTAGCCACATGGGCCATATCTAACTCCCTCTTAAATATAGCCAATGAACTGGCCTCAACTGTTTCCTGTGGCAGAGAATTCCACAGATTCACCACTCTCTGTGTGAAGAAGTTTTTCCTAATCTCAGTCCTAAAAGGCTTCCCCCTTATCCTCAAACTGTGACCCCCCGTTCTGGACTTCCCCAACATCGGGAACAATCTTCCTGCATCTAGCCTGTCCAATCCCTTCAGGATTTTATACGTTTCAATCAGATCCCCCCCTCAATCTTCTAAATCTCAACGAGTACAAGCCCAGTTCATCCAGTCTTTCTTCATATGAAAGTCCTGCCATCCCAGGAATCAATCTGGTGAACCATCTTTGTACTCCCTCTATGGCAAGGATGTCTTTCCTCAGATTAGGGGACCAAAACTGCACACAATACTCCAGGTGTGGTCTCACCAAGGCCTTGTACAACTGCAGTAGTACCTCCCTGCTCCTGTACTTGAATCGTCTCGCTATAAATGCCAGCATACCATTTGCCTTTTTCACCGCCTGCTGTACCTGCATGCCCACTTTCAATGACTGGTGTATAATGACACCCAGGTCTCGATGCACCTCCCCTTTTCCTAATCGGCCACCATTCAGATAATAATCTGTTTTCCTATTTTTGCCACCAAAGTGGATAACTTCACATTTATCCACATTAAATTGCATCTGTCATGAATTTGCCCACTCACCCAACCTATCCAAGTCACCCTGCATCCCCTTAGCATCCTCCTCACAGCTAACACTGCCGCCCAGCTTAGTGTCATCCGCAAACTTGGAGATGCTGCATTTAATTCCCTCATCCAAGTCATTAATATATATTGTAAACAACTGGGGTCCCAGCACTGAGCCTTGCGGTACCCCACTAGTCACTGCCTGCCATTCTGAAAAGGTCCCGTTTATTCCCACTCTTTGCTTCCTGTCTGCTAACCAATTCTCTATCCACATCAATACCTTACCCCCAATACCGTGTGCTTTAAGTTTGCACACTAATCTCCTGGATGGGACCTTGTCAAAAGCCTTTTGAAAATCCAAATATACCACATCCACTGGTTCTCCCCTATCCACTCTACTAGTTACATCCTCAAAAAATTCTGAGTTTTGTCAGACATGATTTTCCTTTCACAAATCCATGCTGAGTTTGTCCGATGATTTCACCGCTTTCCAAATGTGCTGTTATCACATCTTTGATAACTGACTCCAGCAGTTTCCCCACCACCGACATTAGGCTAACCGGTCTATAATTCCCCGGTTTCTCTCTCCCTCCCTTTTTTAAAAAAGTGGGGTTACATTAGCCACCCTCCAATCCTCAGGAACTAGTCCAGAATCTAACGAGTTTTGAAAAATTATCACTAATGCATCCACTATTTCTTGGGCTACTTCCTTAAGCACTCTCGGATACAGACCATCTGGCCCTGGGGATTTATCTGCCTTTAATCCCTTCAATTTACCTAACACCGCTTCCCTACTAACATGTATTTCGCTCAGTTCCTCCATCTCACTGGACCCTCTGTCCCCTACTATTTCTGGAAGAATATTTATGTCCTCCTTAGTGAAGACGGAATCAAAGTAATTATTCAATTGGTTTGCCATGTCCTTGCTCCCCATAATCAATTCACCTGTTTCTGTCTGCAGGGGACCTACATTTGTCTTTACCAGTCTTTTCCTTTTTACATATCTATAAAAGCTTTTACAGTCAGTTTTTATGTTCCCTGCCAGTTTTCTCTCATAATCTTTTTCCCCTTCCTAATTAAGCCCTTTGTCCTCCTCTGCTGAACTCTGAATTTCTCCCAGTCCTCAGGAGAGCCACTTTTTCTGGCTAATTTGTATGCTACTTCTTTGGAATTGATACTATCCCTAATTTCTCTTGTCAGCCACGGGTTCACTACCTTCCTTGATTTATTTTTTTGCCAAACTGGGATGAACAATTGTTGTAGTTCATCCATGCAATCTTTAAATGCTTGCCATTGCATATCCACCGTCAATCCTTTAAGTGTCATTTGCCAGTCTGTCTTAGCTAAATCACGTCTCATACCTTCAAAGTTACCCCTCTTTAATTCAGAACCTTTGTTTCTGAATTAACTATGTCACGCTCATAAGATCATATTTGACAAATCTTATTGAATTTTTTGAAGAGGTTACCAGGAAAGTTGACGAGGGTAAAGCAGTGGATGTTGTCTAAATGGACTTCAGTAAGGCCTTTGACAAGGTTCCACATGGAAGGTTAGTTAGGAAGGTTCAATCGTTAGGTATTAATATTGAAGTAGTAAAATGGATTCAACAGTGGCTGGATGGGAGACACCAAAGAGTAGTGGTGGATAACTGTTTGTCAGGTTGGAGGCCAGTGACTAGTGCCTCATGGATCTGTACTGGGTCCAATGTTGTTTGTTATATACATTAATGATCTGGATGATGGGGTGGTAAATTGGATTAGTAAGTATGAAGATGATACTAAGATAGGTGGCGTTGTGGATAATGAAGCAGGTTTTCAAAGCTTTCAGAGAGACTTAGGCCAGTCAGAAGAGTGGGCTGAAAGATGGCAGATGGAGTTTAATGCTGAAAAATGTAAGGTGCTACATTTTGGTAGGACTAATCAAAATAGGACATACATGGTAAATGGTAGGGTATTGAAGAATGCAGTAGAACAGACAGATCTAGGAATAATGGTGCATAGTTCCCTGAAGGTGGAATCTCATGTGGATAGGGTGGTGAAGAAAGCTTTTGGTATGCTGGCCTTTATAAATCAGAGCATTGAGTATAAGAGTTGGGATGTAATGTTAAAATTATACAAGGCATTGGTAAGGCCAAATTTGGAGTATTGGGTACAGTTCTGGTCACCGAATTATAGGAAAAATGTCAACAAAATAGAGAGAGTACAGAGAAGATTTACTAGAATGTTACCTGGGTTGCAGCACCTGAGTTACAGAGAAAGGTTGAACAAGTTAGGTCTTTATTCTTTGGAGCGTAGAAGGTTGAGGGGGGACTTGATAGAGGTATTTAAAATTATGAGGGGGATTGATAGAGTTGATGTGGATAGGCTTTTTCCATTGAGAGAAGGGGAGATTCAAACAAGAGGCCCCGAGTTGAGAGTTAGGAGGCAAAAGTTTAGGGGTAACATGAGGGGGAACATCTTTACTCAGAGTGGTGGCTGTGTGGAACGAGCTTCCAGTAGATGTGGTAGAGGCAGGTTCGATATTGTCTTTTAAAGAAAAATTGAATAGGTATATGGACAGGAAGGGAATGGAGGGTTATGGGCTGAGTGCAGGTTGGTGGGACTAGGTGAGAGTAAGCAGTCGGTATGGACCAGAAGGGCCGAGATGGCCTGTTTCATAGAAACATAGAAAATAGGTGCAGGAGTAGGCCATTCGGCCCTTCGAGCCTGCATCACCATTTATTATGATCATGGCTGATCCTCCAACTCAGAACCCCGCCCCAGCCTTCCCTCCATACCCCCTGACCCCCGTAGCCACAAGGGCCATATCTAACTCCCTCTTAAATATAGCCAATGAACTGGCCTCAACTGTTTCCTGTGGCAGAGAATTCCACAGATTCACCACTCTCTGTGTGAAGAAGTTTTTCCTAATCTCGGTCCTAAAAGGCTTCCCCTCTATCCTCAAACTGTGGCCCCTCTTTCTGGACTTCCCCAACATCGGGAACAATCTTCCCACATCTAGCCTGTCCAATCCCTTTTAGGATCTTATACGTTTCAATCAGATCCCCCCTCAATCTTCTAAATTCCAACGAGTACAAGCCCAGTTCATCCAGTCTTTCTTCATATGAAAGTCCTGCCATCCCAGGAATCAATCTGGTGAACCTTCTTTGTATTCCCTCTATGGCAAGGATGTCTTTCCTCAGATTAGGGGACCAAAACTGCACACAATACTACAGGTGTGGTCTCACCAAGGCCTTGTACAACTGCAGTAGTACCTCCCTGCTCCTGTACCATAATATGGTGGAATTCTTCATTAACATGGAGAGTGACGTAGTTAATTCAGAAACAAAGGTTCTGAACTTAAAGAGGGGTAACTTTGAAGGTATGAGACGTGAATTAGCTAAGATAGACTGGCAAATGACACTTCAAGGATTGACGGTGGATATGCAATGGCAGGCATTTAAAGGTTGCATGGATGAACTACAACAATTGTTCATCCCAGTTTGGCAAAAGAATAAATCAAGGAAGGTAGTGCACCCGTGGCTGACAAGAGAAATTAGGGATAGTATCAATTCCAAAGAAGTAGCATACAAATTAGCCAGAGAAAGTGGCTCACCTGAGGACTGGGAGAAATTCAGAGTTCAGCAGAGGAGGACAAAGGGCTTAATCAGGAAGGGGAAAAAAGATTATGAGAGAAAACTGGCAGAGAACATAAAAACGGACTGTAAAAGCTTTTATAGATATGTAAAAAGGAAAAGACTGATAAAGACAAATGTAGGTCCCCTGCAAACAGAAACAGGTGAATTGATTATGGGGAGCAAGGACATGGCAGACCAATTGAATAATTACTTTGGTTCTGTCTTCACTAAGGAGGACATAAATAATCTTCCAGAAATAGTAAGGGACAGAGGGTCCAGTGAGATGGAGGAACTGAGCGAAATACATGTTAGTAGGGAAGTGGTGTTAGGTAAATTGAAGGGATTGAAGGCAGATAAATCCCCAGGGCCAGATGGTCTGCATCCCAGAGTGCTTAAGGAAGTGGCCCAAGAAATAGTGGATGCATTAGTGATAATTTTTCAAAACTCGTTAGATTCTGGACTAGTTCCTGAGGATTGGAGGGTGGCTAATGTAACCCCACTTTTTAAAAAAGGAGGGAGAGAGAAACCGGGGAATTATAGGCCGGTTAGCCTAACGTCGGTGGTGGGGAAACTGCTGGAGTCAGTTATCAAGGATGTGATAACAGCACATTTGGAAAGCGGTGAAATGATCGGACAAAGTCAGCATGGATTTGTGAAAGGAAAATCATGTCTGACGAATCTCATAGAATTTTTTGAGGATGTAACTAGTAGAGTGGATAGGGGAGAACCAGTGGATGTGGTATATTTGGATTTTCAAAAGGCTTTTGACAAGGTCCCACACAGGAGATTAGTGTGCAAACTTAAAGCACACGGTATTGGGGGTAAGGTATTGGTGTGGGTGGAGAATTGGTTAGCAGACAGGAAGCAAAGAGTGGGAATAAACGGGACCTTTTCAGAATGGCAGGCGGTGACTAGTGGGGTACCGCAAGGCTCAGTGCTGGGACCCCAGTTGTTTACAATATATATTAATGACTTGGATGAGGGAATTAAATGCAGCATCTCCAAGTTTGCGGATGACACGAAGCTGGGTGGCAGTGTTAGCAGTGAGGAGGATGCTAAGAGGATGCAGGGTGACTTGGATAGGTTGGGTGAGTGGGCAAACTCATGGCAGATGCAATTTAATGTGGATAAATGTGAAGTTATCCACTTTGGTGGCAAAAATAGGAAAACAGATTATTATCTGAATGGTGGCCGATTAGGAAAAGGGGAGGTGCAACGAGACCTGGGTGTCATTATACACCAGTCATTGAAAGTGGGCATGCAGGTACAGCAGGCGGTGAAAAAGGCGAATGGTATGCTGGCATTTATAGCGAGAGGATTCGAGTACAGGAGCAGGGAGGTACTACTGCAGTTGTACAAGGCCTTGGTGAGACCACACCTGGAGTATTGTGTGCAGTTTTGGTCCCCTAATCTGAGGAGAGACATCTTTGCCATAGAGGGAGTACAAAGAAGGTTCACCAGATTGATTCCTGGGATGGCAGGTCTTTCATATGAAGAAAGACTGGATGAACTGGGCTTGTACTCGTTGGAATTTAGAAGATTGAGGGGGGATCTGATTGAAACGTATAAGATCCTAAAGGGATTGGACAGGCTAGATGCGGGAAGATTGTTCCCGATGTTGGGGAGGTCTAGAACGAGGGGTCACAGTTGGAGGATAGAGGGGAAGCCTTTTAGGACCGAGGTTAGGAAAAACTTCTTCACACAGAGAGTGGTGAATCTGTGGAATTCTCTGCCACAGCAAACTGTTGAGGCCAGTTCATTAGCTATGTTTAAAAGGAAGTTAGATATGGCCCTTGTGGCTACAGGGGTCAGGGGGTATGGAGGGAAGGCTGGGTTCTGAGTTGGATGATCAGCCATGATCATAATAAATGGCGGTGCAGGCTCGAAGGGCCGAATGGCCTACTCCTGCACCTATTTTCTATGTTTCTATGTTTCTATGTACTCGAATCCTCTCGTTATAAATGCCAGCATACCATTCGCCTTTTTCACCACCTGCTGTACCTGCATGCCCATTTTCAATGACTGGTGTATAATGACACCCAGGTCTCGTTGCACCTCCCCTTTTCCTAATCGGCCACCATTCAGATAATAATCTGTTTTCCTACTTTTGCCACCAAAGTGGATAACTTCACATTTATCCACATTAAATTGCATCTGCCATGAATTTGCCCACTCACCCAACCTATCCAAGTCACCCTGCATCCTCTTAGCATCCTCCTCACAGCTAACACTGCCACCCAGCTTCGTGTCATCCACAAACTTGGAGATGCTGTATTTAATTCCCTCATCCAAGTCATTAATATATATTAATATATATAGTAAACAACTGGGGTCCCAGCACTGAGCCTTGCGGTACCCCACTAGTCACCGCCTGCCATTCTGAAAAGGTCCCGTTTATTCCCACTCTTTGCTTCCTGTCTGCTAACCAATTCTCCACCCACACCAATACCTTACCCCCAATACCGTGTGCTTTAAGTTTGCACACTAATCTCCTGTGTGGGACCTTGTCAAAAGCCTTTTGAAAATCCAAATATACCACATCCACTGGTTCTCCCCTATCCACTCTACTAGTTACATCCTCTAAAAATTCTGAGATTCGTCAGACATGATTTTCCTTTCACAAATCCATGCTGACTTTATCCGATCATTTCACCGCTTTCCAAATGTGCTGTTATCACATCCTTGATAACTGACTCCAGCAGTTTCCCCACCACTGACGTTCGGCTAACCGGTCTATAATTCCCCGGTTTCTCTCTCCCTTTTTTAAAAAGTGGAGTTATAGTAGCCACCCTCCAATCCTCAGGAACTAGTCCAGAATCTAATGAGTTTTGAAAAATTATCACTAATGCATCCACTATTTCTTGGGCCACTTCCTTAAGCACTCTCGGATGCAGACCATCTGGCCCTGGGGATTTATCTGCCTTCAATCCCTTCAATTTACCTAACACCACTTCCCTACTAACATGTATTTCGCTCAGTTCCTCCATCTCACTGGACCCTCTGTCCCCTACTATTTCTGGAAGATTATTTATGTCATCCTTAGTGAAGACAGAACCAAAGTAATTATTCAATTGGTCTGCCATGTCCTTGCTCCCCATAATCAATTCACCTGTTTCTGTCTGCAGGGGACCAACATTTGTCTTTACCAGTCTTTTCCTTTTTACATATCTATAAAAGCTTTTACAGTCAGTTTTTATGTTCCATGCCAGTTTTCTCTCATAATCTTTTTTCCCCTTCCTAATTAAGCCCTTTGTCCTCCTCTGCTGAACTCTGAATTTCTCTCAGTCCTCAGGTGAGCCACTTTCTCTGGCTAATTTGTATGCTTCTTCTTTGGAATTGATACTATCCCTAATTTCCCTTGTCAGCCACGGGTGCACTACCTTCCTTGATTTATTTTTTTGCCAAACTGGGATGAACAATTGTTGTAGTTCATCCATGCAACCTTTAAATGCTTGCCATTGCATATCCACCGTCAATCCTTTAAGTGTCATTTGCCAGTCTATCTTAGCTAATTCACGTCTCATACCTTCAAAGTTACCCTTCTTTAAGTTCAGAACCTTTGTTTCTGAATTAACTATGTCACTCTCCATCTTAATGAAGAATTCCACCATATTATGGTCACTCTTACCCAAGGGGCCTCTCACGACAAGATCGCTAATTAACCCTTCCTCATTGCTCAAAACCCAGTCCAGAATAGCCTGCTCTCCAGTTGGTTCCTCGACATGTTGGTTCAAAAAACCATCCCGCATACATTCCAAGAAATCCTCTTCCTCAGCACCTTTACCAATTTGGTTCATCCAATCTACATGTAGATTGAAGTCACCCATTATAACTGCTGTTCCTTTATTGCACACATTTCTAATTTCCTGTTTAATACCATCTCCGACCTCACTACTACTGTTAGGTGGCCTGTACACGACTCCCACCAGCGTCTTCTGCCCCTTAGTGTTACGCAGCTCTACCCATATCGATTCCACATCTTCCCGGCTTATGTCCTTCCTTTCTATTGCGTTAATCTCTTCTTTAACCAGCAACGCCACCCCACCTCCCCTTCCTTCATGTCTATCCCTCCTGAATATTGAATATCCCTGAACGTTGAGCTCCCATCCCTGGTCACCCTGGAGCCATGTCTCTGTGATCCCAACTATATCATAATCATTAATAACAATCTGCACTTTCAATTCATTCACCTTATTACGAATGCTCCTTGCATTGACACATAAAGCCTTCAGGTGCTCTTTTACAACTCTCTTAGCCCTTATACAATTATGTTGAAAAGTGGTCCTTTTTAATGCTTGCCCTGGATTTGTCGGCCTGCCACTTTTACTTTTCTCCTTTGTACTTTTTGCTTCTACCCTCACTTTACACCCCTCTGTCTCTCTGCACTGGTTCCCTTCCCTCTGTTGTGAACTAACCTCCTCATGCCTAGTCTCTTTAATTTGATTCCCACCCCCCAACCATTCTAGTTTAAAGTCACCTCAGTAGCCCCCGCTAATCTCCCTGCCAGGATATTGGTCCTCCTAGGATTCAAGTGTAACCCGTCCTTTTTGCACAGGTCACGCCTGCGCCAAAAGAGGTCCCAATGATCCAAAAACTTGAATCCCTGCTCCCTGCTCCAATCCCTCAGCCACGCATTTATCCTCCACCTCATTGCATTCCTACTCTCACTGTCGCGTGGCACAGGCAGTAATCCCGAGATTACTACTTTTGCGGTCCTTTTTCTCAACTCCCTTCCTAGCTCCCTATATTCTCCTTTCAGGACCTCATCCCTTTTCCTACCTATGTCATTGGTACCTATATGTACCACGACCTCTGCCTCCTCACCCTCCCACTTCAGGATATCTTGGACGCGACCAGAAATATCCTGGACCCTGGCACCAGGGAGGCAAACTACCATCCGGATCTCCTGACTGCATCCACAGAATCGCCTATCTGACCCCCTTACTATCGAGTCCCCTATCACAACTGCCCTCCTCTTCCTTGCCCTACCCTTCTGAGCTACAGGGCCAGACTCTGTGCCGGAGGCACGGCCACTGTCGCTTCCCCCAGGTAAGCTGTCTCCCCCAACAGTACTCAAACAGGAGTATCTGTTGTTAAGGGGCACAGCCACCGGGGTACTCCCTATCACCTGACTTTTCCCCTTCCCTCTCCTAACCGTGACCCACTTGTCTGCCTCCCGTGGCCCCGGCGTGACCACCTGCCTGCATCTCCACTCTATCACCTCCTCACTCTCCCTGACCAGACGAAGGTCATCGAGCTGCAGCTCCAGTTACATAACGCAGTCCCTTAGGAGCTGCATCTCGATTCCTTGCTGTAATTGTTATATGGTTATATATAATATCACCCTCAGAACTTGCTTTTTTAATATTCTGATAGTTGTTTATTAAAATCACTATCAGCATGACAGGGTCTATAACATACACCCAATGTTATTCCTTTATCCTTATAGCTTTCAATTCTCACCCAGATATCTTCACTAAGTCTCGATTCATCTCCTATCACAAGGAGCCTCATGTTTAAATCCTCTTTCTGTATGTGGCTACACTACCACCTTTACCATCTTTTCTATCTTTACTAAATAAATTATATTCTTTAATGCTATATTCATCACCATCCTTTGAGGTCAGCCAGGTTCAGTTATTGCTGTTATATCATACTTATACACACTAGCATATAATGCAGCTTATTTATTCTTAATACTTCTTGCATTCATACAGGCCATCACTGAAGTTTTTCATCCTATTCTGACCCATTTTTATATTTTTGAAGCATATAATTGGTTTATGTCCTAATATGTTATTCTCCACAATAATGTTTAAACAGCTGAGCCCACCCTCTTCCTGGTACCCTGTTCCTCATTCCCTAGTTTAAACAGATCTCAACTAACGGAAGCATACACCTGCCCAGCACACTAGTGCCCCTTCAGTCCAAATGCCACCGGTCCCAGTGCTACAGGTTCCATCAGCTCCAAAAGGTGTCCAAATGTCCCATAAACCTATGCCCCTCCAGCCTACACCATGATTTGAGCCACACATTAAATCTTATCTGCTCCATTTTCCCTGGACTGGTACCTTTAAATATATAATTGTCTGTGGCAACAAATTCCACAGATTCGCCCCTCTCTGGCTAAAGAAATTGCTCATCATCTCTGTTCTAAGGGATGTCCTTCTACTCTGAGGCTGTGACCTCTGGACCTAGACTCCCCCAATGTAGGCAACGTCATTACCATGGGCGGCATGGTAGTGCAGTTGTTAGCACAATGCTTCATAGCACCAGCGATCCGGCTTCAACTCACATCACTAACTGTAAGGAGTTTGTATGTTCTCCCCATGACTGTGTACGTTTTCCCCAAGTGCTCCTGTTTCCTCACACAGTCCAAAGATGGTCTTGAGTTGGTAGGTTAATTGGTCGTTGTAAATTGCCCTGTGATTAGGCTAGGGTTAAATCGGGGGATTGCTGGGTGATGTGGCTGGAAGGGCCTATTCTGCATCGTATTTCAATAAATAAATAGATAAATCTTCTCCACTTCCCTTCTAGGCCTGGTTTCAATGAGAACCACCCCCCGCTTCATTCTTCTAAACTCCAACAAGTTCAGGCTCAGGGTTATCAAATGCACCTCAAACATTAACCCTAAAATTCCTGAGTTCATCCAGCAAGTACAGTGCTAGAGTTATCAAATGCTCCTCTTACATTAACCCTTTAACTTCTGAGATAATTCTTGTGAACCTCTCCAATTCTTTTACAGTTCCTTTTTGTTCGTCTTGTGACATCTAATCAGGGAAACCTTGGACTGTGTTTGGTGACCAGGAACACCAGCTGATTTAACTGTGGAATTCTATAGTAGCAATTCCTACCTAGAAGAACGAGTACTGAGATGAGGAGCTTAGAACAACTCGGCAGTTGTTAGGAAGGGTAAAGAATAAATTGGGAAACTGGTTAAGAATGTTTGGCCCTTAGACAGTAGACAACCCCTTCCAAAGGGACGATAACCTGAGGTCTCTCTTGCAGGAGTTGCTTTCAGCAGTGGCGAGAGATGGAAGCAGCTTCGGAGATTCACTCTCAGCACCTTGAGGAATTTTGGAATGGAGGAAAAAAGAGCATTGAGGAGAGGATTCAGGAAGAAGCCCAGTTCCTGGTATCAAGCTTCAGGAATAAGAAAGGTTTGTCACTACAGCATTCGATGACCTGCTTTCTCCCCGAATCCCTTCATGCCCTGACTAATCATGAATCTATCCACCTTTGTCTTAAGTATACCCAATTACCTGGCCTCCACAGCCGCCTGTGGCAATAAATTCCACAGACTCACCATTCTCTGGCTGAAGAAATTCCTCCTAATCTCTGTTCTAAAAGGACATCCCTCTATTCTGAGGTTGTGCCCTCTGGTACCAGTCTCCTCCACCATAGGAAACATCCTCTCCCCATCCACTCCATTGAAGCTTTGCAACATTCGATCGATTTCAATTAGGTCACCCCTCATTCTCCTGAACTCAAGTGAATACAGTCCCAGAGACATCACATGTTCCTCATATGACAAGCCTTTCAATCTGGAATCACTTTTGTGAACCTCCTCTGGATCCTCTCCAATGTCAGCATATGCTTTCTTAGATAAGGGGCCCAAAACTGATCATCATTCTCCAAGTGAGGCCTCACTGGTTCTGTATCAAGTAACTAACTGATAACTTTTGAACAGCGATGTATTAAATATCTATAACACCACACACAAAATGCTGGAGGAACTCAGCAGGTGAGGCAGCATCTGTGGAGAGGAATAAACAGTCGGTGTTTCTGGTGAAGACTGCTCATCAGGACTGGAAAGGAAGGGGGAGACGCAAGAATAAGAAGGTGTCAAAGGTTATTCTCCCTTCAACCTGCCTCTCACCTCTCCCTGCTGCCCCCCTCCATCCCTTTCTCCTATGGTCCACTCTTCTCCTTACAAATTATTTCTTCGCCAGTGCTTGGTTCTTATTTCAACCCCCCTCCCCCCCAACCCCACCCAGCTGGTTTTGCCTATCACCTTCTAGCTTGCCCTCCTTCCCCTCCCCTCTCCCCCCCCCCCCAGCTCCTTATTCTGGCTTCTTCCCTCTTCCTTCCCAGTCCTGATGAAGGGCTTTTGACCCAAAACGTCAACTGATTATTCATTTGCATAGCTGCTACCTGACCTGCTGAGCTCCTCCAGCATTTTGTGTCTGTTGCTCTGGATTTCCAGGATCTGCAGAATCTCTTGTGTTTAACGTCCAAAGAGCATTTAGATTTGCCCCAAAATTTCACTTTAATGCCCTGTGATTTTCTAAATGGCCTCTTTAACTCGACCAGGTGAACCTTTCAACCCAAACTTTCTCCTGCAAGGTGCAACGTCAAACATCATCTGTTCTATCACCTTTGGAAAATGATTTGATTACGAAGATAAACAATTTCTCTGGCTGATAGAGATGGTTGCAGGAATTGCCCGCAGTTTCAGTAGCCCCTGGTTACAGGTATGTCTCTTTACAGTGGATTGTGAGTTACTGAAGTTAAGAGCAAACATATTTTTATCTGAGACTCAGGAGGTCAATGTGTAAGTGAAACTGAGAGATTCAGGATCAACATTAATTATTTATCAGCAAGATAGGGGGAGTGCATTTAATATTAACAAATGTATATTTAAACAACACACACAAAATGCTGGGGGAACTCAGCAGAACAGGCAGCATCTATGAAAATGAATAAAGAGTTGATACTTTTGGGCCAAGACCCTTCTTCAGGGCTGGAAGGGAAGGGGAGAGCTGCCAGAATGAGAAGGTGGGGAGATGGGAAGGAGGATAGCTGGAAGCTAATGGATGAAGCCCAGTGAGTGGGAAAGATAAAGGGCTGGAGAGGAAGGAATCTAATAGGAGACGAAAGTGAACCACAGAAAAAAGGGAAGGGAGAGGGGAGCCGGTGGGGGGGGAATGGGCGGGTGAGGAGGCCAGTGTAGGGAACAAAAGAGAGGAGGAGTGGAGGGGGAGGGAGAAAACTTCTTACTGGAAGGAGAAATTGATGTTCATGCCATCAGGTTGGAGGCTACCCAGACAGGACATCAGGTGTTGCTCCTCCACCTTGAGATGGCCTCTTCTGGGCACAAGATGTCGCCATGAACCAATGCGTCAGAATGAACAGGAATTTAAATATTTGGCCATCAGAAAGTTTCACTTTTGGCAGATGGAGCAGAGGTGCTCAGCGAAACAGTCCCCCAATTTACAATGGGTCTCACCAATATAATATTTTTTTGACATTCTTTGTTGTATATTTGCAGTTTTGAATTCAGATCTAATTTTGGATGGCTATTTCCATATTGTTGCCTCCAGACTATTTTAATGCTTGTAACAATGCACAAGTCTACTCATCTCTCAGTCTGCTGACTGTGAAATTGCTCATCGAAGATTCCGATTCATTTACCACCTGTACACTGAAACATACAGTGAAATGCGTCATTTGTGTCAAAAACCTACACAACACAAGGATGTGCTGGGGAAAGCCTGCATGTTTCACCAGCTCTCTGGTTCTAGCCCAACATGCCCGCAAGTCTTTGGCAGAACAGCACAACATGCCAGCCGCTTTTCCACCCTCCCACCTACTCTCACAAACAGGTCTCCAACCTCAGCTCGGCCTCCAACTGGCAGTCCTTGGCCCTGGACTCTTGGACTTGCAGATATTAGGCTTCCACAATCTCTAGTCCCTCCAACTCACTGATGTCGAACCTCTGGCTACCGGACATATTGACCCAGCGACTGATTGCTGGATTTGACCTCCAACTTTGACCTTGAGTATTGACCCCAGGACTTGCCATTTGCAGGACTTTGACCTCTAGGCCTCAAACTCTGAGCTTGCACAGACCGTCAACCCCCTAAGACACACCGAGCTGGTGGGAAACCCACCCTCATCCTCAGGTTCATCAACCTCAATCATTGACTGTGGGGGTCGCTAGTCTTCACCCTTAGTGCTTGCAGAAAGACGTGTCCCAGAGCGAATCACTGGGCAGTGTGGTTGAGGCCCAGAGCATTTTGTTACAGCAGGGCTCAGGTCCTAATGTGAGGAAACCCACACCCAGTGACAGGGAGTATGTACAAATTCCTTATAGACAGTGGCAGGGTGTTTAAGATCCAGATCAATAGGTGATATATTTGTAATAAACCATGATGTACATTAAGCTATTGCGGCAGCATAATCATTAGCATAGAGCTTCACCGCGCCAGCAACCTGGGTTCGATCCCCGCTGCTGTCTGTAAGAAGTTTGTACGTTCTCCATGTTACTGTGTGGTTTCCCTCCAAGTGCTCTGGTTTCCTCCCACAGTCCAAAGGTGTAGAGTTTGGGGTTAGTGAGTTGTGGGCATGCTTAGTTGGCAGCAGAAACATAGTGACCTTTGGGGCTGCCCCAGCACATCCTAAAACTGTGTTGATCGTTGACACAAACAACGTATTTCACTGTATGTTTCGGTGTACGTGTGACAAATGAAGCTAATTTAATCAAGTTCAAAGTAAATTTATCGTCAAAGTACATATATGTCACCATATACAACCCTGAGATCCATTTTCTTGTTGGCATACTTAACAAATCTATACAATAATAGCTATCACAGAATCTGAATCAGAATCAGATTTACTGTCGCCTGCATATGTTGTGAAATTTGTTAACTTTACGGCAGCAGTACATAGGAATACATAATAAATAAATATGGAGAACCAAGCCGAGTTACATTAAGTTATATATGTTTATTAAATAGTTAAGTTAAAATAAGTAATGCAAAATAACAAAAATAAGAGGTAGTGAGGTAATGTTCATGGGTTCAATGTCAATTCTGAAATTGGATGGCAGAGGGAAAGAAGGGGAATTCCGCCTGCAGCTCAATGGAGTAACATATAAACTCTGTGGCTGCCTTTAATTCCTCCTTTTCCCCAGTTTAATCCTTGAATTATTCAACTTTTATTTTCTGGATCTTGGAGGGAAATGGTGGTTATTATGTCGTATCCTTTAAGAAGTGGAAAACAGCCTTTTGAACCCAGCAATGGAAAGGGAAAAACTTAGAAAGAAAAATCAGAAGACATGTCTGTCTGGGCTGAGCATTTGGAACGTATGTTGATGGATCTCGATAACAAAATGGATAATAACACTTCTGAGTTGAAGTCGTTCCGACAGAGTTTACACACTATTGAGGAAAATATTCTTTCCCCGATTACTAAATTTAAAGAATCGAAATGTCAGATTGCGGATATTTCAACCCAATTGGAACAGGCTCAACGCAAAATTGTCGATTTAGAGGCAAAGTCTCGAAGAAACAACATTCGTATTTTAGGTCTTCCGGAAGGCCCAGAATCTGGGGATCCATTGGATTATTTTGCCAATCTGTTTCGATCTCTGTTCCCGGATATTCTATCCCAACCTCCCGATATTGAAAGAGCTCACAGAATTTTCACTGCGTCAGGTAAAGCTCGACCAATTTTAGTCAACTTTCTTCGCTTTAAAGTTAAAGACCAAATTATAAAATGTGCAAGAAATCAGGAAGTTTTTAAATTTAACGGTTCCGAGATCCGTTTTTATGAAGATTATCCACGGGAAATTATGCAACAACGGATTAAATTCATACCGGTCATGAAGATTGCTTACGAAAAAACTGTTTCCATCCCTAAGATATCCAGCGAGACTTAAGCTGTTTCCTAAAGACTCTACTCCTCGTGTCTTCTTGGATCCCCAAGCGGCATTGGCTTTTGTCAATTCTATTGGGGAATCGTCTGATGTATGAAAGATATTAGAGTCTCTGAATAATTCTCTGAAAGAAAACAGGTTTTGAAGATCTCGGTATGCTGGAGATATCTTTTGATCGATGGATTACTTAAAGAAGAGGTGGTCTTCTTGGTTTGATTAAAGAATGACTTTTTTTTTGGAAGACTGTTTAGTACACAGAGTGAATTAATACAGCGGATAGATTGTGAACTGGTTTGACTATCTGTTTCTATTTTTCTTAATTGATAGGTTGCTTGCAGTTTATATAGATTTTTTTTTTTGGAGTGTTTAATAGATAATTAGCTTTAATTCTTTTGTTAAATAAGGTAGTAAGTTAAAGAATAATGGCGCTGCTTTTTTCTCTTTAGAGATTAAACTGTTTGGGTTAATAGTATTGTTTTGGCCTCTTTGGAGATTGTCGTTGCATTCCTTTAGTTTATGTTTATTGATTAAGTATAAACATTTTTTCTTTGCTGGGCTTTTTTAAATCTTACTGTTACCGTATTTTCTTTGTAAGGGGGAGGGGGGAATTGGGAGAAAAAACTTTTAATCATTATTTAAACTGAGCGGCACGCGGAACTCCGTTCTTGTGTCTCTTCTTGGGAATGCGTTCCGGTTTTTTCTTTCTTTCGCCGGATTTTCTTCCTTGGGGATGGTGGGATGTTTGGGGATACTTTAGTATTGTGGGGTTTATTGTGGGATTTTTTTTCCACACACACTTTTTGTATTTTTTTCCCATTATGGAGTTCCGGAGTATGCGCATTTTCTACTTGGTTATGTTCATCACCACCTAGCCCGCGATGGTATGCGTGTATTGTAGTCTTCAGAATAATATCCAATGGTATTTAAACAGATAAACGTTATTAGGTGGAACGTATGTGGCTGGAATCACCCTATTAAGCGAAGGAAGACATTTAAAGTTATTATTCGATTCTAGCCCGATTATAATTTTTGCTCAAGAAACGCATATCAGAACGGGCGATCAAAATAGATTTTTTAAAACATGGAAGGGCCTTCAATATCATGCTACTTGTCAAAATAAAACAAAGGGAGTATCTATTTTATTAAATCTAATATTAATTCAAGAAGACATTGTTTCAGATAATAATGGCAGATTTTTAATTATTAAAGGAACTATTTGTCCTGAAATTGTCCTGGTTAATCTATATGGACCTAATGCAGATAATCCTTTTTTAAAAAAATGTATTTGGTTTATTACCAGACTTAAATGAATATATGCTGCTGATGGGAGGTGACTTGAACCGTTGCTTAAATCCTTTGATTGACAAAAGTTCAACCAATCAGCAGCTTCTGAGTCGTTCGGCAACACTTATTAATTCCTTTTTAACTGATTATGGTTTGATAGAAATCTGGAGAAATCTACATCCTAATGACAGAGACTATTTTTATTCACATGTTCATAATAAATATTCGAGAATTGATTATTTTATAGCTGATTTCCGATTTTTGTCCAAAGTCCAGAAATATGAATATGATGCTATTGCAGTCTTGGATCATGCGCCTTTAAGTTTAACTTTTGAGTTAAATGATGTTAGTAATGTAAACTTGCGTTGGGGCTTTCCAGAAAATTTATTACAAAGTTCAGACTTTGTTAAATTTATAGAGATTCAGATAAAAGATTTTTCTTTTTAACAATACGGGCGATGTTTCGAAATTAATTATATGGGATACACTCAAAGCATATTTACGAGGTCAGATAATATCTTATTTGGCTAAATTTAAGAAACAGACAAAAATAGAATTAGATAGAATTTCCAAACTAATTAAAGATCTAGATAATACTTATGCAGTTTCTCCTAATGTTGATTTATTTAAACAAAGGGTTAAACTTCAATCTCAATATAATTTACTATTAATTTATCCGATGAAAGTCAATTTTATATGTCTGGAGATAAAAGTAACAAGCTATTAGTATCTCAACTTAAAGCAGTTAGAGCTAAAAGACAGATTTTAAACATTCGTAAGACAGATGGTAGTTTAGCTTGTAATTATGAAGATATTAATAAAATTTTTCAAGACTATTACAGTGAACTCTACAAATCTGTTTCCAGCTGACCCTTCTAATATGTATGCCTTTTTACAAAAGATTGATTTTCCTAGAATATCTGTTGAAGATCAACAAATTCTTGATGCTCCTTTTACTGAAAGAGAAATTCAGAAAGCTATTCCTTCAATGCAATCTGGTAAAGCTCCTGGATTGGATGGTTTTACTGTAGGATTTTATAAAAAAAAATTGAACATTTACTTCTTATATAAAGATCCTACTGATTGTGCTTCATATAGACCTATTATTAAATGTGGATGCCAAAATTCTTTCAAAAATAATGGTTAATCGGATGGAGAATATACTAGCTAAAATTATTTCTCAGGATCAAACGGGTTTTATAAAAGGCCGTTATTCTTTTTCTAATACTCGGAGATTGTTAAATGTTATATACTCATCCCTCTCTAAGACTCCCCAATGTGTTGTTTCTCTAGATGCTGAAAAGGCATTTGATAGAGTTGAATGGGAATATCTATTTAAAGTTTTAGAGAAATTTGGCTTTGGAACTAATTTTAATAAATGGATTAGATTGATATATAAAAGCCCTATTGCCACTGTTATCACTAATAACTGTTGATCCCCCTTTTTCCAACTTTCTCAGGGTACGAGACAAGGATGTCCATTAAATCCTCTGTTATTTAACTTGATGTTGGAACCGTTGACTATTGCACTTCGTGAAGCTAAAAATATTCAAGGAAATTCTATAAATGGGACTATTCATAAGATCTCCCTTTATGCAGATGATCTTTTGGTTTATATTTTGAATCCCGGAGAATCTATTCCTAGCTTATTGAAATCATTAAATGAATTTGGATTGTTTTCAGGATATAAATTAAACCTGCATAAAAGTGAATTATTTCCTTTAAATGATTCCACTTCTATATATGACAACATTCCTTTAAAAGTTATGGATTCTTTTAAATATTTAGGTATTACCATTACTAAAAATTATGGAGACCTTTATAGAGCTAATTTAGTTCCCTTAGTGGATTTTATGAAGCAATTTTTTTTCTAGATGGAATCCACTTCATGCAGTTAAAATGATGATTTTACCAAAATTTTTATACATAGTTCAAAATATTCCTATTTTTCTAACTAAGAAGTTTTTTGATCAAGTTGACTCTATTATTTCATCTTTTGTTTGGAATAATAAAAGACCAAGAATTGGAAAATGTCATTTACGAAAATTAAAAAAGGATGGAGGTCTTACTTTGCCTAATTTAAGAATGTATTATTGGGTGGTTAATATAAGTTATGCATGTTCTTGGTGGTATTGGACCGATTTAAAAAGGAACGACCATCTTGGGTTGACTTGGAATTGAAAACTGAAACAATTTCATTTAGCTTTGTTATTAGGAGCTCCTTTACCTGTACAATTAGCCAAAATTTCTATTCTAAATATAAATCCTATGATTAATCAATCATTACGAATTTGGTATCAGTTTTGTAAGTTTTTTTTAATCTTAAAAAAAATTAACCCTCTTAGTTTAATTTATCGAAACTATTTATTTAAACCTTCACTTAATGATCTTTTCTCTTTGGAGGAATAAGGAATTTTTTCCTTTATGAACTTGTTTCAAGAAGGTCGATTGATGTCCTTTGAGAAATTAGTAACTAAATACTCTCTGATATTCACATTTTTTGTAATATCTTCAGGTCAGATATTTTTTTACAAGAATATTTAAGTAATTTTCCATATATACAAGATTCTGACCTGTTAGACATTATTTTAAAAATGAACCCTTTAGTGAAAGGCTTTATTGGGAAAATTTATAATTTATTATTACAACAGGACAATTATCCTTAAGATCAAGCAAGATTGGGAAAGAGAGCTTAATATGACCTTGATAACAGAGGATTGGTTGCGAATTTTGAGGCTGGTTAACTCTTCTTTGATTTGTGCCAGTCATTCTCTAATTCAATTTAAAATTGTACATTGTTATTATTTGATGAAGGAGAGGTTGTCTAAAATATTTCCTAATGTAAATAGTCAGTGTGATAGATGCAAAACTGAGATAGCTACATTGACACATATGTTTTGGTCATGTTCTGTATTGAAACAATTTTGGAAATCTATTTTTTCTATACTCTAAAGCTTTGAGAATCAATTTACAACCTAATAAATTGACAGTTTTGTTTGGTATAATTTCTCAACATATTCATGGTATTTCTATATCTGACCAATATGTAATTGCATTTGTCACATTATTGGTAGAAGGGCTATTTTAAAATGGAAAGATGCCTCTGCTCCCACTTTGATACAATGGTTCTCTCAGGTGATGTTATGTCTTAGTTTGGAAAAAATTAGAAGTTGAACTTTTGATCCTAAATTTGACTTTGAGAAAAGGTGGGGTTCTTTTGCCCGTTATTATCATTTGACTTGAGTTAATTAAGATGGTCCTTTTCTGATGCTTGATTATATGAATTTGGTTGGCGGTTTGATGTCTTTTTTTAATGGAAGCTTGTATGGCGCATAGCTCCGGGTTTGTGCTCCAAATGCTTTTTTTCCTTTTTTTTTAGTTATTAGGGTTTTTTTTTCCCTCTCCTTTTTTCCATTTAAAAAAAAGCTTTAATACTTCATTTTTTGATTATTATTGATGTACTGTTTAGCCTGATTGATAGTTTAACTTTTACTCTACATATGGATATGTTATCTTGATTATTTTGATGTATTTTTCTCTGTTGTTGATTTTCAATAATAATTAATAAAAAGATTTAAAAAGGAAGAAGGGAAAGAAGCTGTTCCTGTATCGCTGAGTGTGTGTCCTCAGGCTACTGTACCCCCTCCCTGATGGTGATAGTGTGAAGAGGGCATATCCTGGGTGGTGGAGATCCTTAACGATGGAAGCCGCATTCCTCTGGCACCACTCCTCGAAGATGTCTTGGCTACTACGGACACTGGTATCCATGATGGAGCTGACTAATCTTACTAGTTTCTGTAACTTATTTTGATCTTGTGCGAAAAGCCAATGAGATTTCATCTATTGCAGACCTATTGTGGCGATAGGCAATTTTCAGTGGTTCAAGGTCCTTTCTGAGACAGGTGTTGATTCTAGCCATCACCAACCTCTCAAAGTATTTCATCACTGTAGATGTGAATTCTACTTCACGATGGTTGTTGAGGCAGCTCACAGTATTCCTTGGGCACTGGTATAATTGTTACCCTTTTGAAGCAGGTGGAAACTTCTGGCCGTAGCAGTGAGAGATTATAAAGGTCATTGGATACTCCCACCAGTTGGTTGGCACAGATTTTCAGAGCCCTACCAGGTAGCCCATAGTGCCCTGCTGCTTTGCACCCTCTTGAAAGACACCCTGACCTCACCCTCTGAGAATGAGGTCACAGGGTCATTGGATGCTGCAGGGACCCTCATAGCTGTGGTTTTATTCTCCCTCTGAAAGCAGACATAAAAGGTGTTGAGCTCATCTGGTAATGAAGCATCGCTGCCATTCATGACGTTGGGTTTTGCTTTGTCGGAAGAAATGGCCTGTAAACCCCACCAGAGTTGACGTGGATCTGATTTCGCCTTGAACATCTCCTGGAATTGCTTCTTGGCTCTTGAAATAGCCCTCCGCAAGTCATGCCTGGTTTTCTAATACAGAGCTGGGTTGCCAGACAGAAGTCTGGATTGTCACAGATCTAGCCCTCAGCAGAACCTGAATCTCCTTGTTCATTCACAACTTTTGTTTTGGGAATGTACAGTAAGTTTTTGTAGGCACACACTCATCTACATGGGTTTTAATGAAGTCAGTGACAACTGTGGCACACTCACTCAGGTTCGAAAGTAACTCTCTGAACCAAGACAAGTCTACTGATTCAAAGCAGTCCTGTAAGCACTCCTGAGCCTCCCTGGTCCATACCTTCTTGGTTCTCACTTCTGGTGCTGCAGTCTTCAGTCTTTGCGTATACTCGGAGTAGAAGTACTGCCAGGTGGTCAGACTTACCAAAGTGCAATCCCAAAATCAATAAAAGACCACCATACTAAGGTGTTCAACCAGAGTGCAGAATACATATCGAGACATGAGATGAAGAGTCCTTGAAAGTGAATCTATAGATTGTGGGGAAAATTTTAATGAGGGAACAAGTGAAGTTGAGTGAAGTTATTCCCTTTGGTTCAAGAGCCTGATGGTTGAAGGGCAATAGCTATTCCTGAATCTAGGGCATCAGTCCTGAGGTTCTTGTACCTTCTTCCTGATGGCAGCAGTAAGAAGAGAGCATGTCCTAATCCTTAAACTTAATAACTCATTGGGGACTACACCTCAAGCTGTGTTGTTGCCTGTTCATAGTTACCCATGAGAGATGCATTGGATTTGGTGCACTCCATTGGAGGCATCCACACGGCTGTTGCTGCCCCAAGTGTTCGCTCAGCAGAAGACAAGCTGGTATCGCATTTGATTGCAGACTGCTGCAGTGTTGATGGACTTAGGGACTTGAACCATATTTTTTTGTGATTTCCAGCAACTGCAGACTTTCTCTTGTTTGTTCTTATTATATATGCTTGCTATTTTACATGTGCTATATGTGACTTTTCTGTGTGTGACTGTTGGTACTATGTTTTGCACCTTGGCCCCAGAGTAATGGGGTTTCATTTGGCGATATTCATGTATGATTGAATGACATTTGAACTTGGGGGAAAAAAAATGCTAACAGCACCAGATGTTTAATAATAATGCAACCATAATTACACCAACTCTGCCTTGGATGATCCCAAAAGGAGGAGGGTTAGTATGGCTCTAGTAACCCCATCCCATAAAAATCACAGAGCTACAGAAACTCTAAAGACCTCATCCCTGGGAGAGGAAGGAGAAGATGGGCTACACCTGGGGATAACTTGAAAGACTGGCCCAGGACAGGAAACTCTGGCGGGATACTGTCGGGGGCCTTTGTTCCAGGAGGAGTGATGGGCTGAAGACGAAGATAATTAATGCCACGATATGTTTTGATGTACATGTGACAAAGCTAATTTCCTACCTCTAACCTGACGCCTTTACCTCTTTTTCTTCCAAATGTGTTTATTCGATTGATGAAGCCTGTGATCTAAACTACGGTGGTGTGTTTTTGGGCCAATTCTCGAGGCCAGGAAACCTGGAGATGGGACGCGAGCCCATAATTGACTCTATTTCTCACTGATCTTACCACTTGAGGACTCAAGGAAGATTGAAATCCTCGAGGCAAGAGCAGAAAATGGGCAGGTGTTAGGCGCCATCTAGCAGCCTCTCACTCGCAGCTGCCAGAGGAAGGTGTCTCTGTCTCTGTCTCTATCTCTTCTCCCCACCCCCCCCCCACCCCTACATTTCACTTGCTGCTCCTGAAGGAAGGTCCCTTCTTTTGAAAAAAAACTTTCTCTCAGCTTCATACTTGATACTGCCGGAGGATTGTGCTGGAGTCTTGGGTCTTGGATAAGGTTTTTTTTCAATGCAGTTTGTGGATTGAATTGAAATGAACTGACTTTATTTCTTACATCCTTCACATACATGAGGAGTAAAAATCTTTACAATACATCGCCATCTAAATGTGCAATCATAGTAATTTATAATAAATAGAATAGTCAATGTAATATACAGTACACAAGTCAGCTTGAGTTCATCGGTCTGATGGCCTGGTGGAAGAAGCTGTCCTGGAGCCTGTTGGTCCTGGCTTTTATATTGCAGTACTGCTTCCCAGATGATAGCAGCTGGAATAGATTGTGGTTGGAATGGCTGGGAGTCCAGTGATCCTACGGGCCCTTTTTACACACCTGTCCTTGTAAATGTCCTGACTCATGGGAAGTTCACAACTACAGATGCGCTGGGCTGTCCGCACCACTCTCTGCAGAGTCCTGTGATTGATCTAAGTACAGTTCCCACACCAGGCAATGATGCAGCCAGTCACTGATGCGCTGATGTGCCTTTTTCACCACACAGCTGGTGTGTACAGACCACGTGAGGTTCTCGGTGATGTGAATGCCGAGGAACTTGAAGCTGTTTACCCTCTCAACCCCAGATCCATTGATGTCAACAGGGGTTAGCCTGTCTCCATTCCTCTTGTAATCCACAACCAGCTCCTTTGTTTGTGTGATATTGAGGGAGAGGTTGTTTTCTTGACACCACTGTGTCAGAGAGATGATTTCTTCCCTGTAGGCCACCTCGTTATTGTTTGAGATAAGGCCAATCAATATAGTGTCATATTAGCAGATTGGAGCTGTGGATGGCGATACAGTCATGGCTATACAGGGAGTATATTGGACTCTGTACTTCACGTTATGATGTGTTTCTGGTCACTCCTTGTTTTTTTTTGCTATTTTCAGTGTCTGTGATGAGGGAGGCTTGCAGGTAACGAATGACGCAGTGCTAGATTGAACTGAGCTGAACTGAATATGCCTGAACTCTGCAGATTTTGTGTTTTATATTCTGTGCTTTATATTTTGTTGGCACTTGTGCAATTTTTTTGCATGTGGGGGTGGGTTTTGATGTTTTTCTTTGAAAACTTTACCTGGTTTTCTTTGTTTTGTGGCTGTCTGTGGGGAAAAAGAATCTCAGGGTAGAATGCTGCATACATACTTCGATAATAAATATCCTCTGAACTTTGAACTTTTTGAACTGAGCATTAGGTATCCAGTGTAGCACCATGTCAGTGAAAATGATGAGTTTGTTTTGCAGTTGTACAACAACTTCCCAAGGATCATGGATTTCCTGCCCGGACCTCACCAAAAGGTGTTCCAAAATGTCACATACTTGAGAAGTTTTCTGGCCAAAACTATTCAAAGCCACAAGGAAACTGTCCAGAAAGACTCCCCTCGGGATTATATCGACTGCTTCCTCATGAAGATGGATGAGATAATGGCAGCAAGTTTCTTCTCACATTCATTCATTTCCCACTGTCCTACCAAATATACTGAAGATAATAACTTTTCTCTTCTTATTTTATTTTAGGGACACGACACAGAACAGGCCCTTTTGGCCCAAAGAGCTGCACCAACCAGCAGCCCATCTATTTATTCAGTTTAGTTACTTACTGCCCATTACACCGCTGGTGCTTAGGGCTGCAATGAAGGTCCTCCATCTCTGTCTGTCCTCGGCCGTCTTCTCTATTGTGCCCCATGTGTGGTTAAGGATCCTCATTTCTGCCTCTACGGTACAGCAGCAAATTGTCTTTCCTCTGCCCTTGAGGTGTCCGATGAAGTGCTGTCTTGATGATGGCATTGGCATATCTTCTCATCACGTGCCCAACCCATCTCCAACATTTCCTCATGGTGATTGTGGCCGTGTCCTCTTGGTGACGCTGAAGGAGTAGGGTGTGGTTGGAGATCTTTCTTGGCCAGAAAATACAAAGGTTATTCCAGAGGCTCATGGTGTGGAATGACGAAGTCACTCTGACAAGCACCAACATTCTGACCCGCACAACACAGCTCTGGTACAACTTCACCTTGGTGTGGACATTGTACTTTGTTGATCCCCATATATTGCTCAACCATAACTTAATCAGAGAACGATTTTCAATGACCAATTGACCTTTGGGCCGTTGGGGAAAACCAGAGCACCCGGGGGAAACCCATGCGGTCATGGGGAGAATGTACAAACTCCTTGCAGGCAGCACTGGAATTGAACTACGAACTTTGGAACATCCTAAGCTGTAATAACATCGCAATAACCACTACACTATCATGGCACCCGACTTTTCTTAATTGGTAAGTTAGATCAGAGTTGAAAAACATAGAAATAGGCCCTTCAGCCCTGTTGGCCACTGTGCCTGTCTATACTAATTCCATTTACCTGCATTAATTCCATATCCCTCCTTGTTCTGCTCTGTTAATTTTGCAGAGTGGTCGTATTTATTAATTAATTTATTGATTGATTGAAATACAGCAAGAGTAGGCACCACCCAACAATCCACCAATTTAATCCTAGCCCAATCAGGGGACAATTTACAATGACCAATGAACCTCCTAATCTTTGGGATGAAGGAGGAATCTTTAGCACCCAGTGTTTCCAACACGGTCACAGGGAGAACATACAAACTCCTTCCGGGCAGCGACTGGAATTGAACCCGGGTCGCCTGTACTCTAAAGCATTATACCACTGTGCCGCCCAAAAAAAGTTATCTTTTTCGATGAAAACTATACAACTGCTAGAAATCTAAAGTAAGAAATGAAAATGCCTTATGTTCTCAGTGCCTTTAGAAAAAGAATCTGGCATTTTGTCTCAACAGTCCTTTGACATGGATGCTGCCAAGCTTCCTAAAAGCTTCCATGATTATCTGTTTCTTTGGGAACTGGTATTGCAAACATTTGCCTATTATAGAGCACGATAGCATTAGGGTGGCACCTTAGTGTAGTGGTTAGCACAACGCTTCACAATACAGGTGACCCAGGATCAATTCCCACCGCACCTGTCAGGAAGTTATCCCCATGACTGTATGGGTCTCCTCTGGGTGCTCTGGTTTCCTCCCACAGTTCAAAGGTGTTCTGGTTGGTAGGTTCATAGGCCATTGTAAATTGTCCTGTGATAAGGCATTGCAGGGCGGTGTAGCTTGAAGGACCAGAAGGACCGATTCTGCGTTGAATCTTAATAAAATAAAAAAAAAAAAGGTGCCAGGCAGGCATGAATTGAATTAAAGTTGAAAATCGTCTGAAGGGTGTTAAAATGTACTCCTTCCCTCCCTCCCCCCCCCCCATCATTTTCTGGCCTCTGCCCTCTTCCTTTTCAGCCTTGATGAAGGATCTCAGGTTGTAACAATGTCAACTGCTCACTTACCCTCATAGATGCTGCCTGACTTGCTAAGTTCCTCTGGCACTTTGCGTTTGTGTGTATGTGTTGCTCCAATTTCTAGCATCTGCATAATCCCTTCTGTTTAAAACGTGGATTTTTGCTTGCTTTGTGTCAGGACAAAGATGAGCTTAACTCCAAATTTTTTCATAAAACTTGCTGTTGACGACGCAGAACTTATTTCTGGCTGGAACGGAAACAACCAGTACAACACTGCGCTGGGCTCTTCAAATCCTAACAAAGTATCTGGAAATTCAAGGTAAGCTTTAATTCAATTCAAATTTAATTATCACCCAACCATACATGAATACTCAAGAATACAGCCAAACGAAAGAACGTTATTCCAGCGTCAATGTCAAAAACACAGTGCCAATGGTCACACACAGCACAAAACACTCACAAGATAGCAAGCACAAATGGTATCATGATCACACAATAAAAGACTCAAAAACTCACTCCATCAGTCTCCAGTTGATTTCGATAGCCTGTCTCCGGTGAGCAAACACGGTGGGGGGAACTGGCTCCAGCCTGGACACGGCACCACACCGACCCTGGAGGAGTTCACTGGCCCTGAGGCTGACCACCCCCCCCCCCACCCGACCCCACCAGGTGAAACTGCAGCTTGAGGCCCAGTCCTCACAGATAAAAGACAACAGGCCCATATAGAATATCAGTAAAAATACAACCAAACAAACGGTATAGTCCAGACCTTCAGTCCATTGAACTCTTCAGTCGACCATAAAATATTCATGGTCATAGTCATACTTTATGGATCCAGAGGGAAATTTGGTTTTGTTACAGTTGCACCAACCAAGAACAGTATAAATATAGCCATATAAAACCATAAATAATTAAATAGTAATATGTAAATTATGCCAGGAAATAAGTCCAGGACCAGCCTATTGGCTCAGGGTGTCTGACCCTCCAAGGGAGGAGTTGTAAAGTTTGATGGCCACAGGCAGGAATGACTTCCTATGACGCTCAGTGTTGCATCTCAGTGGAATGAATCTCTGGCTGAATGTACTCCTGTGCCCAACCGGTACATTATGTAGTGGATGGGAGACATTGTCCAAGATGGCACGCAACTTAGACAGCATCCTCTTTTCAGACACCACCGTCAGAGAGTCCAGTTCCATCCCCACAACGTCACTGACCTTACGGATGAGTTTGTTGATTCTATTGGTGTCTGCTGCCCAGCACACAACAGCAAACATGATAGCACTGGCCACCACAGCCTCGTAGAACATCCTTAGCAATGTCCGACAGATGTTAAAGGGCCTCAGTCTCCTCAGGAAATAGAGATGGCTCTGACCCTTCTTGTAGTCAGCCTCAGTGTTCTTTGACCAGTCCAGTTTATCGTCAATTCATATCCCCGGGTATTTGTAATTCTCCACCATGTCCACACTGACCCCCTGGATGGAAACAGGGGTCACCGGTGCCTTAGCTCTCCTCAGGTCTACCACCAGCTCCTTAGTCTTTTTCACATTAAGCTGCAGATAATTCTACTCACACCATGTGACAAAGTTTCCTACCGTAGCCCTGTACTCAGCCTCATCTCCCTTGCTGATGCATCCAACTATGGCAGAATCATCAGAAAACTTCTGAAGATGGCAAAACAGCTTGTGTTTAATTCAGAATCAGGTTTACTATCACTAGCATACGTTGTAAAGTCTGTTAACTTTGCAATAGCAATACAATGAAATACATGGTAATAGAGAAAAAACTGAATTACAGTAAGTAATTATATTAAATAGTTAAATTAAATAAGTAGTGCAAAAAAAGTAGTGAGGTAGTGTTGTGGGTTCACTGTCCATTCAGAAATCAGATGGCAGAGGGGAAGAAGCTGTTCCTGAATCACTGAGTGTGTGTCTTCAGGCTCCTGTACCACCTCTGATTGTAGCAAAGAGAAAAGGGCATGTCTGGGTAATAGGAGTCCTTAATGATGGATGCCACCTTTCTAAGGCACTGCTGTTTGAAGATATCTTAGATGCTACGGAGGCTAGTGCCCATGATGAAGCTGACTGAGTTTACAACTCTGTAGCTTACTTCAATCCTGTGCAGTGCCCACACCCCGTACCAGATGGCAATACAACCAGTTAGAATGGTCTCCATGGTACACCTGTAGACATTGCGAGGTGTGTATCAATTACACAGCAGTGTCAAAATGTCAAAATCAAAGTTCAAAGTAGATTCTATTTTCACCATATACAGAATCACAATTAGAATCAGGTTTATTATCACCAGCATGTGACATGAAATTTGTTAACTTAGCAGCAGCAGTTCAATGCAATACATAATCTAGCAGAGAAAAATAATAATAATAAACAAGTAAATCAATTGCAGTATATGTATATTGAACAGATTTTTAAAAGAAGCCTTGAGATTCATTTTCTTGTGGGCATCTCAGCAAATTGATTGAATAGGACCTATAACAGAATCAATGAAAGATCAACCAGTGCAGAAGATAAACTGTGTAAATGCAAATATAATAAATAGCAATAAATAATGAGAACATGAGATACTGAGATGGTCCTTAAAATGGGATCATTGGTTGTGGGAAAATCTCAATGAATGGGCAAGTGTGAGCAGTTATCCCCTTTTGTTCAAGAGCCTGATGGTTGAGGGGTAGTAACTGTTCCTGAATCTGGTGGTGTGAGTCCTGAGGCTCTTGTACCTTCTACCTGATGGCAGCAGTGAAAAGAGAGCATGGCCTGGGTGGTGAGGATCTCTGATGATGGATGCTGCTTTTATATGACTGTGTTCCATATAGATGTTTATTAGAAAAAAAACATAGAAAACCTACAGCACAATACAGGCCCTTCAGCCCACAATGCTGTGCTGAACATGTACTTACTTTTGAAATTACCTAGGGTTACCCATAGCCCTCTATTTTTCTAAGTTCCATGTACCTATCCAGGAGTCTCTTAAAAGACCCTCTCGTATCCGCCCCCATCACCATTGCCGGTAACCCATTCCAAGCACTCACCACTCTCTGTGTTTTTAAAAAAAAACTTACCCTGACATCTCTGTACCTACTGCCAAGCATCTTAAAATTGTGCCCTCTTGTGATAGCTTTTTCAGCCCTGGGAAAAAGCCTCTGACTATCCATATGATCAATGCCTGTCATCATCTTATACACCTTGATCAGGTCACCTCTCATCCTCTGTCGCTCCAAGGAGAAAAGGCCAAGTTCCCTCAAACTATTCTCATAAGGCATGCTCCCCAATCCAGGCAACATCTTTCTAAATCTCTTCTGCACCCTTTCTATAGTTTCCACATCCTTCCTGTAGTGAGGTGACCAGAATTGAGCACAGTACTCCAAGTGGGGTCTGACCAGGGTCCTATATAGCTATAACATTGTCTTTCGACTCTTAAACTCAATCCCATGGTTGATGGAGGCCAATGTACCGTATGCCTTCTTAACCACAGAGTCAACCTGCGCAGCAGCTTTGAGTGTCCTATGGACTCAGACCCTAAGGTCCCTCTGATCCTCCACACTGCCAAGAGTCTTACTATTAGTACTGTATTCTGCCATCATATTTGACCTACCAAAATGAACCACCGCACATTTATCTGGGTTGAACTCCATCTGCCACTTCTCAGCCCAGTTTTGCATCCAAGCAATGTCCCGCTGTAATCTCTGACAGCCCTCCACGCTATCCACAACACCCCCAATCTTTGTGTCATCAGCAAATTTACTAACCCATCCCCCACTTCCTCATCCAGGTCATTTATAAAAATCACAAAGGGAAGAGGTCCCAGAACAGATCCCTGAGGCACACCACTGGTCACCAACCTCCATGCAGAATATGTCCCATCTCCAGCCACTCCTGGCCTTCTGTGGGCAAGCCAATTCTGGATCCACAAAGCAAGGTCGCCTTGGATCCCATGACTCTGTACCTTCTCAATAAGCCTTGCTTGGGGTACCTTATCAAATGCCTTGCTGAAATCCATATACACTACATCTGCTACTCTTCCTTCATCAAAAACTTCAATCAGGCTCATAAGGCACGACCTGCCTTTGACAAAGCCATACTGACTGTTCCTAATCATATTATGCCTCTTCAAATGTTCATAAATCCTGCCTCTCAGGATCTTTTCCATCAACTTACCAACTACTGAAGTAAGACTCACTGATCTATAATTTCCTGGGCGGTCTCTACTCCCTTTCTTGAATATGGGAACAACATCTGCAACCATCCAATCCTCCGGAACCTCCTCTGTCCCCATTGATGATGCAAAGATCATTGCCAAAGGCTCAGCAATCTCCTCCCTCACCTCCCACAGTAACCTGGGGTACATCTCAACAGGTCCTGGAGACTTATCCAACTTGATACTTTCCAAAAGCTCCAGCACATCCTCTTTCTTAATATCTATATGCTCAAGATTTTCAATCCACTGTAAGTCATCCCCACAATCTCCAAGATCCTTTTCTGCAGTGAATACTGAAGCAAAGTATTCATTAAGTACCTCAGCTATCTCCTCCGGTTCCATACGCACTTTGCCACTGTCACATTTGATTGGTCCTATTCTCACGCGTCTTATCCTCTTGCTCTTCACATACCTGTAGAATGCCTTGGGGTTTTCTTTAATCCTGCTCACCAAGGCCATCTCATGGCCCCTTCTGGCTCTCCTAATTTCATTCTTAAGCTCCTTCCTGCTAGCCTTATAATTTTCTATATCTCTATCATTACCAAGTTTTTTGAACCTTTCATAAGCTTTTCTTCTTGACTAGATTTTCAACAGCCTTTGTACATCATGGTTCCTGTACCCTACCATTCTTTCTGTCTTATTGGAATGTATCTATGCAGAATGCCACGCATATATCCCCTGAATATTTGCCACATTTCTGCTGTATATTTCCCTGAGAACGTATTTCCCGTTACTCTAATTAAACGCTTTCCTAACTTGTCTGTTCCTATCTCTCTCCAATGCTATGGTAAAGGAGATAGAATTGTGATCACTATCTCCAAAATGCTCTCCCACTGAGAGATCTGACCCCTGACCAGGTTCATTTCCCAATACCAGATCAAGTACAGCCTCTCCTCTTGTAGGTTTATCTACATAGTGTGTCAGGAAACCTTCCTGAGCACATCTAACAAACTCCACCCCATCTAAGCCTCTTGCTCTTGGGAGATGCCAATCAATATTTGGGAAATTAAAATTTCCCACAACACCTCTTATTATTACATCTTTCTAGAATCTGTCTCCCTATCTGCTCCTTGCTGTCCCTGTTACTATTGGGTGGTCTATAAAAACACCCAGTAGAGTTATTGACCCCTTCCTGTTTCTAACTTGTACCCACAAAGACTCAGTAGACAATTCCTCCATGACTTCCTCCTTTTCTGCAGCCCTGATACTATCTCTGATCAGCAGTGCCAAGCCCCCACCTCTTTTGCCTCCCTCCCTGTCCTTTCTGAAACATCTAAGGCCTGGCACTCTAGGTAACCATTCCTGCCCCTGAGCCATCCAAGTCTCTGTAATGTCCACAATATCATATCTCTAAGTACTGATCCACGCTCTAAGCTCATCTGTTTTGTTCATAATGCTTCTTGCATTAAAATAGACCCATCTCATCCCATTGGTCTGAGCGTATCCCTTCTCTAGCACCTGCCTATCCTCCCTCTCACACTCTCCAAGCTTTAAGTGAGCCAATCATCCCTCCTTCTGTCTCTTCAGTTCGGTTCCCACCTCCCAAAATGTTTTCCAGTTTTTTGTTATATGTATGAGTAAATTCTAAAAATGGAAGTATAGTAATCACTCAAGACAAGTATGATGTTCTCCTGAGGGGTTATTTCCCTAATGGAGAATGCCTGTGGGTGAATTTGTTTAACATGGGGAGATTGATGCATGAGCAGCCACCACTCGGTCCTTGATGGGTCGGGGTTAGTGTCCAGTGGCACGGGATGCAAAATGACTCGGGACCCTACACTGCTGAAGCCTTCCTGCGCATTCACAGCCATGGTGATGAGTCACCATCTTCCACCAGCTCCACCGTTGAGGTCTTGGTTGGATCACTCTTTGTCTGGAATCTCTCCCTTGACCTTACTGCCATGGGTGACCCTACTAGGAGGTGAAATCCAGACGCAATCGCTCTTGGGATCTCAGGCACTCATAAGCCATCAAAACATGCAGAGAAATGCATCATGTGTGTCAAAACAACTCAGTGGGAATTATGCTGGGGGCAGTTCGCAAGTGTCACCACACTTCTAATATGGATCTCACTGAAACCTGTTGAATGTGGAAAGGCCTCGATAGAGTGGCTGTAGAGAGGATGTTTCCTATGGTGGGAGAGTCTAAAACCAGAGGACACAGGCTCATAATAGAGGGACGTCCTTTTAGAATTAGAATCAGATTTAGTATCACTGGAATATGTTGTGAAATTTGGTAACTTTATGGCAGCAATACAATGAAATACATGATAAATAAACATAGAGAACAAAACTGAGTTACTTTAAGTTATATATGCCTATTAAGTTGTTAAGTTAAAGTAAGTAGTGCAAAGTAACTGAAATTAAAAAGTAGCGAGGTAGTATTCATGAGGAAGAAGCTGTTCCTGAATTGTTGAGATGAGGAAGAATTTTTTTAGCCTGTGGGTGGTGAAGCTGTAGAATTTGTTGCCATAGGTGGCTGTGGAGGCCAGGGATTGATATATTGGGCAGAATTTGATACATTCCTGATTTGTCAGGAATCACAGGTATATTGAGGAGATTGGGGCTGAGAGTGAAAATGGATCAGTCATGTTGAAATAGCCAAATAGCTTAATTCTGCTCCAATATTTGATGGTTTCTTAGGGCCTTCCGGTGCCAACATGCCCACAATTTACCAACCCTTACTAATCTGTACCATACGTCTTTGAAATGTAGGAGGAAATCAGAGGATTTGGAGGAAACCTAGGGGGTCACAGAGAAGAACGTACAAACTCCTTACTAACAGCGGTGGAAATCAAACTCTGATCAGTGTTCACTGGCGTTGTAAGACACGACGGTACTAACAGCTTCATACCATGCTGCCTGTGCATGCAAGGGTGCAATGAAAACCGTACCTGCAGCAGTATCACAGGCACACAGCATCATATAAGCTGAGTGCTGAAGAAAAAAACATAAATTAGACAGAATTTTTACAAGGAAGATCACAATTAGGACAAAACCATGAGGTTCATTTCAGTGACAAGTCATCAAATACTCAACTCCCAGTTTCCCAAAATGTTTCTGTTATTTATTAGGAATCTCAGGAGCAAAATAATAAATACCTCTGACAATACTTAGACCTCAGACAATTTTAAGAATTTATACTCAGCTCTGCAATGAACTGCGGCTGTGCAATTGATTTCCTTATTTATATTTCTTTCTATATGATCATGTATTGGATTGTACTGCTACTGCTAAGTTAACAGAATTTCACAACAGATGCTGGTGATAAAAACTCTGACTCACATTCTGGATTACTCAGACTGCAGTGATCCCTGACTTTGAGTCTTTCGTACACCTTCAGTTCTGAATGCTATTTGCTTGCTTTTATTGTTTGCATGATTTGTCCCTCTGGCCTCCTCCGTCACCTTCACCCTCTCTACCTCATCTCTCCCATTCCCTCCTCTCTCCCCATTCCTCCTTTCCCCTCTCCCTCCCTCCTTCCCCCACTCTCCATCCCTCCTCCCCGTTCCTCCTTCCCCCACTCTCCCTCATTCCGTCCCCACCAACCTCTCCCTCCCTCCCCACCACCCCTCCCCAAACTCCCTCCGTCCCCGCGCTCTGTCTCCCTCCCCCGGTCCGTCCCCGCGCTCCCTCTTTCCTCCCCGCGTTCTCTGTCCCCCTCCCTCCCCACGTGCTCTCTCCTTGTCCCGCTCTCCCCACTGAGATAAAGCTACCTGAGTGAAAAGCTACAGAATCTAGGCCTCTGTACCTTCCACTGCAACCGAAACAGCACGATCTGTGTGGATCGGAAATAAGATCTCCACCTGACTGGCGCACCACAGTGATATGTGCTTAGCCCACTGCTCTGCTCTCTCTACACCTGTGACTGTGTGGCTAGGGACAGCTCAGACACCAGCTATAACTCTGCTGATGATATATAACCATTGTTGGCAGAATCTCAGATGGTGACGAGAGGGTGCAATGGAGAGAGATATACCAGCTAATTGAGTGGTGTCGTACTCAACATTAGTAAGACCAAAGAACTGACTGTGGACTTCATAAAGGGTAAGACGAGGGAACACAAACCTATTTTCAGAGCTATTGGAAGTGGAAGGAGTGAGCAATTTCAACTTCCTTCAGTAGCTCTGAGGACGTAACATGATGCAGCTACAAAGAAGACCAGGCAGAGGCTATATTTCATTAGGATTTTGAGGAGATTTGGTATGTCACCAAAGGCACTCACAAATTTCTACAATGTACTATGGAAAGCATTCTGACCGACTGCATCACCATCTCATATGGGCTGGGGGGGGGGGCCTACTGCGCATACGTAGCTTATTTAGATACAACATGGTAACAGGCCATTCTGGCCCAACTACTGTTACACCCATGTGACCAATTGTCCTTCTACCCTGTATGTCTTTGGGATGTGGGAGAAACCAGAGGATGCAGAGGAAACCCACACTCTCACAACCATGGGTCATTGGTAGACTTTTTTGAGTGGTCTGAGTTTTTTCTTATATTCTGTGTTTTATTAATTATAATTATCTGAATTAACGCACTTCGGGGTTTTTGTGTTGTTAGACCTTCCCCAATTTACAGTTAAGTTGCAATTGTCCTTGGATACTTCCAATTAATTCTTCAAGACTTTTCAGGTGTCCAATTAAGTATCCTTGGACGAGGAAATCTGCAGACGCTAGAAATTCAAGCAACGCACATCAAAGTTGCTGGTGAATGCAGCAGGCCAGGTAGCATCTCTAGGAAGAGGTACAGTCAACGTTTCGGGCCGGGACCCTTCATCAGGACTAACTGAAAGAAGAGATTTGAAAGTGGGAGGGGAGATCCAAAATGATAGGAGAAGACAGGAGGGGGAGGGATGGAGCCAAGAGCTGGACAGGTGATTGGCAAAAGGGATATGAGAGGATCATGGGACAGGAGGCCCAGGGAGAAGGAGAAGTGGGGGGAACCCAGAGGATGGGCAAGGGGTATAGTGGGAGGGACAGAGGGAGAAAAAGGAGGGGGAGAGAGAGAGAGAAAGAATGTACAGAAATAAATAAGGGATGGGGTACTAGGGGGAGGTGGGGCATTAGCGGAAGTTTGAGAAGTCAATGTTCATGCCATCAGGTTGGAGGCTACCCAGACGGAATATAAGGTGTTGTTCCTCCAACCTGAGTGTGGCTTCATCTCTACAGTAGAGGAGGCCGTGGATAGACCTATCAGAATTGGAATAGGACGTGGAATTAAAATGTGTGGCCACTGGGAGCAGGATCTCCCAGTGGCCACACATTTTAATTCCACTTCCATCTACGCTCTGTCCGCCAGAGAAAGCAGGATTTCCCAGTGGCCACACATTTTAATTCCACGTCCCATTCCCATTCTGATATGTCTATCCACAGCCTCCTCTACTGTAAAGATGAAGCCACACTCAGGTTGGAGGAACAACACCTTGTATTCCGTCTGGGTAGGCTCCAACCTGATGGCATGAACATTGACTTCTCAAACTTCTGCTAGTGCCCCACCTCCCCCACGTACCCCATCCATTATTTATTTATATACACTCATTCTCCCTCTCCCTCTCCCTCTCCCTCCCTTGCCCATCCTCTGGGTTCCCCCCCTCCCCCTTTTCTTTCTCCCTGGGCCTCCTGTCCCATGATCCTCTCATATCCCTTTTGCCAATCAACTGTCCAGCTCCTGGCTCCATCCCTCCCCCTCCTGTCTTCTCCTATCATTTTGGATCTCCCCCTCCCCCTCCCCCTCCCCCTCCCCCTCCCAATTTAAAATCTCTTACTAGCTCTTCCTTCAGTTAGTCCTGATGAAGGGTCTTGGCCCGAAACGTTGACTGTACCTCTTCCTAGAGATGCTGCTTGGGCTGCTGCGTTCACCAGCAACTCTGATGTGTGTTGCTTAAGTATCCTTGGACTTTTGTCTCTTATTAGAATAGTTACTGGTTAACCCTGTAATTAGTCTGGTGTTTTATCAGCTGGGCACAGATTCTTTTGTGCACTGGAATGTATTTAAAGGGGTAGTGCTATCCTCTCAGGTCTCCGTTGTCTTGATCCCTGCCTAGTGGAGTTTTGGCTGAGTTATCCAAGACCTTGTAAATTCAACTGATTAGTTTATTAATAAAATTCCTAGTTTTACTTAACCCTTCCGGTTGTCTGTGTGATCCTGTGCTTGCCTGTGAAGATGCGGCGTGAGACACACGTACAAACTCCTTACAGACGTTTACAGTCTCAAATTGGCTCTCTCGTCATCCTAAATTTGCACTAATGAGCAGGTGTACCTAATAAACTGACTATTGATTGTAAAATCAGACGATATTGACCAATATGACAAGTTGGGAAATGTTGGTAAATGAAATGTGTGAAACAAAATTTGCTTAACTTCCTCTCCCAGAGAAGATTCACAGTGAGATTGATGATGTGATTGGATCTCATCGAAGACCGGCAATTGAGGATCGGGCGAAGATGCCGTACACTGACGTGGTCATCCACGAGGTCCAGCGATACATCGACATCGCTCCCATGAACCTTCCACACATGGCAACTAGTGATGTGAACTTCTGAGGATATTTGATACCCAAGGTCAGAGGCAAGATCAATATTATGTTTTATTTGTATTATTTGTAACTTATTTGACATTATTTGACTTTAGTCAGCCTGTTGAAGTGGTGTACTGGGGTGTGGCTGCTGTCGCATAAAGACAGTTATTTGGAGCCACAGCAGAGAGCAGAGTGGGGGCCAAAGGTGAATGAGCTAGCCCGGAATGGACATGACAAATTCCATAACTGGAGGTGCTACCCCTCCCTGGATATCCCATACACTCCAAGAAGTGGAATAATCACCATTATATTGGGGTACACAGTAAATAGTAGGGCTTTAAAGTATTAATATATAATGCACTAAAAAGAGCACAAGAACTTGAAGTAGAGTCAGGCCATTTATTATCCCTACTCATCTATATTCTTCTGCCTCCCCCTGTAATCGTTGACAACTTGACTAAGCAACAACCTGTCGACCTCCACTTTAAATGTACCCAATGACTTGGTCACCACAGCCACCTATGGTGATGAATTTCACAGATTCCCACCCTCTGGCTAAAGAAATTCCTCCTCATTTCTGTTCTAAAGGGACATCCTTGTATTCTGAGACTGTGTCCTCTAGCCCTAATCCTCTCCATGTCCACTCTATCTAGGCCAGGGGTTCCCAACCGTTTTTATGCCATGGACTCCTACCATTAACCAAGGGGTCTGTAGACCCCAGGGTGGGAACCCCTGATCTGAGTCTTTCAATATTCAATAGGTTTCAATGAAGTCCCCTCTTATTTCTTCCTCATCTCTGTTCTAAAGTGATGACCTTGTATCCTGAGGCCATGATCTCAGGTCGTCTTCTGCCAGTCTCTTAAAGTTAAACAAATTTCTCCCAAAAAATAAATTGGCAGGTCTGTTTTTTTTTGAACTACGCTCCTAAATTGTGGATCTCAATACTTGAAACTATAATGATGTAGATTCAGTTGACATTTTTAAATGCCAGGTCAAAACCTATTTATTTAACCTTGCTTTTAACTAACACCTATTTATCTTTTATTTTTATATTTAATTTTATTTGCGTGTTGGAAGGCCTTGACAGAGTGGATGTGGAGAGGATATTTCCCATGGTGGGGGAGTCTAGGACCAGAGGACACAGCCTCAGTCAGAATAGAGGACGTCCATTTTCAAAGGTGAGGAGGACTTTCTTTAGCCAGAGAGTCATAAATCTGTGGAATTCGTTGGCACAGGCAGCTGTGGAGGCCAAGTCATTGGGTATATTTAAGGCAGAGGTAGATAGGTTCTTGATTGGTCAGGGCATAAAGGGATATGGGAAGGAGACCGGATATTGGGGCTGAGAGGGAAAACGGATCAGCCATGATGAAATGGCAGAGCAGACTCGATGGGCCAAGTCGCCTAATTCTGCTCCTATATACAGTTGAAGTCATAAGTTTACATACACCTGAGCCAAATACATTTAAATTCAGTTCTTCACAATTCCTGACATTTAATCCCAGAAAACATTCCCTGTCTTAGGTCAGTTAGGATCACTATTTTAAGAATGTGAAATGTCAGAATAATAGTAGAGAGAATGATTTATTTCAGCTTTTATTTCTTTCATCACTTTCCCAGTGGGTCAGAAGTTTACATACACTTTGTTAGTATTTGGTAGCACTGCCTTTAAATTGTTTAACTTGGGTCAAACATTTTGGGTAGTCTTCCACAAGCTTCTCACAATAAGTTGCTGGAATTTTGTTCCATTCCTCAGGACAGAACTGGTGTAACTGAAGCAGGTTTGTAGGCCTCCTTGCTCGTACACGCTTTTTCAGTTCTGCCCACAAATTTTCTATTGGATTGAGGTCAGAAAATGATGTCAAGTCTGGTTCATCCTTGGGAGCAATTTCCAAACGCCTGAAGGTACCACATTCATCTGTACAAACAATAGTATGCAAGTATAAACACCATGGGACCATGCACCCATCATAACACTCAGGAAGAAGACGCATTCTGTCTTCTAGAGATGAACGTACTTTGGCGGGAAAAGTGCAAATCAATCCCAGAACAACAGCAAAGGACCTTGTGAAGATACTGGAGGAAACAGACAGACAAGTATCTATATCCAGAGTAAAACAAGTCTTATATCGACATAACCTGAAAGGCTGCTCAGCAAGGAAGAAGCCACTACTCCAAAACCGCCATAAAAAAGCCAGACTACAGTTTGCAAGTGCACATGGGGACAAAGATCTTACTTTTTGGAGAAATGTCCTCTGGTCTGATGAAACAAAAATTGAACTGTTTGGTCAGAATGACTATCATTATGTTTGGAGGAAAAAGGGTGAGGCTTGCAAGCCCAAGAACATCAACCCAACAGTGAAGCATGGGGGTGGCAGCATCATGTTGTGGGGATGCTTTGCTGCAGGAGGGACTGGTGCACTTCACAAAATAGATGGCATCATGAGGAGGGAAAATTATGTGGATATTCTGAAACAACATCTCAAGACATCAGCCAGAAAGTTAAAGCTCAGTCACAAATGGGTCTTCCAAATGGACAATGACCCCAAGCATACCTCCAAAGTTGTGGCAAAATTACTTAAGGACAACAAAGTCAAGGTATTGGAGTGGCCATCACACAGCACTGACCTCAATCCGATAGAAAATTTGTGGGCAGAACTGAAAAAGTGTGTGCGAGCAAGGAGGCCTACAAACCTGACTCAGTTACACCAGTTCTCTCTGGAGGAATGGAAGAAAATTCCAGCAACTTACTGTGAGAGCTTGTGGAAGGCTACCCAAGTTAAACAATTTAAAGGCAATGCTACCAAATACTAACAAAGTGTATGTAAACTTCTGACCCACTGGGAAAGTGATGAAAGAAATAAAAGCTGAAATAAATCATTCTCTCTACTATTATTCTGACAGTTCACATTCTTAAAATCGTGATCCTAACTGACCTAAGACAGGGAATGTTTTCTAGGATTAAATGTCAGGAATTGTGAAAAACTGAGTTTAAATGTATTTGGCTAAGGTGTATGTAAACTTCTGACTTCAACTGTATTATGGTCTCCACTTTAACCCATTGTAAAGCACTCTGAGCTACATCGCCTGTATGAAATGTGCTCTATAAATAATAATATAATAATACAGGATAAACAAGCACAACTTATTGGATTCTAAACACACATAACATACAGAAAAACACTGAATTAAAAGAGGAAATTGAAAGACAATGGAACATGAACAGAGTATACATTGTCCCAATAGTAATATCTACAGCTGGTATCATCCCAGTCACTACACAATAGCATTAAACAATTAATCCTACACAGCAATATTCATGTAAATCACCAGAAAGCCACAATACTAAACACCACCTGAATAGTCCGAAATCTCCTAGCAACTGAGAAATGAACGTGCTTGTCTATCCCTGTATGTCAGGCGTTACCAGCTTGAGCTGAGAAAAAATTTTAAACAGTAATAATAATATTACTATATTAATATTATAATAATACTATTATTACCGATCCAACAAGATCAGGTTTCAGACCACAAATGTATTACATTCTGTGCTCCGAGGATCAATACCACATCAGCCACTGCAGTACATCGTTTCTGGGACGTATAACGTCATCAGTCATTTTTTTAATGTGTTGAGATACTTTCTGCTTTGTGCATCTGACATAATTTTTGATCATAACCATGTCTGAACGTGTTTCTGTGTTTAGGGCATGCTTGTGATCCCTGTCCTTTCCTCTGCTCTGAAAGACAACAGTCAATGGGAGTCACCAGAATCATTTAATGCAAACCATTTCCTTGATGAAAATGGATATTTCAAAAAGAGTGAAAATTTCATGGCATTCTCAGCAGGTATACATATACACTTATTTATTTTATTGCCTTTTCTCTCTGCCCACCTGCAAGAGGACCACAACTTTGTAGGGTTTGTCGGCTTGCATGCCTCAATGACCCAGAGATCTATATTGGAAGGAGTTACGGCTTTGTGATTTAGCTCTTGGTAGGGTCACCCATGCCAAACAGGTCAAAGGGTAAAGGCCAGACTAACTAGACAATTGAATGGTAGAGCAGACTTGATGGGCCAATTAGCCTAATTCTGCTCCTATGTCTTAAGGTGTTTTGGTCTAAAATGGAAATAGCAATGAAGAATCCTTCTACATCTGAATGTGTTGGTATTCATGAGTCCTCACCAAGGACTTGCATGACAGTAGTGAAAACTGAGCCACTGACATGATGAAGGAAGCCCTGAACACCATCAGAGGTGGATGACCTTCATTGTGATCCTAAACACCAATGGCGTAATGGGCTGCTGCTGCTCTCCGCCCAATAAAACAGACTTGCTGCTTTCTGTAGACCTTCCTAAACTGAGGTGTTGACTCTGGGCACATTACTCCAACTGGAGTCAGACAGAGCTAAACATCAAAGCGTGCGTGAGGAGATCCCTTTATACTGAAGCTGGAGTAGATTGTTCACTTCAGCACACACGAAAATCAAACAGCGAGGATTACCCAGTGTTGCGACTGTAAATGAAATCACCGGAGAGACAATGAAGTTGGTGGATATGGAAGTCTTTACTCTTCAAAGTACATCACAGTTTGATACCCTGAAGATGAGTGGTAACACAATACAGTTTCAATGGTTACGATGATATTGTTTACTTTAATACTTTGGGTTGACAATGCTTCATTTAGGGCGGAATGGTAGTGTAGTGGTTAGCACAGTAACTTCTAGTACCAGTGGCTCGGATTTAATTCCCACCACTGTCTGTAAGGAGTTTGTATATTCTCCACATGAAGGCATGGGTTTCCTCCGGGTGCTCCAGTTTCCTCCCACAGTCTAAAGATGTGCTGGTTAGTCGGTTAATTGGACATTGTAAATGGTCCCATGATTCGTCTGGGATTAAATTGGGGGATGCTGGGCAGATTGGCTTGAAGTCCTAAAAGGGCCTGTTCTGTGCTGTATCTCAATGAATCAATCAATAAATATAATATTTAAACATCTACAGTGGCATGCAAAAGTTTGGGTACCCCGGTCAAAATTTCTGTTACTGTGAATAGCTAAGCGAGTAAAAGATTTCCTGATTTCCAAAAGGCATAAAGTTAAAAATGACACATTTCTTTAATATGTTAAGCAAGAAAACTTTTTTTTATTTCCATCTTTTATAGTTTCAAAATGATGTAGCCCCTTGGTAAGCCTCAGGCTCGCTCAACTCACTTTCATTTAGGGGAAGCAGCCTTCGGCCCCGCCAGACTGGGTAATCAAGTTTGTGTGGATGCTGTGTGATGTACCCCACCCCGCCAAATAACAGACAATACACCATATGCGATTAAATGATTACAATTTATAGATATTACTGGAACTATGTAATTAATAGAGATAAAATATGAAAGGAAAGTAAAAGGCGCCAAACTTATCAAAGTTCAACCATTTCGTGCACAACAGTTGGAGCTCAATTAACGGGGTCCTATTTCCACCATTCGATCCCCTCTGACCACCTCGGCCTACTGCCTGGGACCAACCACGGTGGTCAACCAGACGCTCCACACGAGTCTGTCTTTGTCTCCTTTCCTCGCCGAACGTCCTGGGTCTCGGACTCCCACTTGGGGTTCGTCCCGTCGGCCAACTTACAGCATCGCATTTCCCCTCTCTGTCTCCATTGTGCCTTCTGCCCCAAAGCCCGTGCAACACGATAGCTTACAGACACACAAGAAAGAATAACATCTATCCCAATTGGTTAGCAAACAAATACAATTCTCTTTATAACTCAAACAAGCTGCTAAAGAGAAAACTTTCTCAGCAGTTAACATAACAAAGAAGCCATTTTGATTAGCCTACGCAGTAACGTAAAAGAAGAAACCTCTTACAATAACGAAAAAGGAAAATGACCCAAAGCAAAAGTTTGCGCACCCTGCATGGTCAGTACTTAGTAACACCCCCTTTGGCAAATATCACAGCTTGTAAGTGCTTTTTGTAGCCAGCTAAGAGACTTTCAAATTTTTGGGAGATTTTTGCCCATTCTTCCTTGCAAAAGGCTTCTCGTTCTGTGAGATTCTTGGGCCGTCTTGTGTGCACTGCTCTTTTGAGGTCTATCCACAGATTCTCAATGATGTCTAGGTCAGGGGACTGTGGGGGCCATGGCAAAACCTTCAGCTTGCACCTCTTGAGGTAGTCCATTGTGAATTTTGAGGTGTGTTTAGGTTCATTATCCTGTTGTAGAAGCCATCCTCTTTTTATCTTCCGCTTTTTTACAGATGGTGCGATGTTTGCTTCCAGAATTTGCTGGTATTTAATTGAATTCATTCTTTCCTCTACCAGTGAAATGTTCCCTGTGCCACTGGCTGCAACACAAACCCAAAGCATGATCGATCCACCCCCATGCTCAACAGTTGGAGAAGGGTTCTTGAAATTCTGCACCCCTTTTCCTCCAAACATACTTCTGCTCATTGTGGCAAAAGTTCTATTCAAAAGATTCAAAGGAACACCTAAACAAGCCTGATGCATTTTGGAAACAAGTCCTGTGGACTGATGAAGTTAAAATAGAACTTTCACAACATATACCAGTGACATTAAACCTGATTCTGAAGAAACAAAATGTTGAAGGAATTCCTCCAGTGTTTATTTCTTAGTTTAGGTTCGAGCAACTTGCATCTCTTACATCAATAAAAAGTCATTTGTTAGTGATTATAATATCAAAGTTTTACATTGAGGTTGTAGAGAATACAAAACAAGTCATAAAGTAGAGAGCTTAAGGTTCCACAGGAGTCTGTGATCATAATACGACCAAATTCACCCTGCAATTTTTAGGAGATGCTAAAGTCAGATGTACCTGTATTACAGTGAAGCAAAGGGAACTACAGTGCCATGAGAGAGGGGCTGGCCAAAATTGACTTTTAAAGAACACTGGCAGGGATGATGGCAGAGCTGCAATGGCTGGAATTTCTGGAAGCAATTCAGAAGGTGTAGGGTATGTACATCCTGAAGAGGAAGAAGTATTCTAAAGGCAGGATGACACAATAGATTCTTGATTAGTTAGGCCATGAAGGGATACAGGAAGAACACCTAGGCGTGACTCGAGTAGCAGCAGCACTCTCAATGGATACGATTAAATATTCCTGTTTCAGCCTGATACAGCTAAAAAGCACAATTGCTTCCAAGGTCAGTACAGTCAACAAAGATGTCTTAATGCATTTAAATGAACTATCGCTGCTTAAAACCAATGGAAACAACACTAATTGTGGTTGGAAGTGCCCACAGAGGAAGCGCAGGTGTAGATCATGGTTACAAGTGCATTTAAGGAAACAGGGTTTTAAACTCCCCATACTGACTATCTTGCTGGCGAACATGCAGCCTCTGGTGAATAAAATCGATGATCTCAGAGCAGGGTGCTGAATCAGAGGGACATTAGAACCATGTGTGTCCTTTGTTTCAGGGAATCTTGAGTAACCCCTTCCGTACAGAATGCAGCAATTCAGATTGATGGGTTTACTACACACTGTCAATATAGATCCATAGAGTGGAGGAGTATGCCTCATGATCAACTCTTCTTGCTGCACAAATATATCAGTCCTGACCCAACGTTGCTCACCAGACCTTGAATATCTAGCAGTAAAGTGTTGTCCTTTTACCTACCACGGGAGTTCTCTGGGGTCATTTTGGTAGCAGTTTACATTCCACCTCAGGCCAATGTCAAGCAGGCTTTAGATGATCTGAATAATGGGATCAACGTGCACAAAACACCATCGTTTTGAGAGATTGTAACCAGGCCAGTCTGAAAAATCACTAAGGAACTACCATCAATAGATAACTTGCAATACCACAGGAAACAACACACTGAACCATTGCTACACCACCATCAAGAATACCTACCATGCTATTCCACACCCTCACCTCAGGAAGTATGATCACCTAGTTGTACTTCTACTCCCTGAGTATAGGCAGAGACTGAAGACTGCAGCACTAGCAGTGAGGACCAAGAAGATAGAACAAGGGAAGCACAGGAGCGCTTACAGGACTGCTTTGAATCGGTGGACTGGACTGTATTCAGGGATTCATCTTCGAACCTGGATGAGTATGCTGTAGTTGTTACCAACTTCACTAAAACCTGTGTGGATGAGTGTATGCCCACAAAGACTTGCTGTACATTCCCAAACCAAAAGCCGTGGATAAACTCTGTGGCATTCAAGTCTGGCAACCCAGGCCTGTACTAGAAAACCAGGTATGATTTGCGGAGGGCTATTTCAATGGCGAAGAGACAATTTCGAACTAGGTCGGAGGTAAAATCGGATGCATGGCAATTCTGGCGGGGTCTGCAAGACATTACTTTCCACAAAGCGAAACCCAATAGCATAAATGGCAGCGATGCTTCACTACCAGATTAGCTCAATGCCTTTTATGTATGCTTTGAAAGGGAGAACACAACTACAGCTGTGAAGATCCCTGCTGCACCTGATGACCCTGTGATCTCCATCTCAGAGGCCTATATTAGGCTGTCTTTAAAGACAGTGAACCCTCACAAGGTGGAGTACCTGGTAAGGCTCTGAAAACCTGTGCCAACCAACTAGCAGGAGTATTCAAGGACATTTTCAACTTCTCACTGCTACGGGCAGAAGTCCCCACTTGCTTCAAAAAGGCATCAATTATACCAGTGCCTAAGAATAATGTGGGCTGCCTTAATGACTGTCGCCCGTTAGCATTCACATCGACAGTGATGAAATGCTTTGAGAAGTTGGTTATGAATAGACTGAGCTCCTGCCTCAGCAAAGACCTGGACCCAATGCAATTTGCCTATCGCCACAATAGGTCAATGGCAGACACAATCTCAATGGCTCTCCACACGGCTTTAGACCACCTAGACAGCACAAACACCTACGTCAGGATGCTGTTCATCATTTAGTACCATCATTCCCACAATCTTGATTGAAAAGTTGCAGAACCTGGGCCTCTGTACCTCCCTCTGCAATTGGATCCTTGACTTCCTAACTGAAGACCCCAGTCTGTGTAGATTGGTGATAACATATCCTCTTCGCTGACGATCAACACTGGTGTACCTCAGGGGTGTGTGCTTAGCCCACTGCTCTACTCTCTGTATACACATGACTGTGTGGCTAGGCATAGCTCAAATACCATCCACATATTTGCTGATGATACAACCATTGTTGGTAGAATCTCAGGTGGTGACAAGAGGTGTACAGCAGTGAGATATGCCAACTAGTGGAGTGATGCTGCAGCAACAATCTGGCACTCAACGTCATAAGACGAAAGAGCCGATTATGGACTTCAGGAAGGGTAAGACGAAGGAACACATACCAATCCTCAGAGGGATCAGAAGTGGAGAGAGTGAGCAGCTTCAAGTTCCTGGGTGTCAAGATCTCTGAGGATCTAACCTGGTCCCAACACATTGATGTAGTCATAAAGAAGGCAAGACAGTGGCTATATCTTATCAGGAATTTGAAGAGATTTGGCATGTCAACAAATACACTCAAAACTTCGATAGATGTACAGTGGAGAGCATTTTGACAGGCTGCATCACTGTCTGATATGGAGGGGCTACTGAACAGGACCGAAAAAAGCTGCAGAAGGTTGTAAATCCTGTCAGCTCCGTCTTGGGTACTAGCCTACAAAGTACCCAGGACATCTTTAGGGAGCGGTGTCTCAGAAAGGCAGCGTTCATTATTAAGGACGTACAGCACGCAGGGCATGCCCTTTTCTCACTGTTACCATCAGGTAGGAGGTACAGAAGCCTGACGGCACACACTCAGTGATTCAGGAACAGTTTCTTCCGCTCTGCCATCCGATTCGTAAATGGACATTGAACGTTTGGACACTACCTCACTTTTAAAAAAATATACAGTATTTCTGTTTTTGCATATTTTCTTAAATCTAATCAATATACACAATTGATTTACTTGTTTATTTGTTATTTTATTTATTTATCATTTTTTTTCTCTCTGCTAGATTCTGTATTGCATTGAACTGCTGCTGCTGCTAAGTTTAAAAAACTTCACATCACATGCCGGTGATATTAAACCTGTTTCTGATTGGGGCTAAGTGGGAAAATGATGAAATGGCAGTAAATACTTGATGGGCCAAATAGCTTAATTCTGTTCCTATATCTTATGGTCTAACTCAGAATTTTAAAAACTTTATTCATTAGATAATTTTGTCACGGCTATATTTATTATCTATCTCAAATCTTACCAAAAAGAACCAAAGGAACAGGAAAAAAGTCTCTATTTTTATTGAAGTATATTTTAAGTAATTAAGTGCAGAGTGCTGTAAACAACTTTTTACAGATTTTTCTTCAAGAACATCGCTGTATTTTTGCAGGCAAAAGAATGTGCCTAGGAGAATCTTTGGCTCGCATGGAACTTTTCCTTTTTTGACCACTCTCCTGCGGAACTTTGTCTTCAAAGCTGTCATCGATCGCAAGGACATCAACACCTCACCAGATTCAAGTGGACTTCTGTCTGTACCCCATGAGTACAAATATTATGCTGTCCCTCGCTAAATCACCTGGAGCCTCTTGAATTTTAGTAGGTGATGTTAAAAACTTATTTAGTTCCTTGTATATCTTCAACATCTCTAAATGTGGTTATTTCCCATTTACTCATTCTCACTGTAGTCCAACATGTCAGTCCACGGCCACTTCATGTCAAGGTGAGACAACCCTCAGGGTGGAGAAGCAGCTTATTTTCCATCTGGGTAGCTTTCAACCTTCCTTTTCTCCCATTGTCCACTCTCTTCTCCTATCAGATTCCTTCCTCTCCCGGCCCTTTATCTTTTCTACCCACCTGACTTCACCTATCACTTTCTACCTCTCCTCCTTCCCCTCCAACTACTCATTCTACTGTCTTCCCTCTTCTGAAATGATGGCTGTTTATTCATTTCCATATCTGCTATGTGACATGCTGAGCTCCTCCAGCATGTTCTATGTATTGCTTTGGATTTCGAGCATTTACAGAATCTCTCATGTTTATTATTATCCACAATTACTACATGTTTAACAGTCATTATTAATTGTAAATATACGCAACAAAAATATACAAACATTTTGGGCAGATGGGGCTCATCAGTTGTGGTTGGCAACTCATCTGGGAGAAGAAAAACACTTAACCTCAAACCCCTGCTGCCCTGCAGCTATACCCACTCATGGGGAAGCCTTTGTGAGCAAACACCCCCTCCCTCAAAAATCCAGAGCTGGAGTCCATAGGCAGTCCTATATTACTACTGGAAGCATAATTCACATTTTTTAACCCTTTGGTTCAATTCCTCTGATGCCTCTGCAGCTGGAAGTCAAGTTGTCATTACTTCAGATAAGAGTGGGATTCTTTGTCATATACCTAGTGAGTGAAGCTCTAATACTGAAGAGGTTTGACTCCCATCTTCAGAAGACCATTTGGTTTGGAGCTCAGCTGAATATCTGGGTGCTTGAAGCCAGAGAATATGTGTGGAAGTGGAGACAGGATAGTCAGCTAAGTTTGGGAACCTGGGTGGTGGTGAAATAGACCATAAGATATAGGAGTAGAATTAGGCCTCTTGGCCTGTTAAGTCTGCACCATTTCAACATGGCTGATCCATTTCCTTCTCAGCTCCTATCTCCTCCCCATACCCCTCATGCCTTGACTAATCCAGAATCTATCCATCTCTACCTTAAATACTGTATACCTAATGACTTGGCCTCCACGAATTTCACAGATTCACCACTGTTTGAAGAAATTCCACCTCATTTCCATTCTTTCAGATGTCCTACTATTCTGAGGCTGTACCCTCTAGTCTTAAACTTCCCCACCATAGGAAACATCCTCATGACATTCACTATCGAGACCTTTGCACATTTGATGGGCTTGCGGTGCGTATCACACACATTACAACAGAGCTTCAGCTGAGGGCCACTTGAGATGTTTTCTTGCAGAAACTGATTGGCGAAGCATACTGAGTTGGTGAGATCTCCATCAGGCCAGTTGATAGAATTCAGGAGATAGAAAGGAGGGTGGAAGAGTGTATCTTGCTGCACCCTATGGAGAGTCTGTGGAGCCCTGCTCACCCCCTTCACTCTGGACATTGTGTGCGCACTCTCATGTATGGTAACAGCTCCTGTGGAGACCACTGTCCTCCTGTCTCTGTTGGTCAAACTAGATCTCTGACCTTGGTCACACAGTAGTAGCTAGATGTTGTTAGGAATCATTGAGCAGAAGCGCATTTGCTGCTCTTGGTGGACAGGGATGCTCCCATGAGCAAATTGTGGTCCTCCAGGAGCAAAGGGACTGTGACATGGCAGTAGATACCTGTTCTGCACATGAATAGGGATGCACCCCCACACTCCCCCGGCACAAGATGGCTCATCTGTGTGTGCAGTGATGCAGTGTATGCACAGATCATTCGCCAGCAGAAGAATTGTTAAAGGTGCAAACTTGTCTGCTGAACCAGAGATACACTGCTCAGATATCGCAGTTCTCTTCAGATCGTGCAGGAAGTTGAAAATGGGAGAGCCTGGAGACCTGTGTCTCAGAGAGTGTCAGCTTGTCTCAGGTTCCCATCAGGAGGATGAAACAATAATGGAGATTAGATTTATATAGAAGTATAGCACAGAAACAGGCCTTTCAACCCATCTAGTCCATGCCAAAACCATTTAATCTGCCTACTCCCATCCATCTGCACCAAAACCATACCCCTCCATATCCCTACCATCCATGGACATATCCAAACGTTGAAATCCAGCTCACATGCACCACTTGTGCTGGCAACTAATTCCAGGCCTCTCATAGACCTCCGAGTGAAGAAGTTTCCCCTCATTCCCCTTCAGCTTTTCACTTTTCACCTTTAACCCATTGACCTCTGGTTGTAGTCCTACCCAACCTCAGTGGAAAAAGCCATTGTATATTTCTCAAAATTTTGTACATCTCTCTCAAACGTTTACATTCTAAGGAATACAGCCCTAACCTGTTCAATCTTTCCTTGTATCTTAGGTCCTCCAGATCTGGCAACATCCTTGTAAATCTTCTCTGTACTCTTTTAAATTCAGTTACATCTTATCTGTAGGTAGGTAACCAAAACTGCACACATTACTCCAAATTAGGCTTCCCCATCTTCTACAGCTTCAACATAACATCCCATCTCTTGTACCCAATACATTGATTTATGAAGGCCAATGTGCCAAAAACTTTCTTTACAAGATTGTTGATTGTTCTATCAATGCCCTGACATCATCTGATGTCCAGCTTCAAAACACATCAGTTCACTAGGCGACACAGCCAGTAAAGCAGCACACACAACAGTATCCCAGAGTCAGCAATCCCAGACTGAGTGTTGAAATGGCTCTGGTCAGTAATCAGAGGTTGACATCCTCAGGATCATTAATGTGTAGCACAACAGCATAATGCTATTACTGCACCAGTGACCTGCTTCATTTCCCACCGCTGTCTGCAGGGAGTTTGGACATTTTCCCTGTAGTCACATGGGTTTCCTCCCACAAACCAAAGACATACAGGTTAGGGTTCGTGAGGTGTGGGTGTTAGCTCATCCACTGACTGCTATGGTCATTGAGGCAAAAGACATATTTCACTATGCTTCGATGTAAATGTGGCAAAAAAATCGAATCTTTAATCTGCTGATGTGGCCCTGATTTGGGGAATCTATATTATATTAAAAAATTTTATATCTTCTGTCAGTTATTCAGGAACCACAGGATATGTTCAAACCACTGTGTGATTATTAAAATCTCACATTGTAATCAACATGTTGTTTCTTGTTTGTATATTGAATTTACCATCGTAATTTTTTTTATTAAATATTCTTTAAGCACACTTATCACTTAAAATGATGATACTTCCCTATTTGGTCACACAGAAAAACATCAGATGTTCCCATGTCAACAGAGAGATGGGCGGTTGTTCTGTCTAAGCTGGAAATCCATTCATGTTTAAAAGAGTTATGGTTCAATGGTTCAATTTAATATCAGAGTGTATACAGTATACATCCTGAAATTTTTACTCTTCACAGACATTCACAAAACAGAAAAATGCAAAGAATGATTGACAGAAAACTTTAGAACCCCAAAGCCTCCCTCCCTCTAACAAGCAGCGGCAAAATCATCGACCCTCCTCTTCCCCCCACACCACCCACCATGCAAACAACAGCAAATCATGCAGAGACTATGATCGACAGTTCATCAAAACTACTGTCCATCCCAACACTTTGGCATCTCAGACATGGTCATGGAAAACAAGTGTCAGATTTTAATAAAGTGGTAACATGTATTACTAATTACAGTAAATAAAACCTAATTTTTCAATATTCATGACCACAAGCATTCATTTATATTACAGTCAGTAATTTATTAAACCATGGCAGAGTAGTTGCTATGTATTTCAGGACAGCCTATTGTACACAGTAACATTACTTGTTACTTATTGCCCATTACACCAGCAGCATTTAGAGCAGCAATGAAGGTCCTCCATCTCTGATGGTGTTTGGGGCTTCCTACATTTTTTCAGTAGCTTCCTCTGGTTTCCACTAGTGTCAGTCACGAAAGCCCTGGAGGAGAGTCTGGTATTCCGTCACACTCACATGCAGAGGGATTCTTCATTGCTGTTTCCAAAACAATTTTGTTTGACCAGTCAGGGTTGAGAGTATGCGGGCAGTGGGAGAATCATCCCTCTTGTGCTTGATCTTGTCACGCGCGATTCAGTGTCACACAACCCTACCATTTTCATCTGGCCCACGCCTTCATTAACCAGGTCCAACACTTGCCTTTATTGGATCTTCCTCCTCCTTGCATGTCATTGGGTTTGTAGGGGTGTGGCCACGGTTAAATGGGGTGCACCTAGGATTAGTGGTGGTGTGTGCCCCCTTGGACCTGAGCATTAGGTTTGAGGGTAGGGCTGGTGGATGTATATGTGTGGCTGGGAGAGATAAAGTTATAGAGTTTAGTGTGGTGAGGTATGTGGGTCTGTGGCGGATAGGGTAGCGGAGCCACTTTAATCTGGGCCACGCCTTTCTTGAACATGTCCGACACCCCTTGGCTTAATGAACCGGGTGTGCACTGGGGCAGATCATCAGTAATGCAACCTGGGGTCACTGCAAGCAGTTTGTACCTTCTCCCCATGGCTGTGTGGGTTTCCTCCCACATTCTAGATACATGGGTTAGTAGGTTAATTGGTCTCGTGTGTGTAGTTGGGTGGCACGGCCTTGTTGGGCTGGAAGCGCCTATTACTGAGCTGTATCGCTAAATAAATAAATGTGTGGAATTTACGTACATAGTTCCTGAGGTTGAATGTTGGTCTGGCAGACCAGCGAGGACAAAGGCTGGTGGCCCCCACCCTAAGGTAAATGAGAATGAATCGGCAGCATTTTCTGGGATTGCAGTTCTGTGCGGACAGGAGGCACGAGGGCCGATGGCCTCCCAGGTACGCAAGTCGGTGAGACCTGAGTTTAAGGCCCAGAATTTGGGGTCTTCATTTCAATATCATTGGCGAGTCCAGGGTAGATTGAAAGTCCGAAAGTTGAGGCCCGATGGCTGAAGCCTTGGGTCTGTGAGTCTTTGCAAGATTGCTGGGGAAGTCAAAGATCCGATGTCTGATAGTTAGAGTCCACTGGAATCCAAAGGCCCAGAAACGTGATAGGGCTGCCAACTGTCCTGTATTAGCTGGGGCATCCTGTATATTGGGCTAAATTGGTTTGTCCCATACAGGACTGTCCTTGTCCCGTATTTTCCCCGCTAAGGTGGAGCATTCCTATGAAACCGTTCATAAGCCGAAATGGCGTAAAGCGAAGAAGCAATTACCATTAATTTATATGGGAAAAATTATTGAGCGTCCCCAGACTCAAAAATAACCTACTAAATCATATCAAATAGCACATAAAACCCAAAATAACACTAACATATAGTAAAAGCAAGACTGATACGATAAATACACAGCCTATATAAAGTAGGAATAATGTATGTACAGTGTAGTTTCACTTAACAGAATAGGGAAGATTAAGCCAAAACCCATTCGTAGAAAAAAATCGGCACATACACACATGCGCACGCAGGTGCCCCAGCAAGGCTTCATGGTCATGGTAGCTTTTCTCGGGGTAAACACAAGTGTCCCGTATTTGACTGCTATTTTTGTCCCTTATTTGGGAGTGAGAAAGTGGAGGCCTGTCCTGGGGTGTGTGGAGTATGAAGAAAGGGCTTGTTTTGCTATCACCATTCTTGTCAAATCAAGTTTTTTGTTATTTAACTGTATACATGTATACCACAGAACAAGACATTTCTCCAGACCAGGGTGTAAAGCACAGTAGTACTCATGACACACAATAACTTAGGAAAGTAAGCATTAAATCCACAAATGAATTACATAATAATAAACAAAGTGCATAAATTAAGTATTGCAGGGTACAGTACATATGATCTAGAGACTTTTCGAATGTGATGCGGCAGGGAGTTCAGAAGCCTAACGGCCTGCAGGAAGAAGCTGTTTCCCATACTGACCATTCTTGTCTTTATGTATCGGCGTCTCCTACCTGATGTAGAATGTCAGAGGATGCTGGATGGATGGGTGGGATCCTTGATAACACTAAGTGCCCTGTGTATGCAGCACTCCTGAAAAACGACCCCATTAGATCATTGGCGATCCCTGTGATCTTCTTGGTCACTCTAACAGTCCCTTATTCTACTTCCAGGTCCCTCAGGTCAGCTGACTTGGGGCTCCTGGCTGTCCCACAATCTAAACTTAAGCTCAGGGGTGACCGCACTTCTGCTGTTGTAGCTCCTAGACTGTGGAACAGCATTCCCCTCCCTATCAGATCTGCCCCCACCATCGACTCTTTTAAATCCGGGCTCAAAACTTACTTCTATTCACTAGCGTTTGAATCCTCCTGATGTGGCTGATTTTCAAGTCAAGTCGCTTTTATTGTCATTTCAACCATAACTGCCAGTACAGTGCACAGTAAAAATGAAACAATGTTCCTTCAGGACCATGTGCCTAGGCCCTTGTGTTGTTTCTTTGGTGCCTATAAGCCATTTGCCTTGTTGGTTGTTGCTCTGATCTGTACAGCACTTTGGTCAATGTGGGTTGTTTTTAAATGTGCTATATAAATAAATTTGACTTTGACTTTGTCAAGACTTCTGATCCAATGCTTGGCTGCTCCCATACCAGATAAAGATGCAACTTGTCGGACACTCTCAATAGTGCTCCTTTAAATGTAGTCAAGATGGGTGTGGGTAGGTAGGGAGCCTCACTTGCCTCAGTCTCCTCAGGAACTGAAGGTACAGCTGTGCCTTTTTACTCAGGGAGGTGATATTGAGGGAGGAGGTGTCCTGTGGGGGGCGGGGGCCTCAACTTATTTTAAAGAAAATCCTCTCTTATTTTTTCTTCCCCAATAATATGGTAGTTTTTAAAACTTTTGGCACATGACGAATAGTCAGAGACACTCTTGTAGTCCTCGTTAAAACAGCTCCAAGTTTTGAGTTGCAAGACGTCAAGTTTGCCACCTTGTCTGTGATAATGTCCTCTGACACGGGTCTGATTCCATGTAGATACTTCAAGTACATGCTATCTTTCAGCACCAGGAGGCTACGTGGCTCAAGTAGCAGAGATAAAAAGTAGCGATTCTCTTCGGTTTGAGGCAAAGCAATCTGGAAAAGGTGGGGCATGAATTATTTAAAATCCAGTTCAAAACTAACACATTTATTTCCCCAAGTACTACGTAAGAAATAGATTATTGAACATCACTGCCACCTTATACCTCAACTTTACTGTAGGAGCCATGAATCTATTTTCCGTCTGTATTTTGTGTTGCATGTTTATTACGGTAATTTGTCATCTGGGTTGGGTTATGGGTACAGAAAAGCAAAGAGTATTGTTACATATTCACCCTTTGTTGTAGTCAGTTTTAGTCTAGTTAGAGCCAGGGGTGAGCCACAGCATATTATACTTTTATTGACCGCTAAGATTGCTTAGTTACACTAATGGGGATGTTATAGGTACACTAACTAGATTGTTAAAAGTTCAAAGTAAATTTTATTATCAAAGTACGTATTTGTCACCACATACAACCTGGAGATTCATTTTCCTGTGGGCATACTCAGCAAATCTATAGAATAGTAATTATAACAGGATCAAATTTTAGAACTGTCCACGTTTGTACAATATAAATCTTTATATGAAATTGACAATTAAGGGCTAGATTGATTATAGTAATTTATGTAGAGATACAGCACGGTAACAGGCCCTTCCCGCCCAGTGATCCCAATTACACACCCATGTGTCCAACCAACCTACTAACCTGTTTATCTTTGGACTGGGAGAGGAAACCGGAGCACCCAGAGGAAATCCACATAGTCACAGGAAGGACATACAAACTCCTGGCAGTCAGCAGTTGGGTGTCTGAAGCTCTAATAGCATTACACTAACACGCTGCCTCAATTTTTGATGCTATTCTATTTGTACTTTTGTAGCACAACTTAACAGTTACCACGGCAGTGAAGAGGGAAAGGATTCTACCCAGTACCTCCAGTGATGCATTTACAACCATAAGTCATAGGAGCAGAATTAGGCTGTCTGGCCCATCAAGTCTACTCCACCATTCAATCATGGGTGATTCTTTTTTAATCTCCTTTTCAACCCCACTTTCTGGCCTTCACCCCATAACCTTTGATGGCATGTCCAATCAAAAACCTATCAATCCCTGCCTTAAATACACCCAACGACCTGGCCTCCACAGCTTCATGTGGCAACAAATTCCACAAATTCACCACCCTTTGGCTAAATAAATTTCTCCGCATCTCTCTTTTGAAAGGGCAGGTTCTCTAACCTGAGGTTGTGCCCTCTTGTCTTAGCCTCTCCCATCATGGGAAACATCCTTTCCACATCTACTCTGTCTAGGCCTTTCAATATTCCAAAGGTTTCAATGCAATCCCCCCTCGTGCTTCTGAATTCCAGCAAGTACAGATGCTGAGCCTTCAAATGTTCCTCATATTGATAACCCTTTCATTCCAGGAATCATCCTTGTGAACCTCCTCTGGACCCTCTCCAAGGCCAGCACATCTTTTCTAAGATAAGGGCCCAAAACTGTTCACAATACTCAAGGTCAGGCCTCACCAGTGCCTTATAAAGCCTCAGCATCACATCCTTGCTCTGGTATTCTAGACCTCTTGAAATGAATGTTAAGATAGCATTTGCCTTCCTCACCACCGACTCAACCTGCAAGTTAACCTTCAGGGTGTTCTGCACAAAGTCTCCCAAGTCCCTCTGCATCTCAGATGTTTAGATTTTCTCCCCATTTAGAAAATAGACCGCACATTTATTTCTACTACCAAAGCCCATGACCATGCATTTTCCGACATTGTATTTCATCTGGCACTTTCTTGCCCATTCTCCTAACCTGTTTAAGTCCTTCTGCATCCTACCTGTTTCCTCAACACTAAATGCCCCTCCACCAATCTTCGTATCATCTGCAAACTTGGCAACAAGGCCATCTATTCCCACATCCAAGTCTCTGGCAGCCAACCAGAAAAGGATCCTTTTATTCCCATTTGCTGCCTCCTACCAGTCAGCCAATGTTCTAACCATGTTATTAACTTTCCTGTACTACTATAGGCTTTTAACTTGGTAAGCAGCCTCATGTGTGGCACCTTGTCAAAGGCCTTCTGAAAGTCCAAATATACAACATCCACTGTATCCTCTTCATCTATCCTACCTGTAATTTCCTCAAAGAATTCCAACAGGATTGTCAGGCAGGGTTTTCTCTGAAGGAAACCATGCTGACTTTTTACTATCTTGTCCTGTGTCACCAAGTGTCATCACCTCATCCTTAACAATTGATTGCAACATTTTCCCAGCCACTCAGGTCAGGCCAACTGGTCTATAATTTCCTTTCTGCTGCCTTCCTCCTTTCTTAAAGAGTAGAGTAACATTTGCAATTTTCCAGTCCTCTGGCACCATACCAGAGTCCATTGATTTTTGAAAGATCATTTCTAATGCCACAATCTCTACCGCTACCTCTTTCGGAACCCTAGGGTGCAGTTCCTCTGGTCTGGGTGACTTATGTACGTTTAGGTCCTTCAGCTTTTTGAGCACCTTCTCTCTTGTAACAGGAACTGCACCCACTTCCCTTCCTTCACACACTACAACATCAGGCATACTGCTAGTGTCACCCAGTAAAGACTGATTGAAAATACTCATTTAGTTCATCAGCCATCTCCTTGTCCCCTGTTATTATTTCTCCTGCCTTATTTTCTAGCAGTCCTATATCCACTCTCATCTCTTTTATTGTTAACATACTTAAAAACTTTTACTATGCAGTTTGATATTATTTGCTTTCATATTTTATCTTTTCCCTTCTTATGATATTTTAGTTGCTCTTTGTAGGTCTTTAAAAACTTCCCAATCCTCTATCTTCCCAATTTTTGCTTTGTTGTACTTAACGATGCATCATTAACCAACACTCATCAACCCTTGATCCAAATAAATAAACAAATACACAGCAGAGCTTTTCCTGCATCAGGCAAAGCTCTGCTGTGTATTTGTTTATTTATTTGGATCAAGGGTTCCCAACCTGGGGTCCACTGACCCCTTGCTTAATGGCATAAAAGGGGTTGGGAATCCCTGATTTAGAGGTAGAGTACAGTGCAGAACAGGCCCAACAAGCTGCACCACTTAGCTTCTTCCTACATACCTACCTACCTGGCTGCCAACCAACTAACCAACCAACCCATCTACCACGCTACAGTGCTGTCCCATGCGCTCATGGAAAAGACATAGAACTTCTGACAGAGGGTCTCGGAAATGAACCCCGAACTCGGACACCATGAGCTCTAATAGCGTTGCGCTGATTACTACGCTATCTGGGATTTCTAGGGTTAGTTGGGGCACTGTTTGATGCTGACAAGAATAGGATGTGCCTGAAAACTTTATGGGTAAAGTGAACTCATGGTGTAATTTGCACTGTTGAAAGTGGCACCAAACTAGTGCCCACAGCTCTACACACCATCCTTTCACATCTGGAGAAGAAGGATGCTTATATGAGAATGCTGTTCTTGGACTACAATACCGTAATTTCCTCCAGGCTTGAGAAGAAGCTGAGAGACCTTGGCCTTCACCCTGCCTTGTGTAGCTGGATCCTGGATTTCCTGTAAGATTGCTGGCAGGTGGTAAGAGTGGACTCCCTCACCTCTGACCCTCAACACAGGTGCCCCTCAGGACTGTGTACTAAGCCCCATCTTTTACTTGCTGTATACCCATGACTGTATCACCACCCACAGCTCCAATCTGCTAATTAAATTTGCTGACAACACTACACTGATTGGACTAATCTCAAATAATAATGAGGCAGCCTACAGAGAAGTCATTATCCTGACACAGTGGTGTCAAAAAAACAACCTCTCCCTCAACATCACAAAAACAAAGGAGCTGGTTGTGGACTACAGGAGGAATGGAGATAGGTTAGCCCCTATTGACATCAATGGATCTGGGGTTGAGAGGACGAACAGCTTTAAATTCCTCAGCATAAAGAACACCAAGGATCTCACGATCTCATGTGGTCTGTACATATCGGCTGTGTGGTGAAAAGGGCACAACAGCGCCTCTTTCACCTCAGACTGTTGAAGAAGTTTGGTATGGGCCCCCAAATCCTAATAACTTTCTATAGGGGCACAATTGGGAGCATCTTGACTGGCTGCATCACTGCCTGGTATGGGAACTATACTTCCCTCAATCGCAGAACTCCGCAGAGAGTGGTGCAGACAGCCCAGAACATCTGTAGATGTGAACTTCCCACTATTTAGGACATTTACAGAGAGCGGTGTATAAAAAGGGCCCGAAGGATCACTGGGGACCTGAGTCACCCCAACCACAAACTGTTCCAGCTGCTACCATTCAGGAAACGGTACCACAGCATAAAATCTAGGACCAGCAGGCTCCCGGACAGCTTCTTCCACCAGGCCATCAGACTGATTAATTCATGCTGACACCACTGTATTTCTATGTTATATTGGCTGTCCTATTGTACATACTATTTATTATAAATTACTATAAATTGCACATTGCACATTTAGATGGAGAGTTTTACTCCTCATGTATATGAAGGATGTAAGTAATAAAGTCAATTCAATTCACTACACAGAGTCTAGGTATCCATCTGATTCAATACACACTGTTTCTCAGAGACATAGGTTAGTACAGAAGGATTTTGCATCAGAAAACAAGTAAAATCAGTTTGGGTGGAATTAAAAACTAAGGTGGTGAAGTAGTCCAGGAACTCATCTCTCTGAACATTGAGAAAAACATTTACAGGGCTTGAAATGGTAAATGCAACTTTATAACTGGTTAGGACACTTCTGGTGTATTGCTTACAGTTCTGGTCACCCCACTATAGGAAAGATGTTGAAGCTTTGGAGAGAGTGCTGCCTGATTTAGAGGGCATGTGCTATCATGACAGGCTGGGTAAACTTGGGTTGTATTTCTCTGGAGCATTGGGGGCTGAGGGGAGATCTGATCAAGGTTTATAGAATTATGAGAGGCATAGATAGAGTGGACAGAGGGTATCTATTTCCCAGGATTGAAATACCTAGTACTAGAGGACATGCATTGAAGGAGAGAGAGGCTGGCAGGTTCAAGGAAAATGTGAGGGTTAAGTTTTTTACTCAGAGAGTGGTGGATGCCTGGAATGAGCTACCTGGTATGGTGGTGGAGGCAAATACATTTGAGTCTTTTAAGAGAGGTTTAAATAGGCACATGGAGTGAGAAAGATGGAGCGACATGGACATTGTGTAGGTTGTAGGGATTAGTGTTCAGGTGTTTTTGATTTGCTTTTTAGTTGGTTTGGTACAACACTGTGGGCTGAATGGCCTGTTCCGGTGATGTACTGTTCTATAATCTTGACACTGTCAAATTCAGGTGAGGTGAAATATTCAGAACCTTTCCATCATATAACCATGACATAGCAAAAAGTAATGATGAAGATAAATGATACTAACCTCTCCCTTTTCATTCTCTCTTGTAATGGGATGATAGAAATCTAGTAGGGTTTGAGAGCCAAGGCTTATAGTGGTCACAGTTGGAAAGTACAGAGGCCCATCCTCGTGAGGCTACAAGGACAAAAACAAAAACTGATTTCACACAACAACTCAGTAATAAAATCTAGGCTATTTGGCACAGTTAGCGTAATGCTTCACAGCGCCAGCAATTCCTGCTGCTGTCTGTAAGGAGTTTCTACGTTGACCACATGGGTTTCCTCCTACATTTCAATGACGTCCAGGTTAGGGTTAGTGAGTTGTGGGTGTTAGGGTGTATTCTGCTGTTAGGGTATATAGCAAATATTAATTTCACTAGCAACCAATTTTCAGATTTGAATGTGGATTGCAGATTGAATTTAAAACAGCTCAGAATAATGGGCTTCCTGGAGCTTCAGGTTGGGCTCAATCACAAACAAAGGAACATTCCACTTGGACCTCAGGTGCCTGCATCTACATGAATGCAGCCTAAAGTCATTTTGGGTGTCTGGAGTGAGGGTCGAAGGTGTTTGAAAACTGTATGTAATTGAAAGGAAGCATTGTAGACACATTGTAACTATAGAACTGCTGTTACCTTTGTTCTTTAGCATATAAAAATGCCATGTAATATTGAGTCGAAGAGGTCTCTTCTTTCATGAACACAAAATAATCTGCAGATGCTGAGGTCAAAGCAACACTCACAACACGCTGGAGGAACTCAGCAGGTTGGGCAGCATCTGTGGAAAAGATCGGTCGACGTTTCGGGCCGGAACCTGTCGAAGGGTTCCGGCCCGAAACGTCGACCGATCTTTTCCACGGATACTGCCCAACCTGCTGAGTTCCTCCAGCGTGTTGTGAGTGTTGCTCTTCTTTCATGAGCTTCTCAAATATGATGCCTGCATACTCGGTTTGCGAGAATAAAGGCTTCCATATCCACAAGCTTCAGTGTCTTTTCCAGTGACTTTGTTCATAGTTACAACAGGGGGCATGTAATGTCATCGCCACCCAGCACATGGAGTTTGTACGTTGACCACGTGGGTTTCCTCCCACATTTCAAAGCTGTACAGGTTAGAGTTAGTAAGATGTGGGTGTGCTATATTGGCGCCAGAAGCATGGCGACACTTGTGGGCTGCCTCCAGCACATATTTGGACTATGTTGGTCATCGACATAAACATATTTCACTGTATGTCTCAATATACATTTAACAAATAACAATAATCTTCCCTCTTCAATTTTACATGAATTTAGATATAAAAAAAATATACATTATATATATATATTCCTGTAATAGAAACTGCTTATTAGAAAACCATGCCACGGCACTTACAAGTGATATAACTAAGGTGAAACTCAGCTCGTATTTGAGCATTTAATATTGCTTCATTTTGGTGGAGCCTTTTCACTACTGGGTTGTATGGATAGCCAGGGATGGATAGCACCTCTGGTGAAGGGGCTTACCCTGTCCAATCTGGGGCAGCTCACTCACTTGTGGTCCCCACCGCACACTCTGCTCTCACCTGTGGCTCCAAGTAGCTGTTTGCATGCGACAGCGGCTGCACCTGGTACACCCCTTCAACAGACGGGCTAAAGCAGGTTAGGGTAGCCGGCGGAACTCATACCCCGATGGAATAGGGATGTGCCTGTCCTCGCATGTGAAGACAGCTCAAGTGGACTGGGTGGATGAGATCTACAGTGAGGTCCAACAACCAGGAAGGCCATTCTGTAATGGTCTGTGCAGAGCAAAAGGCATGACAAGGCACAGAAGACATCATGGTCATCCACTGCAACCAAGGAAGACCCCAGTTTGTGACACTTGTTCATGCCACTGGACCCCGACTTCCAAAGTTGAGAGTAGAACTGCCCCAGTGCAACAGCTTTCCCAGTTTATAGAACTCTCTCATACAGATCTCCAGTCATCAATGGACAAACACCACTCAGCACTAACCCAGAAGATAGTAGTGAGTAGGAGAAAGGGGTGGCTGTGGTAAAATATATCACTGTCGCTGTGCCCAGAGGAGGTCACTGAGGCTTTTTGCGTTTATTGATATGGATATAGATATGAGTTTGGCCTATGGACTTTTTTCAGTCTTACAGAGTTTTATACTCCATGTTTCTGCCTGTTCTTTCTTGGTTTCTTTATGTGCAGGGAGAAGGGATTTAAGGCAAAATGTCCTTGTTGAGATTTTGTTTATCTTTTCATGCGGGAAGAGGGATATTTGGGGTCCAGTATACTTCTGACATATTGTGCAGTGAAGGGGGCTTTGGGAGTTAATGATTGTGTTGCTGTGCTTGTTGTGCGGTTGGGGGGGGGGAGGGGTTGCTATTTCTCTTTGAATGACTTCCAAGGTTTACTTTGATTCGTGGCCATCCAGAGGAGAAGAATTTCAGAATTGTATACCGCATACATACTCTGACAATAAATGAATCTTTGAATATAAAGGAGAAAGAGCAGTAAAGAGAAGAAAACAGGAAAGACAGTGCTGTAAAAGAAATACAGTAGTAATTTATATTTGCATCGCCTCTTTATATCCCATTGACTACAATTAAGCTAAGGGAGAGGAAGCTGAAATAAAACAGTATTTGACATCAGTGCAGAATAAGGCCAATCAGCCCATCAAGTTAGCTTTACATTACATCACGGCTGATTTATTATCCCTCTCAACCACTTTATCCTGCTTTCTCCTGTAACTTTTCACGCCCTGACTAATCAATAACCTGTCAACCTCCAATTTAACCATAACTAAACAATCGAGATTATCTTTATTTCTCACACGTACATTGAAGGGGAAGATTGTGAAGAGGATACATAAAAATGAAACAGAGAATGAACTAGTGAATACGAGTGATACAAACGAGAGACCAGGAAGTGCAGAGGAAACTGGCCTCCCATGGTGGAGCCATGGTGGAGCTCTCCACTGCACATCTGCAGAAATTTGTGTATGTCTTTGGTGACATACCAAATCTCCTCAATAAAGCCGCTATCATGCTTTATTTGTAACTGCATCGATATGTTGGGCCCAGGATAGATCCTCAGAGATGTTGACACCCGGGAACTTGAAAGTGCTCACCCTCTCCACTTCTGCTTTATATTCCTGAACTGTTTGGTAGTGGATTAAGCCCAGTATATCACAGGTAAAGCCCTCTACGTGAAATGCTGTCATAGCGAAACAGCATCCATCATCAGAAATCCTCACCACCCATGCTTGTTCTTTTCCCGCAGCTGCCATCAGGTAGAAGGTACAAGCACCTCAGGACTCACACCATCAGGTTCAAGAATAGTTACTACTCCTCAACCTTCTGGCTCTTGAATAAAAGTGGATTAACTACACTCACTTGCCCCATCATTAAGATATTCCCATAACCAAAGATCTCAGTTTAAGGACTCTTTATTTCACTATCTGATGTTCTTGTTATTTATTGCTATTTACTTATATTTGTAGTTGCACAGTTTGTCGTCTTCTATGTTCTACTTTATCTTTCATTGATCCTCTTTACAGTTACTATTCTATAGATTTGCTGAGTATGCCCACAGGAGAAAGAATCTCAGGGCTCTATGTGGTGACATACATGTACTTTGGTAATAAAATTTACTTTGGACTTTGAACTTTATCTGAGCAATATGAATTTACAGTTCTGCGATAATTAAAATGAAAAGCTCGTGAAACAATTAATTGATATTTTGTTAATACCATGATTCCTTCACCAGGGTTGTATTCATTAACCAAAACGTGATTAGCAACTTTCCCTGAGAAAAGCTGCATGGATGATATTCTCTTTGTGTACTTCTCCAGCCAATCAGGTAGCTTCTCAATGAGCATTCCCTTCGGGTGAGGTAAACCACCTGCAGGAGATTAGGAAAGTTAGTTGAAGAGAACAACAACTGTGCCAACTTAAAAATCTACTTGCTTATTTTCCTCCTCCTGACATCTCAACAACTCCCAGTGGAACTGTGGGATCTGTTGGACCATTACATTCAACTCAGGGTGCAAGTAAAGGGAGGGAAATCTGGAAAAGCATAACAATGCACCCTAACAGGATGATTCGATGGTGAGAAAAGCAAATGCGGCGTCAGCATTCACGTTGAGAGGACTAGAATACAAAAGCAAGAAGGTAATGTTGAGGCTTTATAAGGCACTAATGGGGCCTCACTTAGAATATTATGAGCAATTTTGGGGCCCCATCTAAGAAAAGATGTGCCGACATTGGAGAGGGTTCAAATCAGTACAATGTGTAGCCTGGGTGGTTGATGACTGGGTTGAATTCTTCTCAGACATGCGAGGAGACATTGTCAGTATGCTGTTGATTATGGTGTGTCCTCCAAAAGCTTGGCCTTTATACACTTATCAATCAGCTGATAAGAGCTTATTTCCGTTCAAAGGAGGTTCACGAAAATGATTCCAGGATTGAAAGGCTTGTCATACGAGGAGCGTTTGATGGCTCTGGGCCTGTACTCACTCAAATTCAGAAGAATGAGGGGGTGATCTAATTGAAATGTACTGAACGTTGAAAAACCTCAATACAGTGGATGTGGAGAGGATGTTTCCTATGGTGGGGGAGTCCAAGACCACAGGACACAGCCTCAATAGAAGGGACATCCATTTAGAACAGAAATGAGGAGGAATTTCTTTAGCAGAGAGAGGAAAAACTGTGGAATTTGTCAGCACAGGTGGTGGTGATGGCCAAGTCATTGAATATACTTACAGCAGAGATAGATTGATTCTTAATTAGTCACAGCATGAAGGGATATGGGAAGAAAGTAGATTGGGGCTGAGAGGGAAATGAAGCAGCCAAGATGAAACGGTGGAGCAGACTTGACAGGCCAAATGGCCTAATCCTAAGTCTGCTCCTCTATCTTATGACCCCTGTGAAGCACCACTAGTCACTGCCAGCCAACCAGAAAAGGCTCCCTCATTCCCACTCTTTGCCTCCTGCCAATCAGCCACTGCCTTATCCATGATTCTTTCCTGTAATACCATGGGCTCATAGCTTGTTAAGCACCCTCATGTGTGGCACTTTGTCAAATGCCTTCTGAAAATCCAAGTACATAACATCAACTGATTCTCCTTTGTCTATATTGCTTGTTATTTCTTCAAAGAATTCCAACAGATTTATCAGGCAAGATTTTCCCTTGAGGAAACCATGTTGACTATGGCCTATTTTATCACGTGCTTCCAAGTACCCTCAGACCTCATCCTTAACAATTGAGTCCAACATCTTCCCAACCACTGAGGTCAGATTAATTGGCCTATAGTTTCCTTTCTTCTGACTCTCTTCTTTCTTGAAGAGTGGAGTGACATTTTCCTATCTTCTGGAACCATTCCACAATCTAGTGATTCTTGAAAGATCATTACTAATGCCTCCACGATCCCTTTGGCTACCTCCTTCAGAACACTGGGGTATCTACCATCTGATTTAGGTGACTTACCTACCTTCAGACTTTTCAGTTTCCCAAGAACCCTCTCTCTAGTTAAGGCAACTTCACACTCTTTTTGACCCGACACTTAGAACTTCCACCATACTGTTTTGTCTCTTCCACAGTGAAGGTTGATGCAAAATACATATTCACTCCGTCCTCCATTTTCTTGTCTCCCAGCAGTCTGCAATCCACTCTCACTTCTTTTTTACACTTTACATATATACTTGAAGAAAGTTTTGGTTTCTTTTTAATGTCACCTTCTTACTGAATTTTTTAGTTGCCTTCTGTTGGATTTTAAGATCCCCAATCCTCTAACTTCCCACTAATTTTTGCTCTATTATATGCCCTCTTTTTAGCTTTTATGTTGGCTTTGACTTCTCTTGTTAGCCATGGTTATGTCATCTTTCCAACAGAAAACGTCTTCCTTCCTGGGATGTATACATCCTGTGCCTTTTGAATTGCTTCCAGAAATTCCAGCCATTGCTGCTCTGCTGTCATCCCTGCCAGTGTTCTTTTCCAATGAATTCTGGCCAACTCCACTCTCATGTCTCTGTAATTCCCTTTACTCCACTATAATACTGATACATCTGACTTTAACTTCTCCTTCTCAAACTTCAGGGTGCATTCGATCATATTATGATCACTTGGCCCTTAGGGTTCTTTTACCTTAAGCTCTACCTAATTAATTCTAGTTTATTGCACAACACTCAATCGAGAATTAGCTGATCCCCTACAGGGCTCACCTAAAGGCCATCTTGAAGGCACTCTCAAAATTCCCCCTCCTAGAATCTGGCACCAACCTGATTTTCCAAATCTACCTGTATATTGAAATCCCCATGACTAATTTAACATTGTCCTTACCTCCCGCTGTTATTTGCAGACCACATACTTACTACCATTTGGGGTACTGTATACAAGTCCCATCAGGGTCTTTTTACCCTTGCAGTTCCTTAGCTCTATCCACAATTTTTCAACACCTTCCGATCCTTTGTCACCTTCTAAAGATTTTATTTTTTTTACGAACAGAGCAACGCCACCCCCTCTGCCTTTCTACTTGTCCTTTCAATGCAATGTGTATCCCTGGACATGAAGCTCCCAGCTACAGTCTTCTTTCAGCTATGATTCAATGATGCCTACATCATACCTGCCAATCTGCAACTGTGCTGCAAGTTTATCGACCTTATTCTGTTTACAGTTCGCATTCAAATATAACACCTTCAGTCCTGTATTCGCCCTTTTTGATTTTATCCACCTTTTACATTGCAACTCATTCTGTTGACTGCAGTTTTGCCCCATCAGCAGAATGCCCTCACTACACTTTGCCCCTATTTGTAAATCAGCTACCTCATCTGCAGCACTATCATCCACCTTTCCTACGATACTTCTTGCATTGAAATACACGCAGCTCAGAATACCAGTCACACCATGCTCAACCTTATGACACCTAAATTTGTCTGACATCTTACCAAAATCTGCCTCCAGAACCTATCCACCAACTGTTCTGTACACTGGTTCCCATCCTCCTGCAACTCTGGTTTAAACCCACTGTGTAGCATTAACAAACCTTCCCGCTATATTAGTCCCCCTCCAGTTCAGGTGCAAACTGTTCCATCTATCCAGGTCTTACCTTTCCAAATATCTTATGCCCTCCCTCCTACACCAACTCATCCATGTATTAAACTGTAGAATCTTTGCAGTTCTGGCCTCACTAACATGTGGTATGGGTAGCGATCCTGCGATCACAACCCTGGAGGTCCTACCCTTTAACTTAACACCTAAATCCCTAAACTCCCCATGCAGAATCTTGTCATTCGCCCTACCCATATCATTGGCACCTACACGAATGACTTCTGGCTGTTCACCCTCCAACTTAATGCTGAGGACTTGGTCCGAGATGTCTAGGACCCTGGCACCAGGAAGGCAACATACCATCCAGGAATCTCATCCTCACCCACAGAACCTCCTGTCCATTCCCCTTACTAACGAATTCCCAGTCACCACAGCGTGCCTCTTCTCCCCCCTTCCCTTCTGACACACAGAGCCAGAGACCCAATAATTATGACTTTCCTCTGTTAGGTCACCACCACCCCCCAACAGTATCCTCAGTAAAATACCTGTTATTGAGGGGAATGTCACTCTGCACTGACTCCTTAATCCCTTTCCCCTTCCACTTACCCACTCTTCTGTGTCCTGCACCTTGGGTGTAACTATCTCTCTATACGTCTTAGCTATCACCCCGTCAGCCTGCTGAACGATCCAGAGTTCATCCAATTCTAGCTCCAACTCTTTAAGGTGGATTGTTGGAAGCTGCAGCTGGATGTACTTCTCACGGTGGTAGTCTTGATATGCTTGGTTTGGGACATCTAGAGGCCATGAAAAGTGCCAATATGAATGGAAGCTTTTCCCTTTTGGTTGTCAGCCTCGATATGGAATAATTCATTCAACTTTATTCTAGCAATGTCTTTCTCAATAATCCACCCATAAACATATTCAATCAGGGCAACTTTATACCCCTATTACTCGGGTGTTCCCTCACCCCAGTTCTGTAGTCTTCTTCCCGACAACTGAGTCCACTTGGGTTTGGGTGAATCATAAACCTGAAAATTAAAAACACAATCTGTGAAATGACAAGAAGCAATAGTAAAAAAAAATGCAACAGTGAAGAAGTTTAATCGACACAGTTTGTAGATCGGACTCTGTAGTTCATGATATGATGTGTTTTTGATTTCTGGCTTTTATCTTATTGCTATTTTGTGCAATTTTGATCAGAAGAGACTGTCTCTCTGAGAGTGAATGACAGAGCATTAAATTCAACTAAACTGAATTGAACTAAGCTGAACATTTAGTTTAGAAAACAGATGGACGGCCATCAACTGCAGACAAGCACCCAAATTCAACTGGCAAACACCTGAAGAACAGCTCCTAGTCTAAGGAACTACATGACCTTTTCGGTTCACATTTCTGAGTGTAGGTAAGAGTTAGCACTATTGCCAGAAGCCAAAAGAAAATCATTTCTTCCTAGTTTAGGACAGACACTGTAAGCAAGATTCTTTCCAGTCAGTTGTTATTGTGATATTAGTACTTATGTTGGAGTGTATGGGGTGTTCAGGGAGGGGTAGCGTCCTGGGTGAGGGGCTTGTCGTGTCTGGAGCAGGTCACTCAACTTTAGTCCCCACTGGACACACAGCTCTCACCTGTGGCTCCAAGTAGCTGTTTGTATGCGACAGTGGCTAAACCTGCTACACCACTTCAACAGGCGAGCTGAACCAGCTGAGGGGAGCCGGTGGCCTCATACCCCAGTGAAAGAGGGAGCATGCTGGTCCTAGCATGCAATGTCAGCTGGGGCGGACTGGGTGGATGAGATCTACAGCGAGATCCAATGGCCAGGAAGGTGGTATCGCAACACTCCGCAGAGAGCGAAGGGCACGATAAGGCACAGAAAATGTCCTGGTCATCCACTGCAACCAAGGAAGGCCCCAGTTTGTGATGCTTGTTCGTACCACTGAACCTGGACTTCAGAGGTCAACAGAGTGGAACTGCCTCAGTGCAACAGCTTTTGCACTTCAAAAACTCTCCCCCACAGGTTTCCTATCATCTTAGGACATGAAGGGCAACCAACATTTGTTATGGTAACTTAGGAGTGATTTTTTATGTCTTGCATTGTACTACTGCACCAAAACTTGTGTCAGTGATAATAGACGTGATTGAGATTTGGATTCTTATTCTGATCTGATATACCAAGGAGAGCATTCTGACTGGTTGCATCAACGTCTGGGTTAGACGCTCCAATGTAAAGGATCAGTAATACCTGGCAAGGATTGAAAATTTGGCCAGCTCCATCATGGGCACCAGCCTCCCTACCATCAAGGACATCTTCAGAAGTGGTGCCTCAAAAATATAGCTTCCATCATTAAGGACCATCACCACCAGGGACATCTCCTCTTCTCATTGCTACCATTAGGGAGGAGATACAGGAGCTTGAAGACCCACACTCTACGTTTCAGGAACATCTTTCCCTCCTGCATCAGGTTTTTTAATGGTCCCTGAACCCGTCAATATCACCTCACTACTGAACTCCCTTTATGCACTATTTTTAAAACATAGAACATAGAATAGTACAGCACAGTACAGGCCCTTCGGCCCACAACGTTGTGCCGACCCTCAAACCCTGCCTCCCATATAAGCTCCCACCTTAAATTCCTCCATATACCTGTCTAGTAGTCTCTTAAACTTCACTAGTCTATCTGCCTCCACCACTGACTCAGGCAGTGCATTCCACGCACCAACCACTCTCTGAGTAAAAAACCTTCCTCTAATATCCCTCTTGAACTTCCCATCCCTTACCTTAAAGCCATGTCCTCTTGTATTGAGCAGTGGTGCCCTGGGGAAGAGGCGCTGGCTATCCACTCTATCTATTCCTCTTATTATCTTGTACACCTCTATCATGTCTCCTCTCATCCTCCTTCTCTCCAAAGAGTAAAGCCCCAGCTCCCTTAATCTCTGATCATAATGCATACTTTCTAAACCAGGCAACATCCTGGTAAATCTCCTCTGTAATCTTTCCAATGCTTCCACATCCTTCCTATAGTGAGGTGACCAGAACTGGACACAGTACTCCAATGTCTTATATATTTTTTATTGTAACATGGTAATTATTTATGTATAGCTCTGTACTGGAGCCACAAAACAACAAATTTCAGGACACATATCAGTGATAATAGACTGATTCGGATTCTGTGTTCTGACTGCACAAGGTGAAGACTCTGGCCGAACCAGCCCATGTGCGATAACGTTGCCTCATCAGATAGACTCCAGTTTGATAGAACAATTAATCTGTGCTCTGGATAACAGGGGAATATATCATGAAGAAGTTTAATGTCAGTTTAATAATTGCCTGTACTGTACTGCTGTAGTAAAACAAGTTTCCAACTTATACCAGTGATCATAAAACTGACTCTGATGAAGTGCAGTAACATACCTGCTGCAGCAGATATTTTTCTTCAGCCATGGTGATAAAGTTGGGAATGTAATAGACAGTTGCTGGAGCCTAAAAGGAGCAAACAGCAAAGTTTCAGTAATTATACACTATTTCATAATTACCATTAGAGAGGGGGTAGCACTTTGAACACATTTGAATTTCAAACACAATACTCACGTGTAACGCACATAAATGAAATTGATTTGCAAAGAATAATGAAAATGATTAGAGACTCAAATAAACATTTCTGAATGCATCAAAATGCTCCCAGTGACCATGTGGGTTTCCTTCAGATGCTCTGGTGTCCTTCTACATTCCAAAGACGTACAGGTTAGTGTTAGTGGGCTGTATGAATACTATGTTAGAAACATAGAAAATAGGTGCAGGAGTAGGCCATTCGGCCCTTCGAGCTTGCACCGCCATTTATTATGATCATGGCTGATCATCCAACTCAGAACCCAGCCTTCCCTCCATACCCCCTGACCCCTGTAGCCACAAGGGCCATATCTAACTCCCTCTTAAACATAGCCAATGAACTGGCCTCAACAGTTTGCTGTGGCAGAGAATTCCACAGATTCACCACTCTCTGTGAAGAAGTTTTTCCTAATCTCGGTCCTAAAAGGCTTCCCCTCTATCCTCAAACTGTGACCCCTCGTTCTGGACCTCCCCAACATCGGGAACAATCTTCCCGCATCTAGCTTGTCCAATCCCTTTAGGATCTTATACGTTTCAATCAGATCCCCCCTCAATCTTCTAAATTCCAACGAGTACAAGCCCAGTTCATCCAGTCTTTCTTCATATGAAAGACCTGCCATCCCAGGAATCAATCTGGTGAACCTTCTTTGTACTCCCTCTATGGCAAAGATGTCTTTCCTCAGATTAGGGGACCAAAACTGCACACAATACTCCAGGTGTGGTCTCACCAAGGCCTTGTACAACTGCAGTAGTACCTCCCTGCTCCTGTACTCGAATCCTCTCGCTATAAATGCCAGCATACCATTCGCCTTTTTCACCGCCTGCTGTACCTGCATGCCCACTTTCAATGACCGGTGTATAATGACACCCAGGTCTCGTTGCACCTCCCCTTTTCCTAATCGGCCACCATTCAGATAATAATCTGTTTTCCTATTTTTGCCACCAAAGTGGATAACTTCACATTTATCCACATTAAATTGCATCTGCCATGAGTTTGCCCACTCACCCAACCTATCCAAGTCACCCTGCATCCTCTTAGCATCCTCCTCACTGCTAACACTGCCACCCAGCTTCGTGTCATCCGCAAACTTGGAGATGCTGCATTTAATTCCCTCATCCAAGTCATTAATATATATTGTAAACAACTGGGGTCCCAGCACTGAGCCTTGCGGTACCCCACTAGTCACCGCCTGCCATTCTGAAAAGGTCCCGTTTATTCTCACTCTTTGCTTCCTGTCTGCTAACCAATTCTCCACCCATACCAATACCTTACCCCCAATACCGTGTGCTTTAAGTTTGCACACTAATCTCCTGTGTGGGACCTTGTCAAAAGCCTTTTGAAAATCCAAATATACCACATCCACTGGTTCTCCCCTATCCACTCTACTAGTTACATCCTCAAAAAATTCTATGAGATTCGTCAGACATGATTTTCCTTTCACAAATCCATGCTGACTTTGTCCGATCATTTCACCGCTTTCCAAATGTGCTGTTATCACATCCTTGATAACTGACTCCAGCAGTTTCCCCACCACCGACGTTAGGCTAACCGGCCTATAATTCCCCGGTTTCTCTCTCCCTCCTTTTTTAAAAAGTGGGGTTACATTAGCCACCCTCCAATCCTCAGGAACTAGTCCAGAATCTAACGAGTTTTGAAAAATTATCATTAATGCATCCACTATTTCTTGGGCTACTTCCTTAAGCACTCTGGGATGCAGACCATCTGGCCCTGCGGATTTATCTGCCTTCAATCCCTTCAATTTACCTAACACCACTTCCCTACTAACATGTCTTTCACTCAGTTCCTCCATCTCACTGGACCCTCTGTCCCTTACTATTTCTGGAAGATTATTTATGTCCTCCTTAGTGAAGACAGAACCAAAGTAATTATTCAATTGGTCTGCCATGTCCTTGCTCCCCATTATCAATTCACCTGTTTCTGTCTGCAGGGGACCTACATTTGTCTTTTCCTTTTTACATATCTATAAAAGCTTTTACAGTCCGTTTTTATGTTCTCTGCCAGTTTTCTCTCATAATCTTTTTTCCCCTTCCTAATTAAGCCCTTTGTCCTCCTCTGCTGAACTCTGAATTTCTCCCAGTCCTCAGGTGAGCCACTTTCTCTGGCTAATTTGTATGCTACTTCTTTGGAATTGATACTATCCCTAATTTCTCTTGTCAGCCACGGGTGCACTACCTTCCTTGATTTATTCTTTTGCCAAACTGGGATGAACAATTGTTGTAGTTCATCCATGCAACCTTTAAATGCTTGCCATTGCATATCCACCGTCAATCCTTTAAGTGTCATTTGCCAGTCTATCTTAGCTAATTCACGTCTCATACCTTCAAAGTTACCCCTCTTTAAGTTCAGAACCTTTGTTTCTGAATTAACTACGTCACTCTCCATGTTAATGAAGAAGATGTTGGTGCTGAAAGCACAGTGACACCTACAGACTGTCCCAAGCCCATCCTGGGACCATGTTGGTCGTTGATGCAAATGATGCATTTCACTATATGCTTTGATGTAGACCGTAAGACAAAGGATCAGAATTAGGCCAGTCAGCCCATGGAGTCTGCTCTGCCACTTTATCGTGACTGATTCATTTTCCATCTCAGCTCCAATATCTTGTCTTCTCCCCGTAACACTTTATGCCCTGAATAATCAAGAGTCTATCAGCCTGTGCCTTAAATACACCCAATGACTTGGCCACCACAGCCACCTGTGGCAACAAATTCCACAGATTCACCACTCACTGGCTAAAAAAATTCCTCACTTCCATGAGGCCCCTCTATCCTGAGGCTGTGTCCCTTAGTTCTAGACTCCCCCACCATAGAAAACATCCTCTCCACGTCCACTCCTTCTAGGCCTTTCAACATTCCATGGGTTTAATTGCAATTCACCTCATCATTCTTCTAAATTAAAGTGAGTACAGGCCTAGAGCCACCAAATGCTCCTCATGTGACAAGACTTTCAATCCCGGAATCATTTTCATGAATCTCCTCCAAATGAACTCTCCAATGTCTGCACATCATTTCTTAGATAAGGGGCCAAAATTAGTCACAATATTCCAAATGAGGTTTCAAGAGTGTCTTATAAAATCTCAACATTATATCTTTGCTTTTATATTCTAATCCTCTTGCAATGAATGCTAACATGGCATTCGCATTCCTCACCACCAATTCAGCCTGGAAGTTAACATTAGAGAATCCTGCATGAGCCTCCCAAGTCTCCTTGCACCTCAGATTTCTGAATTTTCTCCCTGTTTTAGAAAACAGTCTGAGCTTTTATTTCTTCTACCAAGGTGCATGACCACACAATTCCAGATACTGTACTCCATCTGCTTTATCTTTAACATTTATCTTTATATTCTGAAAAAAAATTACTTTTATTTGTCACATGTACATATAGCACATGGATGTAGCTAAGGTGTCTAAAACTTGGCACAATTTTGTAGTACTTTTATGTATTGCACTATACTGCTGCTACAAAAAAAACTTGAGAAGTGAGAATACTGAAATATGGGATTAATACTGGATTAGTGTAAATCAGTTGTTAATAATTGGTGCAGTCTTCAGACTGAAAGGCCTATCACTATGCTGTTCGTTCGTTATGTGCCGTGTCGTATGACATGGATGATCACGGTTTTTCCATGACCATGATTGGTCTTGGCAAATTTTACTACATAAGTGGCTTGCCATTGTCTTCCTCTGCGCAGTGTCTTTACAAGACAGTGACCCCCACCTCCCCCAGCCATTATCAATACTCTTCAGAGTCGGTGCCTGGTGTCAGTAACCAGGACTTGTGATCTGCACCGGCTGCTCGTACGACCATCCACCACCTGCTCCCATGGCTTCACGTGACCCTGATGGTGGGTGTGGGGGGGCGGGTAAGTAGGTGCAGCACCTGCCCAAGGGTGACCTGCAGGATAGCAGAGGGAAGAAATGCCTTACACCTCCTTTGGTAGATACGTATCTGCACCCTGCCACCCATGCTGTATCCCTCTACAACTCAAAGCATGAAGCCGTGAATCAGGAGAGCCAGAAGGGGCCATGAGAAGGCCTTGGTGAGCAGGATTAAAGAAAACTCCAAGGCATTCTACAAGTATGTGAAGAGAAAGAGAATGAGCCAAGTGAGAATAGGACCAGTCAGGTGCAATAGTGGAAACGTGTGCACGGATTCATAGGCTGTAGCGGACGTACTTAATGAATGTTTTGCTTCAGTATTCGCCAGGGAAAACGACCTTGGCAATTGTGAGGATGACTTACAGCAAACTGAAATGCTTGAGCATATAGGCATTAAGAAAGAGAATGTGCATTAAATTGGATAAATCACCGGGACCGAATGAGATGTACACCAGGCTACTGTGGGAAGCAAGGGAGGAGATTGCTGAGCCTCTTGCGTCATCAATAGGGATGGGAGAAGTACCGGAGGATTGGAGGGTTGCAGGGTTGCAAATGTTGTTCCCTTGTTCAAGAAAGGGAGTAGAGATAACCCAGGAAATTATCGACCAGTGACTCTTACTTCAGTGATGGGCAAATTGTTGAAGAAGATCCTGAAAGGCAGGATTTATGAGTATTTGGAGAGACATAATCTGATTACGGATGGTCATGATGGCTTTGTTAAGGGTAGGATGACCCTTACGAGCCTGATTCAATTCAATTCTTTGAGGATGTATCAGAACGCACTGAAGATAGAGTAGTGGATGTAATGTACAAGGATTTCAGTAAGGCATTTGATAAGGTTCCCCATGCAAGGCTTATTGAGAAAGTAAGGAGGTATGGGATCCAAGGGAACATTGCTTTGTGGATCCAGAACTGGCTTCCTCACAGAAGGCAAAAGGTAGTTGTAGATGGTTCGTATTCTGTAAGGAGGTCGGTGACTAGTGGTGTTCCGCAGGGATCTGGTCTGGGACCCTTCTTTGTGATTTTTATAAATGACCTGGATGAAGAAGTAGAAGGGTGGATCAGTAAGTTTGCTGATGACATAAAAGTTGGGGATGTTGTGGACAGTCTCATTGTCAGAGGTTACAAAGGGATAGCGATAGGATGCTGAACTGTGCTGAGAAGTGGCAAATGGGCTCCAACCCAGATAAATGTGAAGTGGTTCATTTTGGTAGGTCCAATTTGAAGACAGAATATAATGTTAATGGTAAGACTTCTGGCGGTGTGGAGGATCTGAGAGATCTTGGGGTCCATATCCATAGGACACTCAAAGCTGCTGCACAGGTTCACAGTATTGTTAAGAAGGCATATGGTGTGCTGGCATTCATCAGCTGTGGGATTGAGTTCAAGAGCCATGAGGTAATGTTACAGCCATATAAGACCTTGGTCAGACCCCACTTGGAGACTGTGTTCAGTTCTGGTCACCTCACTACAGGAAGGATGTGGATACTATAGAGAGTGTGCAGAGGAGATTTACAAGGATGTTGCCTGGATTGGAGGGTGTACCTTACGAGAACAGGTTGAGTGAACTTGGCCTTTTTTTCTTGGAGCAATGGAAGATGAGAGGTGGGTGACCTGACAGAGGTGTATACGATGATGAGGGGCATTGATCATGCGGATAGCCAGAGGCTTTTTCCCAGGGCTGGAATGGCTAATACGAGGGGGCAGTTTTAAGGTGCTTGGAAATAGGTACCAAGGGAATGTCAGGGGTGACAGAGGGCATCAGAGTGGTGGGCGCAAGGAATGCACTGCAGGTGGCGGTGGTGGAAGCGGATACAATAGGGTCTCTTAAGAGCCTCTTAGATAGGTACATGGAGCTTAGAAAAATAGAGGGCTATGCGCTGGGGAAATTCTAGGTAGTTCCTAGAGTATGTTACATGGTTGGCACAACATTGTGGGCCAAAGGGCCTGTATTGTGCAGCAGATTTCTATATTGTAAAGAAATTCCTCCTTTAGAATTTAATGTATCTACTTAGACCAGCAGGCAAGCAACTCCCGTATCCTTCATCGAATATAAGGTACTAACGAACCTGAACCACACGGAAGAGCTCCAGATCACAAGGACCATCGTTCTGAGCAGCCATGGCACGGTCAAACTGAAGAATGTAACATCTGCTTTTCAAAACAGGTAGGGCTGTTCATCAGTCACTGAAGTGAACCTGTAAATTCATAAGAAACAATTAAATCTATTTGCAATATTGCCTCCTGACTTTATGAAACATGGTACAGCACAGTACAGGTCCTTCAGCTCATGTTGTTGTGCCAACATTTTAGCCTACTTCAAGATCAATCTAACCCTTCCCTCCCACATAGGCACAGGGATGAAAGAAAAATGGAGGGCCATCTAAGAGTCTCATAAATCTCCCTAACGTACCTCCCTCTACCACCATGCTGGCAGTGGATTCCACACCCACTGTTCTGTGTAAAAAAAACCTGCCTCTGACATTCCCCTCCCCCGCCATACTTTAGTCCAATCACCACAAAATTATCCCCTCTTGTAATATCTATTTCCGCCCAAAGAAAATGATGCTAGCTATCCACACTATTGATGCCTCTTATAATGTAATACACATCTATCAAGTCACCTCCCAGCATCCTTCACTCAGGGGTTCCCAACCTGGGGTCCATGGGCCCCTCGATTAATCGTAGGGGTTCATGGCATAAAAAAGGTTGGGAATGGGAACCCCTGCTCACTCAACTTATCCTCATAAGTCATGCTCTCTAATCCAGACAGCACCCTGGTAAATCTCCTCTGCACCCTCTCTAAAGCTTCCACATCCTTCCTGTAATGAGGTGACCAGAACTGAACACAATACTCCAAAGGTGGTCAAACAAGAGTTTCATGGAGCTGCAACATTTCCTCATGACTTTAGAACGGAGATGAGGAGGAATTTCTTCAGCCAGGGAGTGGTAAATCTGTGAAATTTGTTGCCACAGGCAGCTGTGGAGATCATGTCTTTATGTATATTTAAGGCAGAAGTTGACCAGTTCTTGATTAGTCAGGACATGAAGGGATATGGGGAGAAGGCAAAAGATTGGGGCAAAAAGGGAAATGGGTCAGCCATGAGGAAATGGAGGAGCAAACCCGAATGGACCAAATTCCGCTCCTATGGTCTTATGGACTCTTGAATTCAGTCCCTTGACTAATAAAGACTAACATGCCATGTACCTTCTAACCACTCACTCAAATTGTGTGACAACTGAGGGATCCACGGACGAGGACCAGCTCTGCATCTTGGCCCAACACCCCGTCGGTGGAGCCCTCCAGTGTTTGAATGGTGGAACGACAGGCTGCAATGCCAGGAACTATACCATCAATTGGCAGGACATGTCACTCAAGGTCTTGGACTACTTTTTTGCGTGACTGTTTTCTCCCCCTCACTATTTTGAATGTGCTGTGTACTGTATGTTCTGCACCTTGTCCCAGAGGATCACTGTTACATTTGGTTGTATCCATGTATGGGTGAATGATAATTAAACTTGATATGATTTGAGGAGGTGCAGTAGCCATCTTACACAAGGAGGACCTGTATAAGATTAGGGGCAGTATTAGGAATCTGATGGACAATGCATTTGGTTCAAGAACAGTTAATCATCAGGCTCCTGAATAAAAGGGGATAACTTCACACACTTGCCCCATCACTGGAATGTTCCCACAACCAACAATCTCATTTTAAGGACTCTTAATCTCATTACCCCATGATCTCCATATTTATTGCATTTATAGTTGCATATGCACAATTTGTTGGCTTCTGCACTCTGGTTGATCTTTCACTGATCCTGTTATAGTTACTATTCTATAGATTTATTGAGTATGCCCATAATTAAATGAATTTTAGGGTTATATATGGTGATATCTATGTACTTTGATAATCCAATTTACTCTGAATTTTGAACTGACAAAAAATGTATTCTATAGATTTACAAGTGGCCTTAAAGTGCATATACAACATGCAGTTAAATGCACAACAGTATGACTGTCATAAGTAATGTGTACTGGGTGATACCAGGGGGTTCAGAGGTCTCACAGCCTGGGGGTGGAGAGGCTGTTACCCAGGTGGGTTGCTGGTAGCAGGGGGTTCAGAGGTCTCACAGCCTGGGGGTAAGGCTGTTACCCAGGTGGGTTGCTGGTAGCAGGGGGTTCAGAGGTCTCACAGCCTGGGGGTAAGGGGGGGAAGGCTGTTACCCAGGTGGGTTGCTGGGCAGCATGGCACCTTGTGTTGGAAGGGCCTGTTTTGTGCTGTATATCTAAACAAGATCACGAGGGGCACAGATATGATGGATGCGCCCAGTTTTATTTGACAGGGTGGGAGAATCAGGTGGTAGAAGTTGCTGGAGTCTGGAGCAACACTCACAGTACTGAGGAACTCTACACACTAGGCATCAAATATGGAGAGAAATGGACAGACAACGTTTCGGGTTGAGACCCTTCATCTGAGAACTAGAGGGTATAGGTTTAAGGTGTGAGGGAGAGATTTAATATGAACCTGGGGGACAGCTTCCTCTGTCTATATATACAATAAGCTGCCAGGAGAGATGGTAGAGGCAGATTTAGCAATAATATTTAAAAGCTATTTCAACAGGTATATGGATAGGAAAGGTTTAAACGGACATTGGTCAAAAGAGGTCAGAAAGAAATAGTTTCAATGGGAATCTTGCTTGGAGTGGACTGGTTGGCCAAAGATCCTGTTTCTTTGCTGAATGACTGGCAATTTTCTACAGATATACCAAGGAGAGCATCTTAACTGGCTGCATCACTGTCTGGTATGGGGGTGTGGGGGGGTAACTGCTGCACGGGATTGAAATAAGCTGCAGAAAGTTGTGAACTCAGTCAGCGCCACCGAGGGTGCATGCACAAACACACAAACTGTAAATTATAATAAAGGTACCGTATTATGTATGGCGTTGTACTGCTGCTGCATAACAAATTTCAGAACATGTGCCGGTGATATTAAATCTGATTTTGATTCTATAGACCAGTGGTCCCCAAACTCCGGGCCGCGAAGAATGCAGTGGTAGCCGGAACGCACCCAGCACATTTTTAAGAAAAAAGCCAAAATAAACAAGCTAATTAATCACAATCTGGGCCGATATTTACATGCCAGGCGGCACCTAATCAATTAGCTTGTTTATTTCGGCTTTTTTCTTAAAGATGTGCTGGGTGCGTTCCGGCTACCGCTGCACCCTTCGCGGCCCGAAGTTGGGGACCACTGCATCGACACAAGAAATTCCGCAGATGCTGTTAAGCCCTTGCGACACACAAAATGCTGGAGGAACTCAGCAGGTCAGGGAACATCTACGGAGAGAGATGAACTGTCCTGCTGAAAGGTCTCACTCCACACGAAACGACTACTGAGCCCAAGTTCTTGGAGCTTTTTCCGTGTGAAGTGGCGTGACTCGGCCGCCCTCCATTATCACCGTGCGGACCGTCGACTTGAAGCCAGAGCACGAGCCGACCCCTAGCGCGAAAAAAAACATACTCTGATTGGAGCACATTGTGGAGTGGCGACCCCTGATTGGTGGACCCAGAGCGCGATGTTAAACAGCGAGCTTTGATTAGTGGATCAGGAGCGCGACGCGGAGCGGCGAGCTCCGATTGGAGAAACCAAGAGCGCAATGTGGAATGGCGAGCTCTGATTGGAGGAACCGCGAGCACGATGCGGAGCTACGTGTTCTGATTGGAGGGTATACTTGGCGTGCAGGTCACGGGGAATGCTGCTGCAGCATGGGGGAACGGGCGTTATGCAGCTAAATCCAAACGGGAAGCTGCGACGACAGAATGGTTGGGCAAAGGTCGAATGGAAATCAAAAAAAGCAGCGAACCGTGTGACTGTAGGATTGTGGCAAGGTGGGGGGGGGGGGAGAGAGATAGAGAAGAGTAAAGGAGAGGCTCTGATTGATAGCGAGCACGAGCCGAACCCCGCCTATTAAGGACGAAATTGCCGAGCTGTCGGTAATGGGTTCGGTGAAACCGTAATTGCCACCAACCTTGTAGTCGCTGAGCAAAAAGAAGTTTTCAAAATTGTAACCAGAGGTCATCCGTTTGAAGAATACGAGATATTAGAACATACGAGAGGCCGTACTCAAACACCCAATGGAGGTTGATTGTCAATTGATTTGTCCAATCAACTTCGTGATCGGGACTCGCTATATCCAATCGAGTGACGAATGGTAGGCGGGATTTGCTTCTCAATGACTAACAAATAGAGGATGCAAGAGATAACAAGTGTAATTTCAGGAGCTTTGGCGCCCCCTATCTTGTATGACGAACAAGCTGCAATTACACCTGAATGTGCCAAACCGCCGAAATTAAGTAATTTATAAACGTTAATATGAGAGTTTGGTAATATGAGAGAGGCACTGGGTAAACAATTGTTATGTTTATTTAATGAGATACAAGGTGGAATAGACCCTCTGAACTGCACCACCCAGCAACCCCCCCACCCCCAATTGAATCCTAACCTAATCATGGGACAATTTACAATCACCAATTAACCTAGTCTTTGGACTGTGGGAGGAAATTGGAGCACCTGGAGGAAATCCATGCAGTCGCAGGGAGGATATACTGTACAAACATCGTTCAGGCAGTGGTGGGAATTCAAACCCGGATCGCTGGTACTGGAAAGAGTTGTGCTAACTACTATGCCACTGTGCTGTCTATACAGCTGATACCAAATCCAACGAAGTATTAGAGAAAACTGAAAGGGCGGGCCTTTATTCCCCAACTTAAAAAAAAATACTTAGAGGAAGTCTTTTCAAGTCAAATTTATGGGTATTTAACTATAAACATGTACAGTATACAGTCAAACAAAACAACGTTTCTCTAAACCAGGGTATAAAACACAGTATACATAACACACATATAGTACACAATAATGTAGAAAAGTAAGAATTAAATCTAGAAATGAATTATGCGTAGATTAACAAAGTAACGGGTGTAAATTAAATATAGTACAGTATAGTACAAGTTATCCAGTGACACTTTGAATGCGATGCGGCAGGGAGTTCAGAAGCCAAATGGCCTGAGGGAGGAAGCTGTTTTCCTATCCTGATCATTCTTGTCTTTATGCATCAGAGTCTCCTGCCTGATGGTAGAAAGTCAAGGAGGATGCTGGATGGATGGGTGAGATCCTTAATAATACTAAGGGTCCTGTTTCCGTTCTAACACTCTGCTGCTCCCATACCAGATGGAGATGTGACTTGTCAGGATGCTCTCAATGGTAGTCCTGTAAAATTCAGTTGGAGATGGTGGGAGAGCCTCAGTCTCCTCAGGAAGTGGAGGTGCTGCTGATTAGTGCATCGAATGTACTTCGAAACAAACTCTAAAATGTGCTGCTTGCAAAACAACCAACACGCCCAAGGACGTGCTAGGGGGAGCCTGCACGTGTCGCCACACATTCTGATGCCAACATAGCATGCCCACAATGCTGGGCAGAACACAACAAAGATTCAAAGTACATTTATTAACAAAGTGTGTATGTAGTATACAACCCTGAGATTCATCTTCCCACAGACAGCCACGAAACAAAGAAAGAAAAACCATGGAGCCCATTCAAAGAAAAACATCAAACACCCAAAGCTCAAAGGAACAAATTGTGCAAATGGCAAAAAGAAAAACAAACAAAGACCACAGAATGTAAATCACCAAAGCATAAATCATCCAACCAGTCGAGGCATACTCTGTTCAGCTCAGTCTAGTTCAGTGTTGTTCATTATCTGAGTCTGCTTCGATCAAAATCACACAAAATAGTAACAAAAAAAGGAGCGATCAAAATCAGAAACACATCATAATGTGAACTATAGAGTCCAATCCACAAATTTCATCAGTTAAACCTTGCTCAAGTCCCCGATATTCCGACACATTGAGCAGAAGGCGAGAGAGAGAGAGAGACTGTTTGAATGCAGGCACTTTCTGCCAGGATCAGTGAGCAAGAGGGAGAGAGAGACCGTCATACGCAGACCTTCCATTGGTGGTAGACAGTGCTGAACACCTGCTTGCCGGCCACTCTCACCTCAGAGCACAACAAGGAACAAATCAACAACAGGAAAGCAAGCCCTGTCCCTCCCTCGCACTCAGGATCTGCACAGTCCTGTAAGTCCCATTACGGGCTGTCAGCCTCCATCCTTAATGTGATTTCATTTGTTTATTTATTTATTTATTGAGACACAGCACAGTAGGCATTTCTGGCCTTCAAGCTGTGCCACCCAGCAATCCCCAGTTTAACCTTAACCTAATCACGGGCCAGTGTACAACAACCAATCAACCTACTGACCAGCAGGTCTTTGGACTGTTGGAGGAGACCCAAGCAGTCACGGGGAGAACACACAATCTGACAGGCAGTTAAACCCAGGTCACTGGTACCATAAAGTGTTGTGCTGACCACTACACTCTGTGCTGTTGTTACGACGGGGTTTGATGTGGTAGTTTTAAACCTTGATTTCGTCTTGTAAGGATATGAATTTAGGTCATTAACCAATCCACTTGGAACAAGTGGGAGGAGCTTTTTACCCAGCATCCGGTGAGAATTTGGATGTTGTTACCACTCAGTCATGGATGCATTTGCCAAGAAGCTGAATGAAGACATGAAGGAAGGAAACAAGGACATGTAACAGGGAAGGTGGAGCGGTAATCTACTCAGAAATATTTAACCATCAGGAAGTTCATGGGAATAGAAAGAATCCCATTGTTGCTGTCTATTGATTACAGCTCAGCATTTAACACAATCATTCCTACAGATCTGATCCCCGAAAAGCTCCAAAACCTGGGCCTCTGTATCTCCCTCTACAACAGGATCCTCGACTACCTAACCGGTAGACCACAATCTGTTTGGGTCGGAAACAACATCTCCACCTCGCTGGCAATCAGTACTGGCACGCCACAGGGACGTGTGCTTAGCCCTCATTCTACTCTCTCTACACCCATGACTGTGTGGCTAGGCACAGCTCAAATGTGGCTTATAAATTTGCTGATGATAAACCATTGTTGCCAGATGCTGATGAGAGGGCGTACAGGAATGAACTAAACCAGCAAATTGAATGGTATGGTAGCAGCAACCTTGCCCTCTACATCAGTCAGATCAGAGAAGTGTTTGTGGACTTCAGAAAGGGTAAGATGAGGGAACACACACCAGTCTTCACAGAGGGTTCAGAAGTGGAGAGAAGAGCAATTTCAAATTCCTAGGTGTCAGTATCTCTGAGGATTTAACCTGGACCCAACATGTCAATGCAGCTACAAAGAAGGCACAACAGTGGCTATATTTGATCAGGAGTGTGAGGAAATTTGGTTTGTCTCCAAAATCACTCGCAAATTTCAACAGCTGTACCATGGAGTGCATTCTAGCTGGCTGCAACACTTGCCTCGTTTTTTTTGGGGGGGGGTTATTGCACAGGATTGAAGTAAGCTGCAGAGAGCTGTAAACACAGTCAACTCCATCTTGGACACTACCCTCGATGGTATCCAGGACATCTTCAGGGAGTGATGTCTCAAAAGACGACGTCCATTATTAAGAACAGCCATCACCCAGGCCATGCCCTTTTCACATTGCTGCCATCCAAATGGAAGTACAAAAGCTGAAGGTACAGACTCAACGATTCAGTAACAGCCTCTTCCCCTCTGCTGTCAAATTTCTGAAAGGACATTGAGAACACTACTGCACTACTTTTTTAAGTTTTAGTTTTGCCCTACTTATTTAACTATTGTATTTATTTGTTATATATATAGATGTATACTGTTACGTACCCCGTAACTGGGTTGCCAAACCAGCAGAAATGGATCACTCAGTTGGAGTCTGGATTACTAGAACTAAGAAAGTTTTATTAAAGAAACAAGCAACACAGTAATTGAAAGGATAATAAATGCAACAGTTTAGCAATGATAAACACACATGTGCACAGAATTAAGATAACAGCATCAATCAAGCTCTATCGTTGTCTAGGGGTAAATGACCAAACTTCAAAGTGACTCAAAGTTCAGTCCAATTTAGTAGTTCAGTTCGCAGTAATCGTTGCCATGGCGATGGACAACGTGGGGGGAGAGAGAGAGAGAACGGGAACGACTGCTCATTCAGACACGGCTTCACTCACAGACCGGCGATATGGCTCACTAGCAACTTTTGGGCAGGCCCTTGGTGATGTCACCTGAGGTCACCGACTGTGACCCCTCCTCCAGATGCGGTCGATCCTCTGCAGTGAACCCGGCACCCAGGCAAGGGTGGACACACACCGGGTTCCTGCTGATCGTACCTTTCCACCCTGTGCGTTGTCCGGTACTTCCCACCTACTCGTGAGAGGCGCACCGCTTCCAGGGTCTCGTTACCCCGGGTGTCGTGTGTCCTGCCTTAGCGAACCTGTCCCTTTTTATCCCCCTGCTGGGGTATCGCCTGTCCATCACTTCAAACAGTTTAGGGTTCAAAGGGGGAGCCGCTCCAGACAGCTCTCTACACATCTCCAGGTGCTGTTTCATTGTGTCCCTTATCTCTCTCTTGACGACAGGTGGCAGACCAACTGCTGATCACACAGGACAGCTAACATCTTATCTATGTGTATTCGTCACAATACACATACACACACTCACAGTAATTCCATTTTTTCTCTGTTGTTTGGTATTGCATTGTACTGCTGCAGCAAAAATCATCACATTTCATTTCAAAAACCATAAGTGTCACAACCACGGTTTCAGCAGTGCAGCAGATTCAGCAATTGTGCTCGTGAATATGCACGTGTGAGCTAATTATTATTTCATTGAGATAGTATTTAATTCCATTCATTCCGTTGTAGTATTGGTTGAGACTTTGACACAGCTGCCTGCTTGCGTTCTGCCTTGCCTGAGAAATTGGACTGTTGAGTCAACTGACAGTATTTGTTTATTCTTAGTTGTTCTTTTAAGCTGTAGTGGAGGCTTCGTTTTCCGTTTGAGGGTTTTAGTTAAGGACCCAGTTTGGCCTAGCATTTATTGTTTTCTTTTCCTTTTAATGCTGTTGGCATTAAAGTCTGAACTATCGACCTGCTTCAGTGTCTCTCACTCCGCACTTGGCCCATGTCCGCACCGGGTGACAGTAAGAAGACAATTGGAAAAGGAACGAAAAGTGAACAAGGAATAGTTTTCTCGTGTTGTAGATGATTAGAATGTGTGGTACGTACATTGATAGGGTGTGTTAGAGGTAAATACAACTGGATTGCCTACCTGAAAGGAGAACAGAAATGTAGGGCTATGGGAAACCATGCTGGAGGGGTCCAGTTGTGCTGCTGTTGTATAGAGCTGGGCAAGCAGGCTCTGGTGAAACATGGTGACGTTTTGCTGGCAGCTTACATAACTTCTAAATATACTTCTGAACTACTTTCACTGCAAACTGCAGACTATATTTTCCCCTTAACCATCTTAATGAACTAGTGATTTCATGATCTTCTGAAGAACTCGTTGGACTGAGATCTCAGGGATGCAGGTACAGCACCTTTAAGCAGATGAAAATACTTTGCCATGTCTGGTAGAAAGGGAGAAGGGGAGCACTATTGTTGCTCATCTTAGACCATAGGACCATAAGACAAAGGAGCAGAAGTTGGCCATTCGGCCCATCGAGTCTGCTCTGGCATTTTATCATGAGCTGATCCATTCTCCCATTTAGTCCCACTCCCCTGCCTTCTCACCATAACCTTTGATGCCCTGGCTACTCAGATACCTATCAATCTCTGCCTTAAATATACCCAATGACCTGACCTCCACTGTCGCCCGTGGAAAGGAAGCAACAGTTGACGTTTTGTGCTGCAACTCTTCATCAAGACACAATAGGTCTGAACGCAGGAACCTTCTGAATTATCCAGACAGCAGAGGGCACTAAGCTCCTTGATTATAAATGAAATCTCCCTGTACAGAAACAAGAGAAAATCTGCAGATGCATCCATCACTAAGGAGCCCCATCACCCAGGACATGCCCTCTTCTCATTGCCACCATCAGGGAGGAAGTACAGGAGCCTGAAGGTACACACTCAGTGATTCAGGAACAGCTTCTTCCCTTCCGCCATCAGATTTCTGAATGAACATTGAACTCGTGAACACCAGCTCCCTACTTTATATTTCTATTTTTGCACTAATTTAACTTTTTAAATATATATGCAAATACTTCTTACTGTATTGTACAGTTTTTAATTATGTATTGCAATGTACGGCTGCCACATTACAACAAATTTCACAACAGATGCCAGTGATGTTACACCTGATTCGGATTCTGTTGGCTTCAGTGAATAGATGCCAGTTTGATAGAACGTTTAATCTGTGTTCTGCGTAATGGGAGGAAATGCCAGGAGCGCATTCAAAGCCAGCTTAATAATTGTTCACACTGTGAATCCTGCTCTGTACTGCTGCCACAAAACAACAAATTTCACAATGTACATCAGTGACATTAAATCTGATTCTGATTCTGTTAGAATCGTTAATGGGAATGGAGATGGTATCAAGGGTTTAGTGTGGTGGCAGTTTTGTTTTGTAAAGTGATCCAACCCCACTGAATGAATTGAAGCTGATTTTCTCATTCTGGAGTCTGGGATTATTGGATTATTGAATCTGGAATTATACAGATTGGAAGCCCAAAATGTTCGTACTGACTCAGCAAGTTGCCTACCTGAGGAAATGGGAATGAAAGGGTTAACGTATGAGGAGTGTTTGATGGCTCTGGACCTGTACTCACCAGAGTTTAGAAGAATGAGGGAGCATCTAATTGAAACCTATTGAATATTGAAAGGCCTAGATAGAGAGGACTTGAAGGGGATGTTACCTACAGTGCCCATAAAAGTATTCACCCCCCTCCCTTGGAAGTTTTTGTGTTTTACTGTTTTACAACATTGAATCACAGTGGACTTAATCTGGCCTTTTTGACACTGATCAACAGAAAAAGACTCTTTCGTGTCAAAGTGAAAACAAATCTCTACAAGGTGATCTAAATGAATTACAAATATAAAACTCAAAATAATTGATTGCATAAGTATTCACCCCCTTTAATATGACACACCAAATCATCACTGGTGCAGCCAACTGGTTTTAGAAATCACATAATTAGTTAAATTAAGGTGCAGTCAAGATGTTCCAATTGATTGCAGTAAAAATACATCTGTATCCATAAGGTTCAACTGCTGATGAGGCAGTTTCCTGGCAAAAACTACACCATGAAGACAAAAGAACACTCCAAGCAACTCTATGAAAATGTTATTGAAGAGTACAAGTCAGGAGATTTTCTACAAGAAAATTTCTGTCACTGAATATCCCTTGTTGTACAGTTAAGTCAATAATCAAGAAATGGAAAGAATGTGGCACAGCTGTAAATCTGCCTAGAGCAGGCCGTCCTCAAAAGCCGAGTGACCGTGCAAGAGGGGGACTAGTGAGGGAGGCCACCAAGAGACCTATGATAACTCTGGAGGAGTTACAAGCTTCAGTGGCTGAGATGGGAGAGACTGCTCATACAACCGTTGTCCGGGTGCGTCACCAGTTGTATCATTCTGGGAGAGTGGCAAAGAGAAAGCCACTGTTGTAAAAAACTTAAATGAAATCTCAGCTGGAGTTTGCCAGCAGGCATGTGGGAGACTCTGAAGTCAGCTGGAAGAAGGTTCTATGGCCATCAGACTAAATGCTATGTTTGGTGTAAACTAAGCGCCACACATCATCAAAAACACTGCTTCACTGCAGTGGGTCCTGGAAGGCTTGTGAGGTAGAGGGTAAAATGAATGCAGCAAAATAGAGGGAAAAATTGGAGGAAAACCTGATGCAGTCTGCAAGAGAATTACGACTCGGGAGAAGATTAGTTTTCCAGCAAAACAATGACCCCAAGCATAAAGCCAAAGCTACCCAGGAATAGCTTAGAAACAACAAAATTAATGTCCTGGAATGACCAAGTCAGAGTCCAGACCTCAATCTAATTCAGAATTTGTGGTTGGACTCGAAAAGAGCTGTTCACTCACAAACCCCATTGATGCACTATCAATTACTCCAAAAGACTGGAAGTAGAGTAAATACTGAAAGGCTTTTATTAACAGAAAAACGGGTCCACGTCCATGCTGAGTATCTGTCCTGGACTGAGAGGAGGAGCAGTGACACAATCGCCTTTATTCAGGGGTCTGTGGGAGGAGCCACAGGAGCAGTCAGCAGAGGGGCGTGTCCAGACAGGTAACCCAGTAACAATCTGTATACATGGTTTACCACATTCACCTCTCCTTTTTAAAAAAGGAGAGTCCCGAGGGGTAAAGTGACTGACAATATTTACAAACAAGTATAATTACAGGTCAGGTCTATCAGGTGGTCGATTCTGTCGCTGTGATCTACGTAGCACCGGTGGTAATTGCATCGGTGATGGTGGTTGTGCTGGCTCCAGCCTGAATTGAGGTGTCAGCACGTTAGGCGTCAGTAATCCCTTGTGCGTGTGTGTCGCGCCCAGTATGGGAGTGTCATCTGGTGTCTGTGTAGGGCTTGGAGTGCGCGGTGTTTTGTGGGTATACATATCAGTAGGTACGGGGTTAATAGTCACCATGGAGTATTCAGGGTAGGGGGCTGGTGCTCCTGCGGGCGCCAGGTCGCGGATGGAGACCATGTCCTCCTGCCCATCAATAAAACCACGTAGGCATACTGGGGGTTCGCATGAAGTAAGTGAACCCTCTCGACTATTGGGGAGTATTTATTGCTCCTCGCATGTTTCCGGAGCAGCACTGGCCCCGGGGACATCAGCCAAGTTGGTAGGGTGGTCCCGGTGGTCAACTTCCTGGGAAAAGAAAAGAGTCACTCATGATGGGTGACATTGGTGGACGAGCATAACAGGGAGCGGATGGAGTGGAGTGCCTCGGGAAGGACCTCCTGCCAGCGGGAGACCAGCAGTCCCTTTGACCTGAGGGCTAAGAGTGTGACTTTCCACACCATGGCATTCTCCTTCTCTACCTGTCCATTCCCCCGGGGATTATAGCTTGTGGTCCTACTAGTTGCAATTCCCCTAGCCAGTAGGTATTGGCGCTGCTCGTCACTCATAAACGAGGACCCTCTGTCACTGTGGATATAGCATGGGTATCCGAACAGAGTGAAGAGCTTGCGCAGGGCTTTTATGACTGACGTGGTAGTGGTATCGGGGCAGGGGATGGCGAAGGGGAACCATGAATACTGGTCGATTACGTTAAGAAAGTACACATTGCGGTCGGTAGAGGGAAGGGGGCCCTTAAAGTCGACACTCAGTCACTCAAAGGGGCGGGTGGCCTTGATGAGTGGTGCCTTTTCGGGTCGGTAGAAGTGTGGTTTGCACGCTGCGCAGACTTGGCAGTCCCTGGTCATCATCCTGAACTCCTCAAGGGAGTAAGGCAGGTTCCGGGCTTTCACGAAGCCAGGTGACCCCCAGGTGGCAAAGATCCACATGTAGGGCGTATAGCCGGTCGACCTGCGCGCTGGCAGACGTTCCCCAGGATAGGGCATCAGAGGGCTCGTTGAGCTTCCCAGGCCTGTACATGATGTCATAGTTGTAGGTGGAGAGTTCGATTCTCCACCTCAGAATTTTATCATTTTTGATTTTGCCCCACTGTTGGTTATTAAACATGAATACGACTGAGCGCTGGTCAGTTAGCAGGATGAATTTTTTGCCAGTGAGATAGTGCCTCCAGTGCCTAATAGCTTCTACTATGGCCTGGGCCTCTTTCTCCACCGTGGAGTGCTGAATTTCAGGGCCTTGAAGGGTACGGGAGAAGAACACCACCGGTCTTCCCGCCTGGTTGTGGGTAGCAGCCAGCGCAAAGTCGGAGGCGTCACTCTCTACTTGGAAGGGAATGGCCTCATCCACCGCATGCATTGCTGCTTTGGCAATGTCCCCTTTTATGCAGCTGAAGGCTGCGTGGGCCTCGGCTGAGAGGGGGAATGTAGTGGGCTTGACCAGGGTGCGGGCCTTGTCTGCGTAGTTAGAGACCCATTGGGCGTAATATGAAAAGAAGCCCAGGCACATTTTGAGGGCTCTGAGGGTATTGGGAAGAAGGAGTTCCAACAGGGAGCGCATACGGTCGGGGTCAGGGCCAATGACTCTGTTCTCCACGACACACGACAGCAAGTTGGGTGGTTCTGAACACACACTTGTCCTTGTTATAGGTGAGATTGAAAGCTTTGGCCGCTTGGAGAAATTTTTGGAGGTTGTTGTCGTGATCCTGCCGGTCGTGACCGCAGATGGTGATGTTATCCAGATATGGGAACGCGGCCTTCAGTTGGCACTGGTCCACCATCCGGTCCATTGCCCTCTGGAAGACAGATACACCATTCATGACACCAAAGGGGACGCGCAGGAATTGATAAAGCCTGCCGTCCGCCTCGAAGGCAGTGTAAGGGCGGTCGCCCGGCGGATGGGGAGCTGATGGTAAGCGGATTTTAGGTCTATGGTCGAGTACACCTTGTACTGTGCTATCTGATTGACCATATCCGCGATGCGGGGTAGAGGGTACGCGTCGAGCTGCATGAACCTATTGATGGTCTGGCTATAGTCCACGACCATCCTATTCTTCTCCCCGTTCCGAACAACCACCACTTGCGCCCTCCAAGGACTTGTGCTTGCCTCAGTGACCCCCTCCCTGAGCAGCAGCTGCACCTCCGACTTAATGAAAGCTCTGTCCCCCGCGCTGTACCTTCTGCTTTTAGCTGCCACAGGTTTACAGACGGGGGTCAGGTTGGCGAACAGCGGTGGGGGAGGGATCTTGAGGGTGGAGAGGCCGCAAGTGGTGTCCGTAGTGCAGCTGTTGGCATGGTGTTGGGTGGGATGTGCGGGTTGGTGTGTGGGGGTAGTCAGTAGCGGGGTGTGTGACGTATTCCTACAAAACTGAGGATTTCCGACAGTGATTGATGGGAGGGGCCCATCATACTCCATTGTCACACTTTTCAGGTGGCTCTGGAAGTCGAGCCCCAATAGCACAGGGGCACACAGTTGAGGCATGACCAGTAATGTAAAGTCTGGATATTCTGTGCCCTGCACCACTTGTGTCGCTACACAACCCCCCCGGATGTCTGTTGTATGCGACCCAGAAGCCATGGCGACCGTCTGGCTTACCGGCCGTATCGCGAGTCTGCAATGCTGCACTGTGTCCGGGTGGATAAAACTCTCCGTGCTGCCTGTGTCAAACAGGCAGATAGTCCTGCGCCTCTCCACCAGGATGTCCATCATTGATCTTGCAAGCTGGTGGGGAGTGCTTTGATTGAGGGTGACGGAGGCCAGAGTTGAGTCGCTGTCTTGGTCTGGCATGGTGGGGTGCCTGGTGAGCACCCGTAGGTGGTAGGTGGCGTGAAGTGGCGCCGACCAAGATGGCCGCCCCCATATCTCGCACATGGTGGCAGCGTGCAGGCAAGATGGCGACCCCCATGCCTCGCACACGGCGCTGCTCGATCCTGCTCACGGTTTGGACTTACAGCTCTTGGCGAAGTGGCCCTTCTCTCCACAGCTGGAGCAGGTAGCTTCTCGGGCCGGGCAGCATTTCTGAGGGTGCTTCTTGAGTCCACAGAAGTAGCACTTCGCGAACTCGCGACTGGCAGCAGCTGTGGTCGATTTGCCAGCGGGTTGCAGGGTCTGCGGCGTCCACGAGGCCATAGGGAGATCGCGTGCCTGGAGAGCGTAAGAGTTGTTCAGAGCGGCCTCCAGCGTGTCGGCCAGCTCAGTCGCTGAACGTAAGTTAAGATCAGCGTGTTCCAGCAGCCGCTGGCGTACATACAGTGACCTGGTCCCTGTGACGAAGGCGTCTCTTACTAGGAGCTCCGCATGCTGTTCAGCCGTCAGCCCCTGGCAATCGCAGGCCTGCACGAGTGCCTGTAGGGCCCGGGTGAACTCAGCGCTCGACTCTTCGGGCCGCTGCTGCCGTGTCGCTAAGCGATGTCGCGCATAGATGGTGTTTACCAGCAGCATGCATTGTCTACTGAGGGCGCTCATCGCGCCGTCGTAGCTCGGCAGGTCTCTAATCATTGAGCAGACCCGTGGACTGACCTTGGAGAGGAGAACTCTGCACTTCGCGGCGGACTTGGTCACTTCAATCTCCTCTAGGTATGATTCAAAGCAGGCCAGCCAGAGTTCGAAAGTGTTTCCGGCTTCAGGTGTTTGTGGTCTAACTTGTTGGGTCTCAGGACATGTCCCATGCTTTAAAATTACTGTTAATAACATTGATGCACTATCAATTACTCCAAAAGACTGGAAGTAGAGTAAATACTGAAAGGCTTTTATTAACAGAAAAACAGGTCCACGTCCATGCTAAGTATCTGTCCTGGACTGAGAGGAGGAGCAGTGACACAATCGCCTTTATTCTGGGGTCTGTGGGAGGAGCCACAGGAGCAGTCAGCAGAGGGGCGTGTCCAGACAGGTAACCCAGTTACAATCTGTATACATGGTTTACCACACCCATGCAATCTGACAGAGCTTGAGCAATTTTCTAAAGAAGAATGGGGAAAAATTGCAGCGTCCAAATGTGCAAAGCTGTTAGAGACTTATCCACACAGACTGAAGCTGTAATTGCTGCCAGAGGTGTATCTGCTAAACACGGACTTAAAGGGGTTGGATACTTATGCAATCAATTATTTTGTATTTTATATTTGTAATTAATTTAGATCTCTTTTTAGAGATCTGTGTTCACTTTGACACGAAAGAGTCTTTTTCTGTTGATCAGTGTCAAAAAAGCCAAATTAAATCCACTGTGTTATAAACCAATAAAATGTGAAAACTTCCAAAGGATAGGAAAGAATATTTTTTATAGGAACTGTATAGTCTAGGACCAAAGAGCACAGAATACAAGGATGTCCCTTTAGAAGAGAGATGAGGAGGAATTTCTTTAGCCTGTGGGTGGTGAATCTGTGGAATTTGTTGCCACAGTCAGCTGTGGAGGCCAAGTCACTGGGTATATTTAAAACAGAGGTTGATAGGTTGTTCATTAGTAAGGGTGGCAAAGCTTATGGCGGGAAGGCAAGAGAATGGAATTGAGAGGGATAATAAATCAGCCATGATGGAACGGCAGAGCAGACTCGATGGCTGAATGGTCTGATTCTGTTCCTGTGTCTTATATCATTGAAAGGCCTAGATAGAGTAGACGTGGAGAAGATATTACCCATTGTGGGAGAGTTTCTGATTCGATAACATTACCTTATTGAGCAGATGCCAGTTTGATAGAATGTTTAATCTGTCTTCTGGGTAACTGCAGGAATTGTCAACATATTCAAGGTCAGTTTAATAATTATCCACACTGTGACTCCTGCTCTGTACTGTTGCCAGAAATCAACAAATTTCACAACATACGTCAGTGACATTAAACCCAATTCTGATCCTGTTAAAGTCGTTAATGGGAATGGAGATTGTATCAGGGGTTTAGTGCAGTGACAGTTTGGTTTGTAAAGTGATCCAACTCCACTGAATGAATTGGAGCTGATTTCCTCATCCTCGATACTGAGATTATTGTATTATCCATTGCAACCTAGAATTATACAGATTGGAAATCCAACTTGTTCATTCTGACTCAGCAAGTTGCCTATCCAAGGAACTGGAAATGAAAGGGTTTACCTATGAGGAGTGTTTGATGGCTGAGGGTCTGAACTTACTGTAACCTAGAAGAACGGAGTGGGGGGGGGGTGGAATCTCATTGAAACCTCCCCAACATTGAGCACATCTCAAATAGGTGATGTCTCAAGAAGGTGCCATCATTCAACATCACCATCACCATCCAAGATTTGCTTTGTTCTCATTACTACCATCAGGGAGGAAGTACAGGGCCCTGAAGACACACACTCACTGCTTGAGGAACAGCTTCATCCCTCTGCCATCAGATCTCTGAACAGACAATGAAACATAGAAACATAGAAAACCTACAGCCCAATACAGGCCCTTCGGCCCACAAAGTTGTGCCGAACATGTCCCTACCTGAGAAATTACTAGGCTTACCTATAGCCCTCTATTTCTCTAAGCTTCATGTACTTATCCAAAAGTCTCTTAAAAGACCCTATCGTATCCGCCTCCACCACCGTTGCCGGTAGCCCATTCCACGCACTCACCACTCTCTGAGTAAAAAACTTACCCCTGACATCTCCTCTGTACCTACTCCCCAACACCTTAAACCTGTGTCCTCTTGTGGCAACAATTTCAGCCCTGAGAAAAAGCCTCTGACTATCCACACGACCAATGCCTCTCATCATCTTATACACCTGTATCAGGTCACCTTTCATCCTCCGTCACTCCAAAGAGAAAAGGCCGAGTTCACTCAACCTATTCTCATAAGGCATGCTCCCCAATCCAGGCAACATCCTTGTAAATCTCCTCTCCACCCTTTCTATGGCTTCCACATCCTTCCTGTAGTGAGGCGACCAGAATTGAGCACTGTACTCTAAGTGGGGTCTGACCAGGATCCTATATAGCTGCAACATCACTTCTTGGCTCTTAAATTCAGTTCCACGATTGATGAAGGCCAATACACCATACACCTTCTTAACCACAGAGTCAACCTGCGCAGCTGCTTTTGAGCATCCTGTGGACTCGGACCCCAAGATCCCACTGATCCTCCACACTGCTAAGAGTCTTACCATTAATACTATATTTTGCCATCATATTTGACCGACCAAAATGAACCACTTCACACTTATAAAATGAACCCATGAACACCACTTCATTACTTTTTTTTGCTTTCTTTTTGGACTACTTGTCTGAGATACCTCCTCCATAGGAAACATCTTCTCCACATCCACTCTGTTGAATTCTTTTGACATTCCATCGACCAGCCTCAGAATCAAAGGACATGCATTTATAACGGAGATGAGGAAGAATATCTTTAGCCGGAGGGTGGTGAATCTGTGGAATTCATTACCACAGATGGCTGTGGAGGTCAAATCATTGGGTATATTTATAGTGGCATCAAGGGTTACAAGGTGAAGGTAGGAGGACGGGGTTGCAAGGAGAAAATAAATCAGCTATGATGGAATGGCAGAGCAGATGAGATGAATGGTCTAATTCTGCAGTATGCCTTATGGTGTTATGGTCTAACTCTGGGTGCTTTCCCGTACACCAGGATAGTAAACAAGATGACAGTGGTTATCTGAGAGCTTACCAGCACACATAAAGTGGTGGAGGAACTCAGCAGGTCTGCCAGCATCTCTGGAAATGAGTAGAGTCGATGTTTCGGGCCGAGGCCCTTCATCAGGATGGAGAGGAAGGGCAGAAGTCAGAATTATAAGGTGGATGGCAGGGTAGGAAGTACAAGGAGGCAGGTGATAGGTGAAACTGGGGGAGGGGAAGTTGATGATGAATGCTGCTCTCCTACAACATCGTTTCATATAAGTGTACTCAATAGTTGAGGGGGCTTTACCCGTGATGGACTGGGCCAAATCCTCTACCTTTTCCGTTCAAAGGCATTGAATGGTGTGAAGAACAAAAAAAATCCAGTGAGTGACAGTTCTGTGAGCAAAATCGCCTTGTCAATGAGGGAGGTCAGAGGAGAATGGCCAGACTGGTTCAAGTTGACAGGAAGGCGACAGTAACTCAAAAAACAAAGTGCTACAACAGTGGTTTGCAGAGGATCATCTCTGAACACACAACACGTCGTACCTTGAAGTGGATAGGCTATGGAGGCAAAAGACCACAAACATCAAACTCAGTGGCCACTTTATTTATTTATTTATTGAGATACAGCACAGAACAGGCCCTTCTGGCCTTTTGAGACACGCTGCCCAGAAATCCCCCGATTTAATCCTAGCCTAATCACGGGGCATTTTACAATGGCCAGTTAATCTACCAACCAGTAAGTCTTTGAACTATGGGATGGAAGCCAGAACACCCAGAGGGAACCCCCCACCCCCCGACATTCACGGGGAGAACATACAAACTCCTTACAGGCAGCGACAGGAATTGAACTGTACTGTAAGGTGTTATGCTAACCACTACACTAATGTGCCGCCCTGAGGTACCTAATAAAGTGGCCACTGAGTGTATCCTTTTTAGCCTCTTACCCTTAAATTCCTGTCCAGTACAATTGGGTTAGTTGGATTTTATATTCCTGAAACTTCTTGCCACAGGGCATTGAAAACATGAAGATAAAGATTAGATATTTGGATTAATGAGTCAGTGTACAGGTAAAGTGACCACTGGGAATACGTTAAAGAGACCAAAATCTACATACAGATTTCAAGTTCATGGTTCAATAACCAGATGGTGGGGTGGGTAGAGGGAGTGAGGGGAGGTGGGGGAGAGACTGGCTGAGATACTGAAGTGTGGGTTTGTGAACTGTGGTTTGATGGATCTTGGATCTATGGATACTTTGCTGCTCGCATGGTGGGGGGGGGGTCGATGCTTCTGGTGGTGTGAGTTGGGGGGAGGAGGAGGGCCGATGCTTTTGCGAAAGGAGTTTGCGGGGTTTTGGGGCTTCGATGTTTCTATCATTCTATGGGGTTTCCCTGTTTCACGGATGTCTGTGAAGAGTAAGAATTTCACGTTGTATAGTGTATACGTTTTCTGATAATAAATAAACCTTTGAACAGTTGAGATGGTGGACCATAGATGTGATTTGATTACTTGTCTGTGATGTCTAAGTCCATCATTAAAATGACAAAATCCATGTATGCCAGCACAAGTGGTGCATGTGACCTCGATTTCAACGTTTAAGATGAACATGGATGGCAGGGGTATGGAGGTCTATGTGCCCAGTGCAGGTCGACAGCAGTACACAGTTTAAATGGTTTTGCATGGACTAGATGGGCCGAAGGGCCTGTTTTTATACTGTACTTTTCTATGACTCTATCTAAAAAGAAAACACACCATCTGAGAATATCATTTATAAGTGGCCTATTAATAAATAAATTACATCTTCCATCTGCAGGGCTGAGTTGATTATTATTTCATCAGATTGTCCTTCAGTTTTCTGTTTGTTTACACTTTTTGCTCCCATACCAGGGCGTCACGATAGTGTAGCAGTTATAGCAATGCTATTACAGCTCGAGGTGATGGTGTTCAGAGGTAAATCCTCTGCAAGGAGTTTGTGAATCCTCCCTATGGAAAGCGTGGTTTTCATCTGGATGTACATGTTTTTAAAATTTATTTATTGAGATAAAGCATGGAATAGGCCCTTCAGACCCTTTGAACCACGCCGCAGAGCAATCCCCAGATTTTATCCTAGCCGAATCATGGGACAATTCACAATGACCAATTAACCTACTAAATGGTACATCTTTGGACTGTGGGAGGAAACTGGAGCACCCGGAGGAAACCCACGCGGTCACAGGGAGAACGTACAAACTCCTTACAGGCAGTGGTGCGAATTGAACCTGGGTGACCTGTACTGTAAAACGTTGTGCTAACCACTATGCTACCGCGACACCCAGTTTCTTCCCACCATCCAAAGACATACCATTTAGTAGGTTAATTGGTCATTGTAAATTGTCCCATGATTAGGCTAGGGTTAACATAGAAACATAGAAAACCTCCAGCACAATACAGGCCATTCAGCCCACAAAGCTGTGCCGATCATGTCCTTACCTTAGAAATTACCTAGGGTTATCCATAGCCCTCTTATTTTTCTGAGCTCCATGTACCTGACCAGGAGTCTCTTAAAAGACCCTATCGTATGCGCCTCAACCACCATCGTCGGCAGCCCATTCCACGCACTCACCACTCTCTGTCTAAAAAAACTTACCCCTGACATCTCCTCTGTACCTACTTCCAAGCACCTTAAAACTGTGTCCTCTCAGCCCTGGTAAAAAACCTCTGACTCTCCACATGATCAATGCCTCTCATCATCTTATACTCCTGTATCAGGTCACCTCTCATCCTCTGCCGCTCCAAGGAAAAAAGGCCAAGTTCACTTAACCTATTCTCATAAGGCATGCTCCCCAATCCAGGCAACATCCTTATAAATCTCCTCTGCACCCTTTCTATGGTTTCCACATCCTTCTTGTAGTGAGGCAACCAGAACTGAGCATGGTACTCCAAGTGGGGTCTAACCAGGGTCCTATATAGCTGCAACATTACCTCTCAGCTCCTAAACTCAATCCCATGATTGATGAAGGCCCAATGCACTGTATGCCTTTTTAACCACAGAGTCAACCTGCGTAGCAGCTTTGAGTGTCCTATGGACTCGGACCCGAAGATCCCTCTGATCCTCCACACTGCCAAGAGTATTGCCATTAATGCTATATTCTGCCATCATATTTGACCTACCAAAATTAACCACCTCACACTTACCTGGGTTGAACTCCATCTGCCACTTCTCAGCCCAATTATGCTTCCTATCAATGTCCTGCTGTAACCTCTGACAGCCCTCCACACTATCCACAACACCTCCAACCTTTGTGTCATCAGCAAATTTATTAACCCATCCCTCCACTTCCTCATCCGGGTCATTTATAAAAATTATGAAGAGTAAGGATCACAGAACAGACCCCTGAGGCACACCACTGGTGACCGACCTCCATGCAGAACATGACCCATCTACAACCACTCTTTGCCTTCTGTGGGCAAGCCAGTTCTGGATCCACAAAGCAATGTCCCCTTGGATCCCATTCCTCCTTTCTTTCTCAATAAGCCTTGAATGGGGTACCTTGTCAAATGCCTTGCTAAAATCCATATACACTACATCTATGGCTCTACCTTCATCAATGTGTTTAGTCACATCCTCAAAAAATTCAATCAAGCTTGTAAGGCACGACCTGCCTTTGACAAAGCCATGCTGACTATTCCTAATCATATTATGCCTCTCCAAATGTTCATAAATCCTGCCTTTCAGGATCTTCTCTCAATTTACCAAACACTAAAGTAAGACTCACTGGTCTATAATTTCCTGGACTGTCTCTACTCCCTTTCTTGAACAATGGAACAACATCTGCAACCCTCCAATTCTACGGAACCTCTCCCGTCCCTATTGATGATGCAGAGGTCATTGCCAGAGGCTCAGCAATCTCCTCCCTCACCTCCCACAGTAGCCTGGGGTACATCTTGTCCGGTCCTGGAGACTTATCCAACTTGATGCTTTCCAAAAGCTCCAGCACATCCTCATTCTTAATATCTACATGCTCAAGCTTTTCAGTCCGCTTTAAGTCATCCCTAGATTGCCAAGATCCTTTTCCGTATGAATACTGAAGCAAAGTACTCATTAAGTACCTCTGCTATCTCTTCCGATTCCATACACACTTTTCCACTGTCACACTTGATTGGTCCTATTCTCTCACGTCTTATCCTCTTGCTCTTCACATACTCGTAGAATACCTCAGGGTTTTCCTTAGTCCTGTCCACCAAGGCCTTCTCATGGCCTCTTCTGGCTCTCCTAATTTCTTTCTTAAACTCCTTCTTGCTAGCCTTATAATAATCTAGATCTCTATCATTAGTCGGTTTTTTGAACCTTTCATAAGCTCTTCTTTTCTTCTTGGCTAGATTTACAACAGCCTTTGTACACCACAGTTCCTGTACCCTACCATATTTTCCCTGTCTCATTGGAATGTACCTATGCAGAACTCCACACAAATATCGCCTAAACATTTGCCACATTTCTTCCATACATTTCTCTGAGAACATCTGTTCCCAATTTATGCTTCCAACTTCTTGCCTGACAGCCTCACATTTCCCCTTACTTTAATCAAACGCTTTCCTAACTTGTCTGTTCCTATCCCTCTCCAGTGCTATAGTAAAAGAGATAAAATTGTGATGACTATCTCCAAAATGCTCTCCCACTGAGAGACCTGACACCTGACCAGGTTCATTTCCCAATACCAGATCAAGTACAGCCTCTCCTCCTGTAGGCTTATCTACATATTGTGTCAAGAAACCTTCTTGAACACACCTAACAAACTCCACCCCATCTAAACCCCTTGCTCTTGGGACATGCCAATCGATATTTGGGAAATTAAAATCTGCCACCACAACAACTCTGTTATTATTACACCTTTCCAGAATCTGTCTCCCTATCTGCTCCTCAATGACCCTGTTACTATTGGGTGGTCTATAAAAAACACCCAGAAGAGTTATTGACCCTTTCCTGTTCCTAACTTCCACCCACAGAGACTCTGTAGACAATCCCTCCATGTCTTCCTCCTTTTCTGCAGCCGTGACACTATCTGATCAACAGTCCCACGCCCCCACCTCTTTTGCCTCTCTCTCTATCCTTTCTGAAACATCTAATGCCTGGCACTTGAAGTAACCATTCCTGCCCCTGAGCCATCCAAGTCTCTGTAATGGCCACAACATCATAGTTAAGTTGGGCATCGCCGAGCTCTGCGGCTCAAAGGGCCGGAAGGGCCTATTCCGCACTGTATTTCAAGAAGTAAAGTGTATCAAAACGGCAGGGCCCAGCTCTGAGAGTGACGAACGACCTGAGGTTTGGATGCTGTCGGGACTGGGCCAGGTTGAAAAGGTCAGGGTGTTGGGGCTGGAGATTGAAAAGGTCAGGGTGTGGGGGCTGGAGACAAGGGACAGCCTGGTTCAGTTAGCTGTTCTGCGAGGTTTACCCATCTCTGCACTGAACTGAGGCTGAAACGGGCTCCTATATCGGCTGCAGTGACGGCTGGCTTTGTGGCTGTGGACTCACTTACACAAACTTCAGTTCTGAATTTTACTGGCTTACTTTTATTGTTTGCACCATTTGTTATCTCTGCACATTGGGTGTTTGACAGCATTTTTGAAATGGGTTCTTTCAGGTTCAGTTGTTTCGTGGCTGCCTGTAAGGAGACGAATCTCAAGGTTGTATATAATATACATACTTCGATAATAAATGTACTGTGAACTATCCAAAACTCCACCAGCTTTCTCACACTCATAATTTGAGGTTACTCCCCATAGTGTGTCACCATACACAACGCTAAGATTCATTTTCTTGCAGGCATACTCAATAAATCCATAATGAAAACAATAATAACCATAACAGAATCACATCAAATTGGGCATTCGACCAGAGTACAGAAGACAACAAGCTGTTCAAATACAAACAGAAAGAAATGATCATGATAAATAAATAAACAATAAATATCAAGAACATGAGATGGAGAGTCCTTGAAAATGAGTCCATAGGTCATGGGTACATTTTGATATGGGGCAAGTTGAGTGACCCACAACCACAGCCACGTGTCCTTCTTGGGACCTATCACCTCCCTCTGGTGTTCTTCCTCCTTCCCTTTCTTGCATGGCCTTCTATCAGATTCCCCCCTTCTCCAGCCCTTTATCTCTTTCACCAATCAACTTCCCAGCTCTTTACTTCACCCTTCCCCCTCTCCCAGTCCCACCACTTTGAACTTCTTCCTCCCCACCCCCCACCTCCATACTCTGATTTATCATTTTTCTTTCCAGTCCTGATGAAAGGTCTTGGCCTGAAACGTCAACTGTTTATACACACACGCTGCCTGGCCTGCTGAGTTCCTCCAGCATTTTGTGTGTTGCTTTGAGTGAAGTTATCTCCTTTGGTTCAAGAGCCTGATGCTTGAGGGGTAGTAACTGTTCCTGAACCTGGAGGTGCGAGTCCTGAGGCTCCAGTACTTTCTTCCTGATGGCAGCAGTGAGAGGAGAGCATGTCCTGGGGAGGGTGGTGTTGTCCCTGATGATGGATGCTGCTTGCCTGCAGCAATGTTTCATGTAGATGTGTTCAATGGTGGGGAGGGCTTTACCTGTGATGGACTGGGCTGTTCTCGATCTTATTGTGGTTTTTGTTGTTGTGCAGCAGAGCCGAAGTAACGAACATTTCGTTTGCCTTTACACATGTTCTGGAAATGACATTAAACAATCTTGACGGCAATCAGAGGGTGGAGGGACCCAGGAGAAGCCTGCCAAGCCTGCCTCTCCGCTGCTGCAAAACATGCCTCATACCCTGGTATGCGACACCAATGCCTTTGAACGGAAATGTCATGCAAAAGGTAGTGGATTTGGCTCAGTCCATCACGGGTAAAGCCTCCCCCCCCCCCAACTATTGAACACATCTACCTGAGACGCTGTCGTAGGAAAGCAGCATCCATCATCAGAGATCCCCACCACCCTGGACATGATCTCTTCTCACTGATGCCATCAAGTAGAAGGTACAAAAGTCACAGGACTTGCACCACCGGGTTCAAAAACAGTTACTGTCCCTCAATCTCAGACTCTTGAATAAAAGGGGTTAATTACACCCGCTTTCCTCATCATTGAGATGTTCCCACAACCAATGATCTCACTTTAAAGACTTTTTATCTCATGTTCTCATTATTTATTGCTATTTTTTTTATTTGCATTTGCACAGTTGTCTTCTGCACTCTGGTTGATCTTTCATTGATCCTGTTAGAGTTACTATTCTGTAGATTTGCCGAGTCGTCGTCGTGGCTATTCCTCGAGGTCGAGGATGCTGGCCTTTGGTCTGTTGATCTACTTATGGGCTCCACGAGTCCAGGCCGAGAGTGCCCACAGGAAAACGAATCTCAGGGCTGTATATGGTGACATGTATGAGCTTTGATAATAAAATTTACTTTGAACTTTCAACTGAAAAAAGGAGCTTAAATCAGACGTAATGCACAGAATCAATATATTCCAACGATGGCCGGAGGAATTCTCAGCAGCTTGTGGTCCGGTTTACCGAGCTTTTACCTGACAAAGAAGGTGATTCGGAATTGTCAGCCTTTTGAACGCCATTTCAATTCTCGATAGTTTTATTTGTTGAGAACATAACTCACGCCCACTGACATGAAGCCGCGTCAGAACTCCGAAGGGCGGTCCATAATGAGACTTACCCAAATGTATAAAAGTTGTCAGTGCGGACGGCAGTGTGAACTTCAATCGGGACTTTAATTGCCCTTAATTTAAGGGTAGTTTACTGTTTGAATCTGGTGAAAGTGGTACAACTGTGAATTTTGAGATACAGCCTCTCTTGCTTTTTTTTCCAGAATCTGCGTACTCTGTCATCATGAGTTTTGATGAACCGTTGACAACTTTGTTGGTTGTTTTACTGAGCGTCCTGCTTCTGGCGAGATTCTTTCAGAACAACCAGCGGCAGAAAGGCAGGCTTCCCCCGGGTCCCCCTGCCCTCCCGATCATCGGCAACCTATTCCAACTGGATTTGAAAGCACCCCACAAATCCCTCATCAAGGTAGGGACAATGTCTGTATATTTAAATTACACACAGATAAAAATTTTCCCCCACTTGAGGCCGCTTTCTTTGACGAAATCGCGGAAGCAGTCATACTAAAGTTGCGTAAGGGCTGGTGTTGAAATTTCTTTAAATCACGGTCGGTATCAAATGATCAGAACCTCACTATTATCCCTCTTTTGACACCATTTATTAGTATTTTGTAACAGTAATTTTGCACTGCACTGCTTCCGCAAACCAACAAATTTCACGGCATTAATTTTTCACGATGATACACCTGATTCTGATTCTGAAATCACCACGTTCAAAACTACTACGAGTATTTTCGAAAAGACACCCGAAACGTGTTCGGAATTTTCTTCCCCTTCCGCCATCAGATTTCCGAACAGTTCCTCATTATTAGCTGTCTTTCTGCACTATTGATTTATTTATTTAGATATTTTAGTGTAATATTGTGGCGAGCATTCGTTCTATGATGACAGACGAGAAAAGCTCCTTTAACTCAACAGCCGTTTTTATTGCGACAAGCACAAAAAAACACCTACCGGGCGCTGTGACCCCCCTCAGTCATATACAGACGGGGGAGGTCATTATTTCACACCCCGGTTAGAGTCAGTGCGACCCCCTACCGTAATGCCACGAAAGCATTTTGAAACAAGAACAGTAAATAGTGCTGGCCATTAGGAAAACCTGGGCAGGCTGTCGACCAAGCCCACCCACCCCACGCTACCATATATGTATAATATATATCTAATATTATATATATTATTTATTGATTGATTAAAATGAAGTGTGGAATAGGCCACTGCGGCCCTTTGAGCCATGCCACCCAGCAATCCCCCAACTGAACGCTAGCCTAATCCTGGGACAATTAGCCTACCAACTGGTACGTCTTTGGACTGTGGGAGGAAATCGGAGCACCCGGAGGAAGCCCACATGGTCACTGGGAGAAAGAAACTCCTTACAGGCAGCAGTGGGAATTGAACACAGGTCACCTGTACTGTAGATCATTGCTCTGACCACTATGCTACCCTATAGATTCAACATTACATATAACATTTATATATAATCTATATTATTATAATATATCATTTATATCTTTCTGTAACTTATAGTAATTTTAATGTACTAGATTACAACCATCAAACAACACATTTCACGACATGTCAGTGGTAATAAATCTGTCTTTGAGGTGCAGAAGACTTCAAAGTTCAAAGTCCAGGCTTCGTGTCTATGGACTTACTTTAGTTCTGAGTGCTGTTTGCTTGCTTTTGTTGTTTGCACAATTTGATTTTCTTTTCCCCTCTCTGCATGTGTGTGTTGGATTTTTTAGAAGTGGGTTCTTTGGGGTTTCTTGTTTTGTGGCTGCCTGTAAGGAGACAAATCTCAAAGTTGTGTAATATCTACGTACTTTGATAAATGTACTTTGAACTTTGGAAACCCCAATGAATTTCTAGCCCATTGCTTTAACCATTCAATTGAAGGAGCAGAGGGTGATGAGTGAAGGGAATAAGCTGCCGGAGTAAGTGGTTGAAACAGGTACAATTTGAGAAGCAGTTGGGTATATACATGGAGGAGTGGGACTTGTGCCAAATGCAGGAAATTGAGGTCATCAGAGTGGGCACCATGGATGGACGTCCACAAAATGGGCTGAAAGGCTTGTATCTGCACTATGTTGCTCTATGATTTTTACACTTATTGTTAGCCTGTGCCTATCAGGAAGTAATCAAGACTTGTTTTCAGATGTTCAGGCTATAAATTCTGGAACTGACCATCAGTACCAGGTTTTATTATCACTGACATATGCTGTGAAATTTGTTGTGGCAGCAGTACAGTGCAAGAAATAAAAATCACTCACTCATTCGTTATGTGCCAGTTCTTCTCCATGGCCATGATTGTTGTTGGCAAATTTTTCTGCAGAAGTTGTTTGCCATTGCTTCTTCTGGGCAGTCCCTTTACAAGACTGTGATTACCCCAGCCATTATTAATACTCTTCAGAGTTTGTCTGCCTGGTGTCAGTGGTCACATAACCGGGACTTGTGATATGCACCAGCTGCTCATAAGACCATCTACCACTTGCTCACATGGCTTCATTTGACCCTGATCTGGAGGGATGGGGGCTAAGCAGGTGCTACACCTTGCCCAAGGGTGACCTGCAGGCTAGCGGAAGGAAGGAGTGCCTTACACCTCTTTTGGTAGAGACACATCTGCACACCGCCACCCAAAAATTACTATAGGTTACAAAGAAGGAAATAGTGGCAAAGAGGAATAGTGGGCTGGTGTTCTTGGACAGTACAGAAATCTGATGGATGCCTGAATCATTGAGGGTGGAACCTCAGGCTCTTATACCTCATCCCTGATGGTAGTAATGAGAAGGGGGCATGTCCCAGATGGTGAGGGTCCTTAATGATAGACACCGCCTTCTTGAGGTATTAATTTTTGAAGATGTCCTCCAAGGTGGGAAGGTTAGCGCCCATGATGATAGTTATGAGAAGAGGGTATGTGTAGTATTGTGAGGGTCCTTAATGACGGATGCTGCCTTCTTGAGATATCAATTTTTGAGGATGTTAATGTTTCCTCTGAGAGACACAGAACTTTGGTCATCAGTTCTGATAGTTCCAGTAGTTCATTGGGTAGCTCTGCATCACATTGAGATACAAGAGCTTGCAGATGCTTGTATCTAGAGGATCTCAGTGGGTCACGGAGTGTCTGCGGAGGGAACTGGACAGTGAATGTTTCAAATCAAGAACCTTCATGTGGACTATCCACTTCCTTCACAGATACTACCTGACCTACTGATTTCCTCCAGCCATTTGTTCATTCTCTTCGAGACCGTGTGAGTTTCCTCCGGGTGTTCCATTTCCCTCCCACACATTCCAAAGGCGTACGGGTTAGTAAGTTGTGGGCGTGCTATGTTGGCGCCAGAAGCATGGTGACAGTTGCGATCGGCCCCCAGCACATCCTTGTACTGCGTTGGTCCGATTTCATATGAACTTATTCAACACATGTACATCGAAACATTAAGTGAAATGCATCGTTTACGTCAACAACCGTCACAGTCTGTGGATTTGTTGGAGAAATCCCACGAGTGTCACCACACATTCACACACCAATGAGGGTTGGACGTTGACACAAGCAACACATTTTGCTGTTTTGATGTTTCAATGTACAATACAGTGTAAAAGTTTCAGACACATATGTATGGCTAGGGTCTCTAAGACTTTTGCACAGTGTTGTAGTGATTTTATGTATTGCACTGTACTGCTGCTGCAAAAAGAGAAGACATTTCATGACATATGTGAGTGATGATAGCCTGGTTCTGTTACGGATCTCAGTTCTGGACTGAGAGTGGGAAAGGGGGCAGGGAGAGGGGAGTCATGGTTGGGAAAAGGGGAAGGAAGAGGGGATGGAGTGGGAAGCACCAGAGAAACATTCTATAATTATCAATAAACCAATTGTTTGGAATCACATTACCTTGCCTGGGGTCTCAAGGCTGGATGCATCTGCACCCCATACCACCCTTCGCCCCTGGCACTCCTCTGCCACCCATCCCAGGGCACTCTGCCCTCGCCATTCCCTACATCATTTGCTCCTGCCAGAATTACAAACTCTCTCTCCACTCCACGTTGACAGATACAGTACTGTGCCTAGGCCACTTGTTCCCCTAAAGGAATATAGTATGGGTCTTATCTCCTCTCTAGCTAAATTGATTGACGAACATCATATGGAGTATTACATGTTAAAAAACAATATACATTCATTGTATCACCACAGCTGAGTGAACAGTATGGCCCTGTGTTCACCTTCTGGTTCAGCAGCTTCCCTGCGGTGGTGGTGTGTGGTACCGAGGCTATAAGAGAGGCCCTTATTGGCCATGGGCATGACTTCAGCGGCCGATATCTCTTGCCCTTCTTCGAAAAAATCTCTGACGGCTATGGTAAGAGAATTTTTAATTTAACTCAAGTTATTTTGTTGCTGCTTCCGTTCTCTTGAAATCTGAATATTTTTTGTTATTTATACACTTAGGGTATTAATGCTGCTGAAAGAGATGTCACTTGTTGGTTGTTCTTGTTATAATTTTAATTTATTATTTAGAAATAACAGTGCGGAACAGGGACTTCAGGCTCAAGGAGCCGCACAGCCCCGATACTGGGCTAATCACGGGACAATTTACAATGTCCAATTAATAGGGTCGTAGAAATGTACAGCACAAAACAGGCCCTTCGGCCCTTCGACCCTTCTTGTCTATACCGGCACATTTAAGCTAGTCACACGGACTTGCACCCAGACCATAGCCCTCAGTAACTCTACCACACATGTACCCATCCAAAGTTCTCTTAAATGTTGAAATTGAACTCGCAAGCACCACTTGCACTGACAGCTCATTCCACGCTTTTCTCCTCTGAATAAAGAAGTTTCCTCTCGTGTTTTCTTAAAACTTTTCACCTTTCACCCTTAACCAATGACATGTAATTGTAGTCCCACCCAATCTCAGGGGAAAAGCCCACTTGCATTTTTTTTCTATCTATATCCTTCATAATCTTATATATCTCTATTAAATCTCCTCTCAATCTTCTGCATTTCAAAGAATAATTCCCAACCTGTTGAATCTTTCTATATAACTCAGGTCCTCCAATTCTGGCAACATCCTTGTAAATTTTCTCTAGACTTGTTCAATCATATTTATATCTTTACTGTAGGTAGGTAACCAAAACTGTACACAGTACTCCAAATTAGGCCTCAACAACATCTTATTCAACTTCAACACGACATCCCATCTCCTGCACTCAGTACTTTGATTTATGAGGGCTAATATGCCAAAAACTTTCTTTACAACCCTCTCTACATTTGCCACCATTTTAGATGAATTCTCAGCTCCCTCTGTTCTGCTAACCTCCTACCCCATATGTCTTCAGACTGTGGGAGAAAACCAGAGCACCTGATGGAAACCCAAGCCATTGAGAAGATAGCGCTGAGTATCCTGTACGCTGATGTTACTTCCACGATGCTGCCTGAGAAGAGTGTTCCAGGATTTAGAACGTGACAATGAACATGGGTATCGCGATTGAGATACCTCTCTACCAAAGGAGGTGTAAGGGATGGAAGCCATGGGAGCAGGTGGTGGATGGTTGTATGAGCAGCTGGTGCATATCACAAGTCCTGGTTATGCAATCACTGACACCAGGCAGACAATCTCCAAAGAATATTGATCATGGTTGGGGTCACCCATCTTGTAAAGACATTGCCCAGAGAAGGCAATGGAAACCAGTTCTGCAGAAAAATTGGTCAAGAACAATTATGGTGAAGGGAGCAAGATTGCTTATATCATATAACATGTCACATAATGAAGGTGTTGATGAAGGAATACTGATATATTTCCAAGGAGCTGTGCAATGAATGGAAGGACACTAGGGAGTGTGGTGGAACAGAAGGACCTGAGATTCAGATTCATCGCATGAACGCTGAAACATACCGTGAAATGCGTAATTGATGTTAACAGCCAGTACACCCAAGGATTAGCTGGGGACAGCCTGCAAGTGTTGTCACATGTTCTGACACTAGCATAACATGCCCACAATGTTCAGCAGAACAACAAAACTAGACACCAGCAAAAAGTGCCCTAGGAGTACAAAGAATCCTGATAAAGGGTCTCAGTCCAAAATGTCCACTATTCCTTTCCTTCGATGCTGCCACCTGCTGAGTTCCCTCAGCATTGTGTGTGTGTGTGTGTGTGTGTGTGTGTGTGCGGGCGCGTGTGTATATATGTGTGTGTTGCTCTGGATTTCCAGGTGTGCAGATTTTCTCGTGTCTAGGAACACAAGTGCATAGTTCGTTGAAAGCTGCATCACAGATGGACAAGGTAGTCAAAAAAGTTCAAAGTTAAACTGATTCTGGAGAAGACGTTGCCAACCCCTAGTGACTGAGGTCTGTAAGTGAGGAAATCGAGGATCCACTTGGTGGAGTTTCTTTCCCAACATCTGACGGTATTTGTAATAGTTGCGTCTAGTATCTACATGAAGTGCTGCCCCAAAGACAAAGACAAAGTAAATTTATTTTCAACGTACATACATGTCACCATATACAGCCTTCAAGTTCATTTTCTTGTTGGCATACTCAATAAAAAAAAATCTATAGAATAATAACCATAACAGAACCAATGAAAGACTACACCAACTTGAGTGATCAACCAGAGTGCAGAAGACAGCAATCTGTGCCAATTCTGAACTAAAGAAATGATATAACAAATAAGAAATAAATATTGTGAACATGAAATGAAGAGTCCATTGGTTGTGGAAGAATTTCAGTGATGGGGCAAGTGAAGTTGTCCTCCTTGGTTCAAGAGCTTGATGGTTGAGGGATAATAACTGATCATGAGCCTGGTGGTGTGAGTCCTGAGGCTTCCACACTGGCCTTCATCAGTCAGGTCATTGAGTATGAACCAAGGGAAAGGTCTCCCAATAAATAGAGGTTCCACAAGTGTAGAGAGAGACACAGAGATAGACAAACTCTTCAATTGTTTATTCTCATGCCACTAAATCAGCATGGTTTTGATAGGAGTTTCACAAGCTTTGAGACACACAGAGACAGATGAACTCTTTGGTCTTTTGTGCTCATCTGTCGGTGTAGAGAAAAATAAGGTTGTTTTAAGTGACTTAGAGATGTTACAAATCAGCAGCGGCCCCCAAATCTGCTCCCTGCTGAACCCCACTATTAACATCTTCTAGGTGTGAAAATGATCCTCTCACCTTAACTCATTGTTTTCTGTTTTACAGCCAATTCTGTGCGCATTCACACACCTTACCCTGAATCCCTACTTCTTGTAATTTGATTATTAACCTTTCATGGGGTACCTTGTCAAAAGCCTTCTGAAAGTCCAAATAAATTATATCAACCACTCTATTGTTATCAAAAATTTTAATTGCTTCCTCATAGAACTTCAGCATATTAGTAAAACATGATTTCGCCTTTCTCAACCCATGCTGGTTGTCTGCTAACATGCCTGTTCTTATCAGCTACTTTTCCACCTCATTCTTTATTAATGTTTCCATTATCTTACCTGTGATGCACATAATGTTTACCAGGGACTATAGGTCTATAGTTACTAGGGTCAGTATGGTCACCCTTCTTGTATACTGTGACAACATTAACCCATTTCCATTCCTTAGGGCTTTCACCAGTCTTCACCGACTTTTGAAAAACGTAAACACGAGGAATTCTGCAGATGCTGGAAATTCAAGCAACACACATCAAAGTTGCTGGTGAACGCAGCAGGCCAGGCAGATCTCCAGGAAGAGGTACAGTTGACGTTTCAGGCCGAGACCCTTTGTCAGGACTAACTGAAGGAAGAGCAAGTAAGAGGTTTGAAAGTGGGAGGGGGAGGGGGAGATCCAAAATGAAGGAGAAGACAGGAAGTGGGGGGAGGAAATGGAGCCAAGAGCTGGAAAGGTGATTGGCAAAAGGGATATAAGAGGATCATGGGACAGGAGGCCCAGGGAGAAGGAAAAGGGGGAGGGGGGAAAACCCAGAGGATGGGCAAGGGGTATAGTTAGAGGGACAGAAGGAGAAAAGGGGGAGAGAGAGAAAGAATGTGTGTATATAAATAAATAACGGATGGGGTACAAGGGGGAGGTGGGGCATTAGCGGAAGTTAGAGAAGTCAATGTTCATGCCATCAGGTTGGAGGCTACCCAGACGGAATATAAGGTGTTGTTCCTCCAACCTGAGTGTGGCTTCATCTTTACAGTAGAGGAGGCCGTGGATAGATATATCAGAATGGGAATAGGATGTGGAATTAATGCCCCACCTCCCCCTCGTACCCCATCTGTTATTTATTTATATATACATCCCTCCCCCTCCTGACGAAGGGTCTCGGCCCGAAACGTCGACTGTACCTCTTCCTAGAGATGCTACCTGGCCTGCTGCGTTCACCAGCAACTTTGATAACTTTTGAAAAATACATGTTAGGGATTTGTATATATAATCACAGACCTCCTTAAGTTCCATTGGATATATGTTGGCTGGCCCTGGAGGTTTATTACTTTTCAGCTGAAGCAGGAGCTCACTTTCTAAGATCTCTAAGTCACTTAAAACAACCTTATTTTTCTCTACACTTACTAGCATGTGGCTAACATCTTTGTGGGTGAGTACTTTAGCAAATCATGTGTAAAGAGTATCCACTATGACCTTCTCTGCATAATTTATCACGCTATTGGTATTCTCAATACACTTAATTTCCTCCTGACTTTTCTTTTACTAAAGTATTGAAAAAATCTCTCGGGATCAATTGTAGCATTACCAGCAATATCCTTCTCGACCTGCCTTTTGGCTATCGGAATTGCCCTCTTGACTATAGCTCTCATATCTTCAAATCCCCTTTGGTTAACTTCATTACTATTTTTCTGTGTTCTTTATAAAGCTGTCTTTTCTTCAATAATTTTATGTATATTTTTAATTATCCGTGTAATTGATCTATTATTTTTATTGCTTCTCCTGGTCTTGGGTAGGAACATTTCCTGCTCTGGGTGTATTACCTCTTTATATCGACCCCATTGTTTCTCAACTGACTCAATGTCAAGCAGTTCCTTCCAGTTTACCTTCTGAAGTCTTTGCCTCATCTGCTCCAAGTTTGCCTTTCTGAAATTCAATTTAATAGTTTTGGTTTTTACCGATATACTTTTACACAAAGCTTCAACACTAATAATATTATGATTGCTTGTTCCTAAAAGCTCAACGACTTCTGTGCTCAAAATTCTATCATGATTGTTACAGAATATCAAATCTAGACAGACCTTGCTCCTTGTTAGTGCAGTTACATATTGGGTCAAAAACAATCATTATAACTCAATGAATTCACATTCCTCTAATTCTTGAGCCACTGAGTTCTCCCACTCAATACTTGGGAAATTAAAGTCACCCATAACTATAATACCACCCTCAGAACTTGCTTTTCTAAAATTCTGATTAGATTAGATTATGAGGACACTCGGTCCTTGTTTATTGTCATTTAGAAATGCATGCATTAAAAAATGATACAATGTTCCTCCAGAATGATATCACAGAAACACAGGACAAACCAAGACCAAAACTGCCAAAACCACATAACTATAACATATAGTTACAACGGTGCAAAGCAATACCGTAATTTGATAAAGAGCAGACCATGGGCACAGTAAAAAAAAATCTCAAGTCCCGATAGCCTCATCATCTCATGCAGATGGTAGAAAGGAGAAACTCTCCCTGCTATGAACCTCCAAGCACCGCAAACTTGCCAATGCATTGGAAGCACCCGACCGCAGCCGACTCTGAGTCTGTCCGAAAACTTCGAGCCTCTGACCAGCCCTCTGACACCAAGCACCCAGCACCAGCCTCTGCCGAGCGCTTCGACCCTGCCCTGGCCGCCGAGCAACAAGCAAAGCTGAGGATTCGGGGCCTTCCCCTCCGGAGATTCTGGATCACAGAGCAGCAGCGGCAGCAAAGCAGCATTTCAGAAGTTTTTCCAGATGTTCCTCCGTACTCTCACATCTGTCGCCGTCAAATCAGGATTGTGCACGGCACCCTACTTGACAGATAACAGACATCACCACCGAAGTGGCTGCTGCGAACTGCATCGCGTCGCCATCTTCTCCTCCCTAGTTATTAAAATCACTATCAGCATGAGAGGGTGTATAGCATACACCCAATGTTATTCCTTTATCGTTATAGCTTTCAATTCTCACCCAGATATCTTCACTAAGTCTCGATTCATCTCCTATCACAAGGAGCCTCATGTTTAAATTCTTTCTATGTATGCGGCTACTCCACCACCTTTACCATCTTGCCTACCTTTACTAAATAAATTATATTCTTTAATACTATATTCATCACCATCCCTTGAGGTCAGCCAGGTTAAGTTATTGCTGTTATATCATACTTGTACACACTAGCATATAATGCCAGCTTATTTATTCTTAATACTTCTTGCATTTATACAGACCATCCCCAGTCTATTACTGAAGTTTTTTTATCCTACTCCAACCCATTTTTATATTTTTGAAGCCTATAATTGGTCATGATAATGTTCAAACAGTTGAGCCCAGCCTCTTCCTGGTACCCTGCTCCTCATTCCCTAGTTTAAACAGATCTCAACTAACGGAAGCATACACCTGCCCAGCACACTAGTGCCCCTTCAGTCCAAATGCAACCGGTCCCAGTGCTACAGGTTCCATCAGCCAGAAAAGGTGTCCAAATGTTCCATAAACCTATGCCCCTCTAGCCTACACCATGATTTGAGCCACACGTTAAATCTTATCTGCTCCATTTTCCCTGGACTGGTACCTTTAAATATATAATTGTCTGTGGCAACAAATTCCACAGATTCGCCCCTCTCTGGCTAAAGAAATTGCTCATCATCTCTGTTCTAAGGGATGTCCTTCTACTCTGAGGCTGTGACCTCTGGACCTAGACTCCCCCAATGTAGGCAACGTCATTACCATGGGCGGCATGGTAGTGCAGTTGTTAGCACAATGCTTCATAGCACCAGCGATCCGGCTTCAACTCACATCACTAACTGTAAGAAGTTTGTACGTTCTCCCCATGACTGCGTACGTTTTCCCCAGGTGCTCCTGTTTCCTCACACGGTCCAAAGATGGTCTTGAGTTGGTAGGTTAATTGGTCGTTGTAAATTGCCCTGTGATTAGGCTAGGGTTAAATCGGGGGATTGCTGGGTGATGTGGCTGGAAGGGTCTATTCTGCATTGTATTTCAATAAATAAATAGATAAATCTTCTCCACTTCCCTTCTAGGCCTGGTTTCAATGAGAACCACCCCCCGCCTCATTCTTCTAAACTCCAACAAGTTCAGGCTCAGGGTTATCAAATGCACCTCAAACATTAACCCTAAAATTCCTGAGTTCATCCAGCAAGTACAGTGCTAGAGTTATCAAATGCTCCTCTTACATTAACCCTTTAACTTCTGAGATAATTCTTGTGAACCTCTCCAATTCTTTTACAGTTCCTTTTTGTTCGTCTTGTGACATCTAATCAGGGAAACCTTGGACTGTGTTTGGTGACCAGGAACACCAGCTGATTTAACTGTGGAATTCTATAGTAGCAATTCCTACCTAGAAGAATGAGCACTGAGATGAGGAGCTTAGAACAACTTGGCAGTTGTAAGGAAGGGTAAAGAATAAATTGGGAAACTGGTTAAGAATGTTTGGCCCTTAGACAATAGACAACCCCTTCCAAAGGGACGATAACCTGAGGTCTCTCTTGCAGGAGTTGCTTTCAGCAGTGGTGAGAGATGGAAGCAGCTTCGGAGATTCACTCTCAGCACCTTGAGGAATTTTGGAATGGGGAAAAAGAGCATTGAGGAGAGGATTCAGGAAGAAGCCCAGTTCCTGGTAACAAGCTTCGGGGATAAGAAAGGTTTGTCACTACAGCATTCGATGGCCTACCTTCTCCCCGAATCCCTTCATGCCCTGACTAATCAAGAATCTATCCACCTTTGCCTTAAGTATACCCAATTACCTGGCCTCCACAGCCGCCTGTGGCAACGAATTCCACAGACTCACCATTCTCTGGCTATATAAATTCCCCCTCATCTCTGTTCTGACATCCCTCTATTCTGAGGTTGTGCCCTCTGGTCCAAGTCTCCCCCAGCATAGGAAATGTCCTCTTTGCATCCACTCTATCGAGAATTTTCAACATTTGATCGGTTTCAATGAGGTCACCCCTCAATCTTCTGAATTCTAGTGAATACAGTCCCAGAGGCAGCAGATGTTCCTCATATGACAAGCCTTTTAATCATTTTTGTGAACCTCCTCTGGACCCTCCCATATGTCAGCATATGCTTTCTTAGATAAGGGGCCCAAAACTGCTCACGATACTCCAAGTGAGGCCTCACTGGTTCTGTATTAAGTAACTAATTGATACCTTTTGAACGAAGATGTATTTAATATCTATAACACCACATACAAAATGCTGCAGGACCTCAGCAGGTCAGGCAGCATCTACAGAGAGGAATAAATGGTCAACGTTTTTGGCCGAGAGCTTTCATCATGACTGGAAAAGAGGGGGGAAGATGCCAGAATGAGAAGGTGACAAAAGTTTATTCCCCACTCTTGCCTCCTTGTGTGTGTGTTACTCTGCATTTCCAGGATCTGCAGAATCTCTTGTGTTTAATTTCCAAAAAACATTTAGGACTGCCCCAAAATTTCATTTTAATGTCCTATGATTTTCTAAATGGCCTCTTTAATTGGACCAGGTCAACCTTTCAACCCAAACTTTCTCGTGCGAAGTGCAACGTCAAACATCATCTGTTCCATCACCTTTGGAAAACGTTTTGATTACGAAGATAAACAATTTCTCTGGCTGATGGAGCTGGTTGCAGAAAGTGCCCGCACTTTCAGTAGCCCCTGGATACAGGTATGTCTCTTTACAGTGGATTGTGTGAGTTACTGAAGTTAAGAGCAAATATATTTTCATCTGAGACTCAGGTGGTCAATGTGTAAGTGAAACTGAGAAATTCAAGATCAACATTAATTATTTATCAGCAAGATGGGGGAGTGCATTTAATATTAACAAATGTATATTTAAACAACACACACAAAATGCTGGGGGAACTCAGTAGGACAGGCAGCATTTATGGAAATGAATAAAGAGTTAATACTTTGGGCCAAGACCCTTCTTCAGGGCTGGAAGGGAAGGGGAGAGCTGCTAGAATGAGAAGGTGGGGAGATGGGAGGGAGGATAGCTGGAAGCTAATGGATGAAGCCCAGTGGGTGGGAAAGATAAAGGGCTGGAGAAGAAGGAATCTAATAGGAGAGGAAAGTGAACCACAGAAAAAAGGGAAGGGGGAGGGGAGCCGGGGGCGGGGATGGGCAGGTGAGGAGAAGTAAGAGGCCAGTGTGGAAAAGAGATGAGGGGATGGGGCAATAAAGAGAAAAATCTTTTTATCAAAATGAGGAATTGATATTCATGCCATCAGGTTGGAGGCTACCTGGACAGGACATCAGGTGTGGCTCCTCCACCTTGAGATGGCCTCTTCTGGGCACAAGATTGGGTGAACCAAATTGGTAAAGGTGCTGAGGAAGAGGATTTCTTGGAATATATGAGGGATGGTTTTTTGAACCAACATGTCGAGGAACCAACTAGAGAGCAGGCTATTCTGGACTGGGTTTTGAGCAATGAGGAAGGGTTAATTAGCAATCTTGTTGTGAGAGGCCCCTTGGGTAAGAGTGACCATAATATGGTGGAATTCTTCATTAAGATGGAGAGTGCCATAATTAATTCAGAAACAAAGGTTCTGAACTTAAAGAGGGGTAACTTTGAAGGTATGAGACGTGAATTAGCTAAGATAGACTGGCAAATGACACTTAAAGGATTGACGGTGGATATGCAATGGCAAGCATTTAAAGGTTGCATGGATGAACTACAACAATTGTTCATCCCAGTTTGGCAAAAGAATAAATCAAGGAAGGTAGTGCACCCGTGGCTGACAAGGGAAATTAGGGATAGTATCAATTCCAAAGAAGAAGCATACAAATTAGCCAGAGAAAGTGGCTCACCTGAGGACTGGGAGAAATTCAGAGTTCAGCAGAGGAGGACAAAGGGCTTAATTAGGAAGGGGAAAAAAGATTATGAGAGAAAACTGGCATGGAACATAAAAACTGACTGTAAAAGCTTTTATAGATATGTGAAAAGGAAAAGACTGGTAAAGACAAATGTAGGTCCCCTACAGACAGAAACAGGTGAATTGATTATGGGGAGCAAGGACATGGCAGACCAATTGAATAATTACTTTGGTTCTGTCTTCAGTAAGGAGGACATAAATAATCTTCCAGAAATAGGGGACGGAGGGTCCAGTGAGATGGAGGAACTGAGCAAAATACATGTTAGTAGGGAAGTGGTGTTAGGTAAATTGAAGGGATTGAAGGCAGATAAATCCCCAGGGCCAGATGGTCTGCATCCCAGAGTGCTTAAGGAAGTAGCCCAAGAAATAGTGGATGCATTAGTGATAATTTTTCAAAACTCGTTAGATTCTGGACTAGTTCCTGAGGATTGGAGGGTGGCTAATGTAACCCCACTTTTTAAAAAAGGAGGGAGAGAGAAACCGGGGAATTATAGACTGGTTAGCCTAACGTTGGTGGTGGGGAAACTGCTGGAGTCAGTTATCAAAGATGTGGTAACAGCACATTTGGAAAGCGGTGAAATGATCGGACAAAGTCAGCATGGATTTGTGAAAGGAAAATCATGTCTGACGAATCTCATAGAATTTTTTGAGGATGTAACTAGCAGAGTGGATAGGGGAGAACCAGTGGCTGTTCTATATTTGGATTTTCAAAAGGCTTTTGACAAGGTCCCACACAGGAGATTAGTGTGCAAACTTAAAGCACACGGTATTGGGGGTAAGGTATTGATGTGGATGGAGAATTGGTTAGCAGACAGGAAGCAAAGAGTGGGAATAAACGGGACCTTTTCAGAATGGCAGGCGGTGACTAGTGGGGTACCGCAAGGCTCAGTGCTGGGACCCCAGTTGTTTACAATATATATTAATGACTTGGATGAGGGAATTAAATGCAGCATCTCCAAGTTTGCAGATGACACGAAACTGGGTGGCAGTGTTAGCTGTGAGGAGGATGCTAAGATGATGCAGAGTGACTTGGATAGGTTGGATGGGTGGGCAATATTCATGGCAGATGGAATTTAATGTGGATAAATGTGAAGTTTCCACTTTGGTGGCAAAAATAGGAAAACAGATTATTATCTGAATGGTGGCCGATTAGGAAAAGGGGAGGTGCAATGAGACCTGGGTATCATTATATACCAGTCATTGAAAGTGGGCATGCAGGTACAGCAGGCGGTGAAAAAGGCGAATGGTATGCTGGCATTTATAGCGAGAGGATTTGAGTACAGGAGCAGGGAGGTACTACTGCAGTTGTACAAGGCCTTGGTGAGACCACACCTGGAGTATTGTGTGCAGTTTTGGTCCCCTAATCTGAGGAAAGACATCTTTGCCATAGAGGGAGTACAAAGAAGGTTCACCAGATTGATTCCTGGGATGGCAGGACTTTCATATGAAGAAAGACTGGATGAACTGGGCTTGTACTCGTTGGAATTTAGAAGATTGAGGGGGGATCTGATTGAAACGTATAAAATCCTAAAGGGATTGGACAGGCTAGATGCAGGAAGATTGTTCCCGATGTTTGGGAAGTCCAGAACAAGGGGTCACAGTTTGAGGATAAAGGGGAAGCCTTTTAGGACCGAGATTAGGAAAAACTTCTTCACACAGAGAGTGGTGAATCTGTGGAATTCTCTGCCACAGGAAACAGTTGAGGCCAGTTCATTGGCTATATTTAAGAGGGAGTTAGATATGGCCCTTGTGGCTACGGGGATCAGGGGGTATGGAGGGAAGGCTGGGGTGGGGTTCTGAGTTGGATGATCAGCCATGATCATAATAAATGGCGGTGCAGGCTCGAAGGGCCGAATGGCCTACTCCTGCACCTATTTTCCTATGTTTCTATGTTTCTAAGATGTCGCCATGAACCAATGCGTCAGAATGATCAGGAATTTAAATATTTGGCCATCAGGAAGTTTCACTTTTGGCAGATAGAGAGGAGTTGTTTGGCGAAGCAGTTCCCCAATCTACAATGTAATGTTTTTGCAATATACTTTGTAATGTAATGCAGTACTTTTGCAGTTTTGACTTCAGATCTAATTTTGGATGGCTATTTCCATATTGTTGCCCCCAGACTATTTTAATGGTTGTAACAATGCACAAATCTACTCATCTCTCAGTCTGCCAGCTGTGAAAATGCTCATCGAAGATTCAGATTCATTTGTTTATCACCTGTACACTGATACATACAGTGAAATGTGTCATTTGTGTTAAAAACCTCCACAACATAAGGATGTGCCGGGGAAAGCCTGCATGTTTCACCAGCTCTCCGGTTCTAGCCCAACATGCCCGCAGTCTTTGGCAGAACAGCACAACATGCGAGCCGCTTTTCCACCCTCCCACCTACTCTCACAAACAGGTCTCCAACCTCAGGTCGGCCTCTGACCGGCAGTCCTTGGCCCCGGACTCTTGGACTTGCAGATATTAGGCCTCCACAACCTCTAGTCCCTCCGACTCACTGATATCGAACCTCTGACTACCGGACATAGTGACCCAGCGACTGATTGCTGGATTTGCCCTCCAACTTTGACCTTGGGTATTGACCCCAGGACTTGCCATTTGCAGGACTTTGATCTCTGGGCCTCAAGCTCTGAGCTTGCACAGACCGTCAACCCCCCAAGACACACCGAGCTGGTGGGAAACCCACCCTCATACTCGGGATCATCAACCTCAATCATTGACTGTGGGGGTCGCTAGTCTTCACCCTTAGTGCCTGCAGAAAGACGTGTCCCAGAGCGAATCACTGGGCAGTGTGGTCGAGGCCCGGAGCATTTCGTTACAGCAGGGCTCAGGTCCTAATGCAAGGTATGTTCTGCTGTTTGGAAAATTTAAATGTAGGCTCAGGTAGACTGGAAAGGAAAGGTGTTGGGACCAGAGGCGAGAGCTGGACCAATTTTGCTTGCTCTCCCACTATGTTCACTTCTTCCTCCGCAATCTGGAGTCTGTGAAACTGTTCCAGTTGCTGTGCTTGTTGTCTGCGAGCTTCACAGCAATTTTCCCCACTAACATGATGAACTGAGACCGAGGCTTCGGCCTACTACGGGCTACTCTGGGAATTCTGATCTGATGACTCAGTTTGATTTGAAATGTCGTTGCTGGCTTCTGTTGTTTGGGTGATTTGCATTTTGTTCTCTTTCTCTGCACATTGGGTGTTGGTCTTCCTTGCTTTGTGGCTGCCTGTAAGCAGACAAATCTCAAGGTTGTACAATTTTTACATTTTTTGCTGATAAATGTACTTTGAATCTTTGAATCCCTGTCCCTCCCTTTATTATATCTGAACTTGAACATTCCAACACATTCCTGGTCAGCCTCCTACTTTCCAATGTCTGCTGACCCATGGTCATCCATAACCCTGGTGTCTGTGTCCTACCTCACAAAATTCTGAAATTAGAATACTATTTGGACCACTGAATCAATGTTTCAAACCAAATTTCATTCAGTCATAATGTCTGTTGGCTAATGGTTTAAAATAACCTTAAAATTCAACTGACTGTGCCAAGATAATTTTATTTATTGAGATACAGTACAGAGTTTGAGCCACACCACCCAGCAATCCCCCGATTTAACCCTAGCCTAACCAAAGGGCAATTCACAATGTCCAATTAACCAGTAGGTCTTTGGACTCTGGGAGGAAACTGGAACACCTGGAGGAAACCACATGGTCACGGGGAGAACGTACACGCTCCTTATAGACAGTGGTGGGATGGTTAAGATCCAAACCAATAGGTTTCAAAGGTACATTTAATGTCAGAAAAATGTATACAGTATGCATACTGAAATGCTTTTCTTCCTAGCCATCCACGAAAACAGAGAAGTGCCCCAAAGAATGAATGACAGTTAAATGTCAGAATCCCAAAGTCCCCCCCAGCTCCCTCCTCCCACACGTAAATGGCAGCAAGCAACAATTTCCCCTCCCCCCACCAGCAAATAAAGCACCAGCACCCGCCATCGAGCACTCAAGCGTGAGCAAAGCAACAGCAAAAACACCAACTTGCATTTACCCCAAAGACTTTGCATTTTACCCAGTATTCGACATACCACATGTGCTCTCTCTCCCTAATAAGGGAGAAAGAGGTGTCTCCGTTTTCACAGCGGGCAGGGAGACATAAACAACTCGCTGGTTTACGATGTTAAAAGTCTGCCATGTCGCTTTACCTGAGCTCTGTGCCCAAAGGTCACAAGTCTCTGGGCACACAGCCACAGATATTCTGACTCCCCGGACGACACACGGGTCTCCTGCCATGATACCAATCCTTAATCCGCCCGTCTCAAGAGCCCCGAGATCCCGGACTTCCAAAGCCCAGACGGTCTCTTAGGCCGAGTCCTTGGCGTGCTGGACAACGGCCAGTCATGAACACCTGAGAGCAGGTGCTGTTCCCGCAAAGAACCATAATCAGTGTGTAACTCCAGGTTAGTGTCTCCAAAAGAACTCTGAAAGGGAAAAATAAAGATATTAAAGATGGAAATAGAGCTGTTTCTGAAGATGCAAACAAAGGAGTTGCCGTTTCGTGCCGTCATCACTCCATTCTGCCTCCAGACTGTTGGTGATTTATTTCTATCATGATGTACATGAGTCTATTGCGGCAGCATAATCGTTGGCATAGTGCTTCATAGCACCAGCAACCTGGGTTCGATCCCCGCTGCTGTCTGTAAGGAGTTTGTACGTTCTCCATGTTACTGTGTGGTTTCCCTCCAAGTGCTCTGGTTTCCTCCCACAGTCCAAAGGTGTAGAGTTTAGGGTTAGTGAGTTGTGGGCATGCTTAGTTGGCAGCAGAAACATAGTGACACTTGCGGGCTGCCCCAGCACATCCTAAAACTGTGTTGATCGTTGACACAAACAACGTATTTCACTGTATGTTTCGATATACGTGTGATAAATGAAGCTAACTTAATCAAAGTTCAAAGTAAATTTATTATCAAAGTACATATATGTCACCACATACAACCCTGAAGTCTATTTTCTTGTGGGCATACTTAACAAATCTATACAATAATAACTATCACAGAATCTGAATCAGAATCGGATTTACTATCACCTACATATGTTGTGAAATTTGTTAACTTTACAGCAGCAGTACATTGTAATACATGACAAATATAGAGAAAAAACTGAGTTACATTAAATATGTGTGTGTGTGTCTATAAAATAGTTAAATTAAAATTAGTGCAAAATAACAAAAATAAAAACAGATCTGAAGTAGCATTCATGGGTCCAATGTCCATTCAGAAATTGGAGAGCAGAGGGGAAGAAGCTGTTCCTGAATCGCTGAGTGTGTGCCTTCAGGCTCCTGTACCTCCTCCCTGATGGCAACAATGTGAGAAGTGCATGTCCCGGATGGTGGGGACCCTTAATGATGAGCACTGCCTTCCTATGGCACCACTCCTTGAAGATATCTTGGATACTGCAGAGGCTGGCACCCATGATGGAGCTGACTAATTTAACTAGTTTTTGCAACTTATTTTGATCTTGTGCAGTAGCAATTCCATCACCCCCCACCCCCTGCCCCAATACCAGATGGTGATGCAGCCTTCAAAATGCTCTTCATAGTACATTTTAGAAGTTTTCGAGTGTTTTAGTTGAAAAACCAAATATCCTCAAAATCCTAATGAAATATAGCCACTATTCTGCCTTCTTTATAGCTGCATCAATATGATGTTGTGTCCAGGTTTGGTCTTCAGAGATATTGACACCCAGGAATGTGAAATTGCTCACTCTTTCCACTTCTGATCCCTCTATGAGGATTGGTTGTGTTCCCTTGTCTTTCAAGGCTTTTGATTTGGGAATGTACAGCAAGTTTTCATAGCCTCATCTACATGGGTTTTAATGAAGTCGGTGACAACTCTGGCACACTCACTCAGGTTCGAAGGTAACTGCCTGAACACAGTCCAGTCCACTGATTCAAAGCAGTCCTGTGCCTCTCTGGTCCATACCTTCTCAGTTGTCTCTAATGGTGCTGCAGTCTTCAGTCTTTGCCTATACTCAGGGAGTAGAAGTACGCCCCGTGATCAGACTTGCCAAAGTGTAGTCACAGAGTCAATGAAAGACTACGGCATTCAACCGGAGTGCAGGAGACAACAAACAGTGCAAATGGAAAAGTAGAAACAATAATAATAAATAAATAAGCAATAATTATCGCGACATGAGATGAAGAGTCCTTGGAAGTGAATTCTTAGATTGTGGGAACAGTTCAATGATGAGATAAGTGAAGTTGAGTGAAGTTATCCCCTTTGGTTCAATATCCTGATGTTGAGGGGCAATACTTATTCTTGAATCTGGTGGTATGAGTCCTGAGGCTCTTGTACCTTCTTCCTGATGGCAGCAGTGAGGAGAGAGCATGTCCTAATCCTTAATCATTAAACTCAATAACAACTCATATGAGGTCTAGACCTCAAGCTGTGTTGTTGCCTGTCAACAGTCACCCATGAGAGAGGCGTCGGAGTTGGTGAGCTCCATTGGAGGTGGTGTGGCATGGTGTCCAAGCTGGCATCGCTGACTCCCAGTGTTCACTTGGCAGAAGACAAGTTGGTCTCGTGTTTAACCGCAGACTGCTGCAACATTCATGGACTCAGGGACCTGGACCATATTTTTTTGTGTGACTGTATTTTACTGATATCTGATGTGCTTGCTGTCTTACATGTGCTATATGTGGCTTGTGCTGTGTGTGACAGTGGGTACTATGCTTTGCACCTTGGCCCCAGAATATTGCTGTTTCATTTGGCTGTATTCATGGGTATTTGTGTATGGTTGAACGACAATTAAACTTGAAATTGAAAAAATAGTACCAGCACCAGGTGTTTAATAATAACACCACCATAATTACACCAACTCTGCTTTGGATGATCCCAAGCCTGCTGCAAAAGGATGAGTGTTGGGCTTGGCACTAGTAACTCCATCCCATAAAAATCACAGAGCTACAGAAACGCCAGCAGAAACTCTAAAGACCTCATCCCTGGGAGAGGAAGGAGAAGATGGGCTATACCTGGGGATAACTTGAAAGACTGGCCTGGAACAGAGAACTCTGGCAGGATACTGTCGGGGGCCTTTGTTCCAGGAGGAGTGACAGGCTCAAGACGAAGATAATAACGCCACGATATGTTTCGATGTACATGTGACAAAGCAAATTTCTTACCTCTAACTTGATGCTTTTACCTCTTCTTTTTCTTCCAAATGTGGTTCTTCTACTGTTGGAGTCTGTGATCTACATTTTGGTGGTGTGTTTTTGGGCCAATTGAGTGATCTGGCGCTTCGTTGTCCAGGGATGTCCGGTGAGGTTTCGAACAAAGCTTGCGGCCTCGAGGCCAAGAAGCCTGGAGATGGGATGCAAGCCCATATTTGACTGCATTTCTCACCAATCTCGCCATTTGAGGAGTCAAGGAAGATTGAAATCATCGAGGTGAGAACGGAAGATAAGCAGATGTTCAGTGCCATCTATCAGCCTCTCGCTCGCTGCTGCCAGAGGAAGGTGTCTGAGTGTGATGGTTTCTTCTCCACCTCCACCTCTACCTTCTCCCCCTCTCTCTCTCTACCTCTCGCTCACTGCTTCCAAAGGAAGTTCCTTTTTTCAAGTGGTCTTTCCCTCTCCCTTCTCGCTCGATGCAACTGGAGGATTGTGGTGTAGCCCTGGGTATTGGACAAGGTTTAATCAATGTAATTTGTGGATTAGACTCTGTATTTCACCTAATGATGTGTTTCTGGTTAATTCTTGATTTTTGTTGCGATTTTGTGTGCCTTTGATCAGGGCGGCCTGCAGATAATGAACGACACAGAGCTATATTGAACTGAGTTGAACTGAATATGTCTGAACTCTATAGATTTTGTGTTTTATATTCTGTATTTTTCAATCTTTTGCCATTTGTGCGTTTTTTCTTTTTTTTGGACGTGGGGGTGGGTTTTGTTGCTTTTCTTTGCACATTTGCATGGTTTTCTTTGTTTTGTGGCTGTCTGTGGGGAAAAAGAATCTCAGGGTAGAATGCTGCATACATACTTCGATAATAAATATCCTCTGAACTTTGAACTTTTTGAACTGAGCATTAGGTATCCAGTGTAGCACCATCTCAGTGAAAATGATGAGTTTGTTTTGCAGTTGTACAACAACTTCCCAAGGATCATGGATTTCCTGCCCGGACCTCACCAAAAGGTGTTCCAAAATGTCACATACTTGAGAAGTTTTCTGGCCAAAACTATTCAAAGCCACAAGGAAACTGTCCAGAAAGACTCCCCTCGGGATTATATTGACTGCTTCCTCATGAAGATGGATGAGGTAATGGCAGCAAGTTTCTTCTCACATTCATTCATTTCCCACTGTCCTACCAAATATACTGAAGGTAATAACTTTTCTCTTCTTATTTTATTTTAGGGACACGACACAGAACAGGCCCTTTTGGCCCAAAGAGCTGCACCAACCAGCAGCCCATCTATTTATTCAGTTTAGTTACTTACTGCCCATTACACCGCTGGTGCTTAGGGCTGCAATGAAGGTCCTCCATCTCTGTCTGTCCTCGGCCGTCTTCTCTATTGTGCCCCATGTGTGGTTCAGGGTCTTCATTTCTGCCTCTACGGTACGGTGCCAAATTGTCTTTCCTCTGCCGCATTTTCTCCGCCCTTCAGGGGTCCAGTGAAGTGCTGTCTTGATGATGGCATTGGCCTCTCTTCTCATCACGTGCCCAACCCATCTCCAACGTTTCCTCATGGTGATGGTGACCATGCCCTCTTGGTGACACTCAAGGAGTAGGGTGTGGTTGGAGATCTTTCTTGGCCAGAAAATACAAAGGATCTTCCGGAGTCTCATGGTGTGGAATGACGACAGCTTGGCAAGATTGCTCTCTGTCACATTCCTGCATTCTGACCCGTACAAGAGTGGGACAGAACACAGCTCCGGTACAGCCTCACTTTGGAGTGGACGCTCTACTTGGTGATCCCCATACGTTGCTGAATCCTAACCTAACCAGAGAACAATTTATAATGACCAATTGACCTATTAACTGGTACGTCTTTGGACTGTGTGTGGAAACTGGCGCACCTGGAGGAAACCAACACGGCCACGGGGAGAACGTACAAACTCCTTCCAGGCAGCGACTGGAATTGAACCCGGGTCGCCTGTACTCTAAAGCGTTACATTACTGTGCCGCCCAAAAAAAGTTACCTTTTTCGATGAAAACTATACAACTGCTAGAAATCTAAACTAAGAAATGAAAATGCCAAAAATTCTCAGCAGGTCAGGCAATGCCTATAGAAAGAAAATCTGGCATTTTGTGTCAACAGTCCTCTGTCACAGACCCTCCTAAAAGCTTCCATGATTTTCTGTTTCTTTGGGAACTGCTATTGCAAACATTTGCCTATTTTAGAGCGCGGTAACATTAGGATGGCGTAGTGCTTAGCACAACGCTTCACAGTACAGGTGACCCAGGTTCAATACCCACCGTCTCCTGTAAAGAATTTATACACTCTCTCCATGACTGCATGGGTTTCTTCCCACAGTGCCAGTTGGTAGGTTAATGTGTAAATTGTTCCGTAATTAGGCGAGGGTTAAATTGGGTTGTTGCTGGGCAGCACAGCTTGAAGGGCCAGAAGGGCCTATTCTGCGCTGAATTGTAATAAAATAAAAAAATAAAAAGAATATAAGGATCCAGGAAGTTGAGTTAAAGTTGAATTCGACTGAAGGCTGTTAAAATGTATTCCTTCCCTTCCCACCTCCCTCCCCCCATCTTTTTCTGGCTTCTGCCCTTTTCCGTTTCAGCCTTGATGAAGGATCTCGGTTGAAACAACATCAACTGCTCATTAACCCCCATAGATGCTGCCTGACTTGCTGAGTTCTTCCGGCACTTTTTTTGTGTGTGTGTTGCTCACAATTTCCAGCGTCTGCACAATCCCTTCTGTTTAAAACGTGGATTTTTGTTTGCCTTGAGTCAGGACAAAGATGATCTTAACTCCGAATTCTTTCAAGAAAACTTGCTATTGACGACACTGAACTTATTTTTGGCTGGAACTGAAACAACCAGTACAACACTGAGCTGGGCTCTTCAAATCCTGGCAAAGTATCCGGAAGTTCAAGGTAAGCTTTAATTCAATTCAAATCCATTCAAGTTTAATTATCACCCAACTATACATGAATGCTCATGAATATAGCCAAATGAAAGAGTGTTACTCCAGTGTCAAGGTAAAAAACACAGTACCAATGGTCACACACAGCACAAAGCACTCTCAAGATAGCAAGCACAAATGGTATCATAATCACGTAATAAAAGAATCAAAAACTCACTCCATCAATCTCCAGTTGATTTCGATAGAGCCCGTCTCCTGTGAGCAAACACGGTGGGGGGGAGCGGGCTCCAGCCTGGACACTGCACCACACCGCCCTGGAGGAGTTCACTGGCCCTGAGGCTGCCCCCCCCCCACTCGACCTCACCAGGTGAAACTGCAGCTTGAGGCCCAGTCTTCGCACATAAAAGACAACCAATCCATATAGAATATCAGTAAAAATACAACCAAACAAACTGTACAGCCCAGACCTTCAGTCCATTCAACCCTTCAGTTGACCATAAAAGAAAACACAAAATACTCTGCAGATGCTGGCGTCAAAGCAACACTCACGACATGCTGGAGGAACTCAGCAGGTCGGGCAGCATCCGTGGAAACGATCAGTCAATGTTTCAGACCGGAATCCGTCCTGACAAAGGGTTCCGGCCCGAAACGTTGCCTGATCGTTTCCACGGATGCTGCCCGACCTGCTGACCATAAAAGAGCTTGTCTTCAATTTAGAATCAGAATCAGCTTTATTATCACCAGCATATGTTGTGAAATCTGTTAACTCTGCAGTAGCAGTAAAATGCAATACAGTACATGATAATAGGGAAAAAACTGTGAATTACACTAAGTAATTATATATTAAATTAAGTAAGTAGTGCAAAAAAAAGTAGGTAGTGTTCATGAGTTCATTGTCCATTCAGAAGTCAGATGGCAGAGGGGAAGAAGCTGTTCCTGAATCACTGAGTGTGTGTCTTCAGGCTCCTGTACCTCCTCTCTGATTGTAGCAATGAGAAAAGGGCATGCCCTGGATAATAAGAGTCCTTAATGATGGATGCTGCCTTTCCAAGGCACTGCTGTTTGAAAATATCTTGGATACTAGGGAGACTAGTGCCCATGGGAAGCTGACTGAGTTTACAGCTCTCTGCAGCTGTGCAGTGCCCATGCCCCATACCAGATGGTAATGCAGCCAGTTAGAATGCTCTCCGGTACAGCTGTAGAAATTGCGAGTTGTGTATCAATTACACAGCAGTGTCAAAATCTAAGTTCAAAGTAAATTTTATTGTCAGAGTACATACATGTCACCATATACAGCCCTGAGGTTCAGTTTCTTGTGGTCGTCCTCAGCAAATCTATTGAGTAATAACAATAACAGGATCAATGAAAGATCAACCAGAGTGCAGAAGACAACAAACTGTGCAAATGAAAATATAAAGAAATAGCAATAAATAATGAGAACATGAGATAATGAGATAAAGGGTCCTTGAAACTGGATCATTGGTTGTAGGAAAATCTCAATGAATGGGCAAGTGTGAGCAGTTATCCCCTTTTGTTCAAAAGCCTGATGGTTGAGGGGTAGTAACTGTTCCTGAACCTGGTGGTGCGAGTCCTGAGGCTCTTGTACCTTCTGCCTGATGGGAACAGTGAGAAGAGAGCATGACATGGGTGGTGGTCTCTGATGATAGATCCTGCTTTCTTAGGACAGTGTTCCATATAGAGGTTCATTGTTGAATTTTTTGTTATATGTATGATTACATCTAAAAATGGAAGTATAGTAATCACTCAAGACAAGTATGATGTTCTCCCGAGGGGTTATTTCCCTAATGGAGAATGCCTGTGGGTGAATTTGTTTAACATGGGGAGATTGATGCATGAGCAGCCACCACTCGGTCCTTGATGGGTCGGGGTCAGTGTCCAGTGGCACGGGATGCAAAATGACTCGGGACCCTACACTGCTGAAGCCTTCCTGCGCATTCACAGCCATGATGATGAGTCACCATCTTCCACCAGCTCCACCGTTGAGGTCTTGGTTGGATCACCCTTTGTCTGGAACCTCTCCCTTGACCTTACTGCCATGGGTGACCCTACTAGGAGGTGAAATCCAGACGCAATAACTCTTGGGATCTCAGGCACTCATAAGCCATCAAAACATGCAGAAAAATGCATTGTGTGTGTCAAAACAAATCAGTGGGAATTATGCTGGGGGCAGTCTGCAAGTGTCACCACACTTCTAATCTGCACCCCCATCCCCATTCTCCATCCACACCCTCCTGCCCCTCCATCCACACCCCCTTCTCCCTCCCTCTTCCCCCATTGGGTGTTTGCAGTCTTCTTTTTCCTTAATGGGTTCCTCTGAGGTTTATTTGTTTTGTGGCTGCCTGTAAAGAGACAAATCTCAAGTTGTATAATGTACATACTTGCTTTGATAATAAAAGAACTGTGAACTCTGAAGAACAAAGTCGACTGTGTGATTGGTACCCTTTCTGACACTCCAAAGGTTTTGCTCTTTTCTCACCCTGAACACTTGTCTCTTTCCCATGGGTTCATGGGGTGCCATCTACAGGATGCTCTTTGTCTAAGCTGCTGTGACAATACCTCCAAAGCCTGTGCCTTCAACCAGCAAGAACGACGAAGGCAACGTGTGCATGTCAGTACTGCCGAATAATGCTTCTCTGAACAGGTCATATCTTAAAACATCAGTTCTATTTGAGTTCTTTCTTTCATTTTATCTTTAAAGTTCAAAGTGCATAAATGTCACCATATACAAAACCTGAGGTTCATTTTAATGCAGGCATAGTCAGCAAGTCTACAGAATAGTTATTCTAACAGGATCAATGAAAGATCAACCAGAGTGCTGAAGACAACAAACTGCAAATGCAAATATTAGTAGATAGCAAGAAATAATGAGAACATGAGATAATAAGATAAAACTAACTGAGTGAAAAGCTACAGAATCTAGGCCTCTGTATCTTCCACTGCAACCGAAACACCATGATCTGTGCGGATCAGAAATAATATCTCCAGCTCACTGACAATCAACACTGGTGCACCACAGTGATATGTGCTTAGCCCACTGCTCTACTTTCTCTACACCCGTGACTGTGTGGCTAGGAGCAGCTCAGACACCATCTATAAATTTGCTGATGTTATATAGCCATTGTTGGCAGAATCTCAGATGGTGACAAGAGGGTGTAATGGAGAGAGATATACAGCTAGTTGAGAAGTTTCATAGTAATAACCTTGCACTCAATATTAGTGAGACCAAAGAACAATCTCTCATAAAGTGTAAGATGAGGGAACACAAACCTATTCTCAGAGCTATTGGAAGTGGAAAAAGTGAGCAACTTCCTTCAATAGCTCTGAGGACCTAGTCTGGTCACAACATATCAGTGCAGCTATAAAGAAGACAAGGCAGTGGCTATTTTTCATTAGGAGTTTGAGGAGATTTGGTATGTCACCAAAGGCACTGGCAAATTTCTACAGATGTATTGTGGAAAGCATTCTTACTGACTGCATCATCATCTGGTTTGGGGGGGGGCGCGGTTACTGTGCAGAACGAAGTAAGTTGCAGAGATTTGTAAAATTTGCCTTCTCAATTTTCATGGATCTGAGCCTCAGGAAGGCAGCGTGCATTATTAAGTACCCGCACCACCAGGATATGCCCTCTAGGAGACAGAGAAGCCAGAAGGCACACACTCAACGATTCAGAAACTGCTTCTTCCCCTCTGTCATCCAATCTCTGAATGAACATTGAACCCATGAACACCACCCCACTATTTCTGTTTTTGCACTACTTATTAAACTTAACTATTTAATATACATACATATACTTACTGTAATTCAGTTTTTTCTTATCATGTGTTCATTTGTACTGCAGCCACAAAGTTAACACATTTCACAGCATATGCTGATGATATAAAACCTGATTCTGGTTCTGAAGAGTCCTTAAAGTGAAATCTTTGGTTGTGGGAACATTTCAATGATGGAGCAAGTGAGTGTAGTTATCTCCTTTTGATCAAGAGCCTGATGGTTGAGGGGTAGTAACTGTTCTTGAACCTGGTGGTGTGAGTCCTGAGGCTCTTGCACCTTCTACCTGGTGGCAGAAGCGAGAAGGGAGCATGGCCTGGGTGTTGGGGATCTCTGATGATGGATGCTGTTTACCTACAGCAGTGTTTCATGTCGATGTGCTCAATGGTTGTGAGGGTTTTACCCGTGATATTCTAGGCCAAATCCATTATGTTCTGTAGGTTTTTCCATTCAGAGGTATTGGTGTTTCCGTACAGTCGGTCAGTACACTCTCCACTGCACATCTGAAGAAGTTTGTCAAAGTTTTAGATGTCATCCTGAATCCCCGCAGACTCCAAAGGAAGTAGAGGCACTGCCGTGCTTTCTTTGCAATTGCACTTTCCTGTCCAGGACAGGTCCTCTGAAACAGTAACAGCCAGGAATTCAGAGATCCTAACCCTCTCCAGCTCTGACTCTCCAGTGAAGATCGGCTGATGGACATCTGGTTTCCCTCTCCTGAAGTCTATAATCATTTCCTTGGTCGTACTGACATTGAGTGAGAGGTTGTTGTTATGACAGCACTCAGCCACGTTTTCAATCTCCCTCCTGACTGCTGATTCATCACTGCCTTTGACTGGATCCACGTCAGCAAACTTGAATACAGTAGTGGAGTTGTGCTGAGCCACACAGTCATCGTTTATCTAGAGCTACAACACGGTAACAGGCCCTTCTGGTCCAACTAATCCACCCTACTGTTACACCCATGTGACAAATTATCCCTCTACCCTGTACGTCTTTGGGATGTGGGAGAAACCAGAGCACCCAGAGGAAACCCACACTCTCGCAACCATGGGTCATCGGTAGAGTTCTTTGAGGGGTCTGACTTTTTTTTGTATTCTCTGTGTTTTATTAATTAGAATTATCTATATTAATGCACTTCGGGGTTTTTATGTGATATTGTTAGATCTTCCCCAGTTTACAGTTAAGTTGCAATTGTCCTTGGATCCTTCCATTTACTTCTTCAAGACTTTGCAGGTGTCCAGTTAAGTATCCTTGGACTTTTGTCTCTTATTAGAATAGTTACTGGTTAACCCTGTAATTAGTCTGGTGTTTTATCAGCTGGGCAGAGACTTTTTTGTGCACTGGAATGTATTTAAAGGGGTAGTGCTACCCTCTCGGGTCTCCATTGTCTTGATCCCTGCCTAGTGGAGTTTTGAACGAGTATCATGAGTTATCCAAGGCCTTGTAAGTTCAACTGATTAGTTTATTAATAAAATTCATGGTTTTACTTAACCCTTCCGGTTGTCTGTGTGATCCTGCACTTAGTCATAGTCATAGTCATACTTTATTGATCCCGGGGGAAATTGGATTTTTGTTACAGTTGCTCCGTAAATAATAAATAGTAACAAAACCATAAATAGTTAAATAGTAATATGTAAATTATGCCAGGAAATAAGACCAGGACCAGCCTATTGGCTCAGGGTGTCTGACCCTCCAAGAGAGGAGTTGTAAAGTTTGATGGCCACAGGCAGGAATGACTTCCTATGACGCTCTGTGTTGCATCTTGGTGGAATGAGTCTCTGGCTGAATGTACTCCTGTGCCCAACCAGTACATTATGTAGTGGATGGGAGACATTGTCCAAGATGGCATGCAACTTGGACAGCATCCTCTTTTCAGACACCACCGTCAGAGAGTCCAGTTCCCTTCCCACAATATCACTGGCCTTACGAATGAGTTTGTTGATTCTGTTGGTGTCTGCTACCCTCAGCCTGCTGCTCCAGCACACAACAGCAAACATGATAGCACTGGCCACCACAGACTCGTAGAACATCCTCAGCAACGTCCGACAGATGTTAAAGGACCTCAGTCTCCTCAGGAAATAGAAACGGCTCTGACCCTTCTTGTAGACAGCCTCAATGTTCTTTGACCAGTCCAGTTTATTGTCAATTCGTATCCCCAGGTATTTGTAATCCTCCACCATGTCCACACTGACCCCCTGGATGGAAGCAGGGGTCGTCGGTACCTTAACTCTCCTCAGGTCTACCACCAGCTCCTTAGCCTTTTTCACATTAAGTTGCAGATAATTCTGCTCACACCATGTGACAAAATTTCCTACCGTAGCCCTGTACTCAGCCTCATCTCCCTTGCTGATGCATCCAACTATGGCAGAGTCATCAGAAAACTGTGAAGATACAGCGAGATACATAGACTTGCAGAGGACGTTCAAACCCCTAACAACGTTTGCAGAGTCTCAAATTGGCTCTCTCGTCATCCTAAATTTGCACTAATGAGCAGGTGTACCTAATAAACTGACTATTGAGTGTAAAATCAGACAATATTGACCAATATGACGAGTTGGGAAATGTTGGTAAATGAAATGCAGGCAACAAGATTTGCTTATCTTCCTCTCCCAGAGAAGATTCATAATGAGATTGATGATGTGATTGGATCTCATCGAAGACCGGCAATTGAGGATCGGGCAAAGATGCGATACACTGACGCGGTCATCCACGAGGTCCAGCGATACATTGACATCGCTCCCTTGGGCGTTCCACACATGACAACAAGTGTTGTGAACTTCCGAGGATATTTGATACCCAAGGTCAGAGTCAAGATCAGTATAATGAATGTTTTATTTGTATTATTTGTAATAACATCAAACCTAAAATTAAATAATCACGTCCCAGCTATTCTGTACCTCGGAAAGTACAGTGTCCTTAACTTGCTTGTTGCTGAGGAGGAATGGTGGTGGTTGTCCATCCTGTCCGACGATGACAGGAGACCTGTGCGGGAGAGTTTTTAAACTGGAGAAGCTGTTGCGCTGGGGCAGTTCCACTCTCTCAATCTCAGAAGTCCAGGTCCAGTGATATGAGCGAACATCACAAACTGGGTCTTCCTTGGTTGCAGTGGATGACCATGACCTTCTCTGTGCCTCGTCATGCTCTTCTGTCTCCAGGGAGCATTAAAGTATCGCCTCCCTGGGTGTTGGATCTCACTGTAGATCTTACCGACCCAGTCTGCTGGAGTTGATTTCACATACTAAGACAAGCCTGTCTCTCTCACCGGAATATAAGGCTGCTGGCTACCCTTGCCTGCTTTAGCCAGTCTGTTGAAGTGGTGTGCTGGGATGTGGCTGCTGTCACATGAGGTCAGTTACTTGGAGCCACAGGTGGGAGCAGAGTGTCCAGTAGGCGCCAAAGATGAATGAGCTGCCCCGGAATGGACACCACAGGTTCTACCCCTCCCTGGACATCCCATACACTCCAGGTGATGGAATAATCTCCAGTATATTGGGGTACGCAGTAAATGGTAGGGCTTTGAAATATTAGTATGTAGTTCACTGAAAGAGCAGAAGAAATTGGAGCAGAGTCAGGCCATTTGGCTGATTTTATTATCACCTCTCAGCAACATTCTCCTGCCTTCCCCCCCATAATCGTTGACACCCTGACTGATCAACAATCTGTCCACCTCCATTTTAAATGTACCCAATGACTTGGCCTCCACAGCCACCTGTGGCGATGCATTCCGGATTCCCCGCCCTGTGGTAAAAGAAATTCCTCCTCATCTCTGTTCTAAAGGGACAACCTTGTATTCTGAGACTCTGCCCTCTAGCCCTAATCCTCTCCATGTCCACTCTGTCTAGGCCAGGGGTTCCCAGCAGTTTTAATGCCATGGACCTCTATCATTTTACTGAGGTCTAGGGCTTTCAATATTCGATAGATTTCAATGACGTCCCCCTCATTTCTTCCTCATCTCTGTTCCAAAGGGATGACGTTGTATTCTGAGGCCGTGTTCTCAGGTTTTCTTCTGCCGGTCTCTTAAATTTAGGCAACTTTGTATCAAAAGATAATTGGTGGGTCTGTTTTTTTGAACTACGCTCCTAAACTGTGGAAATCAATACTTAAAACTATAGTGACTAGGTTGACATTAATATTATAACAATAATACTATTATTACCGATCCAACAAGATCAGGTTTCAGACCACAAATGTATTACATTCTGTGCTCCGAGGAGCAATACCACATCAGCCACTGCAATACATCGTTCCTGGGATGTATAATGTCATTAGTTATTATTTTAATGTGTTGACATAATGTCATCTAACACAATTTTTGATCATAACCATGTCTGAACTTGTTTCTGTGTTTAGGGCATGCTTGTGATCCCTGTCCTTTCCTCTGCTCTGAAAGACAACAGCCACTGGGAGTCACCAGAATCCTTTAACGCAAACCATTTCCTTGATGAAAATGGATGTTTCAAAAAGAGTGAAAATTTCATGGCATTCTCAGCAGGTATACACTTATTTATTATATTGCCGGTCCTCTCTGCCCACCTGCAAGAGAACCACAACCTTCTCATAGCGTTTGGAGGCTTGCATGTCTCAATGACCCGGAGATCTATATTGGCTGGAGTAAGAGCTTTATGCTTTGCTTCTGGGTAGGGTCACCCATGTCAAACAGGTTAAAGGGCAGAGGCCAGACTAACAGCAGTCCACCAATCCTTCAGGTTCCGGGGTTCAACTCAGGGCTAACAACTCTGACCGGTAATTCAAAACTGTGATGGACAATCAGCCATGATTGAATGGCGGAGCAGACTTGAAGGGCCAATTAGCAATTAGACCTTTCAGTTAGTCCTGATGAAGGGTCTCGGCCCGAAATGTCGACTGTACCTCTTCCTAGAGATGCTGCCTGGGCCTGCTGCGTTCACCAGCAACTTTTATGAGTGTTGCACAAAATGCTCCCAATCATCAGACTTGCTGCTTTCTGGATTTGGCTTAGAATATCACGGGTAAAACCCTCACAACCATTGAGCACACCGACATGAAACACTGCTGTAGGTAAACAGCATCCATCATCAGAGATCCCCAACACCCAGGCCATGCTCCCTTCTCGCTTCTGCCACCAGGTAGAAGGTGCAAGAGCCTCAGGACTCACACCACCAGGTTCAAGAACAGTTACTACCCCTCAACCATCAGGCTCTTGATCAAAAGGAGATAACTACACTCACTTGCCCCATCATTGAAATGTTCCCACAACCAAAGAATTCACTTTAAGGACTCTTCAGAACCAGAATCAGGTTTTATATCATCAGCATATGCTGTGAAATATGTTAACTTTGTGGCTGCAGTACAAATGAACACATGATAAGAAAAAACTGAATTACAGTAAGTATATGTATGTATATTAAATAGTTAAGTTTAATAAGTAGTGCAAAAACAGAAATAGTGGGGTGGTGTTCATGGGTTCAATGTTCATTCAGAGATTGGATGACAGAGGGGAAGAAGCAGTTCCTGAAACATTGAGTAGGAGAAGCTGAAGTCAGATGTACCTGTATTACAGTAGAGTAAGGGGAAACCCAGAGGAATGAGAGAGGGGCTGGCCAAAATTGATATGTAAAGAACACTGGCGGGATGACAGCAGAGCAGCAATGGCTGAAATTTCTGGGAGTAATTCACAAGGCAAAGGATATATACAACTCAAAGAGGAAGTATTCTAAAAGCAGGATGTCAGAACCGTGGCAGACAAGAGAAGTCAAAACCAATATAAAAGCCAAAGAGAGGGCTTATAATAGAACAAAAAATGCTGGGAAGTTAAAGGTTTGGGAAACTTTTAAAAACCAACAGAATGCAACTAAAAATGTCATAAAGAAGAAAATGGAATATGAAGGTAAATTGGCCAATAATGTTAAAGAGGATACCAGAAGTTTCTTCAGATATATAAAGTGTAAAAGAGAGGTGAGAGTAGATATTGGACTGCTGGAAAATGATGCTGGAGAGATTGTAATAGGGGACAGGGAAATGGCGGATGAACTGAATAAGTATTTTGCATCTGTCTTCACTGTGGAAGTCACTGGCAGTATGGTGCAAGTTCCAGGTGTCAGTGGTCATGAAGTGTGTGAAGTTACCATTACTAGAACGAGGTTCTTGGAAAACTGAAAGGTCTGACAGCAGATAAGTATCAAACAGGTTCTGAAAAGGATATCTGAAGACATTGTGGAGGCATTACTAATGATCTTTCATGAATCAATTGATTCGGGCATGCTTCCATTAGAATGGAAAATTGTAAAATCACTCAACTCTTCGAGAGGAAAGAGAGTGCAGAAGAAAGGAAACTATAGGCCAGTTTTACCTCAGTGTTTGGGAAGGTGTTGGTGTCAATTGTCAAGGATGTGTTTTTGGGGACTTGGACTCGCATGATAAAATAAGCTGTAGTCAGCATGGTTTCATTAGCAAAAATCTTGCTTGACAAATCTTTGAAGAAATAACAAGCAGGATAGACAAAGGAGAATTGGTGGATGTTGTGTACTCAGATCTTCAGCTTTTAAGAAGGTGCCGTACATGAGGCTACTTAACAAGTTAAGAGCCCAAGGTGTTACAGGAAAGATACTAGCATGGATAGAGCATTGGCTGATTGGCAGGATGCAAAGAGTGAGAATAAAGGAGACCTTTTCTAGTTGGCAGCCGGTGACTATTGGTGCCCACAGGGGACTGTTTTAGGTACGGTTTTAATGTTATATGTTAATGACTCGGACGATGGAATTAATGGCTTTGTGGTGAAGTTTGTGGACAATATGAACATAAGTAGAGAGGCAGGTTGTTTAGTGGAAGCAGAGAGGCTACAGAAAGACTTAGACAGATTAGCAGAATGGGCAAAGAAGTGGCAGATGGAATACAGTGTCTGAAAGTGCACTTGGATAAAATAAATAAAAGCGTAGACTATTTTCTAAATGGAGAGCAAATTCAAAAATCTGAGGTGCAAAGGAACTTTGGAGTCCTTGTCCAGGATTGCCTAAAGGTTAATTTGCAGATTGAGTCAGTGCTGAGGAAGTCAGATGCGCCGTTAACATTCATTTCAATGGACTAGAATATAAAACAAAGAATGCTGTGGAGGTCAAGACATTGCGTATGTTTAAGGCAGAGGTGGATCGATTCTTGATCAGTCAGTGCATGAAGGGATACTGGGAGAAGGCAGGAGATTGAGGCTGAGAGGGAAAATGGATCAGCCATGATGGAATTGCATTGAATATTCGATGGGCCAAATGGCCTAATTCTGCTCCTATATCTTATAGTCCAACTCAGATCTTTTTTTTAGTTTATTCATGAGGTAATTATGTCACTGGTATATTTATTATTCATCTCTAATTTTACCAAAAACAGTCAAAGGAACCCGAAAAAGGTCTCCAATTATGAAATATATTTTAAGTAAATAGTGCTGAGTGCTGTAAACAACCTTTCACAGATTTTTTTCAAGAACATCCCTGTACTCTTGCAGGTAAAAGAATGTGCCTGGGAGAATCCTTGGCTCGCATGGAACTCTTCCTTTTTTTGACCAGTCTTCTGCAGAGTTTTGTCTTCAAGCCCGTCATCAATCGCAAGGACATCGACATCTCACCAGCTTCAACTGGAATTCTGGTTGCACCCCATGTCTATGAATTCTATGCTGTCCCTCGCTAAATCACCTGGAGCCTCTTGAATTTTAGCAGTTGATTTTAAAGGCTTACTTAGTTCCTTGTATATCTTTAACATCACAACATTTGGTTATTTCCTATTTACTCATTCTCACTGTAGTCCAACACATCCGTCCATGGCCACTTCAGGTCAAGGTGAGACAACCCTCAGGGTGGTGCAACGGCTTATATTCCATGTGGGTAGCCTCCAACTTAATGGCATCTCCTTCTGGTAAAACAAAACTCTCCTTCCCCTCTTCTTCTATTCCTCACTCTCGCCTCTTACCTCTTCTCAGCTCCTGCTTCCCTTTCTACCATGGTCCACTCTCCTCTCCTATCAGATTCCTTCCTCTCCAGGCCTTTATCTTTCCTACCCACCTGGCTCCGCCTATTAACTTTGGGCTATCCTCCTTCCCCACCCCTCCCCTCACACTCTGACATCTTCCTTCTTCCTTTCCAGACCTGAAAGAGGGCCACACTCTGAAATGATGGCTATTTATTAATTTCCATTAATGCTATGTGACCCACTGATTTCCTCCGGCATTTTGTATGTATTGCTTTGGATTTCGAGCATCTACAGAATCTCTCATGTTTATTATTATCCACAACTAGTGCCTTTTTAACAATGATTATTGTTTGTAAATATATGCAACAAAAATATACAAAAATTTTGGGCAGATAGGGCTCATCAGCTGTAGTTGGCAACTCACCTGGGAGCAGAAAAACACTTGACCTCAAACCCCTGCTGCCTTGCAGCTATACCCACCCATGGGGAAGCCTTCGTGAACAAACCCCCCCAAACAATCCGGAGCTGGAGTCCACAGGCAGCCCTATGTTGTTACTGGAAGCATAATTCACATTTTTTAACCTTTGGTTCAACTCCTCTGATGCCTCTGCATCCTCTGCAGCTGGAAGTGAAGTTGTCATTACTTCAGATAAGAGTGGGATTCTTTGTCATATACCTAGTGAGTGAAGCTCTAATACTGAAGAGGTTTGACCCCCATCTTCAGAAGACCATTTGGTTTGGAGCTCAGCTGAATATCTGGGTGCTTGAAGCCAGAGATTATGTGCAGAAGTGGAGAGAGGATAGGCAACTAAGTTTGGGAACCTGGGTGCACGTGGTGGTGAAATAGACCATGAGATATAGGAGTAGATTTAGGCCATTTGGCCTGTTAAGCTTACTCCACCATTTCAACATGGCTGATCCATTTCCTTCTCAGCTCCTTTCTCCTCCCCATATCCCTCACACCCTGACTAATCAAGAATCTATCCATCTGTACCTTAGATACCTTATACCTAATGACTTGGCCTCCATGAATTTCACAGATTCACCACTGTCTGTTTGAAGAAATTCCACCTCATTTCCATTCTTTTAGATGTCCTATTCTGAGGTTGTACCCTCTGGTCTTAAACTTCCCCACCATAGGAAACATCCTCATGACATTCATTCTATCGAGACCTTTGCACATTTGATGGGCTTGAGGTGCGTATCACACACATTACAACAGAGCTTCAGCTGAGGGCCACTTGAGATGTTTTCTTGCAGAAACTGATTGGCGAAGCATACTGAGTTGGTGAGATCTCCATCAGGCCAGTTGATAGAATTCAGGAGATAGAAAGGAGGGTGGAAGAGTGTATCTTGCTGCACCCTGTGGAGAGTCTGTGGAGCCCTGCTCACCCCCTTCACTCTGGACATTGTGTGCGCACTCTCATGTATGGTAACAGCTCCTGTGGAGACCACTGTCCTCCTGTCTCTGTTGGTCAAACTAGATCTCTGACCTTGGTCACACAGCAGTAGCTAGATGTTGTTAGGAATCATTGAGCAGAAACACATTTGCTGCTCTTGGTGGACAGGGATGCTCCCAGGAGCAAATTGTGGTCCTCCAGGAGCAAAGGGACTGTGACATGTCGGTAGATACCTGTTCTGCATGTGAATAGGGATGCACCCCCACACCCCCCCGGCACAAGATGGCTCATCTGTGTGTGCAGTGATGCAGTGTATGCACAGATCATTCGCCAGCAGAAGAATTGTTACAGGTGCAAACTTGTCTGCTGAAGCAGAGATACACTGCTCAGATATCGCCGATCTCTTCAGATCGTGCAGGAAGTTGAAAATGGGACAGCCTGGAGACCTGTGTCTCAGAGAGTGTCAGCTCTTCTCAGGTTCCCATCAGGAGGATGAAACAATAATGGAGATTTGATTTATATAGAAATACAGCACAGAAACAGGCCTTTCAACGCATCTAGTCCATGTCAAAATCATTTAAACTGCCTACTCCCATCGATCTGCACCAAAACCATACCCCTCCATATCCCTACCATCCATGGACATATCCAAACGTTGAAATCCAGCTCGCATGTACCACTTGTGCTAGCAACTCATTCCAGCCTCTCATGGCCCTCTGAGTGAAGAGGTTTCCCCTGATGTTCCCCTAAGCTTTACACCTTTCACCTTTAACCCATGACCTCTGGTTGTTGTCCCACCCCAATTTCAGTGGAAAAAGACTGTTTATACCCCTCATAAGTTTGTCTGCCTCTATCAAATCTCTTCTCAGTCTTTTATGTTTCTAAAGAATACAGTTCTTATCTTCCTTATTGTTCAACCTTTCCTTATATCTCAGGTCCTCCAGACCTGGCAACATCATTGTAAATATTCTCTGTACTCTTTCACCTTGTTTACATCATTCCTGTAGTTAGGTGATGAGAACTGCACACATTACTCCAAATTAGGCCTCACCAACATCTTGTACAACTTCAACATAACAGCCCATCTCTTGTACCCAATACATTGGCCTTCATAAATCAATTTGCCAAAAGCTTTCTTCACAAGATTGTTGATTATTGTATCAGTGTCCTGACATCATCTGACGTCCAAACTGATGAATTGTCTCAGAAGGGCATCAGGTCACTAGGCAACAGCACCAGTGAGGCAGCACACATAACAGTGCCCCTGAGTCAGCAATCCCAGACTGAGTGTAGAAATGGCTCTGGTCAGTAATCAGAGGTTGACATCCTCAGGATCATTAATATGTAGCACAACAGTATAATGCTATTACTGCACCAGTGACCTGCTTCATTTCCCACCGCTGTCTGCAGTGAGTTTGGACATTCTCCCTGTAGTCACATGGGTTTCCTCCAGGTGCTCTGGTTTCCTCCCACAAACCAAAGACATACAGGTTAGGGTTCGTGAGGTGTGGGTGTTAGCTCATCCACTGACTGCTATGGTCATTGAGGCAAAAGACATATTTCACTATGCTTCGATGTAAATGGAGCAAAAAAAAAACCACAAATCTTTAATCTGCTGATATGGCCCCGATTTTCTGAATCTACATTATATTAAAAAAATCTTATATCTTGTGTCAGTTATTTAGGAAGCACAGGTATGTTCAAACCACTGTGTTATTAAAATCTCACATTGTAATCAACATGATGTTTATTACCTGTGTATTGAATTTGCCATTATAATATTCTTTATTAAGTATTCTTTAAACACATTTAACACTTAAAATGATGATACTTCCCTATTTGGTCACACAGAAAAACATCAGATGTTCCCAAGGCAACAGTGAGATGGGCGGTTGTTCTGTTTAAGCTAGAAATCCATTAATGTTTAAAAGAGTTATGGTTCAATGGTTCAATTTAATATCACAGAATGTATACAGTAGGGGTCCCCAACCTTTTTTGCGTCGCGGACCGGTTTAATATTGACAATATTCTTGCGGACCGGCCGACCGGGGGGAGGAGGGTGTTCAAGTAGGGTTAAGCTCACCTCAACATGTCTTTTACAGTTAGGGTTGCCAACTTTCTCATTCCCAAATAAGGGACAAAAGTAGCAGTCAAATCCCATACATTTGTGTTTACCCCAGGATGGACTACCATGACCATGAAGCCTTGCACGGGCACCTGTGTCAGCATGCGCGTACGTACCAATTTTTTTTCTACAACTCGGTTTTGGCTTAATCTTCCTGACTATACTCTACATACATTATTTCTACTTTATATAGGCTGTGTATTTATCATATCATTCCTGCTTTTACTATATGTTAGTGTTATTTTCGGTTCTATGTGTTATTTGGTAGGTTATTTTTTGGGTCTGGGAATGCTCAAAAAATTTTCCCATATAAATTAATGGTAATTGCTCCTTCGCTTTACGCCATTTCGGCACGAACGGTTTCATAGGAATGCTCTACCTTAGCGGGGGAAATACGGGACAAGGACGGTCCTGTATAGGACAAACCAAATTCAGCCCAATATACAGGATGTCCCAGCAAATACGGGACAGTTGGCAAGCCTATGTTCAAGTTCAACAGTGCGTGGCAGGGAATGAGGAAAGGTGCAGCTGACTCATATCGTTTCCTCGCGGACCGGTAGCACATGCTTTGCGGCCCGGTGATTGGGGACTGCTGGTATACAGTATACAACCTGAAATTCTTACTCTCACAGACATCGACAAAACAGAAAAATGCAAAGAATGATTGACAGAAAACGTTAGAACCCCAAAGCCTCCCTCCCCCAAACAAGCAGCAGCAAAATCATCAACCCTCCCCTTCCCCCAACTTGCCCCAACAAAGGCATCGACAGTTCATCAAAACTACTGTTCATCCCAAAAAGTAATGATGAAGATAAATGATACTAACCTCTCCCTTTTCATTCTCTTTTGTAATGGGCTGATAGAAATCTAGTAGGGTTTGAGAGCCAAGGCTTATAGTGGTCACAGTTGGAAAGTACAGAGGTCCATCCTCGTGAGGCTACAAGGACAAAAACAAAAACTGGTTTCACACAACAACTCAGTAATAAAATCTAGGCTATTTGGCACAGTTAGTGTAACGCTTCACAGCCCCAGCAATTCCTGCTGCTGTCTGTAAGGAGTTTCTACATTGACCACATGGGTTTCCCCCCACAGTTCAACGACGTCCAGGTTGGGGTTAGTGAGTTGTGGGTGTTAGGGTGTATTCTGCAGTTAGGATATATAGCAAATATTAATTTCACTAGCAACCAATTTTCAGATTTGAATGTGGATTGCAGATTGAATTTAAAACAGCTCAGAATAATGGGCTTCCTGGAGCTGCAGATTGGGCTCAATCACAAACAAAGGAACATTCTACTTGAACTCAGGTGCCAGCATCTGCATGAATGCAGCCCAGGGTCATTTTGGGTGTCTGGAGTAAGGGTACGAAGAAGGAGGAGTTTGAAAAAAGTATGTAATTGAAAGGAAGCATTGTAGACACATTGTAACTATAGAATTGTTCTGCTGTTACCTTTGCTCTTTAGCATATAAAAATGTTGTGTAATATTGGGTCAAAGAGGTCTCTTCTTCCAAGACTTCTCAAATATGATGACTGCATACTCGGTTTGCTAGAATAAAGGCTTCCATATCCACCACTTCAGTGTCTTTTCCAGTGACTTTGTTCATAGTTACAACAGTGGGCATGTAATGTCATCGCCACCCAGCACATGGAGTTTGTACGTTGACCACGTGGGTTTCCTCCCACATTTCAAAGCTGTGCAGGTTACAGTTAGTAAGATGTGGGGATGCTATATTGGCACCAGAAGTATGGTGACACTTGTGGGCTGCCCCCAGCACATAGTTGGTCATCGACATAAACATATTTCACTGTATGTCTCGATATACATTTAACAAATAACAATAATCTGCCCTCTTTGATTTTACATGAATTTAGATATAAATAAATATATATTATATATAAAATATATCCCTGTATTAGGAACTATTTATTAGAAAACCATGCACACCGCACACTCTGCTCTCACCCGTGGCTCCAAGTAGCTTCAACAGACGGGCTAAAGCAGGTTAGGGTAGCCGGCGGGACTCATACCCCGATGGAATAGGGATGTGCCTGTCCTCGCATGTGAAGACAGCTCAAGTGGACTGGTTGGATGAGATCTACAGTGAGGTCCAACAACCAGGAAGGCCATTCTGCAATGGTCTGTGCAGAGCAAAAGGCATGACAAGGCACAGAAGACATCATGGTCATCCACTGCAACCAAGGAAGACCCCAGTTTGTGACACTTGTTCATGCCACTGGACCCCGACTTCCAAAGTTGAGAGTAGAACTGCCCCAGTGCAACAGCTTTCCCAGTTTATAGAAAACTCTCATACAGATCTCCAGTCATCAATGGACAAACACCACTCAGCACTAACCCAGAAGATAGTAGTGAGTAGGAGAAAGGGGTGGCTGTGGTAAAATATATCACTGTCGCTGTGCCCAGAGGAGGTCACTGAGGCTTTTTGCGTTTATTGATATGGATATAGATATGAGTTTGGCCTATGGACTTTTTTCAGTCTTACAGAGTTTTATACTCCATGTTTCTGCCTGTTCTTTCTCGGTTTTTTTATGTGCAGGGAGAAGGGATTTAAGGCAAAATGTCCTTGTTGAGATTTTGTTTATCTTTTCATGCGGGAAGAGGGATATTTGGGGTCCAGTATACTTCTGACATATTGTGCAGTGAAGGGGGCTTTGGGAGTTAATGATTGTGTTGCTGTGCTTGTTGTGCGGTTGGGGGGGGGGAGGAGTTGCTATTTCTCTTTGAATGACTTCCAAGGTTTACTTTGATTCGTGGCCATCCAGAGGAGAAGAATTTCAGAATTGTATACCGCATACATACTCTGACAATAAATGAATCTTTGAATATAAAGGAGAAAGAGCAGTAAAGAGAAGAAAACAGGAAAGACAGTGCTGTAAAAGAAATACAGTAGTAATTTATATTTGCATCGCCTCTTTATATCCCATTGACTACAATTAAGCTAAGGGAGAGGAAGCTGAAATAAAACAGTATTTGACATCAGTGCAGAATAAGGCCAATCAGCCCATCATGTTAGCTTTACATTACATCACGGCTGATTTATTATCCCTCTCAACCACTTTATCCTGCTTTCTCCTGTAACTTTTCACGCCCTGACTAATCAATAACCTGTCAACCTCCAATTTAACCATAACTAAACAATCGAGATTATCTTTATTTCTCACACGTACATTGAAGGGGAAGATTGTGAAGAGGATACATAAAAATGAAACAGAGAATGAACTAGTGAATACGAGTGATACAAACGAGAGACCAGGAAGTGCAGAGGAAAGAAAGCACAACAGAAACTAATGGAGAAACATAAAGGTTGTGTTAATCAAACACAAAAGCATGGAAATGGAAATGAATAGATGCTAGATTTCTGTTTAAACCAGAATCAGAATTAATATCACTGGCATATGTCGTGAAATTTACTGTCATGCATCAGCAGTACAATGCAATACATAATAATAAAAACTGTAATTTACAGCAAGTATATATGTAAAAAGTTAAATGAAATCAGTTGTGCAAAGAGAGAAAAGAGTAGTGATGTAGTGTTCATGGGTTCAATGTCTATTCTGAAACTGGATGGCAGAGGGGACGAAACTGTTCCTGAATTGTTAAGCACCTCCTCCCTGATGGTAGCAATGAGAACAGGGCCTGTCCTGGGTGATGGGGTCCTTAGTGATTTGTCAAGGAAGATTTTCCCTTGAGGAAACCATGTTGACCATGGCTTATTTATCATATGCCTCCAAGTACCCTCAGACCTCATCCTTAAGAATCGACTCCAACATCTTCCCAACCACTGAGGTCAGACTATAGTTTCCTTTCTTGAAGAGTGCAGTGACATTTTCCAATCTTGTGGAATCATTCCAGAATCTAGTGATTCTTGAAAGATCAATACCAATGCCTTCACAGTCTCTTTGGCCACTTCTTTCAGAACCCTGGGGTGTCCACCATCTGGTTCAGTTGACTTATCTACCTTCAGACTTTTCTGTTTCCCAAGAACTTCACACACTCCATGATCCCTGACATAAGGAATTTCCACCATACTGCTAGTGTCTTCCACAGTGAAGACTGATGCAAAATTCTTTTCAGTTCATCCTCCATTTCCTTGTCTCCCATCACTACCTCTCCAGCGTCGTTTTCCAGCTGTCTATTATCCACTCTCACTTCTCTTTTACACTTTATGTATCTGAAGAAACTTTTGGTATCCTCTTTAATATTACTGGCTAGCTTACATTTGTATTCCATCTTTACCTTCTTAATGACTTCTTTAGTTGCCTTCAGTTGGTTTTCAAGATTCCCAATCCTCTACCTTCCCACTAATTTTTGCTCTATTATATGCACTTTTTTAGCTTTTATGTTGGCTTTGACTTCTCTTGTTAGCCACGGTTATGTCATCTTTCCAATAGAATACTTCTTCCTTCCTGGGATGTATACATCCTGTGCCTTTTGAATTGCTTCCAGAAATTCCAGCCATTGCCGCTCTGCTGTCATCCCTGCCAGTGTTCTTTTCCAATGAATTCTGGCCAACTCCACTCTCATGTCTCTGTAATTCCCTTTACTCCACTGTATTACTGATACATCTGACTTTAACTTCTCCTTCTCAAATTTCAGGGTGCATTCGATCATATTATGATCACTTGGCCCTTAGGGTTCTTTTACCTTAAGCTCTACCTAATTAATTCTGGTTCATTGCACAACACTCAATCGAGAATAGCTGATCCCCTAGTGGGCTCAACTATCAGCTGCTCAAAAAGGCCATCTTGTAGGCACTCTCGAAATTCCCCCTCCCGGAATCCAGCACCAACCCGATTTTCCAAATCTACCTGTATATTGAAATCCCCCATGACTAATGTAACATTGTCCTTACCTCCCGCTGTTATTTGTAGACCATATCCTTACTACTATTTGGGGTACTGTATGCAAGTCCCATCAGGGTCTTTTTACCCTTGCAATTCCTTAGCTCTGTCCACAATTTTTCAACACTTTTCAACCTTTTGTCACCTTTTTCTAATGATTTTATTTTATTTTATTACAAACAGAGCAACGCCACCCCCTCTGCCTTTCTACCTGTCCTTTCAATACAATGTGTATCCCTGAACTTGACGCACCCAGCTACAGTCTTCTTTCAGCTATGATTCATTGCTGCCTACATCATACATGTCAATCTGCAACTGTGCTGCAAGTTCATCAACCTTGTTCCATATACAGCACGTATTGAAATATAACACTTTCGGTCTTCTATTCGATTTTGTCCGCCTTTTGCATCGCAACTCATCCTGTTGACTGTGGTTTTGCCCTATCAACAGCCGGACCTCACTACACTTTGCCTCTGTTTGTAAGTCAGCTACCTCTTCTTCAGCTCTATCATCCACCTCTCCTACGATACTTCTTGCAGCTCAGGACATCAGTCACACCATGCTCAACCTTTTGATTCCTGAATTTGTCTGAGGTCAAACCAAAATCTGCTTCCAGAACCTCTCCACTAACTGTTCTGCACACTGGTTCCCATCCTCCTGCAACCCTAGCTTAAACCTCATGGTGCAGCGTTAACAAACCTTCCTGCTGGGATATTAGTCCCCCTCCAGTTCAGTTGCAAATCGTCCCATCTGTACAGGTCACACCTTTCCTGGAAGAGAACCCAATGGTCCAAAAATCTTATGTCCTCCCTCCTGCACCAAATCCTTATCCGTATATTAAACTGTAGAATCTTCGCAATTCTGGCCTCGCTAACGTGTGGTATGGGTAGCGATCCTGAGATCACAACCCTGGAGGTCCTGCCCTTTAACTTAACACCTAAATCCCTAAACTCCCCATGCAGAATCTTGTCATTCGCCCTACCCATATCATTGGCACCTACACGAATGACTTCTGGCTGTTCACCCTCCAACTTAATGCTGAGGACTTGGTCCGAGATGTCTAGGACCCTGGCACCAGGAAGGCAACATACCATCCAGGAATCTCATCCTCACCCACAGAACCTCCTGTCCATTCCCCTTACTAACGAATTCCCAGTCACCACAGCGTGCCTCTTCTCCCCCCTTCCCTTCTGACACACAGAGCCAGAGACCCAATAATTATGACTTTCCTCTGTTAGGTCACCACCCCCCCAACAGTATCCTCAGTAAAATACCTGTTATTGAGGGGAATGTCACTCTGCACTGACTCCTTAATCCCCTTCCCCTTCCACTTACCCACTCTTCTGTGTCCTGCACCTTGGGTGTAACTATCTCTCTATATGTCTTAGCTATCACCCCGTCAGCCTGCTGAACGATTCAGAGTTCATCCAATTCTAGCTCCAACTCTTTAAGGTGGATTGTTGGAAGCTGCAGCTGGATGTACTTCTCACAGTGGTAGTCTTGATATGCTTGGTTTGGGACATCTAGAGGTCACGAAAAGTGCCAATATGAATGGAAGTTTTTCCTTTTGGTTGTCAGCCTCGATATGGAATAATTCATTCAACTTTATTCTAGCAATGTCTTTCTCAATAATCCACCCATAAACATATTCAATCAGGGCAAGTTTATACCCCTATTACTCGGGTGTTCCCTCACCCCAGTTCTGTAGTCTTCTTCCCGACAACTGAGTCCACTTGGGTTTGGGTGAATCATAAACCTGAAAATTAAAAACACAATCTGTGAAATGACAAGAAGCAATAGTAAAAAAAAATGCAACAGTGAAGAAGTTTAATCGACACAGTTTGTAGATCGGACTCTGTAGTTCATGATATGATGTGTTTTTGATTTCTGGCTTTTATCTTATTGCTATTTTGTGCAATTTTGATCAGAAGAGACTGTCTCTCTGAGAGTGAATGACAGAGCATTAAATTCAACTAAACTGAATTGAACTAAGCTGAACATTTAGTTTAGAAAACAGATGGACAGCCATCAACTGCAGACAAGCACCCAAATTCAACTGGCAAACACCTGAAGAACATCTCCTACTCTAAGGAAATACAGGACCTTTTCGGTTCACATTTCTGAGTGTAGGTAAGAGTTAGCACTCTTGCCAGAAGCCAAAAGAAAATCATTTCTTCCTAGTTTAGGGCAGACACTGTAAGCAAGATTCTTTCCAGTCAGTTGTTATTGTGATATTAGTACTTATGTTGGAGTGTATGGGGTGTTCAGGGAGGGGTAGCGTCCTGGGTGAGGGGCTTGTCGTGTCTGGAGCAGGTCACTCAACTTTAGTCCCCACTGGACACACAGCTCTCACCTGTGGCTCCAAGTAGCTGTTTGTATGCGACAGTGGCTAAACCTGCTACACCACTTCAACAGGCGAGCTGAACCAGCTGAGGGGAGCCGGCGGCCTCATACCCCAGTGAAAGAGGGAGCATGCTGGTCCTAGCTGGGGCGGACTGGGTGGATAAGATCTACAGCGAGATCCAATGGCCAGGAAGGTGGTATCACAACACTCCACAGAGAGCGAAGGGCATGATAAGGCACAGAAAATGTCCTGGTCATCCACTGCAACCAAGGAAGGCCCCAGTTTGTGATGCTTGTTCGTACCACTGAACCTGGACTTCAGAGGTCAACAGAGTGGAACTGCCTCAGTGCAACAGCTTTTGCACTTCAAAAACTCTCCCCCACAGGTTTCCTATCATCTTAGGACATGAAGGGCAACCGACATTTGTTATAGACAATAGACAATAGGTGCAGGAGTATGCCATTCAGCCGTTCGAGCCAGCACCACCATTCACTGTGATCATGGCTGATCACCCACAATTAGTACCCTTTTTCCTGCCTTCTCAACATATCCCTTCACTCCACTATCTTTAGGAGCTCTATCTAACTCTTTTTTGAAAGAATCCAGAGAATTGGTCTCCACTGCCTTCTGAGGCAGAGCATTCCACAGATCCACAACCCTCTATGTGAAAACGTTTTCCTCAACTCTGTTCTAAATGGTCTACCCCTTATTCTTAAACTGTGGCCTCTGGTTCTGGGCTCCCCCAACATCGGGAACATGTTTCCTGCCTCTAGCATGTCCAATCCCTTAATAATCTTATATGTTTCAATCCGATCCCCTCTTATCCTTCTAAATTCCAGTGTATACAACCCCAGTCGCTCCAATCTTTCAACATATGACAGTCCCGCCATCCCGGGAATTAACCTCGTGAACCTACGCTGCACTCCCTCAATAGCTAGAATGTCCTTCCTCAAATTTGGAGACCAAAACTGTACACAATATCCTAGGTGTGGTCTCACCAGGGCCCCGTACAATTGCAGAAGGACCTCTTTTCTCCTATACCCAATTCCCCTTGTTATGAAGACCAGCATGCCATTAGCTTTTTTCACTGCCTGCTGTACCTGCATGCTTATTTTCAGTGACTGATGAACACCTAGATCTCATTGTACTTCCCCTTTTCCTAACTTGCCACCATTCAGATAGTAATCTGCCTTCCTGTTCTTGCATCTGCCCACTCACCCAATCTGTCCAAGTCACCGTGCATTCTCATAACATCCTCCTCACGTTTCACACTGCCACCCAACTTTGTGTCATCTGCAAATTTGCTCATGTTACTTTTAATCCCTTCACCTAAATCATTAATGTATATTGTAAGTAGCTGCGGTCCCAGCACTGAGCCTTGCGGTACCCCACTAGTCACTGCCTGCCATTCTGAAAAGGACCCATTAATCCCTACTCTTTGTTTCCTGTCTGCCAACCAATTTTCTATCCATGTCAGTACCCTACCCCCAATACCATTTGCTCTAATTTTGCATACTAGCCTCCTATGTGGGACCTTATCAAAGGCTTTCTGAAAGTCCAGGTACGCTACATCCACTGGCTTTCCCATGTCCATTTTCATAGTCACATTCTCAACAAACCCCAGAAGATTAGTCAAGCATGACTTCCCCTTCTTAAACCATGCTGACTTGGACCCATCCTGCCACTGCTATCCAGATATGCCGCTATTACATCTTTTATAATTGATTCCAGCATCTTCCCCACCACTGATGTCAGACTAACTGGTCTATAATTGCAACACACATCAAAGTTGCTGGTGAACGCAGCAGGCCAGGCAGCAACTTTGATGTGTGTTGCTTGAATTTCCAGCATCTGCAGAATTCCTGTTGTTTGGTCTATAATTGCCTGTTTTCTCTCTCCCTCCTTTCTTAAAAAGTGGGATAACATTAGCTATGCTCCAATCCGCAGGAACTGATCCTGAATCCATAGAACATTAGAAAATGATTACCAATGCGTCCACAATTTCTAAAGCCACCTCCTTAAGTATCCTGGGATGGAGACCATCAGACCCTGGGGACTTATCAGTCTTCAGTCCCATCAGTTTACCCAACACCATTTTGTGCCTGATGCAAATCTCCTTCAGTCCTCTGTTACCCTAGGTCCTCTGGCCACTATTACAACTGGGAGATCGTTTGTGCCTTCCCTAGTGAAGACAGATCCAAAGTACCTGTTTAGCTCGTCTGCCATTTCCTTGTTCCCCATAATAACTTCACCCGTTTCTGTCTTCAAGGGCCCAACTTTGGTCTTAACTAATTTTTTCCTCTTCACATACCTAAAGAAGCTTTTACTATCCTCCTTTATATTTTTGGCTACCTTATCTTTGTACGTCATCTTTTCTCCCCGTATTGCCTTTTTAGTTAGCTTCTGTTGCTCCTTAAAAGTCTCCCAATCCTCTGGCTTCCCACTCATCCTTGCTATGTTATACTTCCTCTCTTTTATTTTTATACTGTCCTTAACTTCCCTTGTCATCCATGGTCGCCCCTTACTCCCCTTAGAACCATTCTTCCTCTTTGGAATGAACTGATCCTGCACCTTCTGTACTATTCGCAGAAATACCTGCCATTGTTGTTCCATTGTCATCCCTGCTAGGGTATCTTTCCAGTCAACTTTTGCCAGCTCCTCCCTCATAGAAACATAGAAACATAGAAAATAGGTGCAGGAGTAGGCCATTCGGCCCTTCGAGCCTGCACCGCCATTCAGTATGATCATGGCTGATCATCCAACTCAGAACCCTGTACCAGCCTTCCCTCCATACCCCCTGATCCCTTTAGCCACAAGGGCCATATCTAACTCCCTCTTAAATATAGCCAATGAACTGGCCTCAACTGTTTGCTGTGGCAGAGAATTCCACAGATTCACCACTCTCTGTGTGAAGAAGTTTTTCCTAATCTCGGTCCTAAAAGGCTTCCCCTTTATCCTCAAACTGTGACCCCTCGTTCTGGACTTCCCCAACATCGGGAACAATCTTCCTGCATCTAGCCTGTCCAATCCCTTTAGGATTTTATACGTTTCAATCAGATCCCCTCTCAATCTTCTAAATTCCAACGAGTATAAGCCTAGTTCATCCAGTCTTTCATCATATGAAAGTCCTGCCATCCCAGGAATCAATCTGGTGAACCTTCTTTGTACTCCCTCTATGGCAAGGATGTCTTTCCTCAGATTCGGGGACCAAAACTGCACACAATACTCCAGGTGTGGTCTCACCAAGGCCTTGTACAACTGCAGTAGTACCTCCCTGCTCCTGTACTGGAATCCTCTTGCTATAAATGCCAGCATACCATTCGCCTTTTTCACCACCTGCTGTACCTGCATGCCCACTTTCAATGACTGGTGTATAATGACACCCAGGTCTCGTTGCACCTCCCCTTTTCCTAATCGGCCACCATTCAGATAATAATCTGTTTTCCTATTTTTGCCACCAAAGTGGATAACTTCACATTTATCCACATTAAATTGCATCTGCCATAAATTTGCCCACTCATCTAACCTATCCAAGTCACCCTGCATCCTCTTAGCATCCTCCTCACAGCTAACACTGCCACCCAGCTTCGTGTCATCCGCAAACTTGGAGATGCTGCATTTAATTCCCTCATCCAAGTCATTAATATATATTGTAAGCAACTGGGGTCCCAGCACTGAGCCTTGCTGTACCCCACTAGTCACTGCCTGCCATTCTGAAAAGGTCCCGTTTATTCCCACTCTTTGCTTCCTGTCTGCCAACCCATTCTCTATCCACATCAATACCTTACCCCCAATACCGTGTGCTTTAAGTTAGCACACTGATCTCCTGTGTGGGACCTTGTCAAAAGCCTTTTGAAAATCCAAATATACCACATCCACTGGTTCTCCCCTATCCACTCTACTAGTTACATCCTCAAAAAATTCTATGAGATTCGTCAGACATGATTTTCCTTTCACAAATCCATGCTGACTTTGTCCGATGATTTCACCGCTTTCCAAATGTTCTGTTATCACATCATTGATAACTGCCTCTAGCAGTTTCCCCACCACTGATGTTAGGCTAACCAGTCTATAATTCCCTGGTTTCTCTCTCCCTCCTTTTTTAAAAAGTGGGGTTACATTAGCCACCCTCCAATCCTCAGGAACTAGTCCAGAATCTAAAGAGTTTTGAAAAATTATCACTAATGCATCCACTATTTCTTGGGCTACTTCCTTAAGCACTCTGGGATGCAGACCATCTGGCCTTGGGGATTTATCTGCTTTTAATCCCTTCAATTTACCTAACACCACTTCCCTACTAACATGTGTCTATGTGTCCATAGTCCCCTTTGTTCAACTGTAATACTGACACTTCCAATCTTCGCTTCTCCCTCTAAAATTGTAGATTAAAACTTATCATATTATGGTCACTACCTCCTAATGGCTCCTTTACCTCGAGTTCCCTTATCAAATCTGGCTCATTACACAACACTAAATCCAGAATTGCCTTCTCCCTGGTAGGCTCTAATACAAGCTGTTCTAAGAATCCACCCCTGAGTCATTCCACAAACTCCCTTTTTTGGGGTCCTGATTTTCCAACCTGATTTTCCCAGTCTACCTGCATGTTGAAATCCCCCATAACAACCGTAGAACTATCTTTGCGACATGCCAATTTTAACTATTGATTTAACTTGCACCCTACATCCAGGCTACTGTTTGGGAGCCTGTAGATATGTCCCATCAGGATCTTTTTGCCCTTGCAGTTTCTCAGTTCTATCCATACTGACTCTACATCTCCTGATTCTATGTCCCCCCTCGCAAGTGACTGAATATCATTCCTCACCAACAGAGCCACCCCACCCCCTCTGCCAACCTGTCTGTCCTTTTGATAGGATGTATACCCCTGAATATTCATTTCCCAGCCCTGGTCCTCTTGCAGCCATGTCTCTGTTATTCCCACAACATCATACTTGCCAATTTCCAACTGAGCCTCAAGCTCATCCACTTTATTTCTTATACTCCATGAATTCATATATAATACTATAATACTTCTAATCCTTTTAAAGTAATACTTTTACTCCCCTCACCTTTCACATCGATTCCTATTGCACTTGCCCATACTCTCCTATCCTTTCCTGATCTTTCTGCCCCTCTAATTCTGTTGTCTTTCTTAACTTTTCTTATTCTCTCATTCCCTTTAACTCCATTCTTATATTTCCAGTTTGTCCCCCACCCCACTCCTTAGTTTAAACACACCCGTGTAGCAGTGGCTAACCTGCCCGCCAGAATGCTCGTCCCCCATCTGTTAAGGTGCAACCCGTCCCTTCTGTACAATTCATCCTTACCCCAAAACAGATCCCAGTGGTCCAAGAAACTAAATCCCTGCCTCCTGCACCAGCTCCTCAGCCACACATTCAGATCCCCTGTCTCCCTGTTCATGTCCTCTCCAGCACAAGGAACTGGAAGCAAACCGGAGATAACCACCCTGGAGGTCCTGCTTTTCAGACTTCTTCCGAGTTCTCTGAAGTCACGCCGCAAAATGTCTCTCATCTTCTTTCCGACGTCATTTGTGCCGACATGCACCACCACCTCCGGCTGATCACCTTCTCCCATGAGGGTGGCCTGCAATCGGTCTGTGATGTCCTGGATCCTGGCACCAGGGAGGCAACATACCATCCTTAAATCCTGCCTGTTGCCACAGAACCCCTATCTGTACCTCTCACTATGGATTCCCCTGCTACCACGGCTCTGCCTGACGTCTGTCTCCTCAGCTTTATTTCAGCGCCAATTTTTGACTCGCAGACCCATCTGCCTCTCAGACTGGCACTGTCTTCTGTCCCGACAGCTTCCAAGAGGGTGAACCTGTTTTCAAGAGGCACGTCCCCCGTGGTTTTCTGTACTCCAAGCATCCATCCCTTCCTCATCGTCGCCCCCCCCCACTTCTCTCTTCCAGTATCTTCGGTGTAACGATCTCGTCCACAAAAATCTCTGTTTCCCGGATGAACCTGAGGTCATCCAGTTGCCTCTCCAGTGCCTCAACACAGTCCTTCAGGAGCTGAACCTGGACACACTTTCCACATTTGTAGCAGCCAGAGGCACCATCAACGTCCCTGACCGCCCACATCATGCAAGCAGCACACTGAATCAGTTGACCTGTCATTTCTTCACCACTTCTCACCCTCTCCAACTGTGGCGTAGTCTCCTCCCTCAGCCTCCTCGCCGAAGACTCTTGAGACAAAGACTTGCATTTCCCTCGACAAGGCCACTCCCCGACAGGCCGCTCCCCAGAGCAAACCACGATTATATTGGCTGATGTTTGACTAATTCACTTCGCTTGTCACACCTAGACCGACCTCGAACGTTTGTCTTGCAGGCTGGTCTCGACCGGGTTTTAAATCAACCACTCCTTCTCAGCCAATGCCCTCACTCACTCCTTCAATTGTCGCACCTTGGCTGACCTCGAACTTATGGAAACTTAGGAGTAATTTTTTATGTCTTGCATTATACTACTACTGCGCCAAAACATGTGTCAGTGATAATAGACGTGATTGTGATTTGGATTCTTGTTCTGATCTGATATACCAAGGAGAGCATTCTGACTGGTTGCATCAACATCTGGGTTAGACGCTCCAATGTAAAGGATCAGTAATACCTGGCAAGGATTGAAAATTTGGCCAGCTCCAGCATGGGCACCAGCCTCCCCACCATCAAGGACATCTTCAGAAGTGGTGCCTCAAAAATATAGCTTCCATCATTAAGGACCATCACCACCAGGGACATCTCCTCTTCTCATTGCTACCATTAGGGAGGAGATACAGGAGCTTGAAGACCCACACTCTATGTTTCAGGAACATCTTTCCCTCCTGCATCAGGTTTTTCAATGGTCCCTGAACCCGTCAATATCACCTCACTACTTAACTCCCTTTATGCACTATTTTTAAAACATAGAACATAGAATAGTACAGCACAGTACAGGCCCTTCGGCCCACAATGTTGTGCCGACCCTCAAACCCTGCCTCCCATATAGGTCCCCACCTTAAATTCCTCCATATACCTGTCTAGTAGTCTCTTAAACTTCACTAGTGTATCTGCCTCCACCACTGACTCAGGCAGTGCATTCCACGCACCAACCACTCTCTGAGTAAAAAACCTTCCTCTAATATCCCTCTTGAACTTCCCACCCCTTACCTTAAAGCCATGTCCTCTTGTATTGAGCAGTGGTGCCCTGGGGAAGAGGCGCTGGCTATCCACTCTATCTATTCCTCTTATTATCTTGTACACCTCTATCATGTCTCCTCTCATCCTCCTTCTCTCCAAAGAGTAAAGCCCTAGCTCCCTTAATCTCTGATCATAATGCATACTCTCTAAACCAGGCAGCATCCTGGTAAATCTCCTCTGTAATCTTTCCAATGCTTCCACATCCTTCCTATAGTGAGGTGACCAGAACTGGACACAGTATTCCAATGTCTTATATATTTTTTATTGTAACATGGTAATTATTTATGTATAGCTCTGTACTGGAGCCACAAAACAACAAATTTCAGGACACATATCAGTGATAATAGACTGATTCGGATTCTGTGTTCCGATTGCACAAGGTGAAGACTCTGGCCGAGCCAGCCCATGTGCGATAACGTTGCCTTATCAGATAGACTCCAGTTTGATAGAACAATTAATCTGTGCTCTGGATAACAGGGGAAATATCATGAAGAAGTTTAATGTCAGTTTAATAATTGCCCGTACTGTACCGCTGTAGTAAAACAAGTTTCCAACTTATACCAGTGATCATAAAACTGACTCTGATGAAGTGCAGTAACATACCTGCTGCAGCAGATATTTTTCTTCAGCCATGGTGATAAAGTTGGGAATGTAATAGACAGTTGCTGGAGCCTAAAAGGAGCAAACAGCAAAGTTTCAGTAATTATACACTATCTCATAATTACCATTAGAGAGGGGGTAGCACTTTGAACACATTTGAATTTCAAACACAATACTCACGTGTAACGCACATAAATGAAATTGATTTGCAAAGAATAATGAAAATGATTAGAGACTCAAATAAATATTTCTGAATGCATCAAAATGCTCCCAGTGACCATGTGGGTTTCCTTCAGATGCTCTGGTGTCCTTCTACATTCCAAAGACGTACAGGTTAGTGTTAGTGGGCTGTATGAATACTATGTTGGTGCTGAAAGCACAGTGACACCTACAGACTGTCCCAAGCCCATCCTGGGACCATGTTGGTCATTGATGCGTCTGATTCCAACTTGGATCTCTATCATGGACTAAGAATGGGAAGCAGGCTGGGAGAAGGGAAGGGAGATGGGCAAGGAGAGGGGAGGGAGCGGGAAGCACCAGAGAGATGTTCTGCGATGATCAATAAACCAATTGTCTGGAATCAAATGACCTTGCCTGGTGTCTCAGTGCTGAGGGTGTCTGCACCCCCACGCCACTCCTCCCCACGCCTGGCACTCCTTCTCTGCCACCTGTCGCACACCCCTCTGATGGTGCTCCACCCTCGCCATTCCCACCATCTTTTGCTCTTGCCAGATTTACAAATTCGCTCTCTGCTCCATGTTGACAAATACAGAAGTGAGCAAAAGTCTTAGGCACCTTGGCAATATATATTCATATCAAAGGTGTGATTGATAAGTTCGTGGCCTAAGGTAGAAGGAGTCAATTTTAGAAAGTCTAGCACATTTATTTTTCAACATAGTCCCCTCCTACATTTACACACTTAGTCCAGCGGTCGTGGAGCATACGGATCTTGGACCTCAAGAAAGTGTCCACAGCAGGGGTAATTGATAAGTTTGTGGCCTAAGGTAGAAGGAGATGAGTTATACAGCTCTCGTTACATGCACATGCAGTTCAATGGTTTTAGTGACTATGTAGAAAGTTTGAAGTTAATGACACATCAGGTTCAAGAACAGTTAATCATCAGGCTCTTGAATAAAAGGGGATAACTTCACACACTTGCCCCATCACTGGAATGTTCCACAACCAACAATCTCATTTTAAGGACTCTTTATCTCATTACCCCATGATCTCGATATTTATTGCTATTTATTTATAGTTGCATATGCACAACTTGTTGTCTTCTGCACTCTGGTTGATCTTTCATTGATCCTGTTATAGTTACTATTCTATAGATTTATTGAGCATGCCCATAATTAAATGAATCTTAGGGTTATATGTGGTGATATCTATGCTAATCCCATTTACTCTGAATTTTGAACTGACAAAAAATGTATTCTATAGATTTACAAGTGGCCATAAAGTGCATATACAACATGCAGTTAAATGCACACCAGTATGACTGATACTGGCATTGTCATAAGTGATGTGTAGTGGGTGATAGCAGGGGGTTCAGAGGTCTCACAGCCTGGGGGTGGGGGGTGAGAGGCTGTTACCCAGGTGGGTTGCTGGTAGCAGGGGGTTCAGAGGTCTCACAGCCTGGGGGTGGGGGTGGAGAGGCTGTTACCCAGGTGGGTTGCTGGTAGCAGGGAGTTCAGAGGTCTCACAGCCTGGGGGTAAGGCTGTTACCCAGGTGGGTTGCTGGGCAGCATGGCACCTTGTGTTGGAAGGGCCTGTTTCGTGCTGTATATCTAAACAAGATCACGAGGGGCACAGATATGATGGATGTGCCCAGTTTTATTTGACAGGGTGGGAGAATCAGGTGGCAGAAGTTGCTGGAGTCTGGAGCAACACTCACAGTACTGAGGAACTCTACACACTAGGCATCAAATATGGAGAGAAATGGACAGACAACGTTTCGGGTTGAGACCCTTCATCTGAGAACTAGAGGGTATAGGTTTAAGGTGTGAGGGAGAGATTTAATATGAACCTGGGGGA